>NC_133665.1:151777752-152407363 GCF_037893015.1 Macrotis lagotis
ACTCTGTGGGTCAGAGTCCCAATACCACAGCTCACAAACCTCAGTGTTGTGTTTATGTTTGCTAGTCAGCCAAAGGACACATTAGTTCAAAAGAAATGATATACAGGCTGTCCAAAAGTCAGCATCTCTCCCACAGGGTTGCTATGAGGACCAAATGAAATAATATTTGTAAAAGCATTTAACTCAGTTCCTGGTAAAAGTAAATTCAATATAAATGTTTATTCCCTTAATTCCTAACCCCCCACCTCACCCCCTTGCTGTCACATCTTTTTCTTGTCTCATAGCCTCTTCTGGACTCATCTCCTGATTTTATAGTTTTCTATATTGTGGCTGCTATCTCTGCTGGGCTTTGCATCCCTCAAGAATTGTGGTGAAGTTTCAGGATTACATTTCAAGCTTTTTGGAAATTCCAAATGAATGGTACTTCTAGAGAGAAAGGGTGATCTTGGACCTTTTAAAGTCACAAGACCGTAGTTATTTTTAATACTCCCCCTAAAAGCAGGATCAGATAGACACAAATTTTATGCTGAAGAAGTCTTTTAATTGAGTTATGTTAACAAGAATTCAAGCGGATGATTTCTTTTGTTCTTTCCTGATAGCTTTTGAATCTGTTTGGAGAATTGTCATGAACCGCCATGTTTTAGGAAGTAGGTTTTACTATGTCCCATCTAATTGATTATGTACACATGAGATCTCTAGATTGCTTCTTTTGCCTCATTTTATGTGACCAAGTATCCAGGAATAGAATGGTCCAGGTTATGACCCTGTGAGCTCCAAAAGATTGAACAAGTCAACAGAGGCCCCTTCAACAAGTGGAATCAGTAGCCTATATTATCTGAGCTGAAAACAGCCGTAGCTGTTGGGTGAGGAATCTTCCAGTATAATAACGGAGAGACCTGCTTGACCCAGCCAGCTGTAGACTGACCCATTAGAGAAGGTCCTGCATCTCTAAAGAGCCAACCCAGTTAAGCAAGGAAGTGTCTGGTCCATCCCAAAGCCACATCCTGAAAGACAGTCTACCAAGGGAGACAAGGACTCACAAAACAAAAGCCATCTAAAAAAGGTGGGGGATATCATCTAGTCAAACCTTTAGATGAATATTTCAGTTTAGCAGCTAGCTAAAAGACTTTTTATTACCACCTAGATGACAAAAGGGAAAAAAACTTGACCTGCACAAACTCTAAATGAAGAGGGAATGAGAGGAGATACATGTGGACCCCTTCCTTTTTGCATACTCAAGGACTAGGTGCTTATTTATTACAGTGTAAGATCTCTTTTTACTCTTGTTTGTGCATTTAAACAATTATTTTTGACAATGTTCCTGAATTTAGATTAAATAATTTTTTAAAAAAGTTTGCTGAATATTTTTATGAGTTCTGTGCCCTAGTAGCAATGATTCCTATACCTCTCTTGCTACTCTGCTCTCTTCTGGATTGCAAATAATTGCAATCTTTTTTCTACTTTTTTTCATACTTCTCGGTTAGCAGAGATCCCTTCACTCAAACATATAATATTTCAAAAAATCTCACTTTTTCTTATTTTTTATTTCCTAGAAACCACATTATTTACTGACATTAATAATATCCCACGAAATACCTTTCCTAATTAACACTCAAAAGTTGAATTTCTCTGCTTCTTCATAAAGTAAATGGGAAGCTAACGTCAGCTGTAGTGGAAAGCATATTTACTCAAATATGAATGCTGAGGTTTGCTTCATGCCATTAGGAATGATGTATTCATTCAGAAAATAAATCATACCCTGAATTGCTAACTCTTTTATTTCTGTTCTCATTTCCCCTGTGGGTTACTTAGCAATCTCATCCACTGCTGATGGGGTTTCTGTTTATTACATAATTAAGGCCAATAGAGGAAATGCACATTTTTCAGAAGCTACATTACAATTTGAGATTGTTGTGGTTGTATTTGAGTTTTGACCTTCAGTTGACTTCTCTCTTAGCCAGTGATGCCATATAGTTAATCATTTCCTGCCCAAGGTAATTACAAGAGTCTCAGAAAATTAGACCTGGAAGAGACTTCACAGATCAACTTTTTTGTAATATCTCTCCTACATACCATTTTCCTCTCCTGACGCTGTCAGTATCCTGGTTCAGGGACTCATCTATTTACTCTTGGACTATTGTGATAGTCTTCTAATTGGTCTCTCTAGGTCAAGTCTCTTCCCATCCTTCTAATCCCAATCTAATCCATCCTTCAACCAGTAGTTAAAATGATCTCTCTCAAGGGCAAATCTAAGCATGTTTAACCTTGCTGTTATTTGCATAAGTCATTGTATATCCTCATGTTGTGCATTTTCACTGAATGCCCCCCCTTCTCTATCTCCTAATGTCCCTGGCTTTCTTCAAGTCCCAGATAAAATCCTGACTTCCACAATAAACCTTTCATGATTCTCTTTGATGCTAGTGCTTCTCTTTGAGATCATGTTCAATTGATCCTGTATATATACTTTTTGAAAAATAATTTTTATTGATGTTTTCTGTTTATTACATCATTGCAGTTATCCCAAATATCTCTCCCCCTTACCTTCCCAGACAGCTAACCCACTTAACAAAAAAGTATTTTTTTTAGAAATAAAATTGGAAAATGTCAGAAAACATTCATTCTTAAAGTCTTTTTGTATTGCCAATTTATTAACCCTTTGAAAGTGTATTATACCAAAGAAAAGATTCAATTCCATCAAAATATAGCACTCAGTCACAGTACAAAGGCTGTACTGCATTTATATTAACAGGAATATGTACAAGAATCATTGGGGTTTTTTCTTTATTTTTATACAAGGTAATCAGATTAAGTGACTTGCCCAAAGTCACACAGCTGATTAGTATCAAGTGTATCAAGTGCCTGAGGTTACATTTGAATTCAGATCCTCCGAAGTTCAGGGCTGGTGCTCTATCCATTGAGCCACCTAGGTACCCCAAGTATCATTTTTAAGAATAAAACAATCATTTTGATTATTTTACCATACAGAACTTTAAAGAAATATTTGACACTATTAGATCTATATCACCAAAAGATCATAAAAAACAGGCAATGTCTCACATGTTCAAAAACATTTATCACAGCTCTTTTTGTAGTGGCAAAGAATTGGAAATTAAGGAGATATCCATCAATTGGGGAATGGCTGAACAAGTTGTGGTGTGTGAATGTCATGGAGTACTGCTGTTCTATAGGAAATCATGAGTGGTCAAATTTTGGAGAAGCATGGAAAGACTTGCATGAATTAATGCTGAGTGAAGTGAGTAGAACCAGAAGAATATTGTACAAATTAATATCATTGTGAGATAATTAATTGTGACGAATGCAGCTTCTCTCAGCAATTCAGGAATTGGGGACAATCCTGAGAGACCCATTATGGACAATGTCATCTACAACCAGACGGAAAACAGTGAAGTCTGGATGAAGAATAAAGCATGCTATGATCACTTTTTAAAACCTCTTTTTTGTTTTTTTCCTTTCTTTCTCATGTTTTTTTCTTTCCTCTTCTAATTTCTCTTTCACATGACTAATCTGGAGGTATGTTAAACACAATTGTATGTGTATAACTTTTGCCAGATTGTTTGCCACCATGGGGAGGAAGGGTGGTAGAAGGATGCAGAGTTCATGGACTTGCAAATGGAAGAATATTGAAGGTTGCCTTTGCATGTAATTGGAAAAATAAAATAAAATTTCAATTAAAAACTAATACCTGAAATTGTTTAACCACTTCACTGACTATTTCTAGATGTTTAAATGGGACTTTTTATAGCTGCATTATCCAACTATGAAATATGATTGTAGTGAATAGAGGACTGGCCTTGGAGTCAGGAGTACCGGGTTCAAATGCAACCTCAGACACGTAATAATTACCTAGCCGTGTGGCCTTGGGCAAGCTACTTAACCCCATGGCCTTGAAAAATAAATGAATGAATAAATGAATGAATGAATGAATGAATAAACAAATAAATAAATAAATAATAAAAGAAATATGATTGTAAGTTTTTCTATCTTGACTTGCTGGTTAATAAGCACATGAGTAAAAATCCCTGGATTTGACAACCTGCTTATGATCCCTGCTTATGTTTTATTGATTCATACTATCTAATCATTGAAGTATTTTAAAACCCTGACTAGCATGTAAGAAGAAGGAAAAAAAAAGAGGTTGTGAACATAGATAGAAGTCAATACTTAGTAAATAATCACAAACATCTTACTATTAAAGATGCATACAAAGTCCTCTCCACTTGAATTGTTAGAATTCAAAGTGCCTTAGTATCCTGCCTAAGAACAATGAAAAAAATTCTAACCATTAGTTAACAGTAGTAGTATTTGGTTAGCATTATTCTTTTTTTGTATTTGAATATCTTTGAATAAAATTGACAATTTAAAAAAAGAAAATAAGTACAGTATATAAGTTCTATGGACCTCCCATTTCTAAAAAAGGGATAAGGGGTTTTTTTTTCATCTTTTATTCAAGTCCTGCTTAATTTTATAATTTAGTTACATTTTTATATTGTTGTAGTTCTCATGTGTATTGTTTTCTTGGCTTTGCTTGCTTCACTCTGCATCAGTTCTTATAGCTCTTTCCATGCTTCTCTGTGTTTATCACCTATATCATTTCTTACAGCATAGTCAAATGCTATTACATTCATGTACCACAATTTGTTTAGGCATTTCTTCTTTAATGACTATTTTTTTCCTGATTCTTTGCTATCATAAAAAACGGCTGCTATAAATATTTTGGTGTATATAGGGACTTTCTTCTTATCAATGTCGTTCTTGAGGTATAAGCCTAATAATGGAGTCTCTGATCCACATTCTTTGATTACTTATCTATTGAGGGAGGGTTGTTTGTGTGTGTGTGTGTGTGTGTGTGTGTGTGTATATGCTGTTATATTAGCAGGAATTCCATATAAGAGTAATGATTTTTCAGGTGATAACCACTTCCTAATTCTCAGTCCTAAGGTCTGTCCTATACCATCATGGAGTCTCTGTTAAAAATTTAGCCTCTTAGTAAAATAAGTCTCAGTATATAAACTCAGAGAGTGTAGCAGATGAGTGGTAAATCATCTTATAGACAATCACAGTATTTATGTAAATAAAGATTATGTATCAAAGAGTCAGTATGTAAATAACAAGCAGAGTTGACCTTGGAGTCAAGACCATCTATGTTCACAGCCCACCTCTGACCTAAACTGATTGTGTGAACTTGGGCAAATCACTTGCTCTTATAGAGCCCCAGGCAACTCTTGCAGCCCACATTTTGAAAATCAGGTATGCAGCTACATTGGCAGAGGGGGTTCCTTCTTTGAGAGTTTTCAACTGAGTGAAAATCACAAGCCTATTCCCAAACCATAAAACAAAGATATGAATCAGGTGTCCCAAAAGTCTTAGTGCAGTTTTAAACCTTAATGGCTTCATAACATGAAATCAACTACCATCCATCTACCCTCCTTGACAAATCCCCACCTCTTTTTCCTTTATCAATGATGCATATGGTGCCAGGAAGCCCAAATTGAAGCAATATGTCATTTTTACGGAATCATTTTTTGCAAATTATCTGCCATGTCAAGGAGTTTTTGAGTCTCTGGTACTTTTGCAAATATTAAATTTACTGTAAAACATTTTTTAAAAGCCAAATGAGTTATTTTACATTGCTGAAATATTAATGTGAACAGTAATATTATCAATGTTTTGGAAAGTCTATGAACTATTTTCAATTCACTTAGACTTGGAGACAATATATAAAAACACTTCAATTTTTTTCCTTTAAGGCCCATACAGAGGAAGCCAGATCAATCTTGCATTCCTGCAACTGTTTGGATTTAAGACAAGATGGCTAAGGACACATAGTCCTTAATAACAATTAGCAGACTGACTGAAAAAGCATAATATAATAAGATCAAACTAAAGACACAGTATTTTACCTGAATTACATCTGGCTAAATAAAAGACATTGTAAATTGGGGCATGTTTAAGAAACTGTTATTAGCAGCAAGAGAATAAATTTAAATATGATGATTGTTTTGGTCTTTAATTTTAAAGTATGATTAGTTTTTTTTTCCTTAATTCTCAGCTTCCTTTTATGTCTTGCTCTTCATATTTACATATTCTTAGTTTGTGACAGGAAGAAAAAGATAGGTCAAATACATGATGGGGGTAAAAGATGATAGGTTGAAAGTCTGTGTATTCTACTTATAGTCTCATTATGACAAGAAAAAGATAGCAAGACTATGAGAAACTTAGGGGAATATATATGAGACCCACAGCACAGGATGGGCAAATGTGAATGGGATTCAATCTGCATCACTGTTAGGAACATCTAAATGAATAAAATCATAGATCCATGGGAGAACTTGAGTTCCTGACTGCCTTCTTGGTTTGACCGACTATATTATTCCAAGATCCATGCTTATCTGGTTTCAAATCCCAAGCTCCAACTTGACTATGACCCATTCCTATCATAATCTCCCTCTTTGCTTCCAGTCCTTTCTGGCTTTCCTGATTTTATGCTAAACATTTTATTATTACCCACAGTCTAGGTTCTAATAATTTTAATGGTGAGCAAGCCTCAAGGTAAGTAAAAAAATTAATTTGGTGCAGTATTTCCAATGGGAGTAATTAGCTATAGCTCAATTCCCCCAAGAAATAAATAGAATGACATCAGGCTATACCAAAAAAGAAATGAGATAACATCTCAACCCACTTAAAATACCATTATTGATTCTATTGATGGCTCATGGCAATGTCAGAAGTATGCCTGCTACCACATGGTCTGTAATTAGCTGTTGAGTTGTCTTGCTCCGTTCTGCAATGAGACCCATATTAATGGCCTGACCATGAATGCTGTTTGGAAACTAACAAGCTAGTTTTTGAATGATCTAAAATATGAACTGTGTTTTTAAGGGGGGGGGGGGGTTCTGCTTGGTTTTTCCAGTTGGTTTCTGGGAATCTTAGATTCTTAGATTCTGACTCTCTTTGGGAAAGTTTCCTTGCCTCCAGTGCAGACCACTGCTAACGTTCTGAAAGAATTTGAAGAAGATCAATGGATATTTTCATCCTCTACAGCACCGGTTTTTATTATACTCTGTGAAAACTTTCCTTTGTTGGAAGGCTAATTTGAGATGCATACATTTTTTCTCTCCTTCTAGTCTCTTTATCACTAATCAATCTGGCTCTTCAAAACAAAAAAAGAGAAAAACTAGGGGTAGAAAAAAACGTAATTTTTTTTAGGTTTTTTTTTTTTTGCAAGGAAAATGGGGTTAAGTGGCTTGCCCAAGGCCACACAGCTAGGTAATTATTAAGTGTCTGAGACCGGATTTGAACCCAGGTACTTCTGACTCCAGGGCCGGTGCTTTATCCATTGCACGCCACCTAGCCACCCCAAAAAAACATAATTTTACAGGAGAAACCAGATGAACAAAACTGACTTGACAGTTAGCCATATATCTTGGAATAATATAGTGGGTCAAAACCAAGAAGGCAGGCAGATACTAGAAATTTCTTCAAGTTCTTCCTGCAATTTTCTTACCCAGAGCAGAATCAAGGAACTTGCTTAAACATTTTTGTTAAATGAAGAACATATTTTTATAGGTATAGTTGCTTTTAAAGGACAAATTGGGATACTGGTGAGAAGAGACTGCAGGATGGCAGCAGGTATGATAAGGCAGATGATAAGATATGGAGAAGATGGAAAACAAAATGGAAAACAAAAGCCAAGAATAAAGAAGAATGAAGCATGTGACCCAAGGTGAACACATGGAAAAAAACTTTTAAAAGGTGGGGTAACATCTTTAAAAGTCACATTTAGGGGGTGGCTAGGTGGCACAGTGGATAAAGCACCGTCGCTAGAGTCAGGAGTACCTGGGTTCAAATCCGGTCTCAGACACTTAATAATTACCTAGTTGTGTGGCCTTGGGCAAGCCACTTAACCCCATCTGCCTTGCAAAAAACCTAAAAAAAAAATAAGTCACATTTATTTGGGCCCACCCTGGATTTTCCCCTAGATATACCATAATCTAATATATATGCATCTAAAAGTTTCCTCAGTCCCTTACAAGTACTGAAGCTGACATAAACATTACCTATACAACAGATGCATTTGAGTAGTTATTACAACTTCATTCCAGAAAGCTATAATTGCACTTTTCCGCACAAGTGCACAGTCCCTACAATATTTCACAGTCCATCTATTAATGGAGTTCTAACAGAATGAAAAGAAACGAAGACCTTGAAGAAGTATCAGTACCTGAAACTTGCCATTCACCAGAATCTGCTCAGACATTTGCTCTAGTTCCATCTTTCCTACACTGCATTTCCTGTCTGCAACTTTATGTTTCAAAAGTGTCCTGTACCTGTCAAATGGCTAGATATGGCATCTTAAACATATTCCAACTCAAAACCCACCCAATTTAGAACTTTTTAACAATGCCAACAGCATTATCACTTCCTTCACTGGCTTTATATTCCTTCAAGTCACTCTTCTTCCTTCTCTTACTATGTACTTTCCTATCCTGTCCAGGGGAGAGGGAAAAAGTTAATTGAATTTTTTTGAATGTGCTCTTCTGAAGCTGTTCAAATCTTAAAATGCAAGCTCCCTAAGAGCAAGGATTGTTTCATGACTGTCTTTATTTTCCCAACATGGAATGATCACTTAATAAATACTCACTGATTGACTAGTGGTCCTTTCAGAGATACTAGAGTTGGAACTATTAGCACATCTCTAGTATAAAGACTTTAAAGGGGCACTTAGGTGGCACAATCAATAGAGCACCAGGACCAGAATTGGGAAAACAAGTTAAAATCTGACCTCAGATATTTACTAGCTATGCGACCCTGGGCAAGTCACTTGGCTATGTTTGCCTCAGTTTCCCCATATGCAGGATAAATAAACCACTCCAGTGCCTTCACTAAGAAAATCCAAAATGGTGTCATGAAGAGCTGGACACTACTGAAATGACATAACAAAATAAAAAGGTATAACAATGGGCAACTAGATGGCACAGTGGACAGCGCCTGGGCCTAGAGTCAAGAAGACTCATCTCTCTCATGAGTTCAAATTTGACCATAGCTACCTTCTAACTGTATGACCCTGGGCTAGTCATTTAACCCTGTTTACTTCAGGTCTTCATCTGTAAAATGAGCTGGAGAAAGTAGTGACAACTAACTCTAGTGTCTTTTCCAAAAAAACTTCAAATGGCATCACAAAGAGTCAGACAAGTCTAAAATGACTGAAAAAACAAGAAGAAGAACATAACCACAAAGATGATGGAATTTTCAATATATTTTCAGATTTTTGCATATATAGTATAACAGATGGAAGAAATGGTTTTTGAATGGAACAATTTTCTATAAGTACTGCATCTTTTGACAATTCTAAGTAAAGCAATATATGTGAGAGGCAACCATGAAGTAACATAACTGTTGTTGCCTTTGATGAAGGCATCATCAAAATTTCATTTTTCCTGGTTCAAATTCTAGGCCTGAGGTGTCAACTAACAACCTGCAAAAGTGTGTGGTGATGCCTGAACCAGATTAAAATATAATTGATAAATTTTAGAAAAATAAAATAACATAGATAATGTTAATTTGATATTTTCTAGGCCAATATACACCATCAAGGAACATTTATCTTTGAGTCTGATACCATTTATCTAGACATTATCTTAGTAGCCTGACTCCCTCACCCCATATATCCAATCATTTCTCAAATCTTGTCATGTAGGCATCTAATCCCTTTTCTCTACTCACACAGCTATCATTTGAATTCAGGTCCCTATCACTCCTTTCCTGAATGATTGCAAGTCTCCTAGAGTCATGTCTCTCATCACTCCAACTTGTCCTACAAACTGTATAATTTTTCTCAAGAGCAAATTTTATTTATTAATGACTTTCCTACTCAATTTCAATGACTCCTTATATATAGCCTCTAAGATAATATATAAACTGTCCTCTTTGACTTCCAAATCCCTTCAGAATCTTGTTCCAATGTATCTTTCCTAGTATCATTGAACATCCTCTCTTCCTACCATTTTCTGCAATCTAGTCAAACTTTCCTTCTCTCTGTTCCCTACACAAAACATTTCATATCTTCCATCTCCTTACCTTTGTACTGGCTATTGCTCATGCCTAGAATGAAAGCCCTCTGCACTTTCATCACATAAAGGCCCCCTCTTCCATCAAGATGAAGTTCAACCATTTACAAGATTTTTCTGATTTCCCACTACTTCCCAAGCTACCTCCACAAGATAGTTAATTTGCATTTGTTGCCTTTATCTTTATTCTATATAACATGCACCTGCTGCTCCCCATTAGATTATAAGACCCAGGTGAGTTAAGATTGTTTCATTCACTGTATAGACAGAATTCATGGTGCATGAGTCATTTAATTGGTGTGTTTTAATTGATTGCATCATTCATACAAGACCATTGTTATTTCATTTTTATTCTATTCCCCCACTAAATGATGAGATCCATGAAAGTATAGGCTATGATTTATTTAATATTCATATCTCTCTCCCTTCTCCACAAAGTCCTTCTGCAAAGAATGACTTGGAATTGACTATGCTAGCAAAAATGTAAGTTCTGGAAGTTTCTATTACACATGATGGTCCAAAAATGGAATGTCAATAAAATCCAATCTAACCACATTAAAAATATCCTGACAATAAATTGACGATCAATTTATTGGCCATGACAACCTGTGAAATGAAAAAAAAATGGAAAAAGCTTTCAGTCCTGTATAACACTCTTTAGCTTTCACAATGAAGGAGACAGGAGGTGCTAAGAGTGAAAAAAAATTCAAGCCATCTATAAACACTTATTTAACTAAAGACATTCTCAATGTGATACTTTATCCAAAGAGAAATAATTAAAATTATATCAAGATAACTAAATATCTTGGGACAATTTTGTGATGCAGTAAATAGAGCACTCTCCCTGAAGTCAGGAGGACCTGGGTTCAAATATGACCTTAGATACTTACTAGCTATGGACAACTGTTTGCTTCAGTTTTTTCATCTGGAAAATGAGCTGGAAAAGGAAATGGCAAAGCACTCTAGTATCTTTGCCGAGAAAACCCCAAATGGGGTCACTAAATACTAATCTCTATATTGATAATTAACATTGATATTAATGTTGATATCTAGCTACCCCAAAATTATTTCATTCTCACTATAAAACAAAAATGAGAATTCAGAATTTGAAGGAATCTCACAAATCATATAATCCTATCCATATCCCTCAAAGCATTGACTCTACAATATAAGAAATAAGTGCTTTTTTAAGTCTCTGATTGAAAACCTCCAATGAGGGAGAACTAACTCATTTACTACCTAGTAAGGTAGTTATTTTCACTTTAAGATGGTTCTAAAAGAAAAAAAAAAGAAAGTTGCCACTGAATGGAAACATAGCCCACAAGTTCCTCAAAGAATGGTGAATAAAGAAGTTGGCATAATTAGCTTCATCATATGAATAAAGACAATAAGAAATAGCATTTCCCAAGACATTGTCTTGAAATGTTCTTGATCAGCAGAAGCAAAGAGGCCAGCATGATGATAACAGTTACATAAATATTATTGTTTGTTATTATTATTTATTAGTGACTGGGTGAAAAGGCAAGAATATGCTAAATATTCAGTAGAGAGAGTCTTCTACCAGAGCTACTACCGTATAGTTCTGCTATTACTTCTGGGTTCTTCTTACTTTTAAGTAGAGTAATATTAGAGAGGGCAATGATTTTGTGAGCTCCTAAAAGCCGAAATAGTAAGTATCAGAAGTCTAGGAGTTGGATTTCATGCTAGAATATTTCGGGTGAGGCAGCAATTGAGGCACTGAAGAATGCCATCATCTTGACCCAACCCAGAGGTAAAAGTAACACAGATTTATACATTGGCTATTCTACATTTGGAAATGAACTTGGTGGGATGAATTCTTTGTACAAAACATTTCTTCCCAAAGAATGAAGTGGTAGAGGGGAGAACATAACACCTCCCTTTCTCACATCATCCCCAGTTTAGGGGGGGGGGGGCAAATGATTTATGTCCTTTGTTCTTGCTACTGTTTTAGAATAAATATTCCTTTCTAAGAGCTAATTGATGTTAATCTTTTAAATGGGGGCACTGATCACTAGTGATTAATTTTGGGGAGCAAATACAAGAATCAAGATTTGAGTCAATGGAAAATCACCCTAACCCTTTGGCGGTGACCCTGCAAACTTGAGAAGAAAATGTAGTCACCCTGGTCCAGTGAACTCAACAAGATGATATGGGTGTAGGTTGGGAAAGTGAATCAACACTAATTTTATTGTTGTTCAGGAATATCTTATTCTTCATGAACCCATTTTCCCATTTTAGTTTTTCTTGATAATTATACTGGAGTGGTTTGCTATTTCTTTCTCCAGCTCATTTTAGAGATGAAGAAACTAAAGTAAATGGGATTAAGCTACTTGCCCAAAGTCACACAACTAAGCAAGTGTCTGAGGATGGATTTGAATTCAGGAAGCTGAATTTTACTGACTCCAGGTCTGGCATGTTATCTATTGAATTACCTTCAGCAATCCTGTCAGTATTCAGTCATTTCCTAAATCTTAAAGACTAGCAAATGTCATCTTATTTATAATTAGAATGTAAACCTTTTGGAAAAAAAACTACAGAGGAGTATGGACTAAAGGTTATAAGAAATATCACTTCATAAAATAATGAAAATGGTATAAGAAATAGCAAATGTATAGAAAGCTTAAAATGAGACAAGCATATCACATCAAAAGGCTCAGTTGATATAAAATGGCAGTACAATAAATAGATGGACATTGGAAGAAATTCATCAATATTTTCTAATAAGTAATGATTCTCAATTGTACTAGCATTATATTGAACTTGTGATGCATTAAAAATCCCACCTTTTTTTCCAGATTTCCAACCATGCTGCCACCATCTTTTATTTCTGTAGGGATTTTTTTGCTACCTAAATATAACAATTTTACCTGCATCCTTACCGAATTTCATCTTATTTCATTCAGCTCTGTTTCCCAGTCTGACAAGATCTTTTTTGGTTCTAATTGGCATCTAGCCCATTAAGAAGCAGCTGCTGGCATAGTGGATAGAGGCTGGCCCTGGAATCCACAAGATCTGAGTTCAAGTATGATTTCAGACACTTATTACCTGTGTAACCCTTAACAAGTCACTCAACCTCAGTTTCCTCACCTGTAAAATGGAGATAATAAAAGTATTTACCTTCCAGAGATTTTGTGAAGATCAAATGAACTAATAATTGCAGAAGAGTGACCTTATAAATATTATATAAGTATTAACTATTATAATATCATCTATCCCTCCCAACTTTGTGCTAGCCATATACTTAATGAGCATGCCTTTAGCAAATAAGCAATAAATATTTATTAAGACCTTACTAAGGTAAGGGGCAGCTAGGTGGCATAGTGGATAAAGCACCGGCCTTGGAGTCAGGAGTACCTGGGTTCAAATCCGGTCTCAGACACTTAATAATTACCTAGCTGTGTGGCCTTGAGCAAGCCACTTAACCCCATTGCCTTGCAAAAAAAAAAGACCTTACTAAGGCTGATCTGAGAAGTGCTGACAATTCAAATACAAGTAAAAAAGAGAGATAGAACCTGCCTTTGAGGAGTTATGTTCTAAGGGGGAAATACATAAAAAGATAATTGGAGGGGGGAGCTACTGGTGCTGGAGTCAGGAGGATCTGAGTTCAAATATGACCTCAGACACTTAATAACTTAGCTGTGTGACCTTGGTCAAGTCACTTAACCCCATTGCCTTGCAAAAACAATTAATGGGGATGAAGGTATTAATGAAGGAGGCACCATTTTAAAGTTTGCGATGTCAGGAGAAGAGCCAGGAGGGAAATGAAGGTGGCTGAGCTGTTTAGAAAGGAAGCAACTCACTGACTGGTGAAGGAAGGAACTCAACAATAGGAGACCAGCCTAGCAGAAAGACATTACAGGGTCAGAA
The DNA here is from genome assembly GCF_037893015.1 of Macrotis lagotis. NCBI lineage: Eukaryota > Metazoa > Chordata > Mammalia > Peramelemorphia > Peramelidae > Macrotis > Macrotis lagotis. The sequence continues at coordinate 151,791,729 of NC_133665.1, forward strand.
GGATCAGGGATAGTTGTAATTATAACAATTACTTTATTTGTATAATTTATAAGAGAGATAAAGAGGACAGTAATACCAAAGACTCCTGGAGAACTCTTTTAGAGTTCAGTCACTTCTTACACTGAAGCAATAATTTTTCTTTGGTCAATGTATTTAACAAAGTCCAAATATATCTAACTGAATTCAGCTGAGTTTAAAAACTTTTTTTCCACATTTTTTCCACAAGAGCGGTAAAGAAGATAAATTGTCAAATGTTTTGCTCAAATCATTCTAACATCCACGTGCCTCTGTTCTATCCCTTCATTAATCCTATCAAAAATGATATAAGCACCTCTAAAAAGTCCAGAGAGCTAGGACAACGCATTTGACTGGCTATGGACTATATGATCCCCATCCAGAGGAAGAAAAACAAAACAACACACACACACACACACACACACACACACACACAACACACAACACACAAAATCAACCCTTCTGAATCTGATGAACACTTTATAAAAATGATGTCTTATTGGGGCAGCTAGGTGGCGCAGTGGATAGAGCACCAACCCTGAAATCAGGAGTACCTGAGTTCAAATTTGTATTCAGACACCTGGTAATTACCTAGCTATGTGGCCTTAGGCAAGCCACTTAATGCCATTTGCCTTGCAAAAATCTAAAAGAACAAAATTATTTCTTATGTATCTCTTTCCCTTAACCCTAATTTCTCATGCCTAAAATGACTAATTTGTAAACGTTTATCAAAATAGTATGTGCAACGTTTCCTGCTGTTTCACTGTTTCCTGCTGGGAGGGGGGTTGGAAAGGAAGGGTGGAGGGAAATTTTATAATTTGGAAATATGTATGTGCATACGGATGGAAAAAATAAATGAACTTTTTTTTTAGTTTTTGCAAGGCAAATGGTGTTAAGTGGCTTGCCCAAGGCCACACAGCTAAGTAATTATTGAGTGTCTGAGGCCGGATTTGAATTCATATACTCCTGACTCCAGGGCCGGTGCTCTATCCACTGTGCCACCTAGCCACCCAATAAATGAATTTTTTAAATGATATAAGCATCCTATGAACTTTTCTTGCTTTGTGCAGATATATTTCTTCTGTTCTCTATGACTGAAATACCTTTCCCTTCCCTCCTCTTTTCCTATCTAATTCCTAGCCCTTCTTCCAGTAAAATATAGGTTCCTTGAAAATAGGGATTGTTCCAATTTTGTTTTTTATTAACTGATGATTAAAACAGTGCTCTACATGTAGTAGGTGTTTAATACGTTTGATTATTGATAAAAATTAAATTAACTGCCACCTCCATCTGCTATTAAATCATGAGTTTTCTTGGCAAAGATACTAAAGAGGCTTGCATTTTCTTGTCTAAATAAGGAAACTGAGGCAAATAGGGTAAAGTGACTTGCCCAGGGTCACATAGTAAGTATCTAAGGCTGAATAGGATATGAACTCATGAAGTCTTTCTTCTTTCAGGCCTTGCACTCTATCCATTGCACCACCATCTGGCTGCTCTAATCCCCATTTAGCCTTCCATAATCTTTTCTGTCAATAAAGATCTTCTGCCTTAAACACAACACTTTTGGGGGGACAACTTTCTGATGAACATAGTTATATGGGTGTGTGTCTATTATCTCTTTACCACAGTAGTGATGTCTTATATACAGTGATGTCTTAGATACACTTTGTATCTCTCCAAATAATTGGCACAGGTGTTTGTTGAATAAATGTTTGTAATGATGGCCCACAAGTGCGGCTGCTTATATAAGTTTGCCTGAGCTTATACTTCTTTCTATTTTTCAATTAGATTAAATGAATTGACACAAACTTTCCATCATATCATTGGCAACTCTTATTATTACAGAGTTGTGGCAAAGCAGTATAAAAAGAATCACCAATCTGTCATTTTCTTGGTGAATTAGGTTACTGTATACAACCACTCTGTGTGACCCTTATGTAAATTAAGGATTCTGAATTATTTCTGTCGGCTAGAAATATATGTAGACATGCCATGGAAAACCATTTAGTCAATTTGCTTGATCTAAATAGAATTCACATTTAAGCTGAAAAACATTTACTTCTTTTACTTTTCATTTTGTTAGTTATCCAGAAAGAACATACAACCTATCTCTGATAAGTGTTGCCATGTGCTTGTGACAAACACCAAATTATTTTTAATAGTCAAGGACTATTGAAGTTGATAGAGAATTCCTGAAAGTTATGGACATTTTCCAGACGGACCACTGGGCAACTAGAGTGACAATCCCAGAGTACAAATAAATAACCTGGTTATTTGTGGATTCATGCAAGTTGCCAAAAGTTAAATGATTTTTTTAAAAAAATTGGCTTACAGGGGCGGCTAGGTGGTACAGTGGATAAAGCCCGGAGTCAGGAGTACCTGGGTTCAAATCTGGTCTCAGACACTCAATAATTACCTAGCTGTGTGGCCTTGGGAAAGCCACTTAACCCCATTTGCCTTTCAAAAACCCTAAAAAAAATTGACTTACAACGTTTATTTTTCCCAATTACATGTAAAATAATTTTTTAACATTCATTTTTAAAACTGAGTTCCAAATTTTCTCCCTCCCTCTCTACCCCCACTCCCATTGAGAAGACAAATCGATATAGGTTACACATGTGCAGTAATGCAAAACGTTTCCATAATAGTCATGTTGTAAATGAAAACATAGACCAAAAAAATCCTCAAGAAAAATAAAGAAAAAGTGAAGGTGGTAGAAAAATGTAGAACTCATAAACCTGCATATGGATTAACATTGAAAACTACATGTAATTGAAAATAAAATAAAGAGCAAAAATAAAAATTAAAAAATAAAGTTTAAAAAAGTGTGCTTCAATCTATATTTAGAAACCATCAGTTTTCTTCTCTAAGGATGATCACCATTTTTCATCATAACTCCTTCAGAGTTGACTTGGGACATTGTATAACCGGGAGTAGCTAAGACAGTCACGACTGATCATCTTATTATATTGCTGTTACTTTGTACACAGCACATTTCTCTTTGCATCAGTATATGTAAGTCTTTCCCAACTGAGAGCATCATGCTCATCACTTCTTATAGCAGTTTTCCATCACAATCACATGCCACAATTTATTCAGCCATTATTTTAATTGATGGGCATCCCCTCTTCGCCAGAAAACAGCCAATATAACATATGAACTTTTCGTGTTTGTTTTTTATTTCTTTTGGGATACAGACCTTGTATTGATATCACTAGGTCAAAGAGTATGCCTGGTTTTATAGCCCTTTGGGCATAGTTCCAAATTTCTCTATAAAATGGTCAGATCATTTCAAGACTCCACCATCAGAGCATTATTGCTTCATTTTTCCCATATTTCCTCTAATATTTGTCATTTTCTCTTTTTGTCCTATTAGTCAGTATAATGGGTAGGAGGTAGTATTTCAGAATTGTTTTAATTTGATTACTCCAATCAATATTTAGTTAGGGCATTTTATATGGTTATCAATACATGACTATTTCATCTGAAAATCATTTTGGTTCCTTATCAATTGGGGAATAACAGTAAATTTGACTCAGTTCTCTATGTTTGAAAAAAATGAGGTTTTTAAGAGAGGAACTTGCATCAATTTCTTTTTTTACACTTACTTTGGCTAACTGTATTTCCCACAAGCCTATTTCTCCCACTAATTTTATTCTCTCTCTCTCTCTCTCTCTCTCTCTCTCTCTCTCTCTCTCTCTCTCTCTCTCTCTCTCCTCTCCTCTCCTCTCCTCTCCTTTCATCTTTTCCCTCCTTTAAAGTGTTTTGCTCCTGATTACTCCCTCTCCTGATCTGCCCTTTATTCTATAGATTTCTATATTCAATTGGATACATGTTATTCCCTCCTTGAGCCAATTCTAATGAAAGTTTCACTCACTCTCATTTATTCCCTTTCCCCTTCCATTGTAAAAGTTTTTTCTTTCTTCTTTTATATGAGATAATTTATGGCATTTTGTCTCTCCTTGACCCATCCTTTCTCCCAGTACATTTCTCTCTTACCACCTAATTTTGGTTTTTTTAGATATCTCTTCATATTCAGCTCACATCTGTAGCCTATATACACTCTATATACATTCCTTTTAACTGCCCTAATTAGGATAAAGCTTTTATGAGTTACCAGTATCATCTTGCCATATAGAAATGTAAACAGTTTAACCTTATTAAGTACCTTATCATTTCTCTTTCCTGTCTACCTTATTATACTTCTCTTGAGTCTTGTATTTGAAGATCAAATTTCAGTTCATTTCTCATCTTTCATAATAAAACTTTTAAAGTCCCTTATTTCATTGAATATCCATCTTTTCTCCTGAAAGAATATGGTCAATTTGGCTGGGTATATATGACAATTTATTGGTTTTAATCCAAAATATTTTGCGAATAGCATATTCCAAGTCCTCTGACTGTTTAATGTGGAAGCTGTTATATCTTCTGTTAGCATGATTGCAGTTCCAAGATATTTCAATTGTTTCTTTCTGGATCTTCTCTTTGGGAGTTCTGGAATTTGACTATGATATTCTTTAGCACTTTTCTTTCTTTTGGAATTCTTTCCGGAAGTGATTAGTAGATTCTTTCAATCTCTGTTTTAACCTCTGATTCTAGAAGGGTATTTTCCCTTGATAATATTTTGAAAGATAATGTCTAGGTTCTTTCTTTGATCATGGCTTTCAGGTAGACCAGTGATTTGTAAGTTATCTTTTCTAGATCCATTTTTTACAGGCCAATTGTTTTTCCAATGTGGTATTTTCACTCATTTTTTTTAACCTTTTGGTTTTTGTTTTATTGTTTCTTGATTTCTCATAAAGCTATTAGCTTTCATTTGCTCAATTGTAATTTTTAAGGAATTATTTTATTCAGTGACTTTTGTACTTTCTTTTCCATTTGACCACTTCTACTTTTTAAGGCAATCTTTTCTCCATGGGCTGTTTGCAACTCTTATCATTTGGCCTAGTCTATTTTTAAGGTCGTATTTTCTTTACTACTTTTTTTGTCTCCTTTACCAGACCAGTGACTCATTTTTCATGATTATCTTGTATCACTCTCATTTCTTTTCCCAATTTTTCCTCCACCTCTCTTACTTGATTTTTTAAAATCCTTTTTGAGCTCTTCCATAACCTGAGACAATTCATCTTTTCCTTGTAGGTGCAGATGTAAATGCTTTGACTTGCTATCTTCTTGAGTCTGTGTGTTTTGATCTTCCTTGTCAGTAAAGTAACTTTCTAGATCTTTTTTCTTCCCATTGTTTGATCATATTCCCATGTATTTATTGAATTTTAACTCTTTTTGAAAAGTAGCACTCTTGGGGGCAGCTAGGTGGTGCAGTGGATAGAGTTCAAATCTGACCTCAGGCACTTAATAATTACCTAGCTGTGTGGCCTTGGACAAGCCACTTTACCCCCATTGCCTTGCAAAAAAAAAAACCCTGAAAAAGTAGCACTCTACTCACAGGGAAGAAAGCATTTTTCAAGTTTCAGGGTTGTAGGTACAGCTATTTTCACAGATACTTCTAGGGGCCTGCAAGTTTTCAATGCTTTCAAGGTAGTATGATCTGAGAAGAGGTATATTCCCTTTTTCTCCTGCCCTGTGATCTGGTTTGTGAATGACCACAAAAACTCCTTTTTGTTCTAAAACTGTGAGAAGAGTCCCCACTCCCTATGACCCCAAGTTCTAGTATTCCTCCTTGCCATGAGACTGCCACCCAGGACTTTAACCTAGATTTGCCTATGGAAAAAACAATAGCATCCTGTCTCAATGCTAGCAAATAAACCCCTGTAAAATTTTTCTGACCCCCTGACCATCTGTGGGCTGAGAGTTCTGGAAGCAGCCACTGCTGTTCCCGATTCAGTGGCTCCCAAGAGCTGCCCCTGGTTTGCTTTGGCCAGGTCTGCATGGTATGGTCTGCTCTGAATTCTGTTTTGCTTTCACCTAAGTGACACAGACCTTTTCTGCTGACCTTCTAAGGTGTCTGTGGGCTGCCAGGTCTGGAAACTACCACTTCTGCCTCTGATTCAGTTGCCCTGAAAATTGATTGATTGTTGATTATTATTTTGATTCCGCAAATAGGACCAGATTGGGTGATCATGATTTGTAAGTAGTACTAAAGGGCAAAGAAGAGTGTAATCAGAGATAATGATGCCTAAGGTAATGTCTACCTACAAAAACCAAGGTGGGAAATAAGAGGAAATAATCTGTAAAAATCCAGCAAAGGATAATAGCAACAACAATAATATTTATAAAGTACTTTAAGGTTTACAAATTGCTTTGAAAATCTAATCTTCTCTGATCCTTATAACCATCTTGTAAAGTAAATATTATCCTCCTTTTACAGATGACAAACCTGATGCTGAGAGAAGCTAAGGCTTACACAATAAGTAATGCTCAAGTTTTCCCATCCATTTCTCAGTTTTCTATCCATTACAATGCTTAAATAAATAAAGAATGAAACATGTGGCCAGAAAAATAGCTTTTGATTACTCATGGCCTATGTAGTTCAAATTATAAGTAGATTAGCTAACATTTGCATAGTACCTTAAATTTTATAAAGCACTTAACGAATGTTATCTTATTTCATTCTCACAACCATCCTGAGAAATGGGTACTATTATGATCCCTGTTTTACAGATGAGGAAACTAAGGCAAAAAGAAACTATGTAACTTTCCCAGGGTACCACAGGCCTTCTTGTCCAGTTTTCTATTCACTGCATAATGGAATTTTTCAGTATTAACATATTAAGCTGACTTGGATATTTTTAAATCCATCACAAAGGGGCCATCTAACAGTCCATTCATTTCCTAACACTATATGAAGATACAAATATAAGCACAGTGATAATATTCTAGTTGAAAGTACACAGAGCTGATCTGTTGTGTGGACTGTGGGATCTTGGGAAAAAAACAATTAAATTCTTGTTGCCAAAATTTTTCCCTTTTCCCCAAGGGAATAATTACAGGTGATCATATTCAGAGAAGTATAGAAAAGAACCAACATAAAAGTTTGAACACATTATCTCTACTATGTAAGATGCATTATTTAATAGTCAGATACTAACTCTCAAACTTGCTGTGTGATCATAGACAAATCACTTCCTCTCTACTTAACTTTTTTTAATTTTAAAATTTATTCATTTTCATCAATTTATACATACATATTTCCAAGTTACAAAATTTCCCTCCACTCTCCCTTCTTATTCTCCTCCCCTCAGCAGGGAACAGTCAGGTTAGCATTTTACATACATATTTTGTTAAACAAATTTACAAATTGGCAATTTTTTGGCACAAAAAATTAAGATAAAGGGAGATACATAAGAGATAATTTTTATAAACTGTTCATGATATTCAGAAGGGTTTTTTTTCTGTGTGTTTTGTTTTATTTTGTTTTTCTTCCTCTGGTTGGGGATAATATAGTCCATAACCAGTCAGATACAGTTTTGACTTACTTTTTCTTATCATTGACTAATATTCAAGCCTTTGGACCTTATATGTAAAGACATGCATATAAGTCTCCTTCTGAAATGAGAGGAGAAAAATATAAGCAACATTCAAAGACATACTAACTAGAAATCCAAAAGCTTGTAGAGGTATTAAGATGATATGTAGGGGTGGCTAGGTGGCACAGTGGATAGAGCACCAGTCCTGGAGTCAGGAGTACCTGAGTTCAAATCCAGCCTCAGACACTTAATAATTACCTAGCTGTGTGGCCTTTGGCAAGCCACTTAACCCCATTGCCTTGAAAAAAAACAAAAAACAAACAAACAACAATGTGTAATGGGGTGTATATAGAGAGAGCACTGGGCTTGGAATCAAGACTTATGTCCATGAGTCCCAATATGGCTTCAGACACTTCCTAGTTGTGTGACTCTGGGCAAGTCACGTAATTCTATTTGCCTCAGTTCTTTATCTGTAAAATAATTTGGAGAAAGAAATGGCAAACTACTCTGGTATCTTTGCCAAGGAAAACTCCAGAATGAGTTCATGAAAAATTAGACATGATTGAACAATAAAAAAAAAAAACATGTTTTAGAGGGGGTGGATAGGGAATTTTTAAGGCAGAGCATTGGATTTCAAGTTAGGAAGAATCATCTTCTCAAGTTCAAATCTGACTTCAAATATTTACTGTATGACCCTGTGCAAGTCACTTAACCCTATTTGCCTCAGTTTCTCCATCTGTAAAATGATCTGAAGAAGGAAATCAAGTCACTCCTTTAGTAACTTCACCAAGAAAACCTTTAATAGTGTCAAGAAGAATCAGATAGGATAACTGAACCCAACATATTGTGAGAGGAGTATGTGTCTGCATAGGGTATCTCTGCCAGTATAGACTTTGAGAATGAACCACATTAGGAGGTGTGGCTAAGGATTCTAGAACCATTTCTTCACACTAAGGCTTGCGTCTATATTGGTTGATATTTCAATAAGAACTATGTTTACTTATTTGACTTGTGCTTTGAAGTTTCAGAAAGAAGAGAAAAGAGAGAGATTTGTAATCATTATGTCTCTCAGCTGAGAGACTGGTTAAAAGAAGTCTCCCAAGTATGAATGAACTAAGCTCAGAAAAGTCCTCAGAAAAATGAGACAATTTGATGTGCATATTCATGGTCAAGAAAGGAGATAATCTTAGTTTTAAAAAAAATCTGTTTGCAGACAAAATGATGGAAAGTTATCTTGTATTGAGTTATTGTGCAACTGGGCTGGTTGCTGATCTACAAAATGGCCTCAGAAAGTGGAAGGATCACTCATTATAATTAACTATTGCCCTTCAGGGGAGTTAGTTGAATTTCCTAGGGAGTAGAAAGAGAGAAGTGAAGTTGAGTCAGCCAAGACATTCAGTAAAGAGGGAATAGCTATTAAACTGTTAAAGTCAGACAATTGCTCATGTGGGGAGAATCCAAACTCATATAGGGTGGTATGGAGCATGTATATCCATCACATAGGTGGTAGAGTACAATGGATTCTAACTTAGAAAAGGAGAGCTGAAGCCAGAAGCATCTTCTTTTCTGTCTAATTTTCTTCTTGGTCCTTACAGTATCAAAAACATCCATAGAACCTAGAGAGAATGATAGTCATACTGGTCCATATTCAAGCCCAGTGCTGAAAGTTTGGGCCAGCAATGGATTTTTTGGACTTGGAGACAGAAGATCTAGGTTCAAATGCTGCCTTTCATACCTTACAATCTGGGAGACTCTTGGCAAGCCATCCTTTAACATCTCAGCCTTGGTGTCCTCTATAAAATGAGGGGCTTTGAATGTGAAGATCTTTAAGGTACTTTCCAAAACTCAACCTATGGATCCCATGATCTAGGACATTGATCTAGCTAATAGTCATTCTTGGACATCTACAAGCTTAGGAGGTCACAGTAGAAGTGCCAGTACTAGTTGGGTCATAACCATGGTAACTTATGATGCTTCAGAAGCAACCAGAGAAGCAGCTACCCATTGTTGGATGCATATGCTTTATATGAAGTTGCAACATAATTGTATATATTATATGTTATATATTTTATGTCTATATTACCTGTTTCTTATGCAAGATGATTTTTTCTTGTTTATATGCTTGCTACATGAAATTATTTGGATGCTGGTATTAGGTAGCTACATGTGTACTATTGTGTATTTGAATAACCAATTACACAGTAGTTAAAGAGAGACTTTATAATCACAGCTTCCTAGTAAATGGGAGAATAGAGGCCAAAAGATGTCTTGAAAGAATTGAGGTCAGGGCTGGCTAGGTTGTACAGTAGATAGAGCACCAACCCTGGAGTCAGAAGTACCTGAGTTCAAATCTGACCTCGGACACTTAACAATTACCTAGCTGTGTGGCCTTGGGCAAGCCACTTAACCCCATTGCCTTGCAAAAACCTAAAATATAAAAAAAATTGAGGTCAAGTAGATGGCAGGAGAAAGCAGTTCAGAAGACTGGAGCAAAAGGAGTAAAGGGCTGCATAAAGACATCATGAAAGGCAGCAGAGGCTCTCCAGGGCTAGATCTCAGAATTATCCTAGCCATGTCTATGCCTGGGCATTCCCTCCATTTGTCTTCTCCATGCGTGCCTTGATTTCAGAGGCTCAGACCATTTTTCCCTCCACATATACTTAAGTGGCATGTTTTTGTGAAATGTATCCTTTCCACAAATATTCTAGAAAGTGGAACATTCAATAGCCAGAGAGTTTTCTTTGTATTTTCTTGGCGTTATATGAGCAATGAGGATAGACTGCCTATTAGTTATCCATTGCCCTCCTGTATGAAGTTAATTATATTATTAATTATATATGACTATATAAGACAGAAATAGGTATGTATGTGGCACACACACACACACACACATATGAATATATTAACAGAATATATATGGACAGTTTATATAGCCCATAGGCTATGTAAACAGCATACGTAAACACATATTTTCTAATCAGATGGCTCTTTGATAACATTTTATACAGTTTCTCCTGCATAATTCTTTGCCCTTTGGGTCACCCTCAAACCCATCTCATAAGATCATAGAAGGTTGAAGTTGAAAGAAACTTTGGAAGTCATCTGGTTCAACATTCATCCATCCATCAGTTTTCGAATTAGAAAATTGAAATAAAATGACTTCAAGACTAGATCCTCCAACGGTAGATTCATCTTTCTTCCAATGCACCAATCTGCCTTGCCTAATCTTGCTTCCCCTAAGATCAAATCTCTCGACTTTTCATTCCTTGGATCCATTTCATTTCTCTGTGCCCACCTCTAATCCTTATAAAGAGAATCTTTGAGGGCAAAAGATAATTTAATTTTTTCCTTGTATCTCCAGGGTCTAGCAGAGAGTCTAGCATAGAGTAGGTACTTAAAAAAAAAGCTTACAAAATTGAACTGAATTGCAAGATTAGTTACATTTGTAATATTCAATTATAAGACAAAGAAGAGAATCACAATTAGCACTACAAAGGACCTTAGAGACATTTTTTTATTTTAAAAAATATATTCATACATTTTTATATTAACTGAATTTCCCCTTACAATGTTTTTCTTTGTCTCTTTCCATTGAAAAGTAAATAATTTAACGAAAAAGTAAAGCACAAAAATAAAACTGATAAATCAATATATTGAAAAACTGACCTCATGTGCAATGTTCCACAACCATGAACCATGAACATTTCAAAGGAATGGAATAGTTTTTGTCTTTTGGTTCTTTTGAGAGCCTAAACGGTTTTTCCCCCTAACTTCACATCATTCAGCTTTAATTATTTTGTAGTTGTCATTTGCATTTACAACTGCTGCATCTGTATTCTCTTCTTGACTCTGCTAACTTCGATCTGCATCAATTGATCTTTCTATGCCTGTTTGCAGTCATTTTTTTTTCTTATAGCCTAGGAATGTTTCAGAACATTCATATACTGCAATTTGTTTAGCCATTCTTCAATAGATGGACAGTTACTTTATTACCCTTTCTTTGAGACCAAGAAAACTGGTAATATAGGTTGGGTTTTTTTTGGGGGTGGGGGATTTTTGTTTGAAGCCTTCCTTATCTGATCCTCAGCTTTCTGCATTTTAATGGAATCTCTGAGTCAAATGATAGGGACATTTTAGCCATTTTCTTGATGGCTGCATGATTCCAAATGACTTGCATAAGTGTTGCACCCAAACTCAGCCCATAATGTATTAATATTCCTGTCTTTCTACCACTCTTTCCTGATCCTCTCATTAATCATCTTTGCTGCTGGTGAAATGAAAACTCAGGGTTCTCTTGATTATGCATTTCTCTTATTAGGAGTGACTTGGGACTTTCTCTTATAGGGCAGCTGAAACGTTGCAATGTTTTTTGAGACCTGTCTCTTGTATCCATCTACCGCTTATCTATTGGGGAATAAGCTTGGATCCCATATCTGTGCATCTCTATCTAGATCATCTATTTCTATCTGTATCTATGTCTTCATCCATATCCATATAGCTACATACTCACGCACAGGAACAGGCTCATACAGGCACAGCTCATACAGATATGTGTCATTATATATTCCTATACAAACGAAGGTCTGGGCGAGCACATACCTACATGTTGGCACAAGTGTGTGGTTACAGGTTGGTGCAGGCATACACACACAGCCAAACATGCACATGCATACGCTGCATGCACACTGTACATACTGTTCTACACACATGCACAATGCTCTAGGTACACACATGTGTATCCATATAAACGTGTTTGCAGGCGTGCATGTATGCATGTATCAAACTGTTTACACACACCGACGCACACATCCACGTGTGTGCACACGGGTGTGCTTCTATAAAAGCATGTTCATAGATACAGGTGCACGCACACACATGCTCCTATACATGTAACCGTGTTTGTGTGTACATGCATGCAGATATGCCACCGTGGCATATGCATCGGTGTGCACATGCTACCTGCACACACAACTGCTTTACATACACACATGCATGCAAGCCTCCGTGCCCATGCGTGCACGCGCCTGGCCACACACTCCAGGGTATGGATGCTTGTACACGCATGCTTGCATACTCATGCCTGTGTGCGTGCATACAGCTACACGCGTGTTTGCACACATGCAGGTGTGACTGACACTCAGGCCCCTAACTGCTGATAGAGATAAGGAGCAGTATAGGGGTGCAGGTAAGCAGACACACAGGCATGTAGGTGTGGGGGGAGGGACCCGGGTAGAGGGAGCTGGAGGTCCACAGTCTCCTCCCTGGCTGGCTCTCTGGCTGGAGCCCCAGGTCGCCCCGCCCCCCAGGAGCCCGGATGCAGCCCCGCCCGCTCTCCCGCGGGCCCCCACAACGGCGCAGGCGGGGCCCGCAGGCGGGGCCGCGGCGTTGCCCCGTTTTCGGCGCGCGCGCTCCCAGAGCCCCCCGCGCATGCGTGGTGCACGCGCCCCCGGGAGAGGCGCGCTGCGCGTGCTGCGCGTACGCGGAGCTCCCCAGGGGCTCCGGGGGCTCCGGCGCGAGCCGATGCCGCCACGCGCCTGCGCCACCTCCCGGCCTCCCGGCGCCCCTCGGGGTGGGAGGCGGGACCGAGCTGGGGCCGCGGCGCCGCGCCGCTGGGCCGGCAGGGGGCGCTGTGGGCGCCGGCGCCCGCCGCCGCCGTCCTTCCTCTCGGCGGCCGCAATGGTTTTTCCCAGAATCCCCCGCGGGTAAACAGACATGGCCGACGAAGGTGGCGGAGGAGAACCGAACATGGGGAACCACCTGCAGCTCATGCCCGGTAACCGCCCGAGCGGCCGCGGCCCCGGGAGCGGAGCGGGGCGGCGCGGGGAGCCCGGGGGGCGGCCGGGCCGGGGCGGGGGGAGGGGCGGCGGGGCGGGGCGGCCGGGAGACCCCCCCCCCCCCGCGCCCCGGCCCCGCCCCGCCCTGGAACGCGGCCCCGGCGGGGGCCGTTTGGCTCCGCCTCGGGGCCCCCCCGGAGGGAGACTGAGGCGCGGAGGAGCCGCCGCCCCCGCCCATGGGTCAGTAGCGCGGGCCCGGGGGCCGCCGGGAAGGGCCGAGGGCGGGCGGGGTCCCGTGGGGGCGGCGGGGCCGGCTCCCCGCAGGGCCGCGGGGCCGGAGCCCTCGGGGCCGGGCCGCGCCGCGCCGGAGCCCTCCGGCTTCCCCAAGCCCTCCGAATTGTAATTGTGCACAGACTTTTATTTCTAAGGTTCGTGCAGTAAAAATCCATTTCTCCTCCCACGTTTCCTCCTAGACTTTAAGGAAATAGTTTAATATATAAGAATGGCAAAGGCCACCCTGGCCTGGTGGCACAGTAACAGATAACGCAGCCATAAGTAGTGGCAAGTAGCCTTTAAGCCAGATGTTTCTCAAGGACAACCATGACACAAGAGAACTTTAGGCAAAGGTAATTTATAGGAACCAGATGAGTTCAATGGTCGTGTTTTTAACAGCTGAAATATCCCCAGACAGGTGTAAAATGAGAAGCCTTAGAAGAATGGACACATTCTTTCAGCACGCAGACTGAACATTAATACAGCCGTGTGTGCCTAAATAATCATATTGCCATTTTTAGACATTTGCAATTGGATGGTAGGAACTCTTCAATTAATGGAACACTTTTATATTCTTAGTGAAAATGAATATAATTTCACGATTGTCATACTGGTTTCGCAACATAGTTCTTCAGTTTGTTAGCTAACTCATTGATTTTCAGGAGTTAGTAAAAATTCCACCATCTTCACAATAGTGAGACATATTTGCATCTTTACGATCTTTGGTCCACATTTTGGAACCAGTGTGGGTGTGGGTCTACATGTATCGGAATATTTCTATTATCTTTTTGTTATGTATTATCTTTCTGGTTATTAATTCTAACATAGGAGAGTGAGATCTGTGATTTCATTAGCACCGGAGGACTTCTTTGGATGGAGGCTGACCCCTTCCCTTCAAGTTATATAGTCTTAGGAGATTACTTAGAATATTAAGAATTTTCTTTGGGGGCCACACAGTCATTGTGTGTCTGAGATGAGACTTCAGCTTAGGTCTTCTTGGCCCTGGAAGAGCTCTCTATTCACTCTGCTGCTATGAATATACTTAAGAGATACTAGGCAAAATACACCTCTTAATATGTGTATATTGTTAAAAAGGTTACAAACTGCCTTCTGTGTGTGTACGTTGTGATGGGCACTGGTATTGTGTTATTCAGGGTGGGGGTGCAGAATAAGAGCCCCATTCATATAACATCACAGAGGCGTGAGAGAGCCAGACTCAGGACTAGGAAGATGTGGAAGAGGCAAAGGGAGTCTCCGAGCTTGACAGAAGGGATTTCTGTTGTTGGGCAGGATGAGATGGGGAGCAGCAGGTATAGTCCGATGTAGCTGCAGCACAGGGGGTATGAAGAGGAGTGGTCTGAGTCTGAACGTAGTCAGCCAGCGATCTGGAGCTGGCAAGTGGAGAACAGTGTTGCCAGACCTGCCACCTTGGGAAGATCACTCTGGCTTCTGTGTGTTAGTTGCCTTAGAAAGGAGAGGAATTCTTCTGGGAGGCAGCTAGCTGGAGGAAAGATTGTCAAACACATCCTGGGAGGTATGACCCTGGTGACTCCTGTAGTAGTCTCCGTCTGCCTCAGTTTTCTCATCTATAAATAAGGGTTATAGTTCAGTGCACTAAAACTCTTTCCTAACTGCCTCCTAGCTTTCTTGATATCCCAACTAAAGTTCTATCTTTAACAGAAGCCTTTCTCAGTTCCAGTCTATTCTATTGCCTCCCTTTTGATAGTGATGATTTGTTATTTATCCTGAATGTAGCTTGTTTTATTAATATTTGTTAGCATGTGGGCTCCCCTGTTAGATTGTAAGCTCCACAAGGACAGGGACTGTCTTTTGCCTTTCTTGTATCCATTTTGCTTAGCATAGTGCCTGACACATGGGCTCTTAATAAATGTTAATTGACTGATTGACCTGACTCCCAGGTTAATTTGAGAATAGAATAAAATATAAATGCTAGCTACTATTAGTATAGTATGGCTAGAAATTAATGAGCAAAGCATTTATTTAATGGAAGTACAAAGGAGAAGAAATTTTATATACATACAAACATACTAGTACTCTGTAGTGAGAGAGGTGATAGATACCCGTGTGTAAAAATCACTCTCAAATTGTTTACCCTGAATTTTCTTTGCACATGTGATGAACTAAGAGAATTTACTATCCTGTCCTTTATAGTAGTGTTGTAGAAAACAAATTTTTGAGAGGAGCATGTTGTTTAATATTTAGTTATTTTTCTGTTGCTATCTCACAAAGTAGCATCATTTTTAATGTAAATTTAAGAAGTGTAATTTTCACATAATGAAATTCAGTCTTTTTTCACGTTTAATGTAATTGGATAACAAAGTAAAGAATATTCACAATGTAGTCTAACCAGAAAGAATGTTGTAAAGATTCCAAAGTAAACAAGCACTTATTTAAGCATCTACTGCTTGGGATAGAAGGCCAGACAAAAAATTGTCTCCACTCACAGGAGTTCATCACATAATCACAGAATATTAAACCAGAAGAGACCTTAAGAGTCTAGTCTTAGAATCTAGGTCAACCCTATATTTTTAAAATTTTTATTTCCCAGTGAGTGAAGACTTACCCAGAGTCTCACAGCTGACAAAGAGCAAAGATAATTCTGAACCCCATGTACAGTTCTGCTGATTGTTCATTTTTCAGGGTGAACATTAGTCCACCTCAGAGATTGACAAATGCTACAAATCAGGAGTTGGTTTATTCTTTTGGTGATTGTCTCAAATTAAGAAATAATGGAGAAAATGTTAATAATTCCAATTAAACTTAAAAGAAAGAAGGGAAAAGCATTTATAGCACTGTGTAGGCACTGCCTGTTTACAGATGAGAAAACCAAGGTGAACAGAGGTGAGTTCATTTGCTCCTAAGTATCTGAGACTGAATTTGAATTCAGGTTTTTCAGATTCCAAGCCTAGAGCTCCATACCAACTGGGTTATTTGCATTTTTCAGCACATTTCTATTCTAAGTCTATTGATCTTCCCACTCTACCAATTCTATCTCCTGAAGATGTCTTTATTTATTTAATTTGATGCAGTTTTGTAAGCAGATAGAAAATGGGTTTTTTGATGTTTTCATAATAGCAGTGGAGCATTTCTTCCAGAGGAAAAGTTCTTAACTTTATTGATGCAATGAATTCCTTTGGCAGTCTGATGAAGTCTGTGGACCCTTTCTGAGAATAATGGCTCATAAAAAATTGAAGGAAATTCTAAATTTCATTTAGAAGTTAATGAAAAGGGGCATGTAGGTGGCATTGTGGATAGAATACCAGTCCTGGAGTCAGGAGCATGTGAGTTCAAATTCAGCCTCAAGACACTTAATAATTGCCTGGCTGTGTGACCTTGGACAAGTCATTTAACTCCATTGCCTTAAATAAAAATAAAGTTGAAAAAAAGTTAGCAAAAACAAAGATGTATTTTTCTCTCTCTCAAGTTCATGGACCCTCTAAAATTTATCCATGAATTCCAGGCAAAAAACTAATACTCGAGAGAGACATATCCCCAAAACTTTAAATGTAAATCTTTTCATTAAAATTATTGCATTTTGACAGATTAATTCACTTTTTTTAAAAAACAATGTTCTTTTACTACTTATTAGCAGAAAGTGAAGAAGATGATGAAATGGAAGTTGAAGATCAGGACAGCCAAGAAGCCAAAAAACCTAATATCATAAATTTTGACACCAGCCTGCCAACGTCTCATATGGTGTGTACTTTTGGTTATAATCCTGATCAGAGCTTTTTCGCTAATGTATTCCCGTAATTTACTGGAAACAGTGATTGTGATATTATCCAATATAACCTACTGCAACTATATGTGGATGAGGATGTTAGTCATCTACTAACTGACAAGCCTTCTGTTATGGAAAAGTTCTGAAAAAACTATACTCAGTTTGTGCATGCATATATAATATATATAGAGAGAGAGAAGAAAGAAATTTGAATTATGGCTCCCAAACTTACTGAGTATCAGAAACCTCTTTTATTATAAAATAATTTTTGATGTCTACATTATTAATATCCATTGACTTAGGAAATAAATTCTGATAAAAGACAATTTGAATTCAGAAATGCTTTTAAATGAATTTGTATTTTCTTAGTCATGTGCATTTGAAAAAACAGGTGCAAGTTACTGTTTATTCAGTTTACAAAAATGTATGTAATGCTGAAAAATATTGGATGTTTTTTAAACGTTAATGATGCTCAATAGGCATAGGAATTCATGTATGCCTTTCTATAGCTCTTTGGCTCACAGATTGGAAACCTTAATTTAATCAGTGATTAGAGTTATTTTCACTCTTTAGTCACAGAATCCTTGTAAAACTATAATTAACTTATTGTAATATACAACTTTACACATTGTTGCTTGTTAATATTAAAATGTCATATTTTTCAATTTAGACTTTTGGATCTATCAGATTTTATCATTTGTTTATATCACATTAATAGTTTTTAATCTAATAAACTTTAGAATTTACTTTCATATCCACGAAGTCATTGTGTGTATGTATTCTTAAATAGTATCTGGGCTCTGATATGGAAGAATTTCATGGCAGGACTTTGCATGATGATGACAGCTGTCAGGTGATTCCAGTTTTGCCACAGGTGATGATGATGTTGATACCTGGACAGACTTTACCTCTACAACTTTTTCGTCCTCAAGAAGTTAGCATGGTGAGAAATTTAATTCAGAAAGACAGAACTTTTGCTGTTCTAGCATACAGGTAAAACATTTGAGTGAATTTTTTTATATAGTTTGTTTTCTTTAGTCATTATTGCAGTGGGATAGTGAAACCAGAGCAGATGATTACTGTCTATTAGTAAACATTATGCACATGCAGGGATGACATCTAACTCTTTGAATTAATAAGTTTTCTGATAAAACTGTAAAAATATCATTTGGGAAAGTTGATGATTTTCACCATCCAAATTTTTGTATGTGTGGCCCTATCTATGCACATACACACACATATATTTGTACATATGACACATTCTAGGATTGGGCTTTGAATATTTTTATATTTTATACATTATATGATTTCAAATGTTTGAATTATTTTGAATATTCTTAAAAGTTTCAGAAACTTGATTGAATGCCCCAGATTATACAAAGTAAAAAAAAAATTCAATTCTTAATTCTTGAAATTTTACTTACTTGAAAAGAAGCAAATTTTGTATTTTAATGTAAAAACTTTTGACTTTGCAAAAGATAGACTTAATATCAAAATGATAAATCCATAATTTGTATGAATACAATCCAGTGGTATAGAAAGACTAAGTCTTAAATATCATAAAGGGTGATGTAGGAAATTGGAACTGGGTAAGGAAATACTACTATGGAAGAGGGATCAAAGGAACATTTGATGAAGAAAATGAATAAATTTATTTGATCATAATTTCCTTAAGTCCTAAATTAATTCAGTCAAATTGATAACTGTCATTTTCTTTAAAATTGCGTATAGATTTCCCCTTAATCTGGTTGTGATTTTTTTTTTTACAAAGGAGCCCTAGTAAATAATGAGTTGTTTTGTGAAGTTTGTACATGTTTAATGCCCTTCCTTCTTAGCTTTGTATATATGTTGAAATTGTCATTTTAGATGACTGAACAGCATTTCCTTTTTTAAAACCACGTCTTCAGTAACATACAGGAAAGGGAAGCACATTTTGGAACAACAGCTGAAATTTATGCCTATCGGGAAGAGCAGGACTTTGGAATTGAAATAGTTAAAGTGAAAGCTGTAGGAAGACAGAGGTTCAAAGTACTTGAACTAAGAACACAGTCGGATGGGTAAGATATTGCTCTGTGTGCTTGAAAAGTTGTCCCTTTATTATCCTCCTGATCTTAACCTTTTTTAATAGGTTAGCTTGATTATCCTTTACAAAAGAAAACAATTCAATTTTACCCATATTTTCATACTGTAATAGAACATTATTATCATGCATCCTGTTACAGGAAAGAACTCCATCCAGCCTGGGTTTCCATTCACAGTACAATTCCAATAAAGCTCTAACTGCACCCATCCATGCAGTATGTCTCTGGAAGAGTCTGTCTGCCCTTCACAGATGGGATAATCAGACTGCACCACAAAGCTCTGCAGGCCATGACTATACTGTGTGCCTGGTAGACACTGTGCTTAGCGGGAACCCCAAAAGAGGCAAAAGAGAGCTCCTGCCCTCAGGGAGCTCCTATTCTAAGAGAGAGACAATAGACAAACAGTATCAAGCAAGCTAACTACAGGATAAACAGGAAAACTAATGGAGGGAATTCCCAGGAATTAAAAGTGAGTAGGAGAGCTTTCTTGTAGTAAAGGGGATGTTAAATGGAGAGTATCTCTCAGACAGCAGGAATTAGGCTTTATTCTGCTTCTGTTTGTGTGTGTGTGTGTGTGTGTGTGTGCACGCGTGTGCGCGCGTGTGCGTGCACGCATGTGCGCGTTTCATAATTCTTAATAAATACACGGCCTAGGCACCTAATAGGCATTCTAGAAATATTTGTGGGTGGATTAACATCCAGGTGTTTACAACAAGGCTGCTGTATTTTATTTTTAGTATTTAAATTTTATTTTTGTTTGTAGCTTACCATAACTTAATATTTTTTAATCCCTATAATAAGCACCTGACTTGATTACAAGCAATTGCTTAACCTGTTGAACAGTTTTTATTGTTGTTAAGTCATTTCAGTTGTATCCAACTTTTTGTGACCCCCTTGTTGTTTTCTAGGCAAAGATACTTAGAATGGTTTGCCATTTCCTTCTTCAGCTCATTTTGAAGATGAGGAAACAGAACAGAGTTAAGTGACTTGCTCAGGTTCACACAGCTAATAAGTTTCTAAGGCTGGATTTGAAATGGGGTCATCCTGACTCCAGGCTTGGCACTCTATCCATTGGGCCACTTAGCTGCCCCTTGAAAATCTATGAGTTACTTATTATCATTGTCTTGTGCTTAATACAGGGTTACATTTGGGAGATAGGACAGAAGGGAGAAAAATATAACAGACTAGGAAAAAGTAGTAAATTGGTCAGATAAAAGGCATTGTAATCTCCCAGGCTTTTGTGTCCATACAATTTTTGCTAACTTTTAAAAGAATTTATGTCCTGAAGGGTGTTTTGTTTTTTAATGTGTTCTTCAGGAGCTGAGTTTTTTTTTTTTAATTGCATTATAGGACAGTTAACATTGGATCCTATATTTCTTATATATTATTTGGTTGCTGCAGAGTTACTGTTTGAACACAAGATGGCAATGCACCAAATTCATGAAACTGGTTCAAGAATGTAAAGCATATGACTGAACTTAATAATAAATACCATTGTCACCCAGGGCTAGAAGAGAACTTTAAAAGGGCATTATCCCTTTGCCCTCAAATGAGAGCACTATTAAGCAATCTCAAAAAGTTGAAAACCTTGTCCTTATTTTTAAAATTTCCACAAAAGATAGCACAGACTGCTTGAACAACGACCCTTGCTGGAAATTCTTCATGTGTAATTTAAATCACTTCACCCTATTTCCTTTTCCGTCTGTAGCAGATGGGAGGTTGAGACTAAATGGTACTGCTCAGTGGTATCACCTCAAATAACCACAAAGTCTGTGCATTGTAGCCTTTTCATTTCTAGAGCAAATCATCTTAGTATCCTGAGGATCTTCCTGTGGGTTTTATATTACAGTTTTCAAATAATTTTTGTACCTCTTATGAATTTCCTGAATTTTCCAACTTGTGGATGTCACTATGACTTGAAAAAACTACAGTGCCAAATTAAAGATGGTGTGTACATGAGGTTGATAATTAGAAGTATTTTATTGGTTGATTCTAATGCATGGTAAGCCTTTTAGTTATTATTGAGCCATCTCTTACTCAAATCTTTTAATTATAGGTGCTTTATCATATGAAATTGTAGTTTTTTGTCGTAGACAAAAATTTTTTTTTATTAATTTAGTCATTAATAGCTTGAGGTGATAAGTTTTTTTAATCCTGTGCATATTTGTATAGATTTATTTGCTGTTTAACCAGTTATCTAGGCAGCAGCAAAAGTAAGATTGAGAATTTAAAATCATTTTAGTTAATGTTTGGTTAAGTATGGCAAAGGATTTTCACTAAATGTGTTTAGTGAATATACATACAGTTAAAGGAATCTTTACTTTAAAAAATCCATTTTAAAATTTCTTTGAGTGCTCCATCAGTGCAGTCTTTGTGATTTGCTGCAGCCAAAAAGGAGAATCATTGAGCAGCTAACACTTTTAAGTTATATGCCATTCCAAAGTTGGTACTGGGACAGAAGACAAACAAAACACATTGCATTGCTGAGCATCTCAGGGTGGTGAAACCTGCTGACATAGTCTCAACCCAAGGTCACATCCATACCATGATGAGGCATCAAAATAAAACTCTGGCAGAGAGGACTAAACCTGAGTCATTTTCACATCATACCTCTATGCTTTGCGGGCAGATGGAACTAGCTCCATCGAACATTTAAGTGCAAGTATCTGTCTGGAGCGAGGGATCTTGCTTTTAAAAAAATCATTGGGTATCTTACCAAGTTGCTAAAAATATGCATATTTTGAGGAACTGCTTTTAAAAGTTAAGTAGCATGGCACATAGAATTTGAGGTGTTTTATTTGCTCAGTAGTTTAGTATTATTGTGCCTTTAAATATCAAGGAAAAATGCTTTCTAATATAAATTCTTTTCACTCAGTTTTGAGGATAGTGAACTATACTTTTCCATTTGCCTGGTTCAACCAACTTTCACTTGTTCTCTGGCAAAAGGGAAAATAAGGTTTTTAACCTGGAAGAGGCGTAAACCTTAATTGAAAAGACTGGGCATAGAATCAAAAGACCAGCTCTGCTGTTCAGATTTCCTATTACTTCAGATGCTCTTTGATCTTGATTAATTTATTTCTCCTCCCTCAGTTTTAGTTTCTAAATTTATAAAAATGTGTAGTCATACTCAAGTACAGGTCATAATTTTTAGAATGTTGTGAAAAGAATCACTTTGTAAACTTTTGAAAGCATTTGAAATGCTATACACAGACATGCTTTTAAGTCTCATTTAATCTCTTTTCTGTGTAATAATTAGGCAGATCATTTGTATTTTCTCCTCTTTTTCTTCAAATGCTGTTTCTAAAGACCAAATGAGGTAGCACCTGTCAGGATTCTACATAGAATCACTACTCGATTTTATGTTGACTTTCAGACCTTTGACTCAGTTACTTTTCCCACCAGCGTCATGTGTTATTCAGTCTAATCCAAAATCCCTCTTCCTGATTCTGTGTTAAGATTAAACTGCCTTAGTTCAAACTATCTAGTCACTGTTGAATTAAAGCATAATGGGATATATAATGTGTGGACTATTTTTTTGTGTGTGTGCTGAAGAGTGTTTTGTATAGGGCAGCTAGGTGGCGCAGTGGATAAAGCACCGGCCCCGGCAGGAGTACCTGGGTTCAAATCCAGTCTCAGACACTTAATTACCTAGCTGTGTGGCCTTGGGCAAGCTACTTAACTCACTTTGCCTTGCAAAAAAAAAACAAACCTGAAAAGAAAAAGAGTGTTTTGTATATTGATATATATTGGCCAATGAAAAATAAATAGCTTTACAGATTTTTGTATTTTTAGAATGATTGTATCTCTTCAAGCTTGTAATCTGCATATACTTAATTTTTGCTTAAAATGTCCCCCCGTTTGGTTCTCTTGACCACAGAATCCAGCAAGCTAAAGTACAAATCCTTCCTGAACGAGTGTTACCTTCAACCATGTCTGCGATCCAGTTGGAATCTCTTAGTAGGTGCCAACTTTTTCCATCTTCAAAACCTGTGTCCTGGGAAGACCACTGTTCACCTCAGTGGTGGCAAAAATATCAGAAGGTGAGAACAAATTGTTTCTGCGTCTTTTAAAATTAAGTGAAGCCGCTGACTCTTTCTTTTGGGACACCACTCAGAATTCACTTTACCTCCTATGCATTTTACTGCAAACTTTGAGTCTTTTGTGTTTGATATCTTTAGATCTGCTCCTCTAAAAATGAGTTATTTTTTTTTTAAGCCTTAGGACTAGAAGACACAGTTGCAATCATCTCATCCAACCCAGTCATATTCTCAATCAGGCACTTGAGGGTTTTAAGAAGATTGGGGAGTAGGTCTCCCAACTCAGGTTGCTCAATGTTTTTTGACTATATATATTTGAAAGGTCTTAAAAAACAAGCTGGAAAAGTGTTATCCAGGGTAGTCATTATGATCTAACTATTGCATAACATAGCTCTAGTTTTTATTTCTGAAGCCATAATTTAATGTAAAAAAAAAACTTGGGTGTGGCACAAAAATCAGAGTAAACTATTTTAACTTAAATTTAAAATATTTTAACTTTACCTTTCCTAGAACAGGTGGTCTTTAAAAAAAGATTTGGAATTATAATATTTGTTTGGAATTTGTTGCTCTTAAAAATGGTGACAGTAGTTAGTTGTACAAAACTATTTAAATAGATTATTTTTTTCTTTTACAAAAGTAATTATAGATATTTATTTCCAGTTACTTCCAGGTTGTAGGGTGTTATATCTTGTTCAAGATTTCAGATAGAATGTACATTTTTTTTTAATAGTTTTTGTCCAAGGAAACAAAACCTCCTTCGTAGCCCACATTAGAGGTAGGGATACTCACCAAAGTACTAACAGGAAGGTTGATTTTGAACTTTTGGGTGGAGGGAGGAGTCAATTTTATCTAGTAGTGTGTTGTTTAAGGTTACAATGACATTTTCAGTTAATATGAAGATCAAACATTATAGATTCTTTGGTCTTTTGTAGATACGATAATTGGATTTGTTTAATTTAAATTTTATGTGAGATTTTCAGAAGTGTAAGAAAATACATGAGATTCCCCAGTTAAAACAAAGTACCTTTGTATGTCTTGGCTGAAGAGAACTCAGAAGATCACCAGAAGGCAAAATGTTTAAGGTCACCCAATTCCTTTCACACAAGAAGGTTATTACCTTTTTTCTTTTCATGATATGACTTGTTCTGTCCTCCTGTTTGAGCATGTAGGTGGATTAGTTTGTCAGATGGCTGACTCAGTGGTTTGATTTGTGCTTTGGATAGCTTCTCTACAAGACCTTGGAAAATCACTTAGCTCAACTGTGTACCGTTTACCAGCCTGTGAAAGGACTGTAATGGCAAAGTGTATGATTTTTAATTAGTGTTAGATGACTCAGGATTTTCATTGGAGAGGCATTAGACAAACTGCTTCTATTATGCATCTCCAAACAACTTGTACATTTCTATCTTTATGACATTTTTACAATATTAATACTGTCTGATATTTACAACTTCTGTAGGGATGTTCAGCTCTCCCCTGCCCCAGAACTATATTCTTTATTTCAGTCTATTTTTTCTCTTGCATTACTTTCAGTATATTGATAACTGCAAAGTTGAAGATGTCTTTCCTATTCATTTGTGGGGGGGGGGGGGTTGCAAGGCAAATGGGGTTAAGTGGCTTGCCCAAGGCCACACAGCTAGGTAATTATTAAGTGTCTGAGACCGGATTTGAACCCATGTACTCCTGACTCCAAGGCCGGTGCTTTATCCACTGCACCACCTAGCCGCCCTTCCTATTGATTTTTCTAAAATTAGGTTAAAATGGTTAACAGTTTCATTTAATTTTCAAGTCTCAAAAATGCTGGTTTTCAAAATTGTTACAAGAAAATAACTTGCCTTTTATATAATAATATACCTTGAAAGTAAGGATATTTTGTGACCATCCCCATGCTTGAATTAATGGAAAATTTCTCTTAGAAAAAAAGTCAGATAATCATATTTTTTTTTCTACAATCCAAAATTCATTTTGTTATTTACTTGTGCTGGACACCAAAGAAGTGGATGCTTGTCCCAAAGAGTTCCAATCACAGTCTGAATATTTATGTTGATGAATATTTTAGATAGGTGGATCCCCTCTTTCTTCTATTTTTCCCCTCTTCTCCCCATGTCCCCAGTAATTTGGAAAATTTTGGTTTCATTTGTTGAGAAATAATTATGCTTTATTTCTTTTCTACGATTATATTAATGATTCAAGAGATAGCAAAGCATAGTGAATAGAAAGCCAGCCTTGGAGTCCAGAACTCATCCAGTCCTACCACTTACACATGGTAGCTATGTGAGCTTGGGCAAGACTATTGATGCTTCAGTGCCTCAGGCAACTTTCTAAGTCTTTAAGTTCCAGACCAGTTGATGAGCTGTATAGGTAGAAGAGGGGAAGAATAGGAAGGGAAGAAGGTGGATAAGTCTTTATAGAGTACCAGCCACGAGCCAGCTAGATGGCACTGAAGATAGACTACTAGGTTGGAATCAGGAAGATTCATCTTTGTGAATTCAGATCCGGCTTTGACCCACTAGTTGTGTCCCCCCAGGGTTGCCTCAATTTCCTCATCTGTAAAATGACCTGGAAAAGGAAATGGCAAACCACTCGAGTATTGTTGCCAAGCAAACCAAATGGGGTCACAAGCATGATAGGAAAACAAATGAACTATGATAACACTATGAACTGTATTCCGTGCTAATCTCATTTGATCTCCCAACAACTGAGAGAGGTGGGTGCTTTTATTTTCTCCATTTTCTGGTTGGGTAAACTGAGGCAGGCAATAGTTAAGTGACTTGTCCAGTATCATACAGCTAGTAAGTATCTGAGGCTGGATTCGAGCTCAGGTCTTCCTGACTGTAGGCCCAATGATCCTGTTGCCTTTGAGAATTAGAATAAATTTCTGTACCAGGGATCTGTACCAATGAAATCACATGCTGGGTCCAAAAAAACTCCATTGATAATTCATTTTTTTTCTCCTTTAATCTAGTAGGAAGCCAGCATCTAGTCGCTTACTCTCCTGGTTTGACCACATCTAGTTTCCTTTTGAGCCTATAGGACATGAGACTAGTTGGCTGTCCTTTTTTGAAAATCAGATCTCATTAAAATGGAGGACATAGGAAAGAGATAGACAGCAAAGAAGGCTAGGGGATCAAGTAAAAGAAGGGAGCCCCTGGAAATGAAGAAACTAAAGATTGAGTGGAAAAGGGGGTAGAGTAAGAACACTATATAATGTATTGGATATAGACGAAAGAGGACAGTCTTGACAGTAGGAAAGGGAGGGAAGCTAGGATGCAGAAAGAGGAGAGCAAGAATGGAAAAGGAAGCAAAAGACAAACCTCAGAAAGGACCTTGTGCCTTTTGTCCTTAAAGTACAACTGCATTGAAAAGAAAGGGAGGGGGGATGCATGGGGGGGAGAGGGGGCTGGGAAAGAGATTGCTCTTGTTTCTCTGTAAACTTCCCATATGTTGTCTGGTGTTGAAGGTCCTAAGTCTCTTTATGTGGATCCAAGGAAGCCCTTTAGGGACAGAGTGATGATTCTTAGATGTGGAAGTCCCAGAACAGAGCTGTGAATTTGGGAATTGGTATCTTCCATCATTTACCTGTATTACTCCTAATTTACTTGTGTCTTTAAGATTCTAGATACCTACTACATCTGCAAATCTTTATTAGCCAAGTTGTCTGGTATTTCAAGGATGTGTATAAATTCATGGGACACTTGAGCATAGAACAAACTCATTAACATTTCCAAAAGCATTTTTCTTCTTTTCTATCATTGGACTATAGGTTTTCATGACAGGATGTGTGTGTGTATGATGACAACAAACAGGAGATGCAGGTACCACCGGTAGGAGAGCCTTATTCCCACAATACCATTTTAGTATTAGAGTCAACAAAAACTTTGACTAATGTGTGTGAATCTTCTGTAATGTTTTCTCTAAGTTTGCTCTGAGGCTCAGTTCATTCCTTCCTTCACACACTTTAGTTCCAGGTATTCCAATTCTTACAGGGTGCATAACTAGCCCTTGCCTCCATCTTGCAGTTGTAGTTGAGGCGTTGCTTCAGGACCCCTCCAACATGTGCTGATCAGGTTGCCACACGCTTTTGCAGCAGAAAAGAGGCTTAAGGGCAGGAGTGCACCTCACCAGCTGCAGGGAGTGACTCAGCCACCAGCCACCTGCCTGTCCAGACTTACTGAAGCCTAAATCTCTGCAGGAGTTGAGAGGACCCAGGTGTGGAATGTCCCTGAGATGTCACATTGAACCCTGAGACTTTGCACAAACTTCCATGCCACCTGCAGAACAGAGCATTTTTCACTAAAGTCTGCACATTCCTAAAAGTATGAAAAGTACCCTGGAAGTGGGCTTTTCTAAGTATAGTCAGAATAGTAAGGGCATTGCAGAAGGAAAACATGCCCCTGTCTGTGTTATCTGGCAATGGAAGATCAGAATAGGAAAAAATGTACTTGGCCATCATCTGGGCGCCATTTGGGAAACTGTCCAGCAGGAAACCTTATTTTAGTGTTTTTCTTTACATCTTATTTTGAAACCTTTGGCTTTGCTGTTATTTAAATTTGCTCTTTTACCAGACACAGCTGTTTGTTTGTTCAGTTTATCTTGACTCTTGTTGGAATGGAGGTGGGTGGGAAAATGTGTATATTTCCCATATTTTTGAGTATTTTTCTGAGTAGTCTCCTGCTTGGATTCTCTCTGTGTTCATTTAATGGCAGCTCTACTATATTAAGCAGAATGTTGTTTAAAGATGATTCTGAGACCAACAACTATAGAAATCTTTAAGGAGGAAATGACACATGAATACCTAACCCATTTGCTCTTAACCTCAGCCTTAGTTTTTCTCAGTTTTTTTAATACACTGGAAAAAAATCATAACAAAACGCCAAAGTCAAGCCACTGTGGTCCTATCAAGTATCACTTTGACCACCTTTTACACTAGCACTTTGTACCTTTCAACTCCTTACAGAAACATAGAAATTTTTAAATTCACTGCTTTTATTAGTGCTTACTAAATTGTTTTCTCTTTAACATTAACCATCTCTTCAGAATTCTTTTTCTGACTGCCTAGCTCTAGTTGGGGGGATTTTTAGAGAATTCAAGTGGATGACAGCCAAGTTGTTTGGATAAAAGATGTGCATTTTCATTTGTGTATTTGAGAATACTGTTGGATTTATAATATTGCCCTTGATTTCAGTGGAAATGTAATTAATAGTGATGAGTTGATATTTGACTTTTTTTCTGCTTGAACACTATTGCATTCTTGCAAATTTAAGTAACTTTTCACATGCTTTTGGGTGTGTGAAACCAAAGAAAGGAAAAAAGATAGTTCTGAGAGGGATCAATGACTGCTTCTTGGTACCAAGAAATGATCATTATAAAACATACTGATGCTGCACCCCCCACCCCCAAAAGAAAGGGACTCGTTGGCAACCAGGGCATTGGTCACTCCTGAGACCCAAGCAAATTTCATGTGCCATTAAAAATTAGTTCAAGCATTGACCGCTCTTATGAGATACCTCATATTGTAAATATATTTAAAAATATATTTTAAAAATGTATATCCATAAATTTCTAGTTTATTTATGTGACACAAAAATAAGATAGAATTTTCTTCCAGGGCACCAAGAATTTCTTTTAACATTTTGGGAATTCTGAAACTACTTGAATATTTTTGCTATCTCTTCTGCAAAAAGTGTTCTTTTTTCACATATTTATGTTCTTTGGTTGAATATTTATTTAACTGTACATAGTTGATAGAAAATAATAAATGTGCTTTAATTATATGCATTTTATGGTCCTTTAATGTCACAATAAACTGTAAAATCTTAGCACTAGAATAGTCCTTAGAGATTATCTTGTCTTATCTCCTTATTTTACAGATGAGGAAACTGAGGCCCAGAGAGTTTGTAACTCCTACACAGAGCTCCAGCTAAACACCAAGTTTCCTAACTCTCAGCGCCATTCTCTTTTCATCACGAAACACTTTTTAATTTTATAATAGGAAGTCATTTGTTGTATGAAGCATTTAATATTCTGTCAGACAGAATCATAGGATCATCGATTTGACCTAGTAGAGACCTTAAAGAGGTCTTCAAGCCCAGCCCCTCATTTGACAGTGAGGTAACTGAATCCCAAAGAGGAGAAGAAGCTTGCTCAGTATCACAGCAGTAATGGCAGATTTGGGGCTCCAGCCTAAGTCTTCAGATTCCAAATCTGAAGCCCTTTCCATTTTTGCTTCCCTACATTTTACCAACATTATTCAGCTTGCAAAAATCTACCATTGTTTCTTCCTTTAATAATAGCTTTTTGAAGTAAAAATGTCTGTGCTTTTGCAGTTAATGGAAGGAAAAATGGCTGTTCTTTTAAATTCACATTAATTATTGCTTTTTTTAAGTAAGATGTGATGGTGAATTAGAAAATCTAGAATCCAAGCATCTTAATTTTCAGTTTATTGCAGCAATTGCTTATGTGATATAGAATGTGTAACTTAATATATCAACAAGCTGAAGCTTTTTATAACATTCTTTAGATTACTTTGTTACAGAGTAGTCAATAAAGGAGTAGTATAAGGAGTTGTTGAAAGACAAGATTGCTGTAGTTGGATGTATTAAGTGTATTCATTATAGCTCAGTTTCATTAAGATAAAAAATTTAAGTCCATATTAATTTAAAGAGCTACACAAAGTTACTAGTACTAGGACCTGTAGCTTTCCTCAGGATTACATATTTTCAGTAATAACTGTTCTCTCATGATGTCTACGCCTCTTATTAGTGTTAGAAGAATCTTTTGAATACCTTTTTCTCTGTTCAGCCTATATGTTAGGCATAGAAAACACAGGGATGTTTGGGTCACTGTATAAAACAAGTAACCAGTCTCCTATTATCAGTTTAGAATTCTGTAATTCACTGGGCAAAATTAGAAAATACTACTAAATTAGGAATAATTTATAAAACATGGTGGGCGGAGGAATTGTTGAACTTTGTGTTTAGGTTTCTTGAACACTGTGAAGAGTATTTAGTATCTAGAATTGAAGATTTTTCTACTTTTTAAACTATAGAGTTTGGGGGTTGGGATTTATTTTAATCAATTTTCAAAGTGAAAAGAAAAATTTTGGAAGTCCTAGCTCTGTGGGTTCTACTGAATTAATTCTGCTTTCACTTATTGTAATGACTCATTGTTAATATGATTTTAATATATTTCAGCATAAAGTATACACACATTTTCCTTTTAAAGGCTTCTTTGTGCCACTTCTTGTTTGCAAATCATCTTTGATATTGTACAGCAGTCCACTGATATCCACAAGGCCTCCCTCCCTTCCCCTTTTCTCTCTCTCCCTCTTTCTCTCTCCCCCCTCTCCCCTACCCTCTCCTCAGTGGAGAAATTGGATTAGATTGGGACTTAAATCCTGGAAACATACAATATCATATCACTCTAGAGGAAAGTTAATAAAGAATTTCCATTGTAATAGAAAGAAAATGTTGTTTTCATTACATTTGAAATAACCTCATTCAGTTTCGTAATCAGCTAGTTCTAGATAATAAGTAAATATTGATTACATTGAACCTTGTATGAAAACAACATCTTGTTTCTCAGTCCAATTACTTTGGGTTCTATAGGTTCTAACACTAAATTCTGTTTTGAGGTTTCAATGTAAATACAGTGAAGAATGTGTTTTAAACCTTCATTCTTTTCTTTTTCATTTTTTTTCTTTTACATTTCCTAAGTTGTCGTCAGCATTTATTTTATCATGATTACCTTTCAGTAGTATGCAGAGCATGCATGTGCATCCTTGCAGCTTATGCCTAAAGTAGATCCATTGTGTAAATGATTCATTTAACTGAATTGCATTGAGATTACACCAGTATTTTGTCCTTCTGACCACCTGTTTCAATAAAAATGGTTGTCATACTCAAACACAGAGAATACTTTTTGACCTTTCAATAGAAATAAATCCATAAGACTTCCATATCCAGATTTTTATCCTTTTAAAATATAAAAATCTTTCACTGCCCTAAAGCTGATTTTAAAATAAATCCCACAACTATTTAGTTTCCATTTAATTCAGTGAAAATTAATTGTTTCCTATATGTCAGACATGGAAGTGACTGCAGTCCCTGGACTCAGACAACTCAGTGAGCCCACACTGTGCTGAGCCCTGTCTGGTGGTGGCCCCCACCCACTCCCAGAGTCTGTCTAGTAGTGGAGACTTTGGGCTGCCCTGGGGAGGCCACTTCACCTCCATCTGCCTCAGTTTCCTCAGCTGTAAAACAGGTCAAGCACCTGGATTGTTGTAAGGCTCAGATGAGAAAATATTAGTGGATGCTTCTCACATGACCTGCTGCATGGTAGTTGTGTAATGATTGCTTGTTTCCTTCCTTCTTAATCTCCAAAGGCACAAGTAGGAGAGGGAGGGAGAGATTTTTTTTTTGAGAAAATTCTCTCCACTTTTTAATATAGAGGAATATTTTATGATTTAATATATGTTTTCTGTTTTCAGAGGAAGTTTCACTGTGCAAGTCTGACTTCTTGGCCTCCCTGGCTCTATTCCTTATATGATGCTGTAAGTTATTTCTATTAAGCTTTCATTTTCTAAGTCCTATCATTTCATTTTTGGTGGATATTAATATACAATATCTATATTTTGATACATATTTATTGAATGGAGTTTTATTTCCTAAAGTAACGCTTCATTAAATGAAGGGCACTGAGAACTGGAAAGATTGCTTTTTTAGATCCTTCCCTCCACATTTAGAACTAAAGGACAACATTGTGCATGCATGCATTCATATTTATACTTTCAGGCTTGCCCCCACTTTCTTCCCCTTTCCTTTCCTTTCTTTTCTTTTTCTCTCCCTCTTTTCTTACTTACTTCCCTTCTTCTTTCCTCTCCCCATCTCCTATCTCTCTTTCTCCTTATGTTTCTTCTTAACCTGGGGTTCATTGACCCTTTAAGGCAGGGATAGGGAAAATGTGGCCCTTGAGTCTTATGAGACCCTTGAAAGCATTTGGTCTGGTGCTGCCATGGCAACTGCAGACTGGACTCGGAATTCAATAAATCTGGAAGCTTTTTAGGGGTGAATTAATTAAATGATTGACCAAATACAGCAGGCTAAATTTTAAGTTGATAATTTTTTATGACCTATGAATGATGTTATAAATATCCAAAAATTGCCTTTGATAGAAAAAAGGTTCCCTACTTTGACTCTAAGAGATCTGTGGATTTCTGGAAGTTTGTGAACTTAGGTAGGAAAAACAAAATACAGAATAACTTCTTTATTTTTATTAATTTAAATTTCATATTTCCTTCAGTTATGAGTGTTTTATAAAAACATTATCCTGAGAGTGGGTTTGTGGACTAAGAAATACTGTTTCTTGGGCTTGTGGGCATTATCACAGTAGAAATTGTAAAGTAACATTTAATATCAGAAAAAAATCCTCCAAAGTAGTCAATAGGATCCCTCAGATGATGAGGGAATTGCTTTCTAAAACATATTGGCTCATTTAGTTCACTAGAGGACTGCTCACTCTACTCATAGACACCTTAGAGGAGGCCTTGATGGAGAAGATTAGTATCATCCTTGTCAGTTATTTAACTTTTATCCATACTCTTAAGACTTGCCTTGAATTTCCACTTGGGATACCATGTTGAAACTGCATGTTTAGTGACTACAAATGTGGGTGATATGAGGTAGAATGGGACCTAATGTGTGCAGGGGACTCCCTTGCTCTGAACCTTCCACTAGCTTACCCTTGTCTCCAGGAACAAATAAAAAGCTCTGTTCCACATTCAGAGCCTGCCCACCCCAGCCCCCCTTCCTACTCAGTCTTCTTATACCTTGTGCCCAGACACTCTCTTCAGTGCAGTGACATGGCTCTTCTGGCTGTTTCGAGATAAAGCCCAACATATATTCATCTCTGAGGGCTCTCCCTCCTCCACTCAGACTCTGGACCACCATAGCTTCCTTTGAGTCTCAACAAAAAGACACCCTCTGAATTTCAGTGCCTTCCCTCTTGTAATTATTATTTATACTTTATCTTGACAGCCTGTTTGGGTTAGATTTATTTGCATTTGATTGTGAGCTCCTGGAGGGCAAGGCCTGAAGTCACCTCTATTTGAATCCTTAGCATCGTGCCTCTCGAAGATGAGGCACCTGATGAGTGTTGATGAATGCTAATGAGAAGCCCTTATAAAGCTCTCCTGTGACAAGGTATAGAGAGAAATCTGTTAGGACTAAATAAATGCATGCCTCTCTGCTAGAGTTCTGGTAAGCATGTTTATGCCTAGGGTACCCCAGATTTACCAGTGGTATTACTTTAGATCTTGTGTTAGACTCTAGAACCTTCTTTGTCAGTATCTACCCCTCTCCAGTTATTTAGGTAAGTACCTCAGTGAGTGATCCAGAATTTAGGCTAGGTCACAGTTAGCTTCCGACAAGAATATAAGCATTGAGCTTGGAGAAGCAAAGGAATAAAGTAACTTGTGGAAAGATTTTTAATAGAAACTCTCTTAGAAAACTTTATTACAAAAATCATCAATCTTTTTCTAGGAACTGATAAGTGTCAGAAAATAATTACCATCCATGTAACAATACAAAGCTAGGAAGTACCAAAAAATAATGGATTTTTTTTAAAGATTAGAAATGGTTAGAACTGCTAAGGAGATGTTGAATATTTTTATGCTTTTCTTTGTATCCTCTGAGCAGACTAGGCACTGGCACAGACTAGGCACTTAATAAATGTTTGTTGTCTGTTTTTTAAAAAATATGTGTACAGCACAGTAACAATAATATTGAACAATGAATAGCTGAATGATTTGGCTATTCTCAGCAATACCATGATCTAAGACAATTCCATGGAGTCATAATGAAAAATGCTCTCTGCCACCAAAGAAAGAACTTAGGTTGTCTGAATGCAAACCAAAGCATGCTATTTTTTTCCTTCCTTCGTTCTGGCTTCTTCTTGTTCAGATTTTCTTTCATAAAATAACTGATATGGAAATGTTTTATATGATTATACATGTGTAAACCTATATCAGATTGTTTACTGTCTCAGGGTGGGAGAAAGTGATAGAAATTGCAACTCAAAAACTTGAAAAAACCCAAATATTAAAAATTGTCTTTACATATAATTGGGGGAAAATAGAGTATTATTTAAAAAAATAAAATATATACATAGTATTTGTGAAGAACTTTTTACTGTGGCCTTTTCTGATAAACAGATAAAATAGCTAAATTGTTAATATTAATGTTTTATTTTAATCATAGGAAACCTTAATGGAAAGAGTCAAGAAACAACTACATGAATGGGATGAAAATCTAAAAGATGAATCTCTTCCTTCAAATCCAATTGGTATGAAAAGTTACTTTTTAGCTCACAGTATTTTAATCTAATGCAGCAAACATTAAGTGCCTAGCATATTGAAAAAGTATGTGGTATTTATTTAAGGGGAATTCCTTTAACTTCATGGAAACCTAAAGTGTTTTGATTTTTAATTTAATTTTATTCTCTAGAAATAATTTTAACGTAGAAGAAAATCAGAAGGAAGAAGGTGAAATGCAATTTTTTGGATTCATATGTAAAAATATATTTTAGGCATCCTTTTCTCAGAAAATTATGAGTATAATAATTGTTTTTAAATCCATATAAAATTGTTTTGAAAGTTATAAAGGAGAATTTTTCATTTAATATCAATCTTTGCATTTCTAAGTGATTCTAACACCTCCATTCAACTTACTCTACTATTTAATGTTTGTATATGTTTTTAAGTTAGTGTAATTAAAATAATACTCTATTTACCATAGGTATTTGGTCTAATTTGATGATTTTCTAAGCATATGAATTAGAACTCCTATTTGTAAAAGTTTGCCCATGAAAACTTTTTAAATTGCATAAAGGATGGGTGTGGTCAATCCACATGATTCAGACTTCTTTGAACTTTGTAATATTTTTCTGGTATTATCATTGACTGATGTATTGTGTTGATATTTAAGTTTTGACTATCACTGTATTACAAGCTTTTCTTTGGGATCCATCTTCAAAAGATAGGTGATTCTGCATGTCCTTTATACAAGATATGCTTTTTTTATTTATCTGGTTCTTAAAATTGAAAAACTCATCATGTCTTGAAGATTTTTCTTACAGAGTAGCTGCCTGTCTTCCTATTGATGATGCATTACGAATCCAGCTCCTTAAAATTGGCAGTGCTATCCAGAGACTTCGTTGTGAACTAGATATTATGAACAAAGTGAGTACTCGCAAATTCTGATGAAGCTCAGAGTTGGTTGAATCTGATAGATCAGGATTCAAGGTTAGGAACCATGAAATCAGAGTAACTATTTTCATTTGAAATTGAATTAATAAACACACAAGAATTTAGCTAAATTTGAAATTTGTTTTTTAAAAATTAGCTTGTAACATTCACTTGTTGCAGAATTATTTCAAATCACCATTTTCTTACTCTATGTGAGAGGTATTTTTGTCCTAATTTAAATTGTAGCAGTTTTGCAACATTATAAATAGACTGAAAAGGCCATTTGCCAGTCATAATTCACATAAACTTTCAAGTGGCAATTCAGTAACTGAACTATTTGGGTCACAACATGCATTGTTTTGTCAGTGTTCTAGATAGAATTTATTTTAAAACAATACATTTTTACATAGAAGGAAAATGGAATTTGAGATCTCAAAGATTTGGGATTCTGTTTTAACAAAACCCTATAATTATAATTTTCAGAGCAATATTGATGATTAATTGTTCAGCTGAATAACTTTTTCTAGGTATGATGGAGGGTTTTAATGAGATCATTTTAACCTATACATTCCCTAAATAATTTGAATATACCTCATGAAGTTTATTTAATGCAAAATGTAGAAAATACATCCCCTCTCCAGGTATCAGTACCACTCTCAAACCATTCATTTCTTGAATCTTTTGCACACTTGAAGATTACTTTCCTGACTGTCCTGCCTGATTCAGATCCTTGTTGCTGGTCTTCTTGCCATTCTAGTCACACTTCTTTTCTCAAGAAGTTTGGGGCACCAGGGGGCGGCTAGGTGGTGCAGTGGATAGAGCACCAGCTCTGGAGTCAGGAGTACCTGGGTTCAAATCAGACCTCAGACACTTAATAATTACCTAGCTGTGTGGCCTTGGGCAAGCCACTTAACCCTATTTGCCTTGCAAAAGCCTAAAAAAAAAATAAAGTTTGGAGCAGTTATTTTTAACTGGATCTGTGATTTCATTGACTTAGAAAGCTTCTTTCCCAGTGCAAATCAACAGCTAACAATCTTGCTGATAATCTTGGAGAAATACCATATTCACTTTGAAGGTACAAGAATGAGATTGAACCCCAGATCTTTCTGGAATCAATGATGGCTCACTCACTTCCTTGTGCGCCCCCCCCCCCCAGCTTGATGTCCCCTGGAACACCCTGACCTCTCAGGTCATCAGCCTGTTCAACTCTCCTCATCTGCTGGCATCCTCCGCTCTTTCTTCTCTTTCACTAGCATATTCTTAACAGGAGTGTTGTCTTTACTTTGTGGCTGCTCATTCTGTACTTTTTTAATTCTGTTTTTCATCCCTACAACAAAACTGTAATCAGTATTCTTTTTTGAAAAATTCTCCAGCTATCTCCAATTATTAAATTCCCCAATTATTTATATATTTCCCCAAAATTTCTACTACTGTCCTTTTTTGAAAATTTTCCCAGCGTAGCCCTTTACCCTCCCATTGAATTCTTCCTTTTAATAAAGAAATATTTGAATGAAGTCCAACTAACCAAGCAATCATATTTGACAATATCTATGCCCTTTTTGTCCGTGACCCCCTGCTTTTCTATTGAAAGGAGAGTGTTGTTTCCTCCTTTTCCTCTGGGAATGAAAGCTAATCATTGTAATTGATCTGAGTTTGGAAGCATTTTAGTGTTGTTTTCCTTTATTTGTAGTCATTGTTTAGATTTTTCTCTTGGTTTTTAAACTCTTCACTCTGTAGCAGTTTATGGAATTATTCCTATATTTTTGGATGGCATTTGTTTCTTATGGTATAGTAATATTATATTATGATCATATTCTACAATTTTTCAGCCATTCTCAGGTCATTGTACACTCACACTGTTTCTAGTTTTTTTGCTTTGACAAAGAATGCCCCTCTAATAAACTTCATGAGAAAAGAGGTGTGACTTGAATAGTAAGTAGAGTAGCAACAAGGATCCAAATCAAGCAAGACAGACAGGAAAGATTCAGAAGATGAATGGTGTATTTCTCTTTGTCAGTAAGGCCCAGCCAGGGCAGGTGCACAGTCCATCAGCAAGATTTCAGTCTCCAGTATTGACTCTTACTATCTTACCCTCTTCTGCCAATTGGATGAGTGTGGCATAAAATGAATATTGAGCAAAATTCAGTGTTCCTCTAACTTCTAATCCCTGACCTTTTCTTATTCTTTATCTTCCTTGACTTTGACTCTTAGAATGACTACTCCTTTCCTTGACATTTTTTTTTTACTTCATTGCCATTTTTCTCTCTTTTTTTCCCCCCTGCATGTTGCTGTTCATTCCTCCATCTCTTTTGCTAGATCTGTCTTCCTTGCTCTAATCGTGGCTGTTCCCTATACCTTAGGTCATCCTGACTTCTTTTCCTTTGGTGATTTCTTATCACCTTAAAGAGAACACTTCTCTTCATACAAATGACTATTAAATCTGAGAGTTGGAGGCAAAATGTATTTCTGCCCTGCCTCTTGCCTCTCTAGGAATATTGTCAGCCATTGTAAAATGGCCTGTTCTCCCCCCAGTGTTGCCCCTTTCAGACTTCCCTCTTGTTTCTAGCACTAGCCCTGCTGATCACCCGAGTTCCACCCTTGAATTCACTTTCTCCCTCCATTTTCTAATTAGTGGCAAGTTTTCCTCCTGAGGTCTATTGTATGTTAGTTACCAAGACTACTACCCTAGACTGGGTCCCCATCACCGCCTTCCTTGACTCTTCGAATTGCTATCTAAATAATCCCCCTTCAGTTGGTATCACCCTTCACCAATCTGGTTTTCACACAGTAATCTTTGAAAGGTACAGATAGGGCCACATCATTCTGATCACAAATCTGCTCTTACTTTCTGGTGTCACTTTTCTATGGCACAGACTCCTCTCTGATCTGCCTCCAGTGGCCCTT
This sequence comes from Macrotis lagotis, assembly GCF_037893015.1. Lineage (NCBI taxonomy): Eukaryota > Metazoa > Chordata > Mammalia > Peramelemorphia > Peramelidae > Macrotis > Macrotis lagotis. The sequence continues at coordinate 151,830,220 of NC_133665.1, forward strand.
TCCATTCTCAGATCACACTTTTCCACTTTATAGACTCCACAGTTCAACCACATAATAGTTTCCTCAAACTTGACATTTCATCTCACACCGTTGTAGAAATACCCAAATCATTTTCTCTCTCTGCCTTGGTGGCATTCCCCCTCCTCTTATCTTCTTTCAGCTTAGGTACAATCCCCTCACCCCCACCCCCAGACATTTATCATCTCTTCTTTCTCAGATTCCTATGTATCAGATTTCTCCTTATACATGTTGTATTCACCCTTTCAGCTCCATCCCCAACCTCCAGCATTAGAATTTAAATTCTTTTAGGGCAAAGAGGATTTCAGTTGTGTCTTGGTGTCTTCAGATACTGGTTTAACTGAATTTTTATCTGGCAGATTTCTGTATTTAGTTTGATTTTGATCAGCTTGGATCTGGCATTTTCTCATTTACTCTCTGATCTTTCTGTCTTTCTGTCCTCTCTCCGGTTTTTGGTTTTTTAAAATGTCTAAGGAATATATTTGGGAAATATGGCATTCAAAAGTTTAGAAAAATGTGTTATATCCTATGCTATATATTAGCTTTACTGCTGAGATGGTTTAACAGAGTATATAATTATTTTCTTCTGTTTAACTTCTAAGACTGTCATGTGTGTGTGTGTGTGTGTTTTTTTAAGTGTACCTCCCTTTGCTGTAAGCAATGTCAAGAAACAGAAATCACCACCAAAACTGAAATATTCAGGTGAGATTCTTATTCATTTCAATTAAATTAAAAGATTTTTTTGAACACCTGCTAGGAATTTTGGGGATTAAAAAAGAGGGGGATAATAATAGAAAATGTTCAAGGAGAAAAATTATAGACAAATGCAGTTTTATCAAAGATGCTTTTATATTTTAGTTGTTGAATTTTTTCACTGATCATGTAAAATCCTTTACCTATTAATTACTGGAAAATGTGATTGTCAATTCAAAGTTTCTTTTAAATTTATTTTAAACTTTGTGAAAAGAAAAATATACACAATAAGTACTAAGCAGTTATGGATATAAATTAATAAAATTGACTTTATTGGGTAGGAATAATATTTTTCTAAAAAATAGATCACAAATTATTCCATGTAAATCTCTTATGGAATTGTAGGAGTCAATAATTCCTTTGTATTCTTTTTTGATATTTAACCAGAACTCTAATAAAAATGAAAAAATCCTTTGTTCTTTGGGTTCTTTTCTGATCGCAGAACCTAAGATGATTAATCTTCCTCCTCAGGCTTCAGCAAGTGATCTTCTCTTTCAGCCAAGCCTTGCTCTAATTTATGGTCACATAAGAATCTTAGGACTGAAACTACTTGAGAGAATATAATCCGAGCTGGGGGTGGGGGGCACAGCACCTACACCATGGGGCGGTCTTTGGATGGAGTCTTGTGTTTTTCAAGAGAGCTGCCATACGACAATAAAAAGTTTTGTCCTGGAAGCTAACAAACATTTGTACAATCCCTCCTGTGTAATCAGAATCTGCACTAAATCCTTTACAGATAACTAACAACAACATCCCTGGGAGGGAGACTTTTATCATCCTCATTTTACAAACACAGGTGATTTAACTTGCCAAGATCTCACAGCTAAGTTTAGTGAACTCTGCTTTTTCTGACTGCATCCCCCTGCCTCTAAAACTTCTTCTAAAGGCAGCAACTGCCATCAGAAATAGTGAATGGAGTTTGCAAAGAAACACATTTGGATTTCAGATAAGGAAAAATTCCCAATTAAAGCTCTCCAGAAGTGAATTGTACTTCATCAGGCACATTCCCCATCCCTGGGAAAGTAGCTGGATGACCTCTTGTTTGTATGTTTAGACTAAGTTTGCTGTGGGCTGGACTAGAAGCCTCTGATGTCCCTCCAACTCTGACAGTTGTGGTTCTGGAATGCCACCCAAGGCCAGTCAGGCAATTGGGCTGTAGCTGCAGCAATTGTGGGTTTGGTGCAGGCACCCAGGGACAGAAGAGACAAGCTTCTCTTTACATGCTCAATCGGCCTCTTTGCTGTAATTATGTTGTAATAGAAACACCCAGAATTTCCTAAAGAGGGTAAGTATTGTTGCTTCCAGCACACAAAGGAGAAGTGGATATATATCCTTCAAGTGACTTGTCAGCAGTGACACCTTCAGACCCCTCCTAAAGAAGATTAAACTCCCAAGAGTGAAGCCGTTCCTTCATTGTCACACAGCCTACTTTTGGTAGAGCTGAGAATAGAAACGAGATTCATGACTACTCCCCTGGATCTCTCTAACCTAATTCTAGATTTACTCTGGACTCATTTGATTTTGGGTTTGATGTAGGATCTCATGCATTTTTTTTTTACTTGTACCTAACACAATCCACAAAGGAACATTTGAATATGAAGGCATTAGTTTTTAAAAGAAATACACTTAGCAGTAGGTCTGTGTTTCTTGTGAAACTCTTAATTTACATTTTCACACACACATCCATCCACTCTAAAGTTGTGACTTTTGAGTTAATGATTCATAAAATTGCAGAGATGTAGGGAACAAAGTCACCAAGTATTCAAAGGGTTCTTAGAGGTCATCTAGCTAAACCTGCACCGAACATTTGCTGTAGCTTAAAACAACTTGGAGACAAAGCCAGAGTGAAAATATAGGTCTCTTTCCATGATATAAATAACTGCAAGAAATAACTTCTAATAAATTAAAGATCTTTTTTGTATCTGGTATATATGTAGGGGGTGGGGAGGAGATAGCTCCTATGATTTTATATTTTATTTTTTAGTTCTTAGATTTCTTTGCTTTTAAAAGCCAAAGAATTTTTATTGATCATCCTTAAACCTTTTCAGAACAGCCAGATAAAATTAGGCTGACTGGAAAGTATTATGTGTATTTTGAAAGTACTACCTTTGACTCTTAATAGTACTCATAAATCAAGATGGGATTAAAAAACATTGGGGGGGATAAAAATAATCAACGTTATTACCAAAAGCCCATGACCCTTCTATTTCTTACCCATTCTGATTGTTAAAATTAAATAGAAAGACTTTGATTCCGGATTCAAATGTGATTTCTATGACTGGTCTTGATTTTTCTGTTGTAGTTTGTCCTTATGTGGGCCTATGGCAGCCTATGTGAATCCTCATGGATATGTGCATGAGACACTTACGGTGTACAAGGCTTGTAATCTCAATCTGACTGGCCGATCTTCAACAGAACACAGCTGGTTTCCCGGGTAATTTGGTGGTTGTTGAATGTTGTTTTTCCTTGTTTTTTTAAATTTAACTTCTTAGAGCTTAGTGTATTTTGTGCCATATTCAGACTCAGAAGCCAAAAGTCTTGAGCCAGAATTACACAATCACAATTATAAAATGAAACGAATAATTCTGCTTAAATGTTCCCCAACCTGTGAATACTGAGCAGCAGCTGCGTATTATTTTCTTACACCCTTTACATAAGTAAATAGCATAGAATGCAAAGGTAAGAAGAGATTGCTAAATGCTATGACCCTAGAGCAAAATTTAAATGGGAGGCAAAAAACTCTCCAGCCTGTTATTCATGTCCTGAAAGTAAAATACTTTATGACCAGCTAAAACTGATCTCAGAATCGTGGATTTAGATCAGAAAGGTTATTAAAGGACATCTAGTTAAACTCTCATTTTTACAGATGAAGAAAGTGGAAACTGCTTTCCCTCAGGTCACAGGTAGGTTGGAGAGGAGGCTGGAGAGGGAAAGTGTTAGCACTGAGACAGGTGTCTGATTCTAAATGCTGTGTTGTCTCCAACACTGGACCATGGTTTTTTGGCCCATATTCCTCTGCTATGCCAGAGAAGCTAATAAACTAGTAGGCATAAGAGTAGACCCCACTGTCTAGAGAATTGCCACACAAGTTTACTTGACTTTACTTGATTTAATCAAATTGTTGTATTCACCTTTAAGTCATCAAATGTGTTATTAATATGCACTAGTTTAAAATGGATGATTCCTAAATGTAAGCAGCCCAATCGTTTAGACTTTTAAATTTTATATCTAAGGTAAATAGTCTCTCTCATTTTGGCTTATATCCCACAAATATAATGAATGATTTATATTAAAATGTAATCCGTGCATGACTGCCATAATAGACTGCTATGAATCTTCTGAAGTCCTCAAGAACTAAGCAGAACATTTTAAATAAATTTGATAAGCTATAATTTATTTTTCGCTAACAATGCCTGTTTGTCAGGTAAATGAATAAATGATTAGTAAATGAAGAATGAAATGAAGGCACTTGAAGCAATGTAAAGTTTAGGTAAATTTTACGAGATTTAGCCACCCAGCCAGTCCAGTGTTCCCCTTTTATAAAGTGAAGAAATTTAGGTCAACAGATCCTGTCATAGTCCAGACTTGAAGCTGATCTAGTGACTTGTGACTCCACATACAGGGGATCTAGTCTCTCTCAAAGAAAAGAGTAAGAACAATACTATCAATAATAAGAGCATTTATATAGTACTTTATAGTTTGCAAACCCAGTTCATCCTGCTAACAATCCTGGAGAGCAGATCCTTCTACAGATGGGACAGGTAAACAAAGCTAAGTGATCAGCTGGACTTCAGGTTTCCTGTGCATAGTCTCTCCTCTTTTATGAATTTTTATGATTACTCTTTGTTGTTTAAGTTCAGAATAAATAGAAAGGAGTTGGAAGGGAACTCAAAAAAAGAATCCCCTCTCTAACAAGTGGGCAGTCAGCCTTGGCCCACAAACTGCCTGTCATGGGAGCTCATTATATAATGAGCTAGTGAACAGCTAGAATTGTCAAAAATCTTTCTGTATTTAGAGCCAGTATAGACCTCCCTGTAGTTTGTCCCCTTTTCCCCATCTGGAGTCAAGCAAAGTCATGCAAACTTATTCTTCTTCCATGTAATTGTTCATTTACTTAAAGGTAGCCATAATGCCTCCATGATTCCCCCAGTCATCATTTCTATTTAGCTAAATTTTACAGTTCTTTTAGCACAGTCTCATGGCGTGGTTGTGAGTTTTCATCACATAGACATAAGATATTTTCCTAAACCTGCATAATGCAACAGATGTGATCTAAGGCAAGGAATAACAAGACTGTCTCTTTGTTCTGAAGAGTTTTCATTAATGTACCCTAAGAGAGCATGAGCTTTTTTGGTGAATTGAACAGTTCACTAAAATCACTAATTTTGCACAAAGACTTCTTATCTCCCTTTACATCTCTTCTATAGTTTTGCAATTGATTTCTTGAACCCAAGCAGAGGCCTTGATGTGAAGAGCCCCCCCCCCCACCCCAGCCATTCCCTAAGGCAACCTCTTACCTTTAAAGATGAGTGAGTGGAGGCTAGGGTTTGTAGAGGCATAATTTGAACTCAGGTCATCTGACACCCAGTCCCATTTTCTTTCTGTAGTATTATTCTGTCTTCATTGTTCAACTCCACTCTTGACATCTTTGTGGTTCCTATTTTTTTTTTCATCCATTATGGTATTGAGCTGTGCCTTCAAGTCATTAATAAAAAAGTTGAATTTCAGCACAGGGTTAAGGAGGAATTCTTGGAGTACCCATACCAATCACTGCTCCCACTGGCTAGTTAGCTGATGTCATTTCAAGAGTTATATTTAATAAGACCATTTTCAGCTCTCACTTTCTTCATTAAGTCTTTCCTCACTGTGCCAGTTCCAAAAGTAGCTTCCCTCTTAATATGACATTTCGTTTCTGTCTCTCATTGCTGTCAAGTGTCAGGGACTGGGGTAGTGAGGTGGTCTCCTCAAGTAGATTGTTAGTTCTAGTAGAGCAAGACCTGCAGTTGACCTGCAGTTGTTTACTTCTCAGTGACTTCCAGTTGCCCTAGATGTGGTAAGGCTTCAAAAAGTATTTTGTGGAATTTCAAGACTGAGAGACTTTAGAAATCATCTGGGTAAAGCCCCCTATTTTACACACGAAGTGTTATGGGTTCAGAGAAGTGGATAAAATCATTTGCCCCAAATCAGACAGGTAACCATTATCAGAAAATTGAAATGATTTCTTAATTGAGTATTAATTTTCCTTAACTAGGAAAAAAATCATAGAATCCTTGAGTTTAACATTTAAGGATCTCCTTTAAGTTTCTAAAATCATTTACTTTTCTACTTTTATTTCTCATCTAATGCCATTGAGAAAGCTCAGTTTGATAAATAATGCCTAAGTGGGGATTGACATTTTACAATTTGGGACTAACTATCCAGACTATCAAATAATTAATTTTGGGAACAAAATTAGGAATTATTTGTCAGTTCAAATATTTACTGCTCACAATATGGTACAGTGGAATAAAGACACCAAGAGTTACTCCAGCCAAGAATTTATTTAACAATGTGTAGAAATAAATAGGGTCCAAGGCTCTCAGTAACCAAGGATCCTGAACCTTGGTTTCTAGTATTATAAGTTGAAAGGAGTTGGGGAGATTCCCCCCAAAAACCCCTAAAATATAGGGATTAAGTCACTTTATTTCTTTTTAGTGGAGAGGATGAGGATATTTTCTGAAATCAGGCAACAACAGGGTAGGGGGAGGAGTAGTTTTGCGATTTCTCTGAAATCAGATCACAAAAAAGTTAAAATTTAACTTTGCAAAGTGGTAGATAAAGGCAATATGAAATTATTAGTGTTTTTCATTTTACTGTAACATCTATATAAAGTGCACTCTGTGTGGTGGTGGAAACAAAGATGGATAAGAATTCCCTGCTCCTTTGGAATACTTTTGTATAAGAAATATTTTGTTGATTTATTTTCCCAATGAAAAAGCATTATGCTGTTTGTGGCCTTACATCCTTTCATCTTCATTTTAGAACAGGTTCATTCTTGTTTGAATCAATTTAATACTATTATCTTGAATGCCTTTGATGTCCTAGTGTGATGATCATTAATTTTTGAAATGTTTAATTTATAAACAGAAGAAAAAATATACACTTCTGCAGGTGGGAGGATAAAAACAGATCCTGCTGTTCTCAGTGAGCATGAAAATGCAGAATTAACAAAAAACGCAGGTGCAAGACTAGCATGTGGCCTTGGCATGATGCATGGGTTCTTCTTGTGCAGAGTAAACTTAGATTCAAAATAAAAATTCTAGATTCCTCAGGTTTTCCCTGTTTTGGAAGGGAAAAAATTCCCTTATGTTAGCATAGTTTTACTTTTCTTGTGTGAGAGAAAACCCAATGTTTCAGGTTTCACCAATCAAAAACTTTTCCTATAAAGTTTTCCATCCCTGAAATAGATTTACCAGATTAGCATTCAGTCCTACACAAAACAAGAAGTGGTACCTCAGAGCAAAATAACAATTCTGATGGTTCCTTGAAGTGATATTGTTATTAATGGATTCTCTTCCACTAAAATGTCTAGAGTAGAACTGCCATTTCAGTTCCCCCCCCCCACAGGAATTTTGTTGCATTGACTGATTATTATTATAGGAAACATTAGGATTTAGAAATCAAATTCCTGCATATTTTGGATTGTAAAGGTTATGTGCCCTGACAAGATTTTACTTTTCTGAGTATCACACTGAGAATTTGGCTTCAAATTCTAGTTAGCCTATGTATTACTAGTTTTATGTTTATTTTTATTTGAAATAGATTTCTCTTAAAATGTATGAACCTTTTAAAGATGGAGTACATAATGGCTTGCTTTATTTTTTAGGTATGCATGGACTATTGCCCAGTGTAGAGTTTGCTCAAGTCATATTGGGTGGAAATTTACAGCCACCAAGAAAGATATGTCACCTCAGAAATTTTGGGGATTAACTCGATCTGCTCTCCTGCCTAGGATTCCAGAAACTGAAGACACATCCAACCAAGATAGCTCACCATTGCTCTGCTTGTAACATGATTTGCTTTGGGAACAAGAAACAGAACCAGTCAGTCAGTGTTTCTAAGTCAAATCTGCCTTGGAAGTTATTCTCTCTTCAGATGCTTACCTAAGTAAAAAGTGTCATGACACTGAGGTTTGCTGTATGTTTGAGGGATTGCTACTTCCCTAAGAAACAACAGTAGCTGAAGATTTGAATTCGTTGTTGAAGAGGAGGAAAAGAAATTTAGCAAATAGGTTTGATTTCAGGAATATCTATCCTAAATTACTTGGTAAACTTGCCACTGCCCTGTTGAATTTAACATCCATTTTTACCCAACTAAAGTTTAAAATAAATGTTGTTAAAAACAGCATTTGCTTATATCCTTCATGTGTAGCAATACATATTAAAAGTGCATTTCTTTTTTAGGGATGTTTGTCAGAGGTAGCACATGAAGATGTTTTTCAAAGTGGCATTGACATTTCCAAGTTTGTGTATGTGTGTACACACACATTTTTTGAATTTCCATTTTGCTTGATGGTAAAATATCCTGGTGTGAGACTGGTTGCTCCATCCTGGTATATGTGATGGTTGGCCAAAGGCAATCAATGGCACTTGCTGCTAAAGCAAGTAAGATACAGTGTTCCTTTTTTATAGGGAGATTGGATCATATATTTAAAAGGGCTTTTTCCTTTCTGATTTAGCTTTTTTTGCCATGTTGATTTGTAAATCTTTTAAAGCATTGATGTAAAATGTACAGTTTGAACTCCCCAAATAAACTTTCCTCATTTTCCAAAAATATTAGTGAATTTTGAGTCATACTGTTAAATTATATTTGTTTAGTATTTAGTAAACTGTTATTCATTTAAACTTAATTTGCTCAGTACATGAATTATTTTCCATGCAGAAAGTTTAAACATATGGGAACCATCCTTTTGCTCATTTGGCAGCCTTAATAATACATTTCCCATTTTATTATTGGAAATGGACAAGATACATAAAAAGAAAAAAGAATAATGAGGGAAATTTTTTTTTAATGTACTTGAATAGGAGTCTAGTGGTGGCCTGTTAAAATTTCTAGTATTGTTTGGTTCACCCTTTATATGTTCAGAATAAATTAAAAAAAAAATCCTATAAGACAGTTTACTAATAAAGGAATTCTTAAATTAAGTTGTATTCATGATTCTCTTCTACTTGACTATGGTTATATAGTACACATAAAACTAACATTCTATAAAATGTATAAAAAAAATTGGAGAATTATGAAATGTTATGAAAATTTTTCAGTTAATTTCAAGAAACTAATGGCCACTAATTTTTGATGCTTTATATCTTTTACCAAAGTGTTTAAGTTAACCCATTTCCATAAAATAGTATTATTTTCAACTAATTTCCCTTTATAGTGTACTGGCAAAATGATAACAATGCTAATAAGTAAATAGTAAGTTATTTTTTCCAACTAAAAATATTTTCAAAATTTTTTGAAAATCAAATGATGTGTGAAAACATGTATATACTGTAGCCATTTAAAAGAAATTATTTTCCTGACGTTTTTGTCATTCAAATTAGAATGGAGAAATTAAGGTTCTGTTTTCAGTTGTGAACGCAGCCCTCTTGTACTTCCCAGAATATATGAGATTCCCTCAGAGCATCAAACTGACATTGTGTGACATCTTAGCATGAAATACTCTTTGGTATTGTACGCATATGTAATCAAGTGAAACTGGTTCAAAATGCATTTTAATTACGGTTTTATTTGCATTGTGTTGACCTGAGCATCTTTGTTGTAATCAAGTTTATGACATCCTGATAAAATCCTGAAAGGGTGATCAATTTCTTTTTGTGGATCCTAGCTATGGAAGTATCACACGTAGAGAAATCATTAAATATGTATGTATTATTTTATAATAGTATTGCTGTAGACTTAAGGGTTCTGTACAGTATAAATTTTCATGACTTGAAAAACACCTTTGTTTTTTAGGAATCTGAATGTGAATGTTAGGACAACGATTTCAGATAGCAGGGAATGGTCCCACACTGGCCAGCAGGATAAATATTTCTATTGAGTTATCGCAGTCATATTTAATTGTACAATTTAGAAGTTACTTGCCATTAAGTGCTCATTTTAGTAGCACAAAAATACCTCCAGGAATCAAGAAAATTGCCTAATTTAAGTATCTTTCATTAGATTTGTTAAAAGAAAAATGCTGAAAGCTGTTTTGTAGCATGTAGTAATTATTTTTATGTGTTTTAAATTTTATTGTCTGCATTATCTTGTGAGATTTTTTTATGATGCTATTTTGTACATTAATATTTCTGGTTTGGAGTTCAGATATGAATTTTTCAAAAGAGCCTAGAGTGTTTTGCGGTGTTGCTGTTAGGAAGCCCGCTGATTTCACTTTCTCAATCTGCTTTTTCAAATAGATCTCAGAATAATTTGTCTTACTGCTTGCCAATATTTACAAAGAATTAATCTCAAATATTTAAAAAAGAATAATAAAGCCCTAACATTGCGATTGACTCCTTGTGATTTGCAATAGTTATGATATTTAATTGTAAAAAGGAGAGGTTTTGTACATTTCAATCTATTTCAAATCTCATTTTCAGATTTTTAGGTTTTATTGGTAAGGATGCTTTCAATTCCAAAGGATGTTTTAGTGTTGCTGTGGCTCGAAAAATGTTACCAGTCGGTGGTTAAACATCTGGAGATGAAGTTTTCCATACTTAAGCTATGTTACTTGTAAGACCCAATATTCCTCCTATGCATTAAAACAAAACAAAAAATCAATATTTAACTGATTTTTTCATGAAGATTTTTGTCAAAAGAGAAGTCTCTCACTAAAGTTCTATTTTGGAAACCTAGGTGCAAGAGTAGTTAGAGCATTAGGCTGGAATTGGGGAATTCAGGATTTCTCAACTTCCTGCCTTCAAATGTGGCCTTAGACATTTAACTAGCTGTGAGCCCTGGGCAAGTCACTTATACGGGTTTGCCTCAGTTTCCTTATTTGTAAAAGGAGCTGGAGAAGGAACCAGCAAACTACTCTAGTATCGTTGCCAAGAAAATCCCAATTGGGGACACAAAGGTGAACATGTCTGAACAACAAAAACGGCCCATTGTACTGAATCCTCGTTAGTACAGGAGGTAATATTTTGGATTCTTGCCAAGTCTTGACAACTTGGGAGCTGTTTCAGATCCAGGCCTGTCATTGGGTAAATAGGCTAGAGTCAGACCAGCATCGCTAGAAAACTGCTAAGGAGCTAAGAAACTTTTCCACCCTTTTAAAATTGCTAAATCCTAATTGCTCTATGTGTCCGAGTGGGAAGAGTACTGATGCAGGTGAATCAGACACTTGAATTTTAGTTCACAGTAGAAGCTAAACGAAATAGATTTGAGGTATTCGGATGGCTAAAGGGGGTGTTAGCCATTTATTTTTCCTAGTCAATCTCCTAGTTCAACCTTTCTCATGTTCGGACCACAATCATATAAACCTGTTCTCTTGTTGAACTGAATAGCATAGTAGGTTTCACAGTTAGCTGAAGTAACTGAGAAGCTTTGGTCCAATACACAAGTCACAGTTACTAAGAAATCAGTATGTTTTGCACTGCCACGTGTTATTTAGCAAAGGATAGTGGTAAAAGTACCAATTGTCACCTTTTCACATTCTAAATAATGCATTTCCCCTTGAGAGGAAACCAACATCCTGGTCAAGAGATGTGACAGTTGTGTGTAGCACAATCTGCAGTAGTTGCCACCCTTAGAGTTGTGCTTTGCAAGATTAAGGGTTTGGAAAGTAACACAGATAAACTTCCCCTGATTAACATAATACATAGGTCCTTGTGGAGCACCAGGATTTTTAACCCAAATCAAAGTATTTTGTTTGTAAATGAGGGAGCTAAGATTCTACAGGGGTATTTAATGCTTTGTGCAAGTAATAGCTTAAAGAAAGCCGCTTTTAAAAATGAATGCTTCTGTCAAACTTAAAGGGCCGTTTTCAATTCAGTTTTACCTCTGGCTGCCTTCATTTTTGTTTTTAAAGTCCACAAAGATTTTACAGGAACAAGTCATTTTTCCCCACATACAAATATTAATGTTGGTAATTTTAATTTTATCATTGGGGCAGACAGAGATCGAAAATATTTTAAGACACCCCATTTTCTTACAAAGAAAGGCAGTAGGGCATGATGTAATCATCTTCAAACTTCCTGATCACAAAAAAATTGAGCAAAAGAAATGTTTACTTATTTAAATAAGTAAACCTCTCTTTTGTTCAGTGATTTGTTCCTGTAAAATCTGGGGCAGCAGTGTGGGCAAGTTTGGTGTGTATAGAGGCTTGCAGTGGAAACAGAGGAAGCTGTGGCAGTAATGTAGCCATGGGTCTGAATTGTGGTGGTGGTGGTAGAAGTAGAAGATAGATGTGGAAGATCCTGAAATAGATTAAAGACAAGATTTGTTAAGTGTATGGGGGTGAGAGAAAATGAGTCAAGGCTAAGACTAAAAGCTGTGAGTCTGTGATAGAAGGATGTGGCATACCCGGGAGAAAAAGAGAAGATCAGAAAAGGGCAGGTTTGGAAGGAAACCTGAGTTTTCTTTTGAACTTGAGTTTTAAATGCCTAAGGACAGACATCAAGTTCAAAATGTTCTGGAGAGGATGTGTGAGGAGAGCGAGAGTGTGTGTGTGTGTGTGTGTGTGTGTGTGATGATGATGAGCCACCAAAGGAGAGTGAGAAACCAAGGAGAAAAGTATCCAAGAGTAAAAGTGGTCAGCACTGTCAAATGCTACCGGGAAGGATGGAAAATTGAAAAACAATCATCAGATTAACTGAAGAAAGCGGTTTCCAATGAGCTTAGCATCAAGGCTATTGAGGTTGAGAACCTTGCAGTTGGAAGGCTGGTAGAGCTCTCCTCAGAAATAGGAAGGTCAGAAGGGTGTGTTCTTTGGGCAAAGATAAGGGAATTACAACCCATGGATGCCTGTTCATCCCAATAGCACCCCCTCCCTCTAGAAACTGAATGGGGTGAGGGGCAGGGAGGGCACAGTGACGGGGATCAGGGCATGGCGAATCATGACTTGTACAATGCCTGATTCATGTTAGGTTATAGACTTCCCACTCCGAGGGACTTGTACCCCATTAGACAAATCCACCATTAGCTATGAAGAGGTGTGTGGGGGGTGAAAACTACCCCCACTGGTTATTTCCATTGCTTAGGGTTCATCAGTCATCCCCTTCTTGGGGGGGGGGTCATCCTCCAGGGCCTTAATCCTGCTTTAAAGAATACTGGAATAATGAATAGGGAAACACCTAAAAGTTGAATTTCAATTCTTCCTCAATAAGCTAGGGGTTTTGGCAAGTCATGATTTCTCTAAACTTGTTTTCTCACCTCTAAAGGAAGGATAAAAGAACAACCACTTCTTATAATATTGTGAGAAGCAAATGAAATATGCATAAAGTACTTGGCAAAACTTAGCACCATAATTTTTACCCAAATTATGACTTTTTGTGCTATCTTACAGTGCTAGTCCATTACAGACTTGCTTAAGTGTAGGATAGATGGCTAGAATTAACTTTTCTTATTCTTATCTTAGCTGACCTTCCCCCAAGCCAGAGGGCAAGTCTCCTTCACCACACTCCTCCCCACCCCCCACACCCCTTCTCCAAAAGGAGTTGAAAATAGATAACTGAGAGTTGGGCTCAGAAGGCCCACCCAAAGGTGATCCCTGACATTTGACCTAGAATTTATGACCCAAACTATTCCCAGAATGTCTCTGAGAAGCCAGTGTTTGATAAATCGTGGAGAGTCCTGGACTAATAATTCAAAAGGACTGAGGATCATTTGTCCGAAGGTAACAATCACAAAACAAGTGCAAATGCCATCCTATTTCCTTTAGGCTTTTATTAATAAGGTGAAACAAAACTAATACTAAAGCACAGCACTTGGGATCATGGACCCCCCCCCCAATCTAAAGCCAAGGAAGAAAAGCAAATTCTCATAGACCGAAGGAAAATGCATTACTGATTAAAAGTGGGATTCTTTGGGGGCCTTGTGAGGAAAAAAGTGCCACTCTTGAGTTGCTGACATAAAGGAATGGAGGGCAAACGTTCCTGGTCTGAATAGCTCATCTTTCCTTCTCAGGGTACCTACGGATAGTTCTTAAACTTAAAAATCCATTCAAAATGCCCAATAATCGATTCTCATTCTGATGCCTCATGAATCATTCCCCTGGCTCTGCTGCCATCTAGTGCTCACCAATGACTACTCTGGAAGTTTAGCCATGTGTTTTTTATTTCACTACCAAAATAAAATAGCTTTTATGAACCATTTCTAAATGAAAACACCTTCCATAAACTTCTACGTTCTCCAGTTGAAAGCATAACTACCCTTTCAAAGTGTCAGCCATGAGATGTGTCCTTATTGAGGCCGACCTTTAGCTCAAACCGCCACACAAAGGAGTTATAAACTCAGCCGTCTGCTAGTGCTCATTATTGGAGGCTCAGATCCATGAAATAAAAAGAGCTCACAAAATGCATTCAAAAATCAATCACTGCTGCAGCTTACAAACTCATCAGGTGTTTACTGTCGGAAGAACCTTAGAAAAGGGGTAGCAATTAGGAGTGAGTGAAAGAAATGAAATGGAAAATGGATTTTTTAAAAATTAACTGGGCTAATTTTTTTTTCAGTCAAAAAAATAAAAAGGTCAAAATCAGGAAAGTAGCTGCAATAAATAAGTTTTGGGCAGTGAGAACATTTTCCTACTCAACATTCTAAAGCTATCAAGATCTTCAACACATCATTTTTTATTTCAAGTCACAAAAAAAGCTGAATCTTGTTTTCTCTGTAAGAACTGGAAAAATTTTATTGATTCTGAACAAAACACTCACCTAAATTCATAAACAAGTCCTGAGAGACATTTCCTTGCTATCAGAGGATCAGAGATTGGTAGCTAGAGGCAATTAAATCCAATTTCATCATTTAAAAACTTTTGAGGAAACTGAGGCTGTTGTGACCTGCCTACATTAACCAGTGTACAGGGAGATAGATATCTGAATTCTTCAGTTTTCCTTGATGCTAAGCCTAGCACGTCTCCTAAATCAAGCTACCTCTTAAGTGGTTTATCGGTGACCTGTGATCACCAAACTATCCATCTAGAGCTGGATGACTTCGGAATCCGTTGTGTCCAAATCCTCTCATTTGACAAAAGAAAGACACAGAGGCCCAGGGAAAGACCAAACGATATGGTCAACGCCACACAAGTATAGAGGCTCTTTCTCATGGCATCACTTTTATTCAAAAATTCATAGTTTAAGTCTTATTTCAAATGATAACTTCACAGGTGATATTTTTTATCCTCTCACATGATAGGCTCATGATTTCCACCACTTCCTTCTGACCTCAGAGAAACAGAACGAATACAACGTCCTTCCAAATACCTAGGTCCAATGCATGGCCACTCTCTCGGCCTATCCCGACCTACTAGAAACAGGCTTTGCCTGTATGTACAGCTAGTAATCACCACAACTACCCAATCAGTTAAAACATAAACCCCTGGGCTGTGTGGAGGAACCCATCTGGCTGGCGGAGAAGTGGGCTCAGCGGAGAAGCAGGGGGACCTGGGGTCAGTGAGGGCTGGGGGAGCCATTTAATCTCAGATTGCCTGACGAGAGGATCCACTGGAGAACTGGCAAACCTACGCAGTCCCTTTCAGGAAACCCTGAGACAGGGAGGGTTCACAGATCCTGAAGAATCTGACATGACTGAATGACAAAACACAAGCGGTGCAGGGCAGGAGGTGCAGGAGTGTGCATTCACTAACACATGATGTTTTGCAATCACTTTGTTTCAAGTCTTATTTTGAAATTGCAGATCTTTATCCATCATGCAAATTGGGTTATTCTTTAAAGAAGCCACTGAGCTCTAAGGGAAACACTGAAAACTTTATTTCAACCTGTCATTTTCTCTTTTGTAAGGACTGCCACTTCTGAGGAAGGAAAGAATTCATCTTGAGTAAAATTCTAAAATACGGAGTTTGAGAAGCTAAGTAATTTGGGTTAGACTGTAAAAGTGGGACTTCTACAGAAAATAAATCAAGTGCCACAAATAAGTCTGTTAATAAATGTGTATTTACCATTAAAATGGGAAACAAAAGGTAGGCACTTCTATGCAATGACTGGAATAGTCCCATTAAGCAGGTCTGAGATGAAACTTAAAAATAGAAAAAGTTTTATTTTTTGTCCTAAGTCAGGAAAACAGGCTTTTCCCACCCCTAATGACTTTTTAATTGTTGCTTCTTAGCCCCCATTTTTCATTTCATGTCAAAGGTCTCTTGAGATGCCAAGCCAGAAAAGACCTTTGAGATGATCCAGGTAAATCCACTCATTGTCAGGTCTTCTTTATGAAACTTAGAAGTTCCTCCTTGTCCATCTGATAGCCACTCTTCTTCCAATGTTCTCGCAACTGCTGTAAAATTAGTCCAATTTCTTTTCCTGAAGAAATGCCTACTTTTCTTACATCGTGACCACTGACAGGAAACGGAGGGATAGACCACTGTTGCATTACCTTGAGAAGACTGGCCTCTCCTTGGTATTTGAGTAGTTCACAAACTCGACCAAGTGTATCAGGTTCCCTAGACTAAAAATCCAAAACAAAAACAAAATGAACTTACTAGGGACAAAATGAAGACATTTTTACTAAGAGTATTCACTGAACAAATCAGTAATTCTCACACTGTAAAAACCTTATCAAATCCAACTCCCAGTCCTCCTATTTACAGATGAAGAAACGAGGAGCAGAAGGTTGGATGATATGTCTGAGGTAGAGGAGCAGTAGAACTGAATCTGGGGTCTGCTGATTGTCAGCCAAGCAGTTTTTCCATTACACAAGTATTTATTTGATGGAAGAATCTTCTGACTAACATGACAAATAACAAGAACACAGAACTATGGACAAACAGACTGGATTTAGACTCAGGACCTAGGTTTGAATTCTGATTCTACCATGAACAACACCTGGGAAAGTTCCGCTCTTGCAGGGCTTGAAGAGGCCAAGTTTAGAGGATCTTCCAGTCTCCTAGTTCTAAATCTGAGATGCCAAGACTGATGGGCTCACCCTCACATTCACAAACTGTTTCTGCTGTCACATACTGCTGAAGACGGATCAGACAAGAGCAGTTCAATCCCTTGCCTTTATAGCCCAGGGAACTCATGTTACCTGCAGAGTCAGAATTCAACCCATGGTTCAGTGCCCCTTCTAGAAAAGTTTAATCTCTCAGTCACTTTTTAAAAAAACTTTACTGTGGCAAATAAAACCTGAATTTCAAAAAGTTCTCACTAAGGCAATGACCATAGCAACATCACGTACTTACGTCTAAAACAAAATCTTGATATGTTTTCAGCGGTTCTGCACTATCAGTGGCTTTAACTAAATCTTTTCTATATTTCACTATAAATAAGCCAAGATTTTTTTCTTCTTTTGCAATCTTCAATCTCAAATCAAGGTTTTTAACATCATCCTGTGTTTTGAATAATGAAGCCAAAAGAGTCATTGGCTTTGGAGAAAGAGTTTCTACATTTTTGCTGACTTTGTTAAATTCCTCTAAATTCCCAGCAGCAGGTAAACCTGTAGGGGAGGAGAAACAGTTGATTTTTATGTTTAGAATGCAATGATTTAAATGAACAAAAACATTAACTTCTTTGTCAAAGTACTGAAAGAAAAAAATTCCCCCCAACAGAAATGCTGTTCAAAGTCAGATATTCTGCATGGTACAGAATCCTCTCTCTCTGACAGTGCACCACAAAAAGGAAGAGGCAGTTATCTCCCATTATGACAATATAAAACAAAGGTTAGGGGATACAGTCCAAATCCCAAATTTCCATAAAATTCATAATTCATTGAGAAAATTATTAGAAAGAAGGCAGGCTGAACAATTCCTTTAATTATACCAAAGTCCTCCTGGAAATAAAAATCCATTTCTTAATAGGAATTTTCTGTCAATGTTATTGTGGTCCCTGAGTCATCACTGAAGATTTGAAAAAGTTTGACATGAGGGCAATGGAGAGGCCTAGAAGAGCTGGAAGTAGGCTGCAAAATCTGACAGAGGGGCTATCACCTTCTCCACAGGACCTCCTGGACAGGCTGAGTGCCCCATTGATGTCCTCAAAAGGCCAGGAGAAAGAGGAAGGCCTCTTGGATCCTGGTTTTGGTTGAGAGAGGACAAAGACAAGAACCGCCCAGGACATGCAGCCATGGATGGCGTTCTTGCTTGTAGGACGTCCAACTGACAATGCCAGGCAGCCGTGACAATTCACTGGATCTTTCAGCAGTGCATTATTTCATTTGTTTTTAGAAGCCTGCTCATTGTCTTGTCTATTCTCCAAGTTCACTATCTATTGTGCAGAAATTGCACAACAGATTGTGCATAATGGTAATAATTGCTCAGACTTGCTTTTCAGATGTCTGTCTGAGTCAGGAAATCCTTAGTGTACTAGGGTGGGCTAAACAGGCTTGGCTTCATTCTGGCCATACCCTAATACAGCACCTCAAACCTGCATCTTTCCAAACCAAAAGTCCTCTTTTCAGGTCTGACTAGAGACTTCTCTTCTCTCAATCCCCCTGATTCCAGATGCTCACACCTGGAAGATATCCAGCACTTTCTTGATGTTCATCACCTTTAAGGAATGCAGAAAAAAACCAACAGAAGTTTTCTGCTGGGTACCCCTATGTTCTGTGCTTTATTTTCAATAATCTTACTGATGATAATAGTTAATATGCCAATTTTCTGGCTACAGAAGAATGAGCTGAAAGCTTCAAGAAATAAAGGACAGCAAAGTCCATTACATACTCATGATTATGATTTTTCCTTATATACATTATCACTGACTCCCCTGCTCCCCTTATCTTCAACTTTACTCCCATCACAAGAACTCTTAGAGATCTGCACCAAAATTATAAAAATGATGGGACAGGTTCTAACCCAATGAATCTCTAAATCATTGCTTCCTGTCTCTCTGTTCCTATCTTGACAACCAGTTTCCTTTCCTTCCCCCAATTTTTTCAAAACTTTTTTAATTCAATAAATATTCCTGGTGTAGAATAGTCTCTTGGAGCCTTATTAACAAATCTAATTTCAATTCTCCCTTTTACCCAAGTGTCTATTATTCCTTTCACAATAATCCATCTTAGAATCATAAGTTTTAGATTTGAAATAACCTTAGGGATCTAAGAATTATAAGGTTTGCAAAGGACTTGACTAACCAAATTATTTCATTTGCTTTTTCATAACAACCCCGTGGGATACAACAGATATTACTCCCATTTTGCAGGGCATTTATTAAATCTAACTTCATCCTCAATACTCTTTCTGCTCTAGCACATTGCCTCTAATGGATTAGTCAGACGTGACTTTTCCTTAGATTTCAAATTTAAGTCAAAAAATACAAAAAATATCATGTAATTCACAAACAGTACTCACCAATGTAAAGTGCCACATCAAGATCATACATAAGACGAACCAAATGATTTGCGTGATTATTGACAAGAATTTTTTTCAATTCTACCCATATCCTCTCTCCAGAAATTCCAGCCAAACCTTTTGCATTTTCTTTAATTGCTTCCAAAGTCTTCGAATCATGGCTACCAGGTCTATCTGCTACTCTTCCATAAAACCTGCAAAAGCAAAGTTCCCACATGCAGTCAAGGTTAATACAAACCACATCTTTTAAATGTGCACTAACACCATCACTTTTGGTTTAAGAGGCAAAGAAAACATTCATAACCATAGCAATAAAATGCTTCTACTTTAATGCATATAATGCATAATGAATTTATGCAGCCTATTCTCAGGAAAAAAAAATGAGAACTGAGTAAAAATACTGAAGGAGATTTAGGAGAGAAAAAACTGTTATCCAAACCAGTGATGTCAAACTAGAAGTATTCCAAACATAAGGATCCCTACAAGACACAAAACAACTCAGAAAAGCACATATAAGTCTCATCTTTGGTGATTGTTTTTGTACTTTTATTTTGTTAAATATTTCCCAATTAATTTTATTTGGTTCAGGCCACAGAGGGGAGTGTTGCTGGCCATGTATCTGACACATCTGATCTACATCATTGGTAAGCACCCTTTTCAGACAGGAACTAAACCAAGTCTGAATTCAAAACAAGTGGTTAAATAAGTAAAATTATCCATTAAACTAAAAAACACAAAACAGTATTATAGCTAGCTGATGTATTAATAAAGGAAAGCCTGTTTTAACAGACTGTATTCAATAAAATAAACCTTTGATGAAGTTTTTTATTATGCAATGTTTTTGTACATTTGTTTGAAGTTTGACATTATAACTAGTTAAATTTAGCCACATGCATAAATTCAATCTGGTTTCCACAATTTTCAAATGCAAAGTGCTTTTTGATGTAATTCAAATAAATGAATCCCAGCTCACATGTATAAATGGTGTCAAATACTGAAAGACCAAACCTAGAATCTGAATAATACTGCAAATGATAAGTTATTTCCAAGTTTGTAAAATCTTTTGTGCTGGGATTTATGAGATCATTTAAAGTTTTGCCAGTTCTGCACTCTGTTGAACAAGGCATATTAAATCAGAATTCATTCAGCTTGATGTATCTTTGCACCCAGATAGATGATTCTTTGAAACACATTATTTCTAATTTCAAACAGCTGAGATGCCTGGCATGACGATCAAATCCAGTTCTTCAACAGATACTTCATGTAGATGATTCATAAACTTGAAAAGAATACTGTTTGTGAAAGTCCACAAAATGAGATTCAGATACCATCAGTGGCTAAGCCAGAAATTTGGTATGCTACAGCAAATCAAAGATGCTATTTGAATTCTCTCATGATCACATTTTAGACACTCAAAAATCCTTATAAGTGCCAGTCTCTATCCATCTCAACATTTGTGATGAAGATAGCCAATTCCAACTAAAATTCAAACAGTTTATAATGTTTCTGCTTTCACTTATAACATTTAACTAATTATAAATGACAAAGGATATATTACTGACTCATTTAAATTATCCTTAATATAAGAGATACATGAATAACTGGTTAGTCTAAGAAACTGGTTAGTCTAAGAAACTCAAAATACTAAACATTTTAAAAGTTGTCATTTGTCAATCACAGATCCAATTAATCAGATACAAAAGAAGGGAAATGTTAGCATTTGATAAGCAGCAAACATTACTATGCACTGGTATAAGACTGTGATTACAGACAAGAATTGACAATCTGAACAAACCGGACATATTATTTCTGAGTTTGGTTCCAAAAGAATGCTCACAAGGACCTCCAAATGAACAATTAAAGTTCAATTAAAGTCCAAAGAAGGGCAGTTCAGTAGTGAGAAAATCATAAACAATCCCTTGAATCGGTCTATGATGCTGTATATTCTTTCCCTATTCCATCCCAGTCCCAAGAGACCTAAATGCAGTTTTAAAAACTAACCTGATTTTTAGAGATGCCTTATGTATAACACTCTGAACCCCAACCCTGTAAGTTAAATCTCAGAAAGGAAGTTTAAATAAAAAGTTAAGGAAAACTAACCAAATATTGGTCCAACTATTTGACAGCAGATGTAGCATTCACTATCCATAGTTCTCTATGCCTGTTCAAGAGTGTGCAAGACAGAGGCTAGTCAATTCTGACTGAGATTCTTATTTTTATTACAGTTTTTACAATTATCTAGGTCCTATGAAAATTTTCATTTGTCATCTCAAAAACAATTTATTTATGCCCAACACTTCCACAAATATATTATCCCATAACAAACAATTGCTAAGGTTTCAAAGTCTGAATTAAAGCAAACAAAAAAAAATGGCCTGTTCAAGTTTAAATGTTTTTATAAATGTTTTTATTTGTTCCTTTTCAATTTTATGAGTTGTTTGGGTAGGAGTTTTAGGTTCACTTTTATTTTCCATGGTGTGACTTAAATTTTCTGTAAGAATTTGTCCTCCTTTGATGAATTTCAAAATTGTCCCTGATAGATTATTTTTTCATTGAGTGCCCATTAACAAAAGGTTTCCTCCTCTCTTAAGGTAATGTGACCCTACGAAATGGAAGGAGTTAAGCTGCCATCTTTTTTGACAGTACAAGTGTCATCCTATATTCCTTTCCCATAGCAGCTCTCTACAGGCTTTTCTGGCACAGTTCCATTCAAGTATTCTGTAGGAAATTTTGTTTTGAGATGCTGTTATCCAATTGATTTAGAGCCAAATCATATTACTGATGAAAAAGGTTGACAGTGAGAGAGTAGTAATAACTTGGAAACGGTCACCCAGGTAAGCTGAAGAGACTGCATTTGAACCCAACCCTCAAACTCCAAATCCAATGGTCCACTGTCAGAACTATCTCTATCTAGCTAGAAATCTTCTACATTTGCCTCAATGTTTTATTAAATGCAAAAATTTATATTCATACCTGAATAGTTTCACCTTTTCATATCTACCTCATCATTCTAAAGTATTCAGATTTTGGGGGGCTCTAATGGATTATTACTTAAATACTTCCCAGGTATTCAGCCTAGACAAAAATTTGAGCACAGACATGTTAAGCTGTGGTACTTAACTTGAGTGGTCATCTCTATATTAAAGTCTTTATATTCTTTGGCTTTAGTTTCTCATGTAAGTACGTTACTCTCTAACCATAGAAGTTGAAAGGATCATAGATTTGGAGTTGCAAGGGTTTTGGAGATCATTTAATCCAACTTCAATGAAAAAATGAAATAGAGATTCTTAAAGTAGGTTGTCCAAAGTCATAGAGGGTAGTCAGGTTGTCGTCAACAATCAGATTCACATCCTGACTCTGAAATCAGGGATATATCCATCCACTGGACCCCAGGAGGCTACCTTGAAAGATGCTGTCACATCTACAGAGACTGTTTTATAGTTCTCACATCATCTATCAGTTGAGATAACATCAATCATCCAAGGAATTGTGTCAGATCTCAGCCCCTTCTAGAACTTACTATAAGGTGGTTAAGAGATTTGAGCTTTTCCAGTTCACCCATTTGAGGCCAACCCAGCTAATGGGCTTCAATGAAATTACTTAGCAAGTGATTCAGCAATATCCCCTCACTAGGACCCTAATGCTTAAAGCTTTTCAGTTTCATAGTATCCAGCACAATTTACAACCCACCTTGAAAATCTCAGATTTTCTCCAAGCCACACCAACACAATGGAAGACTTTAGTGGAGAATAGCTGAACACTTGTATAAGTTAAAAATGAGATGTCTAGTTAGGCTTGATTGTAATCTAAAGATCACACTTCCCAAAGTATTCACTGACCAATCACCTATTATGATTACTTAGCAATGGTGAATGAACAATCACATTTTCAAATTTTCACTGCTAGGGCCTCTAAGTCATCTTCCTTGTGAAGTCCAACAATGCCACTGAAAGTGCTGTTATCAAAAAGCAGGCAAGCAAGGACACAACCTTACTTCACTCCAAGGTGACAGGAAAAGCACGAGGTCTGTCCATGATCCAGAACTGGGGTGAGCAGGCTGCCATGAAGTCGACATAGAATACTGTAGAACTTCTACAGGAGCCACACTTTGACAATTTTCCACAAGCCCTCCCAATTGACAGTATCCAAAGTCTTGGTCAGATCAATGAACACTGTACAGACCTCTGTTCTGCTCCTGGCATTTCACTGTAAGTTGTCACATATTGACTTTCACTTGGCTGTGCTGAAGCCACACTGACTCTCAAGGAGTCAGCCATCTTCCAGGTGAAGGACCAGCTAATTAAGGTGGATCTTCAATGAGGAAGAACATGACATCAAGGTCAACTAATATGCTGATGGCAAATTATTTAAACTTGAAAATGTTACCAGTGGGGGGCATCTAGGTGACAGAGTGGATAGAGCAGCAGCCATGGAGTCAGGAGGACCCCAGTTCAAATCTGGCCTCAGAAATGTAATAATTGCCTAGCTGTGTGATCTTGAGCAAGTCTCTCTTAACTCCATTGCCTTAAAATAAATTTTAAAAAATTTGAAAAAAGAAAAAACAAAAATGCTACCAGCTAACCTTAAATGGAGGGAGAGGT
This sequence comes from Macrotis lagotis, assembly GCF_037893015.1. NCBI lineage: Eukaryota > Metazoa > Chordata > Mammalia > Peramelemorphia > Peramelidae > Macrotis > Macrotis lagotis. Next base: position 151,854,070 of record NC_133665.1, read on the forward strand.
GGTATGTGATTTTCTTGTTTACAGATGATTGTGCTGTCAATGCATCCTCTGAAGTCAGCATGAAACAAAATTTGAATTGATCCTCTGCCACTTGGGGTTAATTCTGGACTATAACAATTAACACCAAGAAAACACAGATTTTCCCCCAACCAGCAGCGCACCATCCATATGTGAAACTGTCAGCAGTATACTTTCCAGGGAAGTACACAAAGATGAAGAAGTTGATGCACACGTCACTGAGCTGGCTCAATGTTTGGGAGATTCCAAAGGGATAGGTGGGAGAGAAGAGGAAGTAGTCTGCCTACCAAACTGAAGGTCTCCAGAGCCATTGTGCCAACCTCACGGTTGCATGCCTGTGAAACCTGGACAGGAAACTGAATCGCTTCCATTTAAATTGTCTCAGAAAGATTCTGAAGATCACCTGGCAGGAGAAGATCCCAGATACTGAGTTACTTTCTCAAGCTAAACTATCAAGCAGTCAATCTCTACTTCAGAGAGTACAAAGCCTACGGGCTGGTCATAGTGTTCAAATCCCAGAAGTACGTTTTCCTAAAAGACTATTTTATCGAGAATTCACACAAGGTAATGGCTCAAATGAATGTCAGAAGAAGCCATATAAGAACGCTCTCAACACCTCTGAAGAACTGGGAGACATTGGCATAGACTACTTGGCATGGCGTACCTGCATCAGAGATGGTACTATACTCTAGGAGTGAAGCACAATTGCAGTGGCTCAACAGAAACGTGGGACACAGAACTTCTGAGCATCTCCACTATGAAGGTTCATGTGAACTATTTGGGCCTAACCAGTGGTAGAGCTTGCCAAGCTCCTATTGGTCTGATCAGCCAATTAGACACAAAGAAGTGGGGGGGGGGATCATTTGGGTCCTCTTCAAGAGTGAAGGACAACAACCAACCAACCAACCAGTTTAGAACAGACATAACAAATATAAGAGTGCTCAGAAAATAATTTGGTTGAATAATACAACTACTTAAATAAATTTATCTTACCTGAAATATCTCAAAATTCGAAGATAATCCTCTTGAATTCTGTCTTTAGGGTCTCCAACAAATCTGACTTTCTTATTTTTCAAATCTTCATAGCCATTAAAGTAGTCATATAGAGTACCATCAAAACCTATTGTGACAAAAGATTTTTCTGAAGATTTTTATCATGGTACCCTAATATTTAACTGATTTACATCAGACAATTGGATCAGTTCAAGGACGTAATATGATTGGGGACTTTTTACTCAGAAAAGTATTCATTTTATACACATGCACACATGTGCACACATGTACACACGGTATAACATCACTCACCAAGTATCACATCATTCACTAATTGTCGTTGAAGGATCAGGGTGAACAGCACATCACTTTTTTTATGTGATACTCTGGTACCAATGAAAAGGCATTGGTATAACTGTAATGAATCTATTGTTCTAATGCCTGGCTAAATTGTTTATGTATTCTAAGTTTGTTATTTAATGCATTTTTAAAAATGTCTTATTTCCCCCCAACTGCGTGTAAAAGCATTTTTTTTTTAAATTTTGAGTTCCAAATTCTATCCTTCCCTTCTTCCCACCTCCCTCAGCAGCAAGTGGTCTGATAAGAGATTATAGGTAAGTAATCATGTAAAACATTTAATACATGTTATTAAGCTGTTTAATGTATGGATTCCAAGATAATTATCTGCTTAGTTTGAGTTCAGTTCTAAACTTAAGCTTACATAACGTGTTTTCTATTTAACAGCATCATGGCTATTAAGGAATCAGTCAACGCAGAAAATGATGATGACAGACTCTCACTTCAAAGGGCAAAGAGCTGGAGTTAAATATGGAGGAAAAATGACTCCTTTTCTTTAATGCTCAAACCAAAAGCTAGCTTTTAATAAAGTTTTAAATTAATATTAAGAAATTCAAATTGATTTATTTTCCTCAAATCGAGTCAAAAAAGGTACAATTACAGTCAATTTGTGAGAAATATAATTATGGCTAAATGTAGTCTTTACACCTTGCTGTGCATCAACTTCTTAAAACGCAGTAATTAGTAATACTAGTTATGATTATTTTAATTTGGAATTTGATTTTTAAAAGAGGATATCACAGAAAATCACTCTAATTTTTAGAGTTAATTACACTTAACGAGAGCTCAGACTATTGGGAAAGAGGTCTTTAGAAAGCATTACAACTGTCCACTGGATGGTAACTTACTAAAAATACAGGAAAGTAGCTAGGAAAAAAATAAAATCATTCATTATCTATGTCTAAATCAATAAAGAGACTTACATTCCAGTACAAACTTTGATATTTCCTAGCCATATGACATCAAGTAGATCATTTAACTTGACTGAACTTCAGTTTCTCCAACTATAAAAAAAGGGTTGATATGCTTTTAATTTTTTTCTTTTTTTTCAGAGACGGGAATTAGGAGAATGTCTTTAAGTGGCAGGAAGAAAAGTGGCCTCTGTGGAGCTACTGACTTTTCTTCCTTTTTCTTACTATTAGATTGAAGATCCCATTCCTCTCTGAGGTGGTTTCTCCTTTCCTATTGCTCTAGTTAGGATTCTTGTCTTTAATATGTAACATTCTCTTCTGTAATATGTTATTGAGGCATTAGCCAACAGTGTAAAAAGCAAGGACAAAGTTCTATTCTAGAAATTCTGATAATTCCTTTGATTCTGAAAGATTGTTGTGAAGAAATTGCTTTATATGAAAGAGCTCAAGGGGGCATGGTGGGGCTGCAAGGATTCCATGAACTCTCCAAGGACAATTTGCCCACTGGATGGTAACTTACTTGAAATACAGAGAAGTAGGTAGGAAGAATAAAATTATTCACTATCTATGCCTAACTCTTAGATTAGACAAAATCTAATGTCTAATTGTGCCATCGATGCAGCCTTTGAGGTCAAGATGAAACAAAATGTGGACTGATCCTCTGCCATTTGGGGCTAATTTTGGCCTAACAAAAACCAGGTTCTTCCCTAGCCAGCACCACACTATCCAAATGTGGAACTGTTAACTATGAAACCATGGGCTAAGAACCCAGTGTTTATAGACTTCAGATTCTTCATCTTTTAAATGGCTTGAATGAAATCTCTGATTCTTTCTTGTTCTAAATGTATTATAAAATAGATAATATAAAATACAGTAATTTTTAAATAGCCCTGAAGTATCCTTAGAATGGAGGCAGGATGACTCAAGAGCAGCAGCTCCAGCTGCTTGCCCATAACCCCTAGCAAGACTTAGGACAAAATACTTAGCGCTACCCTTTACAGAGAGAGCTGAAGACACAAGTCTTGAGAGGGTTCTGCCTTAACTTTAAAATAAATTTTTGAAATATGCTCCTAATATCAGCTAAAGCTAGATGTCTACCCAAAATCTTCTAAGTACCTTTCCTGCTTGTACCTAATAAGAGACTTGTTTCTCAGTGACTGATTCTAAATCTATTTCTTACCTTAGAAAGTTACAAGACTTGGTTCTACAGGCCACAGTGACCAGAGCCATCTGAGTAATTAAGACTTGGTTTCAGGTCCTGCCCCTCGGACACACAGTGGCCAACAACCACTCTTCTCTTCCCAATGTCTCTCCCCACCCCCAGCAACTCTTTAAGCGTGGGAATTGTAGAGACAGAGCTGGAGCACAGATAAAGGCAGCCTCATAGACCATTGAAGGGAGTGACCCCAGTTTATAGCCCTAGAGCAACATTATCAATAACTACTGACATAATGATTGATGTTAAGTGCCAAGTCAAGATTTTCTTACTGTGATCCTTGGATATTTTCTCCATCTGTCTCCATCCATGCTATCTCACCTGGTCTCCTGGAGACCAGAGATCTGTTTAAATTTTGGTTGTCTATTGGTGCACAGATATTTTTGGTTATCTATGCACCTGTTGAATTTTGGTGCATAGAAAGTCTCTTTTGAATCTCATGCATTACCTAAAAACATTGAGTTGATGGTGAGATCTCTCCTCTCCGCATCCTTCTGCCAGTCAGTTGTGAATTCCACCTCGGCATGCCGGCCATCTGTAATGACATCAATCCTTAGTGTTGTGATCTCAAAATTTTCTTCATGAAGCTGCAACAAATATGAATACAAACAGAAAGCTGAATGTAAAAATACAAAAACCAGGATCTTTTTAAGTGAAGCAGTATCTTTGTGACATTACACTTTGCTCTTTCGATACCCTCTAGTCCTACTGGCCACCACAACCCTCCTCTATTGTCCCTTAAGGCCTCCCTCCTCATCTTCACCTTCCCCTGGCTTCCTTCAAGGCTCAGCTCACCCTCAAAAAGCTTTTCTTCCTTCCCTCGGCTGTTCTTCCTTTCTTCAGATAATCGTTGCTCAGCCATGTCTGACTCTTTGTGACCTTGGGGATCACAGTATTCCAATACTGTCTATGGGGTTTTCTTGGCAAGGATAATAGAGTGGTTTGCCATTTCCTTGTCAGTGGATTAAGGCAAACAAAGGTTAAATGACTTGGCCAGGGTCATACAGCCACTAAGTGCCTGAAAATGGATTTGAACTCAGGTCTTTCTGACTCCAGCATTCCATTTCATGAGCTATCTAGTTGATTCAATTACTTTTTATTTTATATAATGTATGTACACAGATGTACAACACAGATATGTGTATATATCACCTATGTACATGCCATCTACTGATAAAATGTAAACTTGAAATTTATATATTTGCTTCTGTCTCCCTGGTACCTACTCAGTACAGTTTCTGGTTAGAGTAGGTTCAGGTCTATAAACCCTGAGAATCTGGTGCATTCCTTGCTTCTAAATGAACTCTCCCACCTAGACTGCTAACCCTCCAACACCCAACAAAATCATTTATAGCCCATTTCAATGTAAACAATGGCCCTGACCCAGAAGGGGTTTGTGAAGACTCAAAGAGCCTCCCATGATTCCTCCCCAGGAAGCTTTCTCTGATCCCTCATCTAGTCACTCCCGCCCTCTTCTCCTTGGAATTCACTAAGCAGAGATTTGAAACCTCCTCAGGCCCAACACTATAATGCAGAGGTAATCTATGGCTTCTATTCATTTGTTTTCTCCCACTCAAATTTAACAGAGCACACTGGATCACACACATTTTCCTTCACCCAAGTATTTGCAGGATATTTTAAAGTCTAATCAAGTCCAACTTCAAGGAGGATGAACCTTCCCTGAATGGCTCCTTCGCTGGAAGCAATGCTGTTTCAATATTCCCAGAAGTCATAGGATTTTGAGGGGGTGAATACTGCCTCCACTCCCACAAACAACAATTCCTCATGTCTGAGAGAACTTTATTTTAAAGATTTTTATCAAATGATCAACCTACTTACTGGTGAAGTGCCTAAGTTAGTTCTCAGATGATAGATATTGCCAAGTTTGTTCTGGAAACCTTTCCATCTTGATAAGAGCCCTTCACACCAAAATGAGACACCAGAGCAGGACTTAAGTTAGAAGAGAATGGGCAAAACTGAACATAAAATTCCAGTTCTAGGCAATGAAAAAAATAAAATCTCATCCTATCTCTAAAGAACATTAAAGGACATAGCCAAAAATCTTCCAATGATGACAAAAAGTCTGTTGGGTTCCCCCCCCGCCTAATTTCCACACAAATATCTCCAAATATTATTAACTGGTTCCCTGAAAACACTATAAATGAAACAATTGTACAAATTAGTTTTCAGTTATGTTACAAATAAGCTATACAGTCCCAAGCTGAGGAAGCAGAGACAGTGAAGCCATGAGACTCAGTAAAAATGTTTGATAACTGAACTGAAGCTGGAGGGAATGAAAGCCCAGCTCAAAACAAAGAACAGACAACATCACCCTGGGGTTCTGAGACAAGAGATGGGTAATATTGTTAAATAATGTCCAACAGGGCAACTGCAGGAGATGGGGGAAGGCAGAATTTCTTGTATAAAGCTCTTTCTTAAAAAAAAAAAAAAAAAAAAGGAAATAACAGTCCCAGCTGTCAATCTTAAAGAACTAGACAAATCTTCACTCACTCTGGCAGTTATAGTTCCATGTTTTTCCCCTTTGTTATTGATCAGACGAATCCCAGCAGCCTGGAACATTTCTTTCATTTGAGCTGGAGTAGCAGTGGTAGCAAAGTCCACATCTTGTGGTTTTGTTCCATTTAATAAATCTCGCACAGCTCCTCCTGCTATTCGTAATTCATATTTTTCTTTACTAAATAACTCTGGGAAAAAAAAAAACAAAATTTATTTTCCTAATAAGTAATGAGTTTCATAATAGTCCTCTATTATGATGAAATTGTGGAGAAAATAAGCTTAAATTCCCAAATACACATTAATTAAAAAGGCATATATATTAATAAGGCACCAGGAAAAACAGCAGAGATAAAAAGCAATTATATTTTCAATTAAATAGATTAATTTTTATTTATCTTACTATGTCCCAAGTAAAATATATTTTAATATTGTTATGTAATCTTTTGGGGGGGAGGAAGGAGCAAATTTTTCATAAATAGGTTGCAATGGATCACTTATGTCTAATTTTTTCTTGTAAATATTAATACATGGATGTTTATATTCCTCCATGAATATTATTTATAATAAATTTCAGAAATAAAGGATAATCATTTAAAAATTTTTTTACTCGTGACATTTAAAAAAGTCTAGGGAAATCATTTAAGCAACTGTATTTACCTACTCATCTTATACTGAAATGATAACCCACTGCTTTTTTTTGTTTTTTTTAAAAGCCCCAGCTTTATCTACAGGTAAAAAAACAAAATCTCCCTTCTTTGGATTAATTCATTTTAAGTTGAGAAATTCAATTTATGTTTTGGAATAAAAAGCAAACAGGTAGGCTGACCTTTCTTTTCAATTTAAATATAAACAAAATAAGTATGATAAAGAAATAATAAGTGTCAAAACCAATTTCTCATGCTAACCTGCTAAGAAAACTAGGCAGGTGATGGTAAAGGTTACATACCAAGTTATAGTCATAGAGAGAAGCAGACCTACATCTCAAAAGATCTGATTTGGTCATACATCGTATCAATAAAAAATGATAATATGAATACAAAGAGACTGTCCTTAGAGTGAAAATCCTGAAGGGAAGATACTAGTTTTCACTTCAATGTTTAGAAGCCAGAGTTGTGCCCTGAACAAAGTTAATGCTTGGCTTGTTGGAATGGGACAGGGACAGGATTTTTCATCTGAGTCTCTGAGTCTGTCAACTTAAAATATATATATGTATATGTATATGTATATATATATATATATATATGTAGACATATACAAACTATTTCAATGTATCTGGTTTTTATCACCATGTTTTCTTTTTGCATTTTAAAATATGCTCTTTTGAGAAATGGTCTAAGGACTTTACCAGGCTACTAAAGGCAGATGCCAAAATGAAGAAGTCCTGCCATATAGGCTTTTAAAATAATATTCTCATCATCTCAAATACACCAAAATATTCCTAGCAGCAATTTTAGTAGTAGCAAAAATATGACAACAAAGTGACTGCCCATTAATGAAAAAAAAAACTGAAAAATGGTGGTATATGAATGCAACAAAATATCCTTGCAGTATAAGAAAAGGTAAGAATTTTTTTCAAATAGGAGAGGGAGAAAAGGACTATAGGTCCATATATTTCAAGACGGAAGAAACCATTTAATTCATCTTACCCATACCTCTCATTTTAGATGATAAAATCAAGGCCAAAGAGGTAAGCTTATTTGTCTAAGTTCACGCAAGCAGTGATTTCAAAATAAAGGTGATAAACAAAAAATGAATTTTTAAAAAAAAATACTAAATTGCCTAAGATCAACATATATATGGGAGAGCACATCTGATATTCTTAAAATGAATTTTTAAAAAAAATTTACCAAGATGATTTAATTGCCCAAAACAGCAACTGAAGGAAAATATCATTTCACCCTAAATTTCTGTTTAGTCATAAAACAAAAATACTTATAAATTTCAAATGACCTCCATTATTTTTAAAATTGCTAATTTCTTAAATTTCTCTAATGTTATTACCTCTAATAACTTTTAAAAACTATATACAAATGAAATGAAGACATCTTATAAAATCAAATTAAAATTAAATCTTAGTGAAATATCCAAAAAACAGAAAAATTTCATCTTTTCAAAAAAAGGCTAATTTGATTCAATTTCAGTATATCATAGTAAAATGTTATTAATCACCTTTATCAGCACAGCACACCGTGACATTGATGTTACAAAACTTTAACTGTCTCCATTTAATTTTAAATTTCTATTCAATCATTTATTTAAATTTTCACTTACATTTTCATTTTAAGCAAATTTTATGTTTTACTAGGGAAAGATATTTTAGTGAAATTAATTATACCACTCTGAAAAATGGGTAAGTCACCTAATTCATCTATGTTTGAGTTTTCTCTCTATATATGAAAGGGTAGGAGCAAATAGTTTCTAAGGAAGGGTCATTACTAGAATATTCTCAAGACCACAAGTTTTCCAGAATTCCAATTGGAAGGTAAATGGTATTAGCATTCCAGACATGAGAAAAATGATTATTAATAAACAATGATTTGAGAAGATTCAGATTTCCCCCTTTTTTCTTTTATCCTGTTTTCAAGACCTCAGTCCCTGAAGGTCGCACTAACTTTCTCCTCTATCCAAACCCTACCCCGTGGGAAAATCATTGTGCTCCACTCAAGTTTGAGTGGAGATAAAATCTTTGAAAACATGGCACAAAGCTGGGGGCAATTTAGAAGAAAATGACAAAATCAAAGTTCAACTGAAGAGGTTCAGCCCCACATTGTAATATTCATCCTCTCATTAATTCTATAACAGTCAAAGTAGATTGTATCTCTTGGGGAATATCCCTCTTCCAATGGACATATCAGCCATGAGCCTGCCCCCATGCAGTCGGAGAAAGTTAAATGATCATTCTTTTAGTGAAATGCAGGCATCATTAATAAAAAATTATCCCCAAATTATTCAATTATTATCTCTCGTACTTTTTAAATATCTCACTGATGATGAAATTAAAATGTTTATTACACTAAAAAGACATAAAAGAGTTTAAAATTCCTGACATCTAGTTCTCTACAACAGTCAAAAGCAAATTCTCAAATAAACTAAGAACTGTTTCTATTGTTAATATAGCTTAGCCATTTTTGACGATTGAGAATAGGCATGACTGTACTTCCCCTGGCAAATTTGCCCTTTGACTCACTCCACTCAGCAATAATTCCATGTGTATATATGTTCTAGAAGGGGTGGGGGAGCAAGGAAGGAAAAGGTTGTAGAAAAAGTAATCAAGTAAAGAGATAGAAGATCCAAAATAAGAGCAATTAAACTCAGGATTCTAGGACTTTGGTTGGTAGATTTTGTCACTGAATAAAAAGCTCTACCAGACATTAGCATATCACACATCTAGATTTACAGCTCACTTTAAACCAATCTAGAGGACCTTTAAAAATCACTGTCAAACCAATTATACTTCATCTTTAATATGTTCCTCATAAAACACTAAAACTATTAAATCCCACCCTCATTTTACAGATAATAAACTGAAGGAAACCTAAGTACTACAGCTAATGAAAATGTTTACCTATCTCAAAGAGAGACTTGGGAAGGTACATTTCCTTAAAACTCCCAATTAAAAAAAAAAGGCAATCAGATTTGGGTACAAGACAAACCTTCCTAACAATCAGAACCATTCAGAACTGCAATGGGTCCCTTAAGAGGTGGTCAGTTCCTCTTCCCTGGAGGGATGAAGACCCTGTTGAAAATGCTGGAGAAAGGAGTCTAATGGAAGCAGAAGTTGAAATCTGAGGTCTCCCAATGCTAAAGATTCCCAAGTCTGGCTTCTCTAAATTTATGGCCTCAAAGTCATTCTGAAGGTTATGGAAGACTAGGGTTTTCTGGAGAAAGCTGTTGTGCCTAGCAATTAATGAGGTTTTCATTAATATTATTATCACTTTGGTTTTACAGTTTAGAAATACCTCCTGAATACACTGAAGTGAAATTTATCCATCCACCATCTCAGTTGGGTTGGAAAAAAATGACTTCATTAAGGACAAGGCAAGCAAACCTGGAAATGAAAATTTGAGGAAAGATAGGTTCAGCATGAAATGAGGGTGGGACAGCCATCTGGAGATGCTGGTGCTACTCTCTGGACTACTTGTTAACAAGATAAAATACTCCCCCAAATACAAACACATGAATCTCTCTTCTAGTCAGAAAAACACAAAGATCTGTGTTCAAGTCTTGACTGACACCGACTGGCTCTCTGAGACCCTGGTCACCTAACCTTTGAGTTTTTCAAACAAGCTCTCTAAGACTTTAGTTACTCTGTTAAGTGACTGTTGGATACTGGAGGGAGCAATTCCCTCACTAGAGTCCTCCATGCCAATGTATAAAGGAGAAAAAATAGAGACGGCAGAGTAGAAGCAGCATGGCCTAGAGAGGTGAATGGCCCACTGGACACTGCCCTGATCAGATCATACATCACCACAGAGGATGAAGGACAAATGAAAACTACTAAAGAGCATGGACAATGATGAGAAGCACTGAGATAATGCCATACCAGTGTCAGGGCCAGGAAACAAGGATATTCAACCTGGAGAAAACCAGGTAAGGGAAAGAGAACCATCTTCAAACACTTGTTCTGACTTTGACTAAGGTGTCTGGGGGCAGAACTAATAGTGATATATTGAAGCGGAAGAATAAACAAATGTTAGATTTGGAATCAGATTTGTTATTTGAATCATATACAAGTAGACCACCCTTAAGAGGTGGTCAGCTCCTTGGTAATCTTGAATAAAACACTGAGCCACTCTCTGGGCTACTTTCCTTGTTTGGATTACAAGACCTCCAAAGCCCCTCCACTTTTAAGGATGAGCTCATAGAGGTACAATGAGGCACAGTTAGACCAGAAGGAAAAACTTGCTAAGAAATGAAGTTATCCAAAAGTGGAATGAAATGCTTCAGGAAACAGTTCCCCCTGAAAGTGTTCCAGCTCTCCTAGGCTATGACACAGAATGTATCAAAGGGCTTCTGAGGGGCTTTCTAAGCCTTCTCCTGTGATCCTGATGCAGCAAAGGGCATAGCTGAAACTTCATCTGCTCACAGGAATTCAAATCCTTCTCCACAAAGGTCCAGATGGGTCTATACTGAACCAAGACATACTAAAGAAGTTGGTTTCACAGCTAATTTATACTCGTGCTGGTGGATCATCTATAGTTTTGTATTATTCACATTAAGTTTTTCCTTGAATAAAAGTATTAAAAGTTGGCTAGGACAGTAGAAATCAGCATTAAAATCCATGTTCCTCAATTCAAAGGAACCAAGCCTACAAAGTGAAATCCTAACCTCTTTACCTGTCAGGTTCTTCAGTCCTTCTGTAAAAAGGGACTGAAATTCTGGTGATTCCACTTTCATTGTGAATAAATACTTTTTCAAAAGGGAGACTCTACTCCAACTGCAGGAAAGTAGCATTCTATGTCCCAAGAACAGATTCCTCAGCATCTAAGGGGAAAAAAATGCCAATGAGACTAAATGAGAATTACTAAAAATACTAAACTATAAATATATAAATTTAAATAAATATGATTCAGAGTTTTTTGCCTAGATATACGCATCTATTTAATTATTTAACTATGAAGAAAAATGGAGGAAAAATCAATAGGAATTGATCATCCTTTCTAGATTTGGGGCAAGGCAGTGGCTAGTCCTAGAAATGGAGTCAGGAAGCCTTATTTTTGAGTTCAGATCTGGTATATTTATATAAGCTGTGTGGCCCTAGGCAAGTTCCTTAACTCATTTCCTTATCTATAAATTGAGCTGGAAAAGAAAAACATTCCAGACTATCAAGAGAGGGGGAGGGGCTGCTAGGTGGCACAGTGGATAGAGCACCAGACCTGGAGTCAGGAGAACCTGAGTTCAGGTTTGGCCTCAGAGGCAAAATAATTACCTAGCTGTGTGGCCTTGGGCAAGCCACTGAACCCCATTTGCATTGCAAAAACTAAAAAAAAAAAAATGGGGGCCAATCCCATGGGAGCAGCTAGGTGGGACAGTGGATAGAGCACAAATCCAGCCTCAGACACTAATTATTCCCTAGCTATGTGACCTTGGGACAAGTCACATCACCCTACTGCCTTGCCCCCCCCAAAAAGGAAAGAAAAAAAAAGAATGCCCGGAATAGGGTCCCAAAGAATCAAACAAAAATGACAACCACACATGTGAGCCATTAATAATTAAAAAAAAAAATCTTCATTTCCTAGGCTCCACATTCTCACTAATGCCCTCTTACAATTCCATTAAGCTAATTCACAGAAGTCGGACTATAAATAAGATCATCTTTATAAATTCAGCTTTTCTTTTTCTGCTATGTCTCCCCATTCTACCCCGTTTATTCCTCTGTATTACAAACCAGCTCCCACTCCCCTATCTAAAGACTTTCTTTCTCCTTTCACGAATTTTCTCCCATGTCGAGCCTCTTCAGTACAAGAGAAAAATCTATTCTTTCAGCAATCACGAGCAGGAGGAGAAAGGAGACTTGCCTGTTTCTTCCGCACTGGAGGAGGCCCCAGCAGGTGAGGGAGAGCCAGGCTGGGTTGCAAATCTGAGGACTGAGCTTCCACCACTGGTCCTGCCTCTCTGCCCTCAGTTTCTGTAAAAGGAGGGGAAAGGGTTAATCCTGGGATCACTCACCCATCCTGGAGAAGCAGGGGATGGTTCATTTTAATGGTTTTAATTTAATTTATGTAATCAATATATCTACTTAAGTTTTTGTAACATAAATCGTAAATATTTAATTAATAACAAATCTGATAAACCTTAATCATAATTTAAGCTAATAAATTTATTTATCTAGTTTCCTCTAACTGTATCTCACAGAACCCAAGCTCTCTGCGTTAGGAGAGGAAATGCTCTATTCCAAGGGGGCCAGGCCGGCTGGGCCCCCACGCTGCCTCCTCCCCGGGCGGAGGCCCCCCATCACCTGGAGACCCCGATCACCTGAAGGCAGGTGGGTTTGGGGCCCCTTTACCGAGGGGCGCCCGAGGCAGGCCTCCGCGGGCGCGCATGCGCAGCAACGCCGGGGCGCCCCGGAGTCAGCACGAGTCCCCGCGGGCACGCTCCCGGCTCGGACCGCCTCGGCGAGGGGGAGGCCCAAGGGCCGCGGCCTCCTCAGTCTCCCCAGCGCCCCCCGGGCCTCCCCGCAGGTGCCCCCCGGCCCAGGCTGCGGCTCACCTGAGCGCCCGCCGCGCGCAGACAGACCCACTTCCGGGAGCGCGGCGTCGACGTCTGCGTACGTAGCGGCGGCGGCGGCGACGTCGTCCTTGGCAACGGCCCCGGCGGCGCCACGTGACGAGGCCCCGGCGGCGGAAGCTTGTCCTGGGCAAGGCCCCCGGGGCTGGGCCTTCACTGGGGGAAGGGCCGAGGGAAGTCTGCGGCCTGACCCGCACCGGCCCACGTGCGCCGGGGCCCGCCGCGCGGAGGCTCCGTCTCGGCTTCCTCCTCCGTGACGTGGAGCTGGCAGTGACGCCGCCGGCCCAGCCTGCCGCTGCCCAGTGACAGGCTACTTGTAAAGCTTCGCAAACTCCAGAAACTTTGCTGCAATTTCTAATACTTATTAACAGAATATACTTGATTATTATATGTTGTGGATAAACTGCTTTATATTTATAATATTTATTAACAGAATATTTTATTATATGTTACATATAAACTGCTTTTCTATTTATAATATTTATTAACAGAATATTTTGTTACATATTACATATAAACTGCTTTTCTATTTAGAATATTTATTAACAGAATATTTTATTACATGTTACATATAAACTGCTTTTCTATTTATAATATTTATTAACAATATATTTTATTATTATAGGTTATGTATAAACTGCTTTTCTATTTAAAAAATTTATTAACAGAATATATTTTATTATGTTACATATATAAACCACTTTTCTATTTAGAATATTTATTAACAATATATTTTATTATTATAGGTTATATACAAACTGCTTTTCTATTTAGAATATTTATTAACAGAATATATTTTATTATTATAGGTTATGTATAAACTGCTTTTCTATTTATAATATTTATTAACAGAATATTTTATTATATGTTACATATAAACTGCTTTTCTATTTAGAATATTTATTAACAGAATATTTTATTACATGCTACATATAAACTGCTTTTCTATTTATAATATTTATTAACAATATATTTTATTATTATAGGTTATGTATAAACTGCTTTTCTATTTTAAAAAAATTATTAACAGAATATATTTTATTATATGTTACATATATAAACTGCTTTTCTATTTAGAATATTTATTAACAATATATTTTATTATTATAGGTTATATATAAACTGCTTTTCTATTTAGAATATTTAACAGAATATATTTTATTATTATAGGTTATGTATAAACTGCTTTTCTATTTAGAATATTTATTAACATAATATATTTTATTATTATAAGTTATGTATAAACTGCTTTTCTATTTGGAATATTTATTAACAATATATTTTATTATAGGTTATGTATAAACTGCTTTTCTATTTACAATTCTTATTAACAATATATTTTATTATAGGTTATATATAAACTTTTATATTTAGAATATTTATTAACAATATATTTTACTATATCTTATGTATAAACTGCTTTTGTGTTTATATTTATTAACAGAAAATATTTTATTTTATGTTATATTATTTTTATATTATATGTAATAATTATATGATTGATAGCAGTCATGAATTAGGATACATTATATAATTAATATCGATTGTTATAATTAATTAAATAATAATTGTAATAATAGAATTGATAGTATTGATACAATTACTTCATTATCAGGAGGTAACAAATTGAGAAGGAAAGAACTGGACTTCTTTAGGAGCATAATTGACTTCCCAGTTAATTTTTTTATTAAGCATTTATTATAAGCCCCCAATTCTGTTCCTTTCTCCTCCTTTTCAGTAACCTTTTATGTATTGTATTTTGGAAAAGTCTTCTCCATTAAATATGAGCTCTTTGAAAACAGGGGTTGTCTTTCTGCTTTTTTATGCCGGTGGTTCACATAGTGTTGGACTCTTAATAAATACTTAAATGCTTGTTGGCTAAGTATATGACCTGAAATTAAAGAACATATTCAAAGACAAATGCAGGATATAAATGTATATGTATATGTCATAAGCATATATGTATATGTTACAAACTTAAATATAGCATTACTTTCTGTGTTTCAAGAAAACAATTTGTTGGTATGTTTGTTTAACCAATCATTCCTCTTGCCTGACTTCCCCCAATAAAATAAATTAATAGAAAAAACAGTATTAATGGAAATATGTCATGGCAGACATAACTTGAACCCCTAACTCAGATAATATCTAATATCCTCCTTATAACCTACCAAAGTTTGCATCTTAATTTGGGGGATATTTTTATTGAATGTTTAACCTGACTGCACTTGATATTTTGTGACTTCACAGCTATCTAGTTAACAAAACTGAATGAACAATAAGGAGCAGGTTCAAGAGATCATAGAATTTAGGACTGGGAAAGATCAAAGAAGTCCTCTAATAAAGTGATGTCAAATTCAAATATCAAGGAGACCACTAAATCACACATAAGCAGCTCTGTAGGGACATATTGATGTAGAAAACCACATATTAGCATTATCTATGTTCTATTATATTTAAATTTTTTATTTTATTTGTTATTTCCCAATTATATTTCTGGAGTTGGAAAGAAAATTCTGGTGTCTGAATTCTGGTTCTGTTGCAGGCCATAAGCTGGGTATTTGCTACCTCTGAATTCTAGTCCATTTGAAAAATGGAAATAATAATAGCACTTGTCTCCTAGTATATTATAGTTTTCACTGCCAGAAGCACAGTGGGAGCAATAGTCTAATCTTCCCTCTCTATGAGAGAATAATTATAAATTCCTTACCGTAATACCTTGAACATCGTTAACCCTTTAGAAATACTAGCTGTTATTATATTATTAATCCTACAGATGAGGAAGCAGGACTAGAGATGTTGACCAAAATCACAGCTGGTAGTAAATAATACAATTGGTTTCTGAGCCATTTTAATTTGTCCAGTTCTTTCAAAATGATCCAGTGAATTAATAATAAAATATTTTGGTCAAACTCATACCCCATGTGATTCTATCAGCTGATAAAATGTCAGCTACCCCTCATTTTTTTGTCCTTTTCAGCCCGAATCTTCTGAGATGCTTATTATTGATAATATCCTGGATTGAGTGAAGTCAGTCATGGATAATTGAGAATTGAATGCGGTCCATAATTCCAAGCAACTTTAATTCTTCCCATGACTGGGCATATGATTATTCATTAATAAAAATAACTGATCAACCAAATCTGGTTAATTCAAAGACTGTCACATTGCTTTGCTCTTTGCACTTCACATTAATGAAGTTTAACTGTAACTATATTTTTTGCCAGTCTAAAGAATTATATGTTGCTGTTGTTGCTATTTGCTGATGCTTACTGGCAATTGTTACTCTGGTTATGGGAAAACCCTACAAGAGGTACTTCAAGAATAAAATGAAAATATAGGACCTGGAAACTTGCAGCAAAGGCTTCTTATCAATAATTTACTGCCAAAATATTATTGAAGCTTTTTGGTTTTATGTATATATATATATATATATATATATATATATACATATATATCACAAGATGTTTACTAGTAGATTTGACTTTTTAACCAGATCTTAGACTTAGCAATTTGTTTTTAGAACATATAAAATCCTTTTTCATCCTGAGCCATTCCTCTCCGTGAATCTATATGTTCATTGAGTATAAAGACATATAGGCAAGAAAAGCATAAGAGAACAAGACCCAGATGAATTATGATTTTCACTGCCAGAGGTCCAGTGGAAGCAATATTCTAATCTTCCCGATCTAGGCAAGTTAGACCAGTTGCTTTTCTTTTGAAAGTATTGAGATATCCCTTGAGATTTGTCTTAGGGCATAGTACTAGGTTCACTTCTTCATCAACTGAGTTATAAAGCAGCCACCAGAAGCTTCAGGGATGCTTGTGGGGGAAGGTTGGTCTTTTATTCTAACTCTGGTGATGCCTTTAGAAATGCTGGTCATTTATTGCCATTGAGTATGTCAGTAAGAACCCAACAGTGAGATAATATAAATTTAGGCAACTGTAAAGAAGAAACTTATTTGAGTTTCGTCTTATTTTTAATTTGGAATTTGAGAGACCAACTGTAATTTTTGCTTCAATGGACAGTTCTTCCCAGGAACCCAAAGTCATTTCTGAACTTGGGGATATGGACAAATGGTATACTGATTTCACCCCTGTTTAATTTGCAAAGGACAGTCAGGGTACAGCATCAGTCACTCTCACCCATGTACTATGAAGTGTAATTCTCACTTTCTGTAGTTTCCAGGACAATGTCTCTGAAGAGCACCAGAATTCAGACACCAGGAGATTTTCTTTCCAACTCCAGAAGAAAATTCTACAGCTCATACATGAGACAAGAGGAATTTGTGACCCTGATGATTCTTGCGTTGCTTTCTTTATTCCAAGCACAAGGGGGCAGAACACCATCTGAGGTGTTCCTGCCAAACACAGGAGGGCAGTGGTTGTCCAGGTTTAAAGCAAGCCTCTACTGGGCTGAGAAGTGGCAAGCAGGGGTGGCTAGGTGGCGCAGTGGATAGAGCACTGGCCCTGGAGTCAGGAGTACCTGAGTTCATATCCATCCTCAGACACTTAAATACCTAGCTGTGTGGCCTTGGGTAAGCCACTTAACCCCATTTGCCTTGCAAAAACCTTAAAAAAAAAGTGGCAAACATACCATAATTGGCCATAATCAAGTCTTAATAATCCCAGAATAGCAGTGCCAAGTCTTTTCAGTTCACAGTGGGTCTCTCTATAAAGGTGACCATAAACAGAAGCAGCACTAAGAACATTCCAGATGAAGACATTTACAGCATAGTTACCAGTCATTTTTTATGGCACAATAGTATGCCATCACAATCATATATCATAACTTTTTCAGCCATTCCCCAATTGATGGGTATCCACACAATTTCCAATTTTTTGCCACCACAAAAAAAGCTGCTATAAATATTTTTGTGGAAAAAGATCCTTTTCCTGTTTCTTTATCTCCTTGTGAAATACTTAGTTGTGGTATTGTTAGATCAAAGGGTAGGCAGCTCTATAGCCTTTTTGAGTATTCTTCCAAATTGTTCTCCAGAATGGTTTGGACTTAGTTCACAACTCAACTATAACAATGCAATATCCACATTTGTCATTTTCCTTTTTTGCCATGTTAAACTATCTGATAGGTAAGAGGTGGTATCTTAGAGTTGTTTTGCATTCACATTTCTCTAATCAGGGATTTTGAGCATTTTTTTTTATTTTTTTGCAAGGCAAATGGGGTTAAGTGGCTTCCCAAGGCCACACAGCTAGGTAATTTTTAAGTGTCTGAGGCTGGATTTGAACTCAGGTACTCCTGACTTCAGGGCCAATGTTCTATCCACTGTGCCACCTAGCTGCCCCTTGAGCATTTTTTTAATGTAACTTTTTTATTGATTGCTTTGATTTCTTATTCTGAAAACTGCCTTTTTTCATATCATTTGACCACTAATCAAGGGAATGGCTCTTATGTTTTATAAATTTGGCTCAGTGCTCTATATATTTGAGAAACAAGACCTTTATTAGAGAAATTTGTTACAAAAAAAAATTCCCCCAGTTTCCTGTTTTCCTTCTACTTTTGGTTGAATTGGTTTTGTTTATGCAAAAGTTTTTTTTTAATATCATGTAATCATTTTTATAATCTTGATTATCTCTTGTTGAGCCCTATAATTTCTAAAGTTTTTAAATAGGAAGTTCCTGCAATTTCTATTTTTTTAATAGGAAGGAGTATAATATTTTGTCATTTTTTCTATATCAATGTAATCATATGATTTTTGTTCTTTTTGTTGCTGATGTAGTCAATTATGCTGATAATTTTCCTAATATTGAACCAACTTTGTATTCTTGCTATGTGAGTAAAATCTTTGTGATATATTGCTGTAATTTCCTTACTCATATTTTTATTTAGAATTTTTTCATTGATATTCATTAAGGAAATAGGTCTATATTTTTCCTTTTATTTTTGCTCTGGAACTTTGGCCAAAGGGTAATAAAGCCATGCATACTTTAATATTTTTGTGTCATAAAAGGAGTTAGGACTCCTTTATCATTTTTCAAATAATTGTATAGTATCGAGATTAATTGTTTCTTAAAAGTTTTTAGAATTCACTTGTGAATGCATCTCATACCAGGTTCTATAATATTTTTGCTTTTCTTTATTTAGTTAGTGAGCTTTTTATGCAATAATACATGACCAGTTTTTCTGAAAGTAGCATGTTCAGCTGAGAAAAAGTTGTATTCCTTTTGATTCCCATTCAGTTTTCTTCTGAGTTCTATCATATCTGCATTTTCTAAGATTCTATTCTTCTCTTTGACTTCTTTCTTATTTATTTTATGGTTAGATTTATCTAGCTCTGAGAGGAGAAAGTTGAGGTCCTCCACTAGCATAGTTCTACTTTCTTTTTCCCTCTGTAATTCGTTTAACTTTTCGTTTAAGAATTTGGATGCTATGCCATTTGGCATATATGCTATGCATATATGTTTTTATGTATAGTACTTCATTGTCTGTTCCTTTTAGAAAATTTTAGTTTCTCTGCATATTCCTTTTAATTAGGTCATTTATTTCTTTTGCTTTGCCTGAGATCAAGATTAATGTCCCTACCTTTTTTCCTTTGGCTGAAGCATAATAAATCCCACTCCAGTCCCTTACTTTTATTCTGTGTGTTTGTGTGTGTGTGTGTGTGTGTGTGTGTATGTGTCACTGCTTCAAATGTTTCTTGTAAACAACATATTGTTGGATTCTGGGAATGAGTTCATTTCATCTACATTCACAGTGATGATTGTTAACTGTTTATTTTCATCCATTTTTTCAGTTTATCTTTCTCTTTCTATCCTAGCCCTTCTCTAAAGTCTGTTTTGCTCTGGTCTTCTTTTTAACACCCTTCCTCTCCTAAGTCCCAGCTGGAAAACGTAGATTTCAGTTACCCACTGAATATGTACTTATATCTACCCTTTTTGAACCAATTTAGGTGTGTGAGGTTCAAGCATTGCTTACTGTACCCTACCAGTTTTCCCTTCAATATAAAAATTCTTCCTTGCATACCTCTTTTATGTAAAATATGTTCCCCATTCTTCATCTCTTTTCCCCCTTATTCTAGAGCATCCTTATTTTGTTACTATCCATTTATGCTGTTTAACATCATCACAACATAATTGACTTAACTCCAGTATCATATGCTATGTAGAAAACTTGTAACTGCCCTAATAATAATAATAACAACAAATTTCCTAGAAGATATATGTATCATCTTCCCATATAGAAAAGTTTACAGTTTAACCTTTTGGTTTGCCTTATGATTTCTCTTTAATATTGAACTTTTTCCTTCTCCTCTTGAGTCTTGTTTCTGAAAGTCAAATTTTCTATTCAGCTCTGATCTTTTGATGAGTATTTTTTGAAAATCTTCCATTTTTCTCCTTTATTGATTATACTTAATTTTTCCTGGGTAGATAATAATAATGTTTGTCCTTCATTTTCAAAGAAGACCATGGCATCAGGGAGGTTTTGCCATGACAAGCACATGAATTGGATTTGATTGAGGAGTTGCTGTGCTAAATCACCCAACCTCACTTTCTCCTCTAGAACCAGCTGGGTCCAATGGTCAGATATGGAGATAGCCTTGAATGCAAGGCATATAGGGTTAAGTGGCTTGCCCAAGGTCACACAGCTCAGGTCCTCCTTACTTCAGAGTCAACTTTCTTATCCACTGTACCATCTAGCTACTCTCTGCTGGGTAGATTATTTTTTGTTTTAATCCCAGTTCTTTTGCCTTTTAGAATGTCATAATCCAAGCCATTCTTTAATATAGTAGCTGCTAAATTGTGTATGATCCTAACCATGACTCCAAGGTATTTGGGTTTTTTCTTGATGCTTGAAGTATTTTCTTTTTGACCTGGGAGCTCTGGAAGTTGCTTATAATATTCCTGGAAGTTTTCATTTTGGAATTTCTTTCCAGAGGTGATCAATTTCTCCTTTACCTTTTGATTCTAGTATATCAGGGCATTTTCCCATGATAATTTCTTGAAATATAGTAGGCAGGCTCTTTTTCTTTGATTGTGGCTTTCAAGTAGTTCAATAATATTTAAATTATCTCTCCTTGATCTGTTTCCCAAATCAGCTGTTTTTTCCAATAAGATAATTCAAATTTTCTTATTTTTTTCCGTTCTTTGGATTTTGTTTTATGGTTTTGCTAGATCAGAGGATCATATTTTTCTTGCCCTTTGGATATAGTTCCAAATTGCTTTCCAAAATAGTTGACTCAATTCACAACCCTCCTGGAATCATTAGCTTCTAATTGCCCACTTATAATTTTTAAAGAATTATTTTCTTCAGTGAGCTTTTGTAACTCTTTTTCTACTTAACCAATTGTTTTTATTTATTTTTCTTTACTTTTTCCCAATTACATACAAAGATAATTTTCAACATTCATACTTTTACAGGCTTTTTAGCTTCAAATTTTTCTACCACCCTCATTTCCCCTCTCCTTTCCCCATGATGGTGAACACTCTGATATAGTTCATACATGTACAATTGTTTTAAACATATTTCTATATTGATGTTTTGTCCTTCCTTCTTGAAAAAGACAATGACATCAGGGAGATAATGCTATGACAAGTACATGAATTGGATTTAAGTGAAGGGGTGCTAAACTAAGTCACTAGTCTCATTTTCTCCTCTGGGGGTCATCTAGGTTCAATAGCCAGATACGAATCAGGATTAAATGACTTGCCCAAGGTCACACAGCTAGCATCAAGTGTTTGAGGCTGCCCTAATTCCATATTAGGAATATGTGAAAGAAGACTTATAACTAAGGGGGGGAAGATCATAAGGGAGAATGACACAATATAAAAGAAGTTTTAAAAAGTGAACATAGCATATTTTATTCTGCATTCATACTCCATAGTATTTTCCTCTGGATGTGGGTGGCATTATCCTTAACAAGTCTCTCAGGATTGTCCTTTGATCACTAAACTGCTGAGAGGAGCTGGTTCCATCTTAGTTGATCATCTCATAATCTTAATGTTCTCCTGGTTTACTCAGCATTAGTTCATGCAAGTTGATTTCTTTCTAGGCTTTTCTAAAGTCCATTTGCTCATGATTTTTTACAGAATGATAGTATTCCATAGCATTCATATACCATAACTTGTTCAGCCATTCCCCAATTGATGAGCAGCATTTCCTCTCTTGTCAATTCTTTGCCACTACAAAAAGAACTTTAAATATTTTTGCACATATGCCTTTTCTTTTTTATGATTTCTTTGGGATATATACCTGGTAGTGGTATTGTTGGATCAAAGTAATGCATGGTTTTATTGCCCTTTGGCCCTAGTTCGGGATTGCTCTCCAGAATGCTTGACTCAGTTCACAGTTCCACCAATAGTGCATTAGTGGCCCAATTTTCCCACATTCCCTCCATTATTAATCATTTCCTTTTTATTTCATATTAGCCACTGATGGGTATAAGGTGGTACTTCAGAGTTGTTTTAATTTTCATTTCTCTGATCGCTAATGATTTGGAGCATTTTTTTTATATGACTGTAGATAGTTTTAGTTTCTTCATCTGAAAATTGACTGTTCATATCCTTTGACCATTTATCAATTGGGGAATGATTTGTGTTCTTATTAATTGACACAGTTCTCTACATGTTTTAGAAATGAGTCCTTTATCAGAAACACTAGCTGTGAAATTTTTTCCCCAATTTTCTGCATTCCTTCCATCTTGGTTTCATTGGTTTTATTTGTGTAAAAACTTTTTTCCCCTCCATTCTATCTTTCTCCTATTTGTACTTTTCTTTCTTCTTTCCTCTGACCCCTCCTCACCAATGTTTTACTTTGGACTGCCTGCCTCATACTGTTCTTGCCTCTCTTCTCTCCTGCTTCCCTTTTGGATAGGATAAATTTTTGAATCCAAATAAAAATTATGTCATTATATCATCATACACAATGTTTATACTCTCTCTACTTTCCCTCTACTGTACTAGTCCTTTGTGACTCTTCTTGTGGTGATAATTATCCTCTAATGTCTCCACCATTTTCTCCAGTATAATCTTCTTTTCATGTCTTAAATGTTTTATACCTATCTTGTACCCACACGCTCTGTCAAAGTCCTGATAGAAATACCATTATCAAGAGCTATAAACATCATCATAGAATAATCATTTTAGATCCATGATCTCTATCCAAGTATCCTCCCTCCAGCTGTTCCAGTAGAAATACAACCATCATGAACTAAAGTAAGTCACTCCACCATGATCAATTTATACTCATATCCTCTGCCTAATTATTTTCCTTTCAACTGAACAAAAAAAAATACAATTCTCAGGAGTTATGGGTATTGTCTTCCTGTTTGGTCTTATTGACTAACATTTTTTTCCCTTAGTCTTATTGACTAACACTATTCTTTCCATTTCCTTTTTCATGTGTCTCCTGAGTCTTGTATCTAGAGATCAGATTTGTGTTCAGTTCCAGTCTTCTTTTTTTTAATCAGGTGAGTTTAAAAGTCCTCTCTTTCATTGAAAATCCTTCTTTTCCACTGAAACAATGTGCTGAATTTTGTTTCTTGGTTGTAATCCAAGTCATTTGTCCTCCAGAATATCATATTCCAGGCCCTCTGATCCTTTAATCTTGAAGCTGATAAATCCTGTGTAATCCTAACTGTGGCTCCCTGGTATTAAAATTGCTTCTTTTTGACAGTTTGTAATATTTCTCCTTTAGCTGGTAATTCTGAAATTTGACTACATTATTCCTTGCAGTTTTTATTTTGGAATCTCTGGGGTTATAGAGGAATTCTTTCAAGGACTATTTTCAAGGATATTGTGTTGTAGAATATTAGGGCAGTTTTCATGATAATTTCCTGCATGATATTGTCTAGGTTCATTTTCTGATCATAACTTTCAAGTGTACCGATAATCCATGAAATTATTTCTCCTGCATCTAATTTCCAAGTCAGTCATTTCCCTAAGAGGTACTTTACAAATCCTTCTTTTTTTTTCAGTATTTTGATTTTGGTTGATGGAATCTTTTATTTTCTTTTTAGTTTTTGCAAGGCAATGGGGTTAAGTGGCTTGCCCAAGGCAATACAGCTAGATAATTATTAAGTGTCTCAGGCCAGATTTGAACTCAGGTACTCCCGACTCCAGGGCTGGTTCTCTATCCACTGCGCCACCTAGCTGCCCCAATGGAATCTTGGTATTTCAGAAAGTCCATTTGTCCAATTCTAATTTTTAGGATCTTATTTTCTTCAATTAGCTTTTGTGTTTCCTTTTCCAGTTAGTTAATTTTACTTTTAGATGAGTTGTTTTTCCATTTTTAGTTGGTTGATTTTACTTTTTGATGAGATATATTCTTTTTTCCAGTTGACCATTTTTACTTTTAAATGAGTTGATTTCTTTTTCCATTTGACCAATTTTACTTTTAAAGGTATTGTTTTCTTCAGCTAATTTTTCATAATTCTTCTGCATGATTCTCATTTCTTTTTTCCATTTTTCTTCTTTCTGTCTTCTCTGGTTTTTATAAATCTCTTTGAACTCTTCTAAGAGGACTTTTTTGGGGGGGATTTGAGACCAATTCAAAAAACATGTAGGCATTTTGTCACTGCTTTCTTTTTCTGAGATGTGTGTTCAGTTTATAAGTTATATAAGTTTTTGGTGGTTTGAACTTTTGTGTTATTCTTGTTGCTGTTGTTGTTCATTTTGATAGTTGAGCTCTGCTCCTGGGACAAATAGAGCATAGTCCCAAGATTTTTGTGCTGGGCTCAGGGGTCTGGTTCCCAGCTAACTGTCTATGGTATTTCAGGTGCTAGTTGCTTATTCCCTGCTTTAGGGTAACCTAAGTATTTCAGAGATTTCTGTAATGGCCTGGTTGAGTTGAGAGATTGAATGCTTAAGGGTAAAAACTGCAGTAAGGGACAAGCCAATTAGATGGTAAGGTGGTGGCTGGAAAGTACCTTTAGACTGATTGAGAAGTCCTCATTCTGGGTGGGACCCCAGGGGGTAATTCCAAACTGGGAGATCAGGAATCAGAGGAAAGGAGTACTTGGGATTCCCCTCCAGGAATTTCACCAAAAGAAAAAGTCCACCATGGGGGGAAATTGTTAGCTGACTGGAGAGGCTGGTGTGTCTCAGGACCCAAAGTGCCAGAAGGAAGATCAATTGGTCTAAAGTTGTTGGCATATACATATATGTACATAAAATATACATATGTATATTATATGTATAATTGTAAATTTTATAATATGAGTTATTGGGGAAGAGTTCTGAAATGAAAGTATGTTAAATTGATCCCTCTACTCTGACCATGTGGTCTAAAGCACTATATACGCCAATCCCCATTCCATTTTTCAGGCCTTGAGATAAGGGTAATTCATCTCTGAATTAGATTTCAGAGAATTTTACAAGAGTATTAGTATTGTTAAATTCTGACAAAAATATTTATGCAGAATGGGAGTAATTAAGCATTGTTGAAATGGTTTCATCTAAGAGTATGCTTTTAGAAGTTTTGTGGTAATTGTAATTTATTATATGTGAAGCAAATCTGGGAATCTATGTTACTGAAGAATGATAACAATTATAATAATGATGTTATCAGGAATATTTGCTGATTTCTTTTGGGAAAGAGAAATACCCTCAGGAGAGATAAAGCTTTGTAAAGAGGCATTTATGTAGTGGTCTTATTAAACTCTCATCTGTGAGCCTAATTTGTTTTAATTTTAATCCTAATGTTGACAATAATTGTATTCAATCTATTTTAATTAATGAAACTCTAGGACTTTAAGTATTCTCTTGTTAAGTTTTTGAAATGTGACTTTGCTGTGTCAAAAACCAGAGAATATATTGTCAGTGGTCTCTTTCAATATCTCTTTGGCCCAGAAAATTGTGGAAAACCTTTATTTTCCACTTTGTGTTTATGGAAGGGAAGTAAGAGTTTACATTAGGATGTTGAAATTATCATATGTATAAGATTGAATTC
The DNA here is from genome assembly GCF_037893015.1 of Macrotis lagotis. Classification (NCBI taxonomy): domain Eukaryota; kingdom Metazoa; phylum Chordata; class Mammalia; order Peramelemorphia; family Peramelidae; genus Macrotis; species Macrotis lagotis. The sequence continues at coordinate 151,880,213 of NC_133665.1, forward strand.
TTGGTAAATCTCATTTTCTTTTTGAAAATAGAAGTGTCTTTGGGATAAGAAGTAAATAAACATGTAAAACATAAATGTCAAAAATATTAAGTTATAAGATTAGCTTTCATTAAAGAAACCTTTTTGTTGTCCCGTTTTATATAAAGGGAATAAGATGTTAACATGGAAACCTTATGTTTAACGTAGGTTAGTAGTTATATGTTCAGTTTTAAAGAATTCAAAATGTAAATTTCTTCCCTCATAGTAACTGCAAACTTGGAGGAAAATGAACAGAAAACTGGAAAACATGTCCTGACTTTGGGATACTTTCAGCTATTGTAGGGAGACTCTGAAGAATGGTTGAGCAATTAAAAATTGTGTAGCCCCCTGTAGGTAACTTGAATAAGATGTTGAGAAGTCTTTATCAGTTATGTGATCTACTTTTATAACTGATCTGTTAATAAAATATAAACCATTTAGAACTATTGTAATGGTGGTAATGCCTGTAATTAATAATTAAATACTTTATAGGAATAATAAAGGAAACTCTCAAAAATTATGACCCCCTCTGGAATCCTTGAAAATTTCTAAACAATGTGTTAGAACTTAGTATAGATCTATGAGTTTATGTATGATGTAATAATGGAAAAATTGTTTTGTAAAATCTAGTAGTTAATGTGTTATTACTATTTCGTTAACATTAAAATTAGTAACATGTTGAAGGTTTAAAATCATCTAAAATATTTTAATGGTTTGAAAGAATTCTGAATGTAATGATTTGTATTTTAAGCTTGACTAATATATAAACAGGTTTAAAGTGAAATTGTCTTTATAGAAATTTTCCAGTACATATATATATATGTATGTATGTATATATATATATATATATATATAATACATGTATGTATGTATGTATATGTACATTGGGATTATTGTGACTATGTAACCTAAAACTGTGGTTGCTTGCTTTGAAGTAAAAGTACCTGTGTAACGTGAGAAAGATAAAAATAATAGTAATAATTTGAGATTTTTCTGTGATAATCTCTGGCCTATTGTGATGTGAGGATGATGGGGATGAAAACTGTTTTGGAAGACCTGAGAATGATTTCTGGATTCTGGAAATGATGGTCAATCTTCTAGTTAAGGAAGCATTTGGGGGGGGGGTCTCTAGCTGAGAGGCATCTGACATAACATCTTTGTATAGGGAAAGAGGAGGAAAGTACAGAGCAGATGTGATTTTAGACAAATGCATATGAGTCTGGAGATCAGAAGTTAGTGCCACCAGAAGGACAGACTTTCTGGTTGAGTTATGACTTATGCCTGTGAAAGGAGTTTTTTTGTAATGTTCCAGATGCTGGAAGAATGTGACTGATCTTTGCATACGTTTAGAAGATAACCCTATTTAGTGTGTTCTGAAAACAAAGACCCTGGAGATCTAAGACCTTGAGCAAGAGGTAGAAGATAGGGGATGTAGGACCAGCCATAGTTATAATTCTTGGTTTTAGCAATCCCAGGAAGGACACTCAGAGTAGATCTGAGTTTTAGAAAGGCTCATTAATTGATACTCCATCAAGATTATAATTGATGTTTAGTCCTTGTAAACTGAACTCACTTGAAGTTCTAATTAGGTAAAATTAATATTTAGCTCCTATGAGATTTTGAATTGGCTTTCAGTTCTGTGTCCAATACCACGTATGGTCAGCAAAGGGAAGTGCTGGCAAGTCAATACTTTTTTTGGAGTCAGGAAGCCCAGTGGGGAGCCTGAAGACCACAAGTGATAGGTGCATTGGAATGATAAGTTGAAGGGGAAACTTTTCAGTGTGCTCTGAGGTTGGACCCCTTCTAATTTGATTTCCCAGTTGTGACATTTAGATAATGTCTTACCTGGTAGGTTAAATCTGACTTAAGACATTTGACCACCCACATGACCTGGATACTGACATTCAAATCTTAAAGGAATTGTCCTTTGATGTCCTAGATCTTTATAGTAAACTACTAGAGGCAAATCAAATAAAGAAATTTTAGGTCAATTGGATTTAATAGCCATATAGTCTAAATCTGTGATTCTGGCACTTGCTGTTAACTCTATGTTTTGATAAGAATTAGGTTTCCTTAATTTTTATTTTAAAGGGGATATTTAGGTAAAAAGAATGGGAAGTTTTTAGGATATAAAAATATGAACCTGAATAATTACAGTTTTAAGTTATGGTTTAAGGAAAGGAATGTGAGTCAACTAAGTACATTAGGAAAAAGACAACCTAAGGTATATTTAGAAATATTTTGGGAAGAAAAATTCATTTTAGTTAAGGATACTTGAGTCATTATTGTAATAAGAACATAAGATTAAGGCTGTTTTTATTTGTGAGCCACCTGCTGAATATTCTATATTCTAAGATGACTGTCAAATGTATATGTTACAAGTTCAAATTAATTTGGAAATTTTCAGTGAGTTCACTTGTGGAGTGAAGCAATTTTATGGAAGTTTATTTTGTTAAAGTGAAGACTGTATATCAGTATGGGCAAATCAAATATGTAAATTGTCATGATTTTAGAGCCTACAGAACTTTAGTGTCTAGTGAAGAAAATATGAGTATTGATCTGATTAAAATGTTATGTTAACCAGAAAGGAAGAGCTTGATGCAATTTACCTGAATTGGAGAGAACTTTTTTGAGAATAGACTCTGAAGATTCAGAAGGACATAAGAAGTCTCCAGAAGAAAGAAAATAAGACCAGAAGTTCATGCTATATTTTAATTTATCTGGTGTTTAATTGTTCAGGTTATCACAGGGGACTGCCCCCTTTTAATCTCTGTAACTTTCCCCTTGATTCTATAAGTATGTCACTCATCCTTATGACCCTTCCTTGTAGATGAATCTCATATTTGTTGTCTACCTGTTGCTGAGGAGAGTTTGGACAATCAAACTCTGTATATACTCCCAACAGACTCATAAAAGTACAGGCAGTGATAGAGGTCATCACCAACCAATGGCTAACTCAAAGGGGAGGAACAAGCCTTTCAAACTGTATATAATACTAGATATTGTAATAATTTTCTGGGTTTTTTTTCCACTAGGGGAAACTGGACTTATTCTGCATAAAAGTTTACTAATGTTATGTATTAATCACTCTGGACTAATTATTTATAACACCCATGTGAGACAGACCTTTACTGAAGTTCTTCCATGATGTCTTGAGTTGAGAACTTGCTTCACTCTCTTTTTTTTGTGGGATTTGTCACTTTGGGGCCTGTTTAGAGCAGGGGTAAGGAAGCTTCTTTCTTTTTTTTGCCAAGGACCATTTGAATATTTTTTACATTATTCTCAGGCTATATTTGGTCAAACATTTAATTAATTCACCCATTAAAAAGTACTTAGATTTATTGGATTTCTAGTCCTGTCTATAGTTGCCTTTGGTAATACCAAACCAATATAGCCTGCAGGCTGGAGGTTCCCCATTTATAAACTTCATTTAAAGTTGTTTAGGAAAAAACTCCAGGAACTTCCTAGTTCTTAGGCCACCATCTTGTCTCCACCCCTGGAACCAATTCTGATTTCAAGTTATTTTCTTCAGTACTTTTTGCACCTCTTACCAAGTTATTAATTTCCTTCCTTTGCTTTAATTTCTTTACTTAATTTTTCCTCTATCACTTTTATTTATTTGGTTATAATCCTAGTTCATTTGATTTTGGAAGACATTTTTAGCTCTTCCAGTAGTTTCTGTTGGGCTCACATCTAGTTCATATTTTTCTTTGCAACTTTGACTGTTGTTATTTTAATTTCATTATTTTCTTCTGAGTTTGTGTCTTGATTTTCCCTGTCACCATCTTGGGGCTTTTGTGGTCAGGTTCATTTTTGTTGTTGTTTGCTTATTTTTGATTTGGAACTTTACATTAATTTTGATCTCTGTTCCCAGCTTGTTGTGTTCATAGCAAGTTCTTGGGATTTTGGAGTTTTCCATGGTGGCACAATTTGGGGAGAGATGTGTTCACTGCTCTCTTGATCTACATTGACCTTACTCAGGAAAGATCCCTGATCCCTTGGAGCTGCAATCAGTACTGTTACTCATTTTCAGACTCCTTTCTTTGAATGGAAGATCACCCAAGGGTTGGACCTCAAAGCAATCTCAACTTCCTCCCATGTTGAGGATGTCACTAACCAGCCTTAGTCCCTGCCTCTAATGACCTCTAGAGTAATGGAAGTACTGGACCCCAGTGCCCTCTCCTTTAGACCTTGTGTAGTCCCCATGTATTCTTTTTTTTTAATTATTTATTCAAGGCAATGGGATTAAGTGAGTTGCCCAAGGTCACACAGCTAGGCAATTATTAAGTGTCTGAGGCTGGATTTAAACTCGGGTCCTCCTGACTCCAGAGCCAGTGTTCTTTCCACTGTGCTACCCAGCTGCCTGCCCCCCCCCATATATTCTGATGCCCTGTTCCAATTCCCTCTGTTCTTTAATTCTCTTATTCCATTGATATAATGCTCTTCTGCCCTAGACAGAATATCCTTATACGTTTTTATATCTCCAAATGGTTAAGGGGAAGGATTGGAAAAGTTAAATGATCATAGAATGGTGGAATATGGGCAGGTGCAGGATGTGGTGGAAGGTATTACAGCTTCAGCAGAAAAATTGGTGACTTGATCCTAGAGCAGAAGTTTGTAAATGGAGTTGTGTCTGAGGGATAAGGGGGAAGATGTGTCGATTGAGTGTATTTGAGATTAGATATTAACCCTCCATGAAGTTAATTCATCAGGTTGTTACCTAGTGAAAAATCTTAGTGTCCTGGCCTGTGATATTAGTAGTAGTGATGAGTGCACTAGAGCCACCTTGAACAAACTCTAGAGAACCTATTGTTAAATTTTCAGTAAGAGTATTCCCACCTTGTAAATCAAGAAAAACTTTGTCATTGTTTTGTTGATTATCTAGATTAAAGTGCTGGAGAAAATGTTAATTAAAAAAGATTAAGCTTAAAAGTGTGTTGTGTTTACATTCCCCCTCCCCCCAGAGAATGGATTGTTTTTTTAAGTATAATTAATTTTTTTATTTTTTTAAAAGATTTTATTTATTTTGAGTTTTACAATCAGATTGTTAAATATATATTAAGACATCCCTGCCTATAAAGACAATTGCATTTACTTTACCTCTTGTGCATAATTCTTGGCTTGGGAGGACTATAGAAATATCTGATCCAAGAAAATTCTTAATAAACTTTCCCCTCCCCCACACACATCCCCATTTTAATTCACTGAAACACAGTTTAATTTTATTCTTAGTGTTTCAAATATAAAAATTATAAAAGAATACTGCCTCAACAAAAGACATTTCTACCAAGACCAGAAGGAGTTAAATTAAGGACCCTGATTTGAGAAAGAGATTGTTTAGATTGAAAATCCGTGATGTGGTAAAAACATCACTTGTGCAAAAATATTAATAGCGGCCCTGTTTGTGGTGGCAAAGAATTGGAAATCCAGTAAATGTCCTTCAATTGGGGAATGGCTTAGCAAACTGTGGTCTATGTATGTCGTGGAACACTATTGTTCTATTAGAAACCAGGAGGGACGGGATTTCAGGGAAGCCTGGAGGGATTTGCACGAACTGATGCTGAGTGAGATGAGCAGAACCAGAAAAACACTGTACACCCTAACAGCAACACATGGGGGTGATGTTCAACCTTGACGGACTTGCTTGTTCCATCAGTGCAACAACCAGGGACAATTTGGGGCTGTCTGCAATGGAGAATACCATCTGTATCCAGATAAAGAGCTGTGGAGTTTGAACAAATTTTAAGGACTATTCCCTTTAATATAGAAAAAAAACATTATTGTCTTATCTTGGCATCTCTTACATTTTTTGTTTCTTCCTTAAGGATGTGATTTCTTTCTCATCACACTCAATTTGGATCAATGTACAACATGGAACAAAGTAAAGACTGACAGATTGCTTTCTGTGGGGGGTGGGGTGGGAGGGAAGTAAGATTGGGGGAAAATTGTAAAATTCAAATAATATCTTTAATAAAAAAATAAAACAAAAAAGAAAAAAAAGAAAATCCATAATGTGATTTCTCAATGTGTAATATGACTAATATGTATTAGTCATTATGAGACTAAGTACTCTATGACAGCTATTTTTCTTTCACATTGTCTTCTAGGCCTACTAGAGCATAATTTTAAAAAAAGTAAAAACTCCCCCATCATTTCATAGTGAGGAATAGTTGAAAACAAGTCAGACAAAGTGGCTTTGTGCGAGATTTGCGGTAAATTTTGTTATAGAATTAGCCACTGTCTTAAGCCCTACAATCAGCATTTCCTAAACAGAGTTCTATGGAACCCTTAAATGAAACATAATGGGCAAAATGGTCAGTGAAAAAATTTCAGAACTAGTCATGGTTTCCCTTTTAATCCTTAGAAGATCCATTATTTCAATACAGAGAGCCCTCCCTCCCCTAACAGAGATCTCAGCCCCTCCACGGCTTTGGTTTATGGATTTCAGGGGGTTTCTAAGGTTAAAAAACAAATATTAGGCTTTTCTTGTGATGAGCCTCACTAAACTTAACTAATGTACACTTGGTCATAGTATGGCATAAACAAAATATTACTGTGACTATAGTTGAAGTCTCTTTAGTATCATGGAACCCATTAGAGTTTGCACTCCACTGGCATAAAACTCAGGGTAACTTTTACTCCACTATGAAACATTTTCATATTGATTACATATGAATCAATATTTATACTGAAAATCGATTTTTTTCTAAACTTGACTCTTGACTATTCTTTATTGCTGAACTCCCCCTAGATCCACATGAATGAATTTCAAAAACTTCTTCAAAACTCAGTGTTCCCATGACCAAATTCATTTAGCAAATAATCTACTTAACTAATACATCTCAATTCAGTAAAAAATGTGTTCAGAGCAAACTGTGTATTGAGGAGACAAAGAAAAATGAAGCAATCGCTGCTTTCATGGAGCTTAAATTTTAGGAAGGGGTGAGAGTAAGACATTTATACAAGGACTAAAAATTTTGCAGACAGTACAAGAGCAGTAATGTGTGTCTGTGTGTGGGTGTGTGTGGTGGGGGGTGGATCAGAGATGTCCTGAAGAGTAAGGAATCATGGTGTTGGAAATCACACTGCGTGGAACTGAGGAATGGGAGGTAAAGAAATGGAGACAGTGAGTAAGGGTAGCCCTTCCTTAGGATTGAGAGGGAGGAGAGGTAAAAAAGGATAGTCCAGGGAGATTAGGGTCCCAAGTGGAAGAGTATAAGGAAAAAGACATGTCTCTGGGTAGCAAGGAAAAAGCCGATGAATTAGGAGAGAGACTGAAGATAAGAGGATTAATAACAGAAAGGGATATAGAACAGATGGGATTTAGGGGACACTTTCAGATTATCTCTACTTCTTTACCAGAGAGATTTTACTAAGAAATTCACTCAATCCATATTTATCACCTAATCAAGATTCTATTGTCTACTGACATCTAGAAAATTCTCCTTTCTTCCTCAATGAGTTCAATGCCTGGTTCAGTCTTTCTCTCATCCCCTATCCTGCCTGCCTTCATACTTACACTAGAAGATTTTCATGTCAATATTGATCCCCCTCAAACACCATAACTTCCCAATACCTCAACTTACACATTTCCTATGGCCAACTTCACCTCATCTCCCAGAAATCTGTGACTCATTATACCCGTGATTTTTGCATCACCCACAATATCCCTCTTCCATTTCACTTAAATTGCCATATCTGATCATAATCTGATGTCATTCCATCTTTCCCTCAACCTCATGATCCTCAAATTTGACTGATCCTCCCTGAGTCTTCCAATACATTCACTTTTTAGTTCTTTTAGTTCTTCAGATCATCACTGCTGCATTGGCTAGACTCTTCTCTTTCCCATCTTTCCCATCTTTAGCCTTTGATGAATCAGTTCAATCCTTATCCTTTCTTCTTATCCTATCATTTACTTATTTCTGCAACCCTTATCGTTGGACCATTTCTGTCATCTACTATTTTTACTCATACTCATGCACTACTGAACAAATTAGGAGAAATCAAAAACGTTCATGATTGGATGTATTACAAATTTATATTATGTAATCTCAGCTAGACCCTCATTGTAGCAAGGCAATCTTCTTTTACAAGCCTCTAATTGATTCACAATACTATTCCACAATACTTTTTCTAAACTTTTTTATTACTCCTTAAACTTCCCATAGTTCCTCTTTCATTGACCTTCTCAACTGAAAACCTCGTCTCAAATTTCACAGTAAACACTGAGGTCATTTGCAGAAACTTTCTCTTATTTCCTCCTCATCTCATGAGCCTTCTGCCACTATCTCCCCCTTTGCCCTTGTTTCATATGAAGAAGTGACCATTCTTGCCAAGGCAAGCAACCTCTACATATTCTACTGATCCCATCCTATCCCAACATTTTCAGCATATTGCTCCCTTTCTCATGTCTCCCCAATCTCTCTGTCTACTGGTTGCTTTCTTACTGCTTACAAACATGCCCATGTCTCCCTCATCCTCCAAAAACCCTAACTTGATCTGTTCATCTCTGCTCACTGACATCCTCATATCTTTTCTCCCTTTAGAGACTAATTTCTGTGAGAAAGCTGTCTATAATCAATGCTTCCATTTCCTCTCCTCTCACCTTTTTCTTGACTTTTTATAGTCTGTATTCTGACTTTATTAATAACTATAACTACTCTCTTTAGAGTTTCCAGTGATCTCTAAGTTGCCTAATCTAATATGCCTTTTCTTTAACCTCACTCCTCTTCATCTCTCTGCAGCCTGTCAATCACCATCTTCTCTTTGACACTGTTTTGTTTTGTTTTGTTATTTATGGCAGTACTCGCTCCTAATGTTCCTATATGTCTGACTTACTCTTTATTCTCTTTTGCTGGATTTTCATCCAGATGGTACCTTTTAATCAGTGAAGATTCTGCCCTGAGACCTCTCTTTTCTTACTATGCTATTTCACTAGTCAATTCATCAATCAGTTAGCTTGGATTCAATTATAATCTTTATGCTGATGATTCCCAGATTTACTTATCCAACTGCAACCTCTCAATTGACCCACCATTTTGCATCACCAACTGCCCAATAGACAAATCAAACTGAATCCCCCATAGATATCTTAAACTTAGTGTGACCAAAATTAAACCCATCTTTTCGCTAAGCTCTCCTTATCTTAATTTTTCTATTACAGTCAAGGGCACTATCATCTTCCCAGTCATCCAAGCTTGCATTATAGGTCTCATTATTCACTCTTCACTTGCTCTTACTATCCACCTCCATATCTATTCAGTTTGCCGACTTTCCCTTTCAACATCTCTCCAATATACCTTTTTCTCTGAAATTACCACCATCCTGCTGCAGGCAATCATCACTTCATGCATGGACTATTGCAATATCCTGTCTACCTGCCCCAAGTCTCACTCTACTCCAATCCACTCAGTTGCCAAAATGATGGTCCTGAAGTGCAAGTCTGATCTTGTTGCTCCATTCCCATCCCTATCCTCATCCCCATCCCCATTCAATAAACTCCAGTGACTCCCTCTCTATCAAGGATCAAATATGAAATTGTTTGGTTTCTAAACTGACCTAAATTGTCCATGTCCCATATTTTCAGTCTTACACTTTTAATTCCCCCTCGGCCCTCTCATTTTAGAATCCTGTGACATTGACCTCCTTATAAGATCTTTCACTCTGGACATTTTCACTGGTTGTCCTTTATGGCCTGAAATCTCTCCCTTCTCATCTCTATCTCCCGCCCTTTCTGGCTTCATTCCAAACACTTTTTCCTTCTACAAGAAGCTTTTCCAGATCTCCCTTAATATTAGTGCCTTTCCTCTCTTGAGTGTCTCCAATTTATCTTCATATATCTTGTTTGTACACAATTGTTCACATCTTGTCCCCCACCCCCATAGATTCTGAAGAATAGGGATTGCCTTTTCCCTTTCTTTTTTCCCAGTACTTATCACAATGTCTGATTTGTTGACTGACTGACTGACTGATAGACAATGGAAGAACTGGTCTTCATGAAGGAAAGCAACTATTTTTTTTCAGAGCTGCCACAAAGCAAAAGAGATTTGGGAATAGAGTGGGGGGGATTTTAAGGGAGGAAAGAACTCTTGAAATGGATGACTTCTATTTTCTCAGTAAAATTAAAGGTTTTCTCCTGAGAGGGAGTGGAGGAAGGAATTGTATGAGTCCTTAGGAAAGAAGGGAAGGTTCAAAGTAATTGTGGGTAATATTGTAGATAATCAGGGAAAGATAAAAAATACTGCTTTGCAATAATGAGGGCAAGGTTGAAAGACAACAGTGGGTCTCTTTTCCATTGTTAGTGAACCCTTCCAGATATGTCTCAGTCATCATAATAAAATAAAAACTATGCCTGAATTACAAGTCATCATCAACCTCACGTGCATCCCCTTTAGTCATTCTTTTTTTCAGTGAGCCCCAATGTTGTGGACACCCTTGGCTAAGTTCTTTGAGTATAGCAAGATGAACTCTGGTCCTCAGGGAACTCACTACCTCCTTTCAATCTTTTTTCATTTTTCTTTAGTTGCTTTCCATATGATTGGGCAACAGAATCGAAATACAGAATCTATACATAATTCCTTTATCTATGCTTTGGATTTCCCACCATTCTAATCATCTTCAACTTTGAAAATAAGAGGCCAGAAACAGGCAAAGTGGAAAGTTCACTAGTCTTGGACCTAGGAGATTGAGGTTGCTGTCCCCAGTATATTTCATAATAGCTATGTGTCTGTGACCAAGTAACAACCTCTCTAAGCCATGATTTTCTCATGAAGATAATAGGGACTACATTATTTCCTACTGAGGGTTGTGAGGATCAAATGAGATAAGAAATGTAAGTCACTATAATTTTATTGCTAATTCAATTTGACAAATATTTATTGAGTAATGTCTATGACCTGTGACAGGTACTTGCTGTGCTTTCATGAAGCTCAACCACATTTCCTAGACTCCATAAAGGTGAGCCATTCCTGAACCTTACTTTCCTTCTTTTAAAAACTTGAGGGCACTAGTCACAACATAGTACAGTTTAAATCAGCAACCACATCCTTGTTTTGAAGAAGATCCACAAGCTGCTGTTGAAAAAAGGGAAGTATGTTTGATGTAGTCAGAAAAAAAAGAAAGAAAAAAGTTAACATTGGGGATTTAACCTAAGGGCAAAGGTGACACATCAGAACCTCTTTATCCCTTTACTACCTCTAGGATGGAAGTCAAGCTAAGGTCTAGCCATCAGCGGTATTAGTTCTGACTTTTCTTGCCTGATTCTAGGATTCCTCCACTCCTCCACTCCCTAATCATTTCTAAATCAGGATATTTGACATATAGTTTTGCCTCCTTGAGACTTTCCTTCACGTACTATCTTCCCTCTGATTCAAGGGGATATCCTTGAGGGTGAAGATTGTTCACTTTTGTCGTTAGTGTTTAGCATAGTGCCTGGAAAAGAAGTGGCTAATAAATGCTTTATCATCATGGCATATTGCCTCATGTTGTACCATATCATGCCATATCATATATTGTATCATATTAGATTATGTGATATGATTTTTGTTGGTTTTCAGTCACTTTTTTAGCAATGTCCAACTCTTCATAGTCCTTTCTAGGGTTTCCTTGACAGAGATACTGGAGTGGTTTGCCAATTCCTTCTCCAATTCATTTTACAGCTGAGGAAATTGAGGCAAATATGGCTAAAATTACTTGTCCAGAGTCACCCAGCTACTAAGTGTCTGAGTTCAGATTTGAACTCAGGAGGATGAGACTTCTTGACTTCAGGACCAGCATTCTATCCATGCTGTCACCTACCTGACCCATAGCATATGATACCAGATTACATTGTATTGTATTAAAACTACACTATACTATGTTATAATATATTACATCATATCATATCACATCGTATCATGATAGAACAAGCCCTACCCTAGTTACTAGTCATGGGGTTTAAGTTCAACCTATGATTTTGTTCCTTGGACAAATCACTTAATTTTCATAGGACTTGTTTTCCTTATCTGTGAAATGAATTGGTTAGAGTTGATGGTGTCTGATATAACTAAGAACTGTGTGCCCTCTAAAGAACCTTTGAACTTTAAATCTAATCTTTTATAATCTTTTAGTTTGGGAACTTAGATTTAGCTGGGGCAGGAGCCAGGGAGGGTATTTTAAGACAGAAGTGAAAGCATGTCCCAGATACTTGAGTTCCTTCCCCCAAGTATAGGTTCAACCTTGGAAATTTCCTCAGGAATTCAGGGGTCCGCAGTTTGTGCTGACTGTACCTTAGTGGAACTCAGAGCAACCACCAACAGGAAGAAAAGCATAAGCTGTGCCCTGATTTCCCAAAACATAGATTTTGAATGCATTGTTTGCATGGTGTAGAGGTGATTTGCCTGCCCATCAGTATCCCAGCATTTCATTTTTTAATATTTTAAGTATCACCTTTCCAGGAGTATATACAATATGAAGACTTATTGCATTTTTAAAAAGTACTTATCAATTCAGGTTTATAGATCTTTTGCAATTTATACATTTATGTTGTGGTAGAGAAACAAATAACTGTCCTATACCTGATCTATTTAGTACAGTGAGTATTTCCATAGAAGGGAACCTGTTAATAGTCTTTTTGGGGGAGGATATCCTAAAAATGAGACAAATTTCAACTTTGGTTAAGAGATTGTCCTGTCCCCACAATTCTACTTAGAGGTGGGGGTGTAATGAACTAAAGAGTATGGGAAGAATCTCTTTGGAAGAGCTATGCTCTTTCAGTAAAATAACTTAGGTGTATGTGAGCCCAGAATTTGGATTTCCTAGTGGGAAACTGAAGCCAGAGAGGCTACAATTTAACTCCAATTACAGAGCTAATAATCAGGATTTCAACTCATGCCTTTCTTTTTTGTTTGCAAAGTAATGGGGTTAAGTGACTTGTTCAAGGTCACACAACTAGTGAAAATCAAGTATCTGAGGTCTGAATTGAACCCAGGTCCTTCTGATTCCAGGGCTTTGCTTTATCTACTATATCACCAAACTGCCCCAAACCCATGTCTTCCTGAGATCATTCTGTCTCCATGCCATATTGGTGATTCATTATTAGATGTGGCTTGTTTATTTCAGGTTATTAACTCTCATTCACTATATATTATGGTCAAATTTGAAATAATTAAAGTGATCTTGCTTTTCTGTGGTTCAGCAATTTTACTTTTTTGTTATTCTGAACTTGACAAACTATATATAAACATATGTATATATGTGTGTGTGTGTATTTCCATGAATTTTCATATTAGAAAAAGTCATCATATATGAAATGATGAATCTTTATTAAATATAGCCTGCTTCAAATTATATAATAAATTCAATGTAGTTTCAAAGCTATCTGCTTGTCTCCCTCTGATTACACATTTGAAAAATGCAGCAATGAACTTTTCTTTCTTTTCTTATTTTTTGGGGGGAGGGGGGGTATCTTCCCCTGGACCTCCTTCCTACATTATATTGCAAAAAAATCTTCCCTTCTAACATATTGCAGCCAAGCAAAATAAATACATATATTAACAATGTCTGAAAAATATGCCTTATTCTATGCCTCTAGTCTATCACCTTTCTGTCAGTAAGAAGGAAGCATGCTTCATCATTGGCTTCTCAAGTCCTAGTAAGTCATTATATTAATCACAGTTCCTATGTCTTTCAAAATTTCAAAATACACTATTGTAGTCATTATATATTGTTCTCCTAGTTTAACTCACCTCAATCTGTATCATTCGTTGGAGTCTTTATAGGTTTCTCTGAATTGATCACTTTCAATTTTAATTATAATGTAATAATATTTCATCATATCCAAATACTTTAATTTGCTTGGCCCAATTGATGGGACATCTTTCCAGTTTACTATAACTAAAAAAAAAGTAATGTTATAAACATTTTTTCAACATGGGGGGGATCAGGAAAAACTCCCTGTAGGGGGGGCCAAATCTGAGCTGAACCTTGAAAGAAGGTAAGAGCCCAAGATAAAAAAAGACTATAATTCCATACAGACTCCATTCTAGGAGTTAGGAGATGGGGTACTGATTTCAGCTCTCTTTTTTATATTTGCCTAGGAATGGTGTTGTTGGGTACAAAGGCATGAACAATTTTTTTTAGGGTTTTTTTTTTTTTTGGCAAGGCAATGGGGTTAAGTGGCTTGCCCAAGGCCACACAGCTAGGTAATTATTAAGTGTCTGAGGCTGGATTTGAAGTCAGGTACTCCTGACTCCAGCACCAGTGCCCTATCCACTGCGCCACCTAGCGGCCCCCAACTTTTTGTCTTTTGATGTATAATTTTAAATTGATTCTGTGAATTAATTCAGCTATTCAAGATGCAGTACATTAGTGTTCTTGTCTTCCTTATGGACCCTCCAACACTTATTTTCCCCTTTTATTATCCTTTTCAATCTGATGGGTCTGAGGAAGAACGTTAGGGTTGTTTTAAGTTGCACTTCTCTTATTATTCATGATCTGGTGCATTTTTTTCTTATGATTGTTGGTATTTTGGAGGTCTTCCTTGGAGAAATGCCTATTAACCATTTATCTCTATTAAGATTCTTACCTATTTTTCCTTGAAATCAGTACTCCATTTCCTAATTCCTAGAATGGAGTCTGTATGGAATTACATTCTTTTTTTTTTTATCTTGACCTCTTACCTTCTTTCGAGGTTCAGCTGAGATTTGCTCCCTACAGGGAGTTTTTTCCTGATCCCCCTTTTAGTTAGTGCTATTCCTCTCTTTAGATCTTACTCATGTACATGTTGTGAGCCTCCAATAAAATGCAAAATTCTTTGAGGGTAGGGACTATTTCATTTTCATCTTTGCATCCTACCATCTAACATAAGACTTTGCAAATGATAGGTGCTTATGAAATATTTGTTAAATTGAATTGATTTTTTTATCAGTAATGCTATTTTACCTATAAGGTACTCCAAAAGCTATAATATGGAGAATTTACTTTATCATTTATTGGGATTATAATGATTTGAGACAAATGCTTGAAAAATGTTACTATTTAAGAGGAAAAACTTAATACAATTCTCAGGAATTTCATATCATGAATTTTTGAAAAATTTATTTTTGTTCTGGATCATCACCTTACCACCACGCTAGGACATAGGCAACTTTGCCGATGAATTTATGCAAAAAACCCTTTAGATTGTACTTCCTCTCTAAAACCATATTTGAATCATCCATGATTAGCTGTTGATCTTAGGTTGGTTGCGGACTACTGATCTACATTTATTTAAGGGAGAATTACCTTAGTATGAAATAGCTGGATTTTGGACCAGTCTTGTTTTTTTTATGAGCTACATAATTAGACCCACTGCGAGATCAGAATCACTTAAAATTGACTCAAACATCTATCTATTCAGGAGGAAATTTCAAGTCAACTATCAGTGATGAATAGGCAGAAAGGTAAGGGTTTTGAAAGAATTGGTCCTGTGTTCTTTCTTACTTGTGTACTACAGATGGTTTCATAGGAACCTTTAAAAAAAGTAAAAATAACTTCACAGGTGTTCCCCTAAAGGAAGACTAATAAATTTGGTCCATCTCCCTTCTCATTGGGGATGACTTTTCAGAATTTTGAAGGTGATCATTTTCACAATCTTTACCCTTGGGCTTCTGTTCTTGTAACTGTTAACCATGTCCCCATCTTTTAAAATTAATGGTCCAATAGGAAGTTTCAGAAGAGCTAAAATTGATTTGTCTATTTACTTACCTCTTTTAAATGTAAAATAAAATTGCATTTGTGTGTAAAATCCCTTAGCACCAATGAAAACTGCAACTCTACATTTGCTGAGATGGATCTTTATTTGTCTTCTGAGAGATCTTAAACTTTAGTCAGGCTTTTATTAAATCTTTATGAGAACAGGACTGGTGAAAGACTTTTCTCCAAACAAATACTTTGTCCTGTTGTTGTTTCAATGAAGAAACATAAGGCATTTTTAAAAATGTAAGGAAAATTAAATTAGGAGATAATTGTGTTTTAGAATTAGCCTTATAAATAAATGGAATAGACATATTTTGAAGAGATTTATTTGTTGTCTAAAATTTCACCATAAATTATGGAAACAACTTGAAAGAAAGGATTCCTAGAGCTTGTCAGATGAAATTACAAAGCCAGATGTTACTAATTGAAGAATTAATTTTAACTATTCTTTGGACTTTCTGTTGCTACCACCATCCCTAATGATGCTTACTTTTATTAAATATACACTGTGTTGAGAGTGAATATTTTATATACAAATGTTCAGTGGTCCAGGAACTGAATTTAAAACATTATATTTCCCCAGTAGCTAATATCTAAATCCCATAGAATGTATTTAAATTAGGAGGCAGTAAGAAAACTGTTGTTTAGTTGTTTCAGTTGTGTTCAACTCTTGTTGACCCCATTCAGGATTATCCTGGCAAAGAAATCTGAATGCTTTGCCATTCCCTTCTCCAGTTTATTTTTCAGATGAGGAGACTGAGTTAAACCTGGTTAAGTAACTTGGCTAGGTTCACACAACTAGTAAGTGTCTGAGGTGAGACTTGAACTCAAGAAGGTGATTCTTTCTGACTACAGTGTCCACTATGTCATCTACCTGCCTATAAGAAAGTTTACTGTTATGTAATGGAAGATTTGTGTAAAAAGGACTGACTCTGTGATTTATTGACTTGGGGTATTCCGGGATGAGGGAACTTCTTTCATCGATGCAGGTTAGTACCTTTTTGGCAATTTATAATCACAGAGGGGTACCTAGGGCATTGAGAGATTAAGTGAGAGATGAGCCTTGAATTAAAATCTTTTTGGTTCTGAGACTAACCAGGTTCTCTATATAAGCTACTCTGAAGAAAAGACAAAAAACAAATATCTTTTCCTTTCTCGCTAAGTGGAAGAGTGGTTTACATATGAGTTCAAATTTTAGCTTTTTCACCATCTACCTTTGAATCTTGGATGAAGTTGTTTGTCGTCCCGTGGAAGTTTTGTAAGCCATAAAGTTTATAGATTGGATTGGAATACTAAGGGATTTCTCAACTTTGATAGTGATGATAAGAACAACAAAGATCATGCCCAGGACAATAACTATGAAAATAATGTCTTTCTCTTTTTTATTTAATTTTCATACAGTTTAACCAACTCTATACTTACACATTTTAGGACATTAGGTTGGTTATTTCTGCATTCTGTGATGATTCTGCTATAAATCAGGCCCCCAGGCCCCCGGAGATGGCTTTAATCTCAAAGTTAGTCAGGAAAACATAAAGAGCTTTTGAAAATGGGAATCTTTTGGAGTTTACTCTAGAAGGGTTGAGTTTTACAGAATATTGAAAAAGGGAATGAGAAAAGCTATATTAAGGGAAGAATTTTTTTAAAAAAGTGATATCTAGGGGCGGCTAGGTGGCACAGTGGATAAAGCACTGGCCCTGGAGTCAGGAGTACCTGGGTTCAAATCCAGTCTCAGACACTTAATAATTACCTAGCTGTGTGGCCTTGGGCAAGCCACTTAACCCCATTTGCCTTGCAAGAACCTAAAAAAAACCAAACTGATATCTATATGATAAAAATCTTTTTATTTCATAGTATATATTTCATGTTCAATTATCATTAAGGTTGTCCTATCAGTCTCTTAGTTATTATACATTTTCTCTTCTTGCTCTAGCAAAGGTAATTGCTATTCTGTAATAAGAAAACAAAGTCTTTCAGGTTTTTATCATCAGAGCTCTGATAGTGCAACAGATGAAAACTGCCTCAAAGGGAAAAAAAAACCCCAACAAGCCTCACACAGAGATAAAGTGCATCCACTATCACCACTACCTCTTTCTAGCAGTGTCTTAACAGAACTTCTTTGTAAGTCAGGAAAAAATGCTGGATTCATCTCTACAAGCTTATCAAAGTGTGTAGCTCATGGGGTCTTTGTTCTAAATATTTTATGGTTCTCATTTTAGTAATCTCATTATTGTAGAGGAAACAAGGGAGAGGGAGAAAGAGGGAGGAAGGAAAGAAAGAAGAGAGGGAGGCAGAGATGACCAGAAGAATTTTAAATGATAGAGTACTTTCAGAATACTGCTCATAATGCTTCTACAGCTAAGCATGGTCAATATTAAGCTTTTTCTTTTGTAATTTGAATGTACATATCTGCACAAAGTAGTTCTATTAAGATGGGCTTCTTTTGCATTTAAAATTATTTAATTTAATTTAATTTTTTATACCTTTTAAATGAGAATTTTTTCCCCTTACATTTGCACACATACATACATTGGGTAATAGAGATGCAATCTTAATTGGGTTGAAAAGAACAGTCTAGTCTACAAGGTCATTTCCTGGGATAGAGAGTTCTTGCTATGCCATTTTAATTATTCTCACTCTTTTCAATAGGTATAATACAAGAAGAGGAAAATTGAACAAAACCAGCATACCACTGAAGACTCATTATGCCTTTTGTATCTGATGGGGTTTGGAGGCATCTCCAGGTTTGTTTGGTTCTTATAGTAATTTTTAAAAATAATTAGACTTCTTCACTTTTTAATATTTATTAATTTACCTTAATCCATTTATCAAAAGCAAAAAAGAAAGTAATATATCCAAATGCAAATACAAGAAATGAGATGGAACCAAGAAATTATTTCAAACTGTTTGGGTGACCTTAACCAAGGAATGCAAAATGATTGCTCATAGAGACATGCTGAATGATATGCATGTATTAAGGATCTACTCTGCTAAAAATTCTCCTAGTTTGCGTGCTGGGACAGACTGTTGTTTTTTTTAAAGTACTTTTTTTTTAAAAAACAGTACTAGGTATTGTTTTCAAATTTAAATTAAACTTTTTTCCTCCCCTTAGAAACATGTTAATTTACCTAATATTTATTTCCTTAGGTTTTTTTTTAGGGTTTTTTTTTTTGCAAGGCAAATAGGGTTAAGTGGCTTGCCCAAGGCCACACAGCTAGGTAATTATTAAGTGTCTGAGACCGGATTTGAACCCAGGTACTCCTGACTCCAAGACTGGTGCTTTATCCACTACGCCACGTAGCCTCCCCTACCTAGTATTTCTAACTAGTTTGGTCTTAAAAACAGTAATATTTGGGAAACAGAATAGGTTATTTTTAAAAAAGGTGCTTCTAAAAAAATTTCTAGTAAATGTACACACACACACACACACACACACACATATGTGTGTGTATACCTATGCATCTATTTAAATCCATGTATAGATAAAGAAATACATATAGGCATATAAATAACCATGAAATCTTCGCAAGCAGAGCAGTTTACAGACTTGCCTCCTATCTTGTTCAGTCCTTTTGCTTCTTCTTATTCAGGTTTATTTTTCTATTGACCCTTAGACTTGGGGAGAGCGGTATAATATAATAATAATGTTTGTCCTTCATTCTGGAAGAAGACCATGACATCAGGGAGGTGATGCCATGACATAAATTGCATTTAAGTGAAGTGCTGTGCTAAGGCGCCAGCCTCACTTTCTCCTTCAGAGCCATCTGAGTCCAGTGGCCAGTGGGGAGAAATAGCGTCATCTCAAGAGAAAAAGAGGAGGAGGAGGAGGGAAGGGAGGAAGTAAGATGAAGTTAGTCACCTTTTCCTCTTCTCCAACCTTACCCATATCTAAGTAACAACAGGTGACAAAAAGCAGCCTTAAAATCAGAAGTCACCAATGGGTGGCAAAGTTTGGGGGTGCGTTGGGGACAGAGGAGGGCAGCCCTATTTGATTTCCCTGGTTTGGAAGGATGTGAGACTTCTCAGACCCCGCCTTCCCTAAGGTTCTGCCAGCCAACTTGTACTGGGCTGGAAGGGCCCCTCAACAGGGCTTGCCAGAGTCAAATTTGGAGCTCCCCAACTGGAAGATTGATCATCAGGTGGGAATTCTTTTTTTTTTTTGGCCCCTCTGAGTTATCAAGACTTTGGAACTCCCCAAAAGATGAAATCATTTTTACTAGAAGATTCACAATTTAGTTTATGTGTCAGTGTGTTTTGGGGTGGGGTACTAGACTGGGTCGTCTTCCTGCTTTCCCCATCTCTACAGACACAGAGGCAGTGGGAGGAGGGTTGATGGAGATGCCTCCCCCCCGCCCCCCACCCCCCACCTCCCCAACATCTCCACCACTGCATCATTCTTGTCCTCCGGACTGCTGTTAAACTCTTGAGCAATGAAGGACTTGAGGTTTGTATTTCAGTAGCATAGCTGAATCTTCGAGGTACTTCCAAGAAAGATTTCAGATCATTCATCTGAAGCACCTTCGCTCAAGGGGGGAAAAGAGGGGGTCCAGCGGAGCATAAATCCTGCGAGTGGGGTGGGGGGTCGACCTTAGCGAGGGGTAAAAGCTTCGTGAGGTTGATCTGCATTGGTGTGGGTGACCACAACCGACTCAGAAAGCTACTGAAAACAGGGCTCCGGCTTAAGAAATCCTGCCTGCAAACAGCCACATTGGTTTGGGGGATGGAAAATGACCTTTTTATTATTCTTTTTTGAAAGCCATCAATCTCATCAATTCTCAGGAACCCCAGGGGAAAGTCCATCGCCGAATGCTCCACTGAGCAACCTTGCCCGTGATCCCCTCTCCTTACGTTGGATCACTAGTTCAGTCCCATTGGTGATAAGGTCACTTCATCTATTTCAAAATAGGGGCTGGACAAACAATGAGGACATTAAACTGCTCCACCGAACCTTACATACCGAGAGCCTTCGGAGAGCTAGGGTTTGGAGCACTTCCATCAGATCGGTAGGTTAAGAACTTGGTGTCTCTAGAAAGGAAATAAGATTTATGGACATCCTCATTTAGGGAATTGTTTGATACTGGCTATTTCTATTAAGTCCTCCCACTCAGAAATGGGCTGTTTTAGTACATTTCCACAACAATATCCCTTTCTTATTTCACATATCCTTGCATTTCTTTATTATTTCACACTGAAACCAAGGTAAAATTTGCTTAAGATAAAGAATCATTCAGAATTTTTTCCTTAAATATGGAAGTCTGAATCCAATGCTGATTTTGCTTAAAACCTGAGTCTTCTTAGACAAGTCCCTTCACTCTTCTTATCCTCAGTTGATTTATCTGTAAAAGGAGGAGACTGACCTAGGATCTTTCCAAAATTCATGATCCTATCATGCTATTGAGTTGCTATGGCAGTATGATGGATTTCAACTCATTGATCCTCACACTTCCATCATTGAAGAAATCAAATAATGCTGGCCATTATATCATTGGAGATAGCCTTTCTAGCAATGTATATGGCAACCCCTCTTATTCCCCACCTCTTCTTATGTCATATTCTAAGAATTCTCCTTTTAGGATGATATCTCTTATAAGGATATTATGAGAATCCAGTGAGATAATGCATATAAAATAATTTTAATTGCTATGTAAGTACAATTATTAAATTCCCACATTAATTCGGTTCTCATTATTACATCTGAATTCTTTTTTATTGTAATTTTCCTTTGACCTGGGGCCAATTGTTTACTTTTAATGTTATTTCCTTATTAGTTAGGAAAAGATCATTAAGAAAAAGATGAGGAAATAAAAATGCAAGTGTTTTATGTAAAGTCAGATGGAATTTCAGAAGTCACAATTTTAATAAGATTACTTTGAACAACTATCATATTGCAAGACATAATAAATTGTAAGAAAAAATATGATTTCAACAGTTCCATCTCAGTCATTTGTAGTTGCTTTAGGAGCCTTAAAAATTTCCACAGAAGAAATAGATTGACCAATGATGTTAGAACAAATAGTTTTTATTAGGTAAATTTTAATTTGCTCAAGGGAAGGTAAAAGCCTAACTTGAAATATACAGAGACATGAATTAGTAAGGGAGAAAGGGAAGATGGGTAAGATGATAGCCCTGTGATAGTGAATGAAAAGTAAAAATAAATGAATGAATGAATGAAAAAAATATTCAAGGTAGCACAGTGTATAAAGAGTTTGGCCTGAAGTCAGTAACTCATCTTTCTGAGTTCAAATCTGGCCTCAGATATTTATCAACTGTGTGGCTGTGGGTAAGTCATTTAACCCTTTTTGCCTCAGTTTCTTCATCTGTAAATGAGTTGGAGAAGGAAATCACTCCAATATCTTTCCAAGAAAACCCTCAATGGAATCATAAAGAATTGGACATGAGTGAAACAACTGAGAAACAATAATTTACAAGGATCGTGCTAAGTAAGCATTTGAGATATGAAAGCAAAATGTTCTTTGATCTAAAGGAACTCACATATTTATAAATTTAAAAATGATGCAATGATAGGGGGTTGAAAACCTGAGGAGTCTGGAGGGTGTATTGACATAATAGATGGTATGGCTTGGAGAACTGGAAAGTGTTCTCGCAAGTTGATTAGATTGAAATGGTATTGAAGTTGGTTTCTCACCCCATGAGGGTGTTGGTGGACAGGAGGGTAAAGGAGTGGGGAGGAGATGATCAGCATATGGTCAGGAGGGTCAGGAGAGCCGAAAGGGAAGGGAACAAGTCCTCCCCTCAGGACTTGTTCTTGGGCCTTTAGATTAGGTGGGAGGGAGAGGGCATCCTGTGTCTACTGGTACCTGTAGACCCATCCTCAAAAAAGTCCAAAAGAGTGAGCTATGAGACAGTCTATTGATGGGGAAGTACTCTAGGTTTTTATAAGAACTAGGGTAGGAATTTATTCAGGTGTGTCTCATTCCTTTTTTTAATCCTATTGTCCTAGGCAGGAAGTTTCTAATATGAGAAGTCCAGGTGTTGTGGGAAGGAAATTGTCCAGAAAAAGAACATTTATTGGGTTAGCAAATAATTTTAATTTTTGGTGGTTGTGGGGTAGGAGCTATCACAGGAGCATGTTTTTCAGAATATTATAAATTCCTACTGGAGATATCTAAGAGTTCCATTCCATTGTTTTGTTATCATTTTCAGAAATTCCCTATTCTAAAATCCATTCTCCATACAGTAACTAGAGATTTTCCTGAAATATAGGCTTAAGTATGTTTATCTCCCTTTCCCCCTAAACCACATAGTCTTCCTTTTACTTCCAGGGTCACATAATAAGTTCTGTCATTTGGAGTTCTTCACTATCCTAGCTCTTCCTATCTTTCCTGTCTTCTTATTCTCTTCTCCCTTCTTGGAATACTACAGCCTAGCCAAGTACAGAGAGAGAGAGGGGAGAGGGAGAGGGAGAGGGAGAGGGAGAGGGAGAGGGAGAGGGAGAGGGAGAGGGAGGGGAGGGGAGAGGGAGAGGGAGAGGGAGAGGGAGAGGGAGAGGGAGAGGGAGAGGGAGAGGGAGAGGGAGAGGGAGAGGGAGAGGGAGAGGGAGATATATATATATATATATATATATGTGGTGTGTGTGTGTGTGTGTGTGTGTATATATATATATATATATATATATATATATATATATAGAGAGAGAGAGAGAGAGAGAGAGAGAGAGAGAGAGAGAGAGAGAAAGGAGAGCTGTGGCTTTGTTTCCAATATATAATGGAGAACAGTGACTTCTTTTTAATCCTATTATGAATATAATTTGAAATAATTTTTCTAAAATAAAATTCCCCTGTGGACTTTATAATGCCATCATTTTACATCTTTTTCTTTTCTAAGATTTTTAATAATGAAAATTGTTTATGGTAATACATATTCAAATTAATTTCCTGGGAAAAACAAGCTTCTCAGACAACAATATCATTATTAGAATAGAAAGGTCATCACCCTCACAACCACCCCAATGTCTTGTTGCATATTTCATTTCTACTCCTACTACTAGGAGTGGTTTGACAATGCTGCTGCTAAAAATAGGGGATAAAGATTAGCTTTAGGCTTTTGATTTTATTGGGGAAAGAATTTTCCCATAAGGAAAGCACTAGTGGTTGTTCCCCATACCTAGAATGTTTTCCTTGACATCTCTACCTCCTAGCTTCAGGGGCTTCCTTCAAGTTCCTTCTAAAATCCCACCTCGACAGGAGGACTTTCCTGTTCTCTCCTCTCTGTCTCTCTCTGTCTCTCTCTGTCTCTCTGTCTCTCTGTCTCTCTCTCTCTCTCTCTCACTCCTTTCTCTCTCACTCCTTTCTCTTCTTGCTCTCTTTGGATTCCTCTCTTCTCTCTCTCCTTTTTCTCTCTTCTCTCTTATTCCACCCTCACTCTCCTCTTTCTTGATGGATTGAATTGTAGGGACTAAGTATTTGCTATCTATTCTCTGTTAACCATATTTTCCTTAGGTTAAAAATGAAATAGCAGTTAGTTTTAGAAATGAAATTTTATTCTCTAGGATCTTAACCAAACCCATGGGTGCATGGCATCCTTGCAAATGCCAACAACCAACAGAAGTGATTAATCAATATTTATAGGATTTAAACAAAGAACCATAGGAATTTTGGTGGCCAACCAATCAGGTTTAATATTTACATAAAGATTTCACAAACCTAAATTTATAATTTCTGTTTCCTGTTTTATAAATCTGTTCCATTGTACAAAACAGATGAGAATTAGGATAGAAAGAAGACCATTGTAAACTATTTTGGGGACACAGATCAATTCCCACTAAAATCAACATTTTTAGCTCATTGTTTTTGCACAGCTGTAAAAATTCAAATATATCATTCTATATATCAATAAGAGGAAATAGGTTATTGAGAGAAAGAGGCAGTGTCTATATACACCAGTTTGGAAGATAATAGATTTGTGCTTTTTATTTCAGTGATGTGTGTTACCACAGGGATGACCATGAACTGTCCATTTGGTGCTTGAGGACCAGCCTAGCACAAAGGCACTCATCACTAAAATGGCTAAAGGGTCTCCATGCACAGTGATTGTTGGTGATTATCTAGTAAATTTAGGAGAGTTGCCTTTGATACCAGTGTCCAAACAGACTAAACCACACACAGGCCCTTGAGCTATTGGGAAGTAATTTCCTATATGTTTGCATGGGTATATAAATATACATATATGTGTGTATATATATATATATATACATGTCTACACATATACATATATACATATATATACATACATATATATATAGATATAAAACTTCCCAACATCCCATAGTCATTCAATAGTTATCAGCAATGTTGATTCCAGTTCATTTCACAGATGAGTGTCATTTCAATTTTAGTCAAGACTTTTTTCTATAAACTGAAGAAAATGTACTCTATACTATTTTAATTAATCTAATTTTGATAAATTACTGAAAACTATATGTGCTTACTATAGATCCAGTAGGTGAAATGATCAATGCTATGCTCTTTTGTATTTATAGATTGAGTCTTCAAATTAGATTTCAAAGCCGGCAGGAAAGAAACCCAAGATTTCCATTCTGTCCTCCCCAATTGATCAGTCATTTCTTACAAATAAAACAATAGGATTGTTTTTATTGATAATCTCATCTCAGGTATGTTTTTTAATCAATTTTTTTCTGACTATTCCTTGTTATAATTGTCTTTTCTTTCTCTGAATGTTTATCATTATTGTACACATTTAATGCATGAGAGTAATAGCTAGCAGTTATATAGCTTTTTTAGGTTTGCAAAGAATTTTGAAAATATTTAATTTTATCACATCTTTATTTACATTTTTATATTTACTTATGCTATTTATAGCCCACACAGACATAGGTTTTCTTGTGTCATTACTCCTTTCATCCATAATGACTTCTACTAAATTATAAGCTCTTCAAGTGCAGTGACTGGACTTTCAACTCTCTATAAGCCTTTTTTTTTTGAGTCTTTCACAATACAATCTGTTATATATATATATATATATATATATATACATATATACATACATACACATACACACACACACACACACACACACACACACACACACACATATATGTATATGGAAGGAGAGTTTAGAAAGTCAGCTGCAGGGGCAGTTAGATGGCACAGTGGATAGAGCACTGGCCGTGGAGTCAGGAGGACCTGAATTCAAATTTGACCTCAGACACTTAATCATTACCTGGCTATGTGGCCTTGGTCAAGTTGCTGAATCCCATTGTACAAAAATCAAAAACCAAAAAAAGCGGCAGCAGATCTTGAGAAGGAGGAACTGTGCAAATCTGTTAAGGATATACATTCTAACTATAGTCTCAAAGCTTTTTCATGTGACATATTTATTTATTATGGGTACCCTGTGATCTTGGCATAATATTTTCTGTTTCCTCATCTGTCTGTCTATCTATCTATCTATCTATCTATCTATCTATCTATCTATCTATATTTATTAATGGAAGAATTTGCCAACACGTAGCCTGTATTGTTGTCTATTGTGCACTGACTTCTTGCTTTGTTTTTTCATACTCTATTCTAGTAATGACTGTGACTGTTTTATATATATACTTTCTGCTGAGGAGCTATGTGGACTTTTCTGTGGGCCATTCATTTTTGGAGATCAGCCTCTGCTAGGTTATTAATTGAATACTATTATACTTTATTATAGTTTTTTTGTGCTACAGACCACAACCTTTTTATGACTAAGGAGAAGTTATTTGTGTATTGTTGTAGCCGAACATTTCATCATCATGTGTCCAAGTTGGTGATGAATCTCTCCAAATATAGCTAGTCTGGTCCTTGTCCAAGAGATATCCTGGTCATTTCTAGACATTGCTGTGGTCCTTGCAGCTTATTTGATCCTTCTAAATCTTCTAGTTTTTAGAAATAACTTCCAAATACCCAGGTCTCCTTCAAAGACCCATTCCCTAGGAAGGCACCAGAGGATGACCCTAATGGAAGAGACTTCTATCATAGTATTAAGAATACATAACAACAGCAGCAATTATAATATTTCAAGGTTTATATAATCCTTGGATTGAATTGAATTGTATAATAGTACTCAATTGTCACTTTTAAAAATCACTACTAGGTAATTTTCTATGTGACTTCTTATTTTCTTTTTTTTTTAGGTTTTTTTGCAAGGCAAATGGGATTAAGTGGCTTGCCCAGGGCCACACAGCTAGGTAATTATTGTGTCTGAGACTGGATTTGAACCCAGGTACTCCTGACTCCAGGGCCGGTGCTTTACCCACTACACCACCTAGCTGCCCCCTGACTTCTTATTTTCAACAGAGTATGATCATCATGGTGATGATTTTCCTGTTTCTCATTGGATCAGCTGTGATATTGCAAGCACATTTATGCGGCAAAAAAGAAAGTAAGTAATAGCTACAAAGATTCATATTTGTTTCTCTTTTTAGTAACAGTAAATCAAGTACATAATTAAATTAAGTAGAACCTCAACTGGAAAATTGTGTGCATATATGTAAGTGTATATATCTTTTTCTCTCTCAATAATCAGAGGGAGATTGTTCCTATCACTCTATGTCATATCTGTGTGTCTGTATGTGTGTGTGTATGTGTGTGTGTGTGTGTGTATATACATATATATATATATATATATATATATATATATATATATATATATATGAAGCTAGAATTTTCTCATCTCTGTCATTGTCTTGAGCCTGTACCACTTGTATTATTTTATCTCAGAGAAACTCATTCTACGAGCAGGAGTGTTAAGGAAAAACACCTGAGAAGAATGAGCAGTCCCTATTCCACCCCTGTCTTACTCTAGTTTTGGGGTATTTTTGGTTGTCACAGAATAAATTTTCCATATTTAATATTGTTTCTTATGAAATAATGGTTGACCCTGACTTTGTGTTACTTGCTTTCCCATTATTGAAAATTCAGTAGGAATCATACAGGAAAGAGGGACTTTATTTCTCTCCTCCTCCTCCTCCTTTTTCTTCTCTTTTCTTCTCATGAACACAATCCCACTATTGATCACAGGAAATTTGACCATCTCCCTTTCTGATCTAGGCAAGACTGTCTCTCTGTCAGCAACTTTGTGGCTTCCACTCCCAGGGGTTCATCAGAATTAGGATGGACCCCTGGTTGATTTTGGTCCTACTGTAGCTCAGAATTCTTGAACTCAAGTTATCTACTACTTTCAGCCTCCTTGGCAACCTGAACAGGAATACAACAGTACACCCAGTTCCATTTTATCTATTTTTTAGAATGGCTGCATTATTCTAACTTAAAAAAAATATATCCCCTAAGCTCTCTTGTTCATAGTGTTAGATTTTCCCTCTAAGAGTTGGACTTAATGTGAAGGAAGAAAGAACTGACTTGTGGCTATATGCAGAAACCTTTTTTGAAATTTTGCATAGTTGAGTCATATGACTTAAAGAACCAAAGTTGACTGATCCATTTTTTTATGTTGACAAAGCTTAAGAGACATATTGGGGGAAATAAATAGTCAATGAGAAGTGAAAGAAAAATGGTGAAGCATTAATAAATAAACTTGTTTTCAATGCCTGTTTAATAAAAGAAAAATGGGCTGAAAATTGTTTATCACTGGGCATAATATCCATTGTTTAAAAATAAAAGGTGAAATATTTGGATTAGAAAACATATGGAGAAATAAAATTTGATTTGCTTTCTAATATAGATTATTATTTA
Source organism: Macrotis lagotis (assembly GCF_037893015.1). Taxonomy (NCBI): domain Eukaryota; kingdom Metazoa; phylum Chordata; class Mammalia; order Peramelemorphia; family Peramelidae; genus Macrotis; species Macrotis lagotis. The sequence goes on from NC_133665.1 coordinate 151,908,649, forward strand.
TGTTAATGAAGATAATCATGATAATTCATCTATATTGTACCAGACAATGTCTAGTGCAGGGATTCTTAACGTTTATTGTGTCTTGGACCATTTGGATGGTCTGATAAAGCCCTACAACTCCTCAGGATGTCCTTAAATACAGAGAATTACGTAGATAAATAAGTTATATTGAAATAGTTATTGAATATTTTAAAAAAATCATTAACCCTATGTTAAGAACCTTTGATTTAGAATGGTGATTTTCATCATTGTATTTTAATTTCCAATATAAAAATTGAACATTATATTGTTTTTTCCCCTTTAATTCAAACAGTTTTACTTTTCCCACCTGTAAACTTCACTATTACAGTAACTGGTTTATCTGAAGTTCTTTTACAATGGAAACCAAATCTTAATCAGGATCCAAGGATAAAATGCCTATATTATAAAGTGAAAATTAATGCTCCATGTGAGGATGATGTGAGTATTAAAAATAAATATTTCTTGCACACAATGCATTTGATTCAACTTTCTATATGATATAATTTTACACTTAAATCCACTGAGAAAGATGGAGGGAGGAGACTAATCTAATTCAGTCCCTCCTAACAAAGTGATCCTATAGATGCCATAGAACAGATTTTTGGGGAAGTGACTGAAATATTGTATTTTGCATCCTGAATCATACTAATAAAAGCAAAGGAAATTTATCTGTATTCTAAATTTTTATTATTGAGAAACAACATGTGCTACAATTCCTGTCTAAGTAGAATTGCAGTTTGTTGTGTTTTATTTGAAATTTTTTAAATCTAAACTAGAAAACAGAAGAACCCATAACAGAGACATTGTAGAAATCCACAGGAAATTCAAATGTTGATTTTTATCCAGCTGCAGATTTCACCTAGCAAAGCTGTTTTGTTGCATTGTGGTTAGATGGTTTCAGAAATGGGAGACAATGTTTATTTAATTGAAGTAGTTTTCTTACTATGACTGTTTCCTTACCATGTTTCATGGTTTCTGGGATTTATTTTCAGTATGAAACTTCAGGGACCAAAAGCACAAGTGAAAATGTACTTCACGGGGGATTTTCAGCAAGCATACAGACAATTCTTTATTGTGGTTCCAGTTTTTTCCAAAGTAGTTGGGTTTCAGCAGAGCTTCAAGCCCCTCCAGGTAAGATGTGATCTGGGATAAGTTTTGATTGTTTATTATGTGTTGCATGGATTGAGAAATAGGAAAAAAGCAATCTTGCCCAATTAATGAATTCAAGAATTTATCACAAAGTTGAATTGCTGTTTTAAAATTTTGTTGAGATACCAATAGCACATTAGAAGTATCATAGGGCAGGTAGGAGCGGTCTCCAAGAAGTATACAGGATCCTAAATAAAAATAATAAAGCAGGGCCATCCAATTAATCACATAATAGTGTAGGGGAAAGAATGCCAGATTAGGAGTTGGAAGAGTTGTGTTACAGTTAAAATGTGAACATCCTGTAGAGATAACACATTAAGGTACTGTCAGTTATTATTAACACCTTATTAGGAATAGGTTTCTTAGATGGCTTTTTAACTTGACATGGAACTAAGAAAGAAAGAGACCAAGTGAAGATAAGTTTTAATTGGGAGGCTAGGTAGGGAGAATATATCAGGTACCATGGAGGAAGGAGCAATTCAGATACAGATGTATAATGGTCAGAAGCAAGGCACACTAGATGTTTGTGGAAGACATCAAAAACTGAGAGAAAGGTCACCAAAAGAAGGGGAAATCCCCAACCAACCTTTTCTTTTGAGGGTTGACACTGGTTATCATCTCTTCCTTGGTGGTTCTATGCACTGCATGTGGTCTGCAGATTCAGACTTTTTTAGGCAACAAGCAAGATGAAACAAAGTTTAAGCAAGTTTGAACCAATAGATATCACCAACACTTGATGGAATGAAATTTGCAACTGGAATTTGGGTCCAAATATTTGAAATTGTCATTGAAAATAGGGTAATTTTTAAAGAGACTACTTTATTTGATATTTATTCAAAATAGCAATAATGATAGAGCTAGCATTTATACACTTTAAAATTTTCCAAGTACTATATAAATAATATTTAATTTTGTCCTCAAAAGAACTCTGGAAAGAAGGTGCTATTATTATCTCATAACAGATGAGAGAATTGAGGCAGACAGAAGTTTAGTGACTTGTCAAGGGTCATATAGGTAATAAGTAAATGAGATGGGATTTTAATTTCTGGCTACACGTTCAGAGTGGTATTCACTGTGACAGCTAGATGCCTCAAAAGAAATAGGGTGGATAAAAAGAGGAGTTTGTTATCATCACCAAGATATCAAAGGAATAGGGGAAGGATAGCAAAGAACATCTGGTTAATGATCAAAGAATGAGTTTGATAATGGAGTATACTACAAACCACCTCAACAGATAGGAGAAAGAGATGAAGATATTGAGAAACAGGTTGTAAGCATGAGTTAGTACCATAACACAGTAGTGAAGGGGGGGGGGACTTTACATAGCCAGCTATCTATCTGCTGGAGAAAGTTCTCCCTCTCCTCCTTTTACTGTCTGCCTTCCCCTTCCTCTCTCCTCTCTCTCTTTCTCCTTTCACTCCCTCCTCTCTCTTCTCTCCTTCCCCTCTTTCTCTCCCTCTTTTCTATCTCTTCTCCCCTCCCTTCTCTCTTTCCCTTCTCTCTCTCTCTCTCTTGTTCTCCTCCCTTCTCCTCTTCCTCCTCTTCCTTCTTTTTTCTTCTCTCCTCTTCTCCTTCTTCCTCTCTCTCTCTCTCTCTCTCTCTCTCTCTCTCTCTCTCTCTCTCTCTCTCTCTCTCTCTCTCTCTCTCCCTTCTCCTCTCACTCTATAAAAAGCCTATCCATTCAGTTAAACTTCTTGATTATAATCTTAATGAAAGTTTTATCCTTCAAAGGATAGAGAAAGGAAGTTAAAGATAGTCCTCCTCTTAAGTATACGCTGAATTTGTAAAGAGCAGATGATAAAAGATTCAGAGGAGGATCTGATGGGATATCATGAAGGAACATTCTGATAAATCAACTAACAAAGACTAGGGAACACTCAAGGATGAAATTCTGGAGATGAAGAAAATAATTTTGATCAGAAAGAATTGAAGTAGTCTAAAGAGAGTCGTTTAAATGTACACAGTACTAACCAACAGATTTAGATTTTAAAATATCTTTCAGAAGATGAAAAGAAATGCAGGTAAAAGAAGATGATCATAAACTTGTGATATTATTCTCTAAGAAAGTATCATTAGAACTAAAGCTTGAAAATTAGCTTAGACTGATAAGGAAAATTAGGGACAACAAAAAGTTGGGGTGTGGCCTGGGGTGGGTGGGGTGGCCTTTTTAGACAGCAAAGTTGCAAAGTGGATAAAGTCCTGCACTTGGAGTCAGTAAATACTGAGATCCCTATCCTGTTTTGGACATTTACTAGATGTATGAATCTGAATAATATGCTTAACATTTCTCTTTTTTTAGTTTCTTCATCTGTAAATTGGAGATAATAAAAGTATAATTCACTTTGTGAACCTTAAAGAGCCATGGAAATGATAATTATTGTTATTAAAACTGTATTATGCATTGTTTACATTTGACCTAAATTTACTGCCCCCCCCCAGCCTATCCTCTTTGTAGCTTTCACATACTGCTCTTGGAAGAGATGAGTCTTCTGCTTAATACAGATGGAGAACATCCTTATTCCTCTCTCTGTCTCTCTCTCTCTCTCTCTGTCTCTGTGTCTCTATCTGTCTATCTCTGTCTCTATATCTCTGTTGCTCTCTCTGTGTCTTTGTGTCTTTCTCTGCCTTTTTGTCTATCTGTCTCACTCTGTGTCTTTGTCTCTGTCTGTCTCTGACTCTCTCTCTCTGTCTTTTTGCCTTAGTCTTTCTCTGTGTCTCTATCTCTGTCTCTGACTCAGTCCCTGTCTCTTTTTTTATGCTAAGCTAAAAGATCATTTCACTGGAAATGGTCCCTTGCAATTGCAAATCCTTGGCTGGGTGCAGTGTGGTACACTCACCAGTTATGCAGATGACACAAAGCTGGTAGGGATAACTGATATCCTGGGTGGCCTAGTTAGGATCCAAAAAAATCCTGATAGATTAAAACATGGGGCTGAATTTAATAAGATGATATTTTAGTCTTGCCCTTGAATTCCAAAGAATTGACTCAATAAGTACATTGTGGGAGAGGTCTTGGGCAAGTCACTTAACCTCTGACTCATTTTCCTTATTTGAAAAATGAGAATAATAATTGCAATTAATTCACAGAGTTGTAAAGATAAAATGAGATAGTATTTGTAATGTACCTTGGAAACCTTAAAGTATGCTAACTGTCATCATCATTATTGTGAGGTAGCTTGTCAGAAAAGATTGGTGTGTTTTTTATAAACTGCAAGTTTAATATGAGTCCATAATGTGATGTGATTATCCAAAAAGCTAATGTGATTTTCAGCTTGATTAAGAAAGGTATAGCTTATAGGTGTAATAGCTTGTTATGATAACAGGCAATGAAATGGGTTTTTACATCACCATCATTTCCTCCTCTTCAGCTTTAGGGAATTTATTTCAGATGAAAGATCCTGAATTCAGTTATAAATCCCCCAACCACCAAGCTGAGAAAGTTCCTGATATTCAGGGAGAAGTTAGGCTCTCTCCAGAACTTTCCATTGAGAGCCACTTCTAGTTAACCCCATCTTCTTTATGGTTGAGGCAAAACAAAATTTACTGGGAACATTTGGCCAGTGAAACACTGGATTATATTACATTAACTTCATATTTATGATATATTATACCTTTATATTTAGCCCCCTCCTGTACCTTTTCTAAATATCCTCCTTCTAACTGCTCTAATAAATGAGAAGGTTCATATGAGTATTATAAGTATCATCTTCCCACAGAGAAATACAAACAATTTGGTATCATTAAGTGCCTCATAATTTGCCCTTCCCATACATCTATGCTTCATCTGATCCCAGTATTGAAGATAAAACTTTCTGTTCAGCTCTGGCCTTTTCATCAGGAAAGTTTGAAAGTCCCCTATTTCACTGAATGGTTTGTCTATTCCACTGAGAGAATATGCTCAGTTTTACTGGGTAGTTGATTGTTGGTTGTAATCCAAGCTCTTTTGCCTTCTGAAATATCATATTCCAAGCCCTACAAGCCCTTAATATAGATGCTGCTAAATCTTGTGTTATACTAATTGTAGCTCCACAATATTTGAATGGTTTCTTTCTGGCTACTTGTAATAGTTTATTCTTCACTTGAGAGTTCTGAAATTTGGTTATAATATTCCTGGAAGTTTTCATTTTGGAATCTTTCAGGAGGTGATCAGGGCATTCTTTCAATTTCTATTTTGCCCTCTGCTTCTAAGATATCAGGGCAGTTTTCCCCTGGAGAATTTCTTGAAAAAAAGATATCTAGGCTCTTTTTTGTTCATAATTTTTGGATAGTCCAATAATTTTTAAATTATCTCTTCTAGAACTGTTTTCCAGGTCAGTTGTTTTCCAGTGACATATTTCACATTTTCTTCTAGTTTTTCATCCCTTTGGCTTTGTTTTATTGTTTCTTGATTTCTACAAAGTCATCAGCTTCCCTTAGTTCCATTCTACATTTGAAGGAATTATTTTCTTCAGAGAGCTTTTGTATCCCTATTTCCATCTGTCCAACTCTGCTTTTTAAAGCACTTTTCTTCATTGGTCTTTTGAAGTACTTTTTCAATATGACCCAAACAGGTTTTTAAGATATAATTTTCTTCAGTATTTTTTGGTAATTCCTTCACCAAGTTGCTGACTTGGTTTTCATGATTTCCCCTCATCACTCTCATTTATCTTTTCAGATTTTCCCTCTATCTCCCTTAATTGATTTTCAAAATCTTTTTTGAGCTCTTCTATAGCCTGAGACCAATTCATATTTTTCTTGGAGGCTTTGGATGCAGTAGTCTGAACTTTGTTATGTTCTGAGTGTTTATTTTGATCCTCCACAGGATCAAAGCGTTTGTCTATGATTGGATTTTTTCTTCTTCTTCTGTTGTTTGCTCATTTTCCCAGCTTCTAACTTGATTCTAACTCTTTGTTAAAGGGGGACTCTTCTTCCAGGATGGAGGGCACACTGTTCCAAGTTTTTGAGGGTTTTTTCCAACTGTTTTCAAAGATATCCTCCTGGGAACTTGCATGTTCTCACTTCCTCCAAGGTTTTATGAAAGATTATGACTGCTCTCCTGGCCTGTGCTCTGGTTTGTGGATTGCCTCAAGCACTCCTTTCTGTCCTGGAACAGTGAGGAGAGTTCCTGCTCCACTATGCAATAAAGCTCCCTTTCTGGGGACTGGGGCTCCAGACTGAGACTTGGACCTGAGGATGGGTGAAGCAACAGAGATGCCTCAGGATAGCAGAGACCTCTGTACTCTCCCCTGATCCCCTTACCATCTGAGGCCTAAGCATTCTAGAAGCATCTACTGGGTGACTCCCCAGGTTTGCTCCTGGTCCCCAGAGGCTAGGTCTGTGCTGAGGCCTCTGTTGGACTGGGCTCTGCTCTCTCTGGTGTGGCAGAGTTTTCCCATTGATCTTCCAAGTTGTCCTTGGCAATCCCTGGGCTGAGAGGTCTGGAAACTACCAAAGCTGCCAAGGACCCAGGCACCCCTAGGGACCCAGGGACCCATAGTCTGTTCCTGGTTAAGTTGATTGCCTGGACTACGTTGTGAGCCCTTTCTAGCTTGGGTGCAACATATCTTTCCTGCAGATCTTCTAAGTTTTCTTGGGCTGGTAAGTTGTTTTACTCAGTCTTTTTTGTGTGTTCTACCACTCTAGAATTTGGTTAGAGTCATTATTTAAAGATATTTGGAGTTGATTTGGGGGAAAATTTCTGGGAATCCTTGCCATTACTCTGCCATCTTGGCTGTGGCCCAGTGTTTTAATTTCTAATGCATTAAATATTGTTATATAAGCCATCTAAACAAAACCTTTTTGGCTCAAGAGTGATGATTGCTTCACTTTTGTCATTGTGTACTCAGTGTTTGGTGTATGATGGTTGCTTAATAAATGTTTGTTGATTGATTGATTGATTGACTCATTCATTCATTGGGAGAATAGTGGTACTATTCTCCAAAAAAGGATGACAAGAGAAAGTGTAGGTTTGGTTGGTAGAAATATGATGAATACAATTTTAGAGTTTGAAGTGGCAACAGGATATGAAGAAGATATCTATCAGACAGATGGAAATGTGAATCTGTAACTCAGAATGAACTCAAGGGCAGGAGCTATGAGGATGATCTACATAATGGTCCAGTTGAAGAAGTTAATTTGTAAGAGTAAAAAGGGGTTCTAAGACCAAAAAGTTTGATAATTATTGCTATCCCTAGCCATAACCTCCAAGTTCTCCTTCTCTTTCCTCTTATTCTGTCTTGGGCCCTAAAGACGGATTCTACCATAGGCTCCTCATAAAATCTTCAGTTCTCCTTTCTCAATATTTTCACAAAGATAACATGTTGACAGATGAAAAACTGGCTTTGACACATGAAGCCTGAGGATTAGACTTGATTCATGCATTCTTTTCTCCTCTCCTCTTGTCACAACTAGGGTCTGTTGAAGTGGAGATTTTATTTCAGGAATTGGTTGGAGTGGATGATTGTGATTCTTTGAGATAATATCTTAAAACTTACTTCATAGAGTTGTTTGAAACAATTTCAGTCAGCCTTAAAGGGTTCTAAAAATGAAAGCTATTACCTATGTTTATATTTGATTTGTGTCACCAAATGTCCAAATGGTGCTTAATAGTTGTTTACTGAATGATATTAATAGTTTGGAGATTCTTAAACTGAAAATGGGAATTTAGCTGGTAGAATTGGAGATGTCATTAAGGCTGAACCATTCAAGGATATGGTTATAAGAATCAATGATTAGATTATTAATTTGCAGAGAAAATTTAGGGTATCTAAACTCTTTAATTAGTAGTATCAGTTAAACACCTGGAAAAGGAAAAAAACAAAGAGAAAAGCTAAAAGTGAAAAAATATATTTTCCGTTTCTGGGACATGAGAACACACCTGGAAACAGTTGACCTGGTTTTTAGTCAGAGAGAAATGATGATGAAAAACATGAAAATGCTTGGAAAAAATACAGGTATCATCATCATCACTATCACTATCATTATCATCATCATGTCATTTCTCCACTGTGATGCAGCTGTCTTCTTAGTTTTGTTTTATTAATGTATATTTTCAAACTTGGCCATCTTGTCAAAGTTATAGGCCTGGAAGTAACCATGAGTAACCATGTTATCCAGCCTCATAATTACATCACTGTCTGAAAATTAAATCTTTGAGAAACATCATTTTTATATTCCTTGTAACTAACGGATCAGTTTTTCCAATTGTTCAAAACATATTCATAGAACACCTATAATGAGCTAGTCACTCTCAGGCAGGGTTGGTGGATGCATAAGAAGCCACTCTAATCAGAGGTTGACTCAAGTTTAGGAATCAACTCAGTTTTTCCCCAACTAGGTTTAAGAATACTTAGAGGAATTTTTTTTTAAGGATTTTGCAAGGCAAATGGGGTTAAGTGGTTTGCCCAAGGCCACACGGCTAGGTAAATTATTAAGTGTCTGAGGCTGGATTTGAACTCAGGTACTCCTGACTCCAGGGCTGGTGCTCTATCCACTGTGCCACCTAGCTGCCCTAAAGGAAAACTATTAATAAAGAAAATCTACTTCTGATTTGAGCTAATCACGGTAGTAGTAATCTGAACTGAAGGTTTTGAGAATTTTCCTTTGACAACTTTAAATTGGACTAAAGCACAGTTCAGCTGGTCTTTCTGTGAATGGAAAGATCTCCTCATGTAAACCATAATAATTATGCACAACTAGATTGGTTTTATGATGGCTGATTAAGTCATTCTAAATCAGTTTCTGAGCATACCCTCTCACCTAATGTATTACCTTATATTTTTAAAAATACCTTTATATTCAGTCAACCAACTTGTTCCTGTCCTAACATTTTGAATTGTCTGCCAAACAAGCTGTTAACCTGCCCCATCTGATGACCTTTGCAACTGGCCCTGGTTTGTTTGTTTGTTTTTTTCTGCTCAGGGACTCTCTGCAGCTGCATTCTTAGGCATTACTGTTGACAGAAACATACCTTCTTCCTCACTTATGACGATTTTATTGCTGGTCTGAAGGCTTGCTAGAATTTGTGATACTGAGACATAAAAATTCTTAGCAGATCAACTTACATTGAAGAACTCTCCGGAGTGTTACTTTTTAACCAGGTTTCATAGAGTTTTTGTTTTTTAAGCCCATTGTTTTGGGAGCCAAAAGTGTTTCTGGAGCTGGGGAGCTATAGAGCCAGTGCAGCTGTGGGCTTGATAAGAGCTTGTCTCCAATTCTGAACACTCCCTAACAATTCAGTTCATTGCTGCTTTACAGATGTTTGAGCTTTGCTCCTGATTTTTACTAGGTCCCCACTCTAATCTTTTATTCTAGCCAAAGTGGCCTCACTGTCAACCCCCAAAAGACCTTGTGTTCTCCCATCTGTGTTAAAAATCTTTCCCCTGTCTAGAAGGATCACCCCATTCATTTTATGTAAATTTTACTCATTCTTCAGGTGTTCTCCTCTTCACTTCCTCTTCTTCCCTCCCAGGATGAAGAGATTGTATTTGTGCCTAAATTTCTGATAATTTGAGAGGTAACAGGGAACAATGAGAGATTCTTGAACTGCGAGAATAACATCTTCAGGGTTGTGCTTTAGAAAGAGTATTTTGTCAGCTGTGTGAAGGATGGATTGGAGAGAGGATGAGCCTGGAAGGAGGGTGACCCACTTGAAGACTAATCATTTTGGAGAGGAGATGAGGCTCTTATTGCCTCTGACACCATCCTTTTATCCACTCTGCTTCAGTGCCTCTCAGTTTTAGGAATATCCATTAACATTGCGTTGTCCTTCACAGGAGCTCCTGGGACATCAGTTGTGAATCTTACTTGTGTCACTAACATTTTATGGGAGGACGTATCCCTCCATTGCACCTGGTTTGTTGGCAAGAATGCCCCAGAGGATACCCAGTACTTCCTGTTCTACAGGTTTGTCTCTGTTGTTTATTTGTTCCATTGTATCTGATTCTTCATGACCCTGTGGACCATAGAATGCCATTACTGTCCATGGCATTTTCTTGGCAAAAATACTGGACTAATGGCTTATTTCCTTCTCCAGTGGATTAAGGGGAAAAGAGATTAAATTATACAGAGTCATGCAACCAATGTCTGAGGTCAGATTTGAGCTCAGGTCTTCTTAGTCCACGTCCATAGCTCTATCTACTGAGACACCTATTTGTCTCATTTCTATTTACATATATGTATATAACTTATATATTAATAAATAATAATGTATATAACTAATTTTCTCAAGTTTTATAATACTTCTCTGTATTACAATTTAGGTTTAAGAGACACACTGAAGAATGCCAAGAATATAGAAAAGATTCGTGGAATAGAAATATAGCTTGCTGGTTTCCCAAGACTGTCATTAATAGCAAAGGGCGTGGAAAGCTGGCAGTCCATGTTAATGGTTCAAGCAAACAAGCTGTCATCAAACCATTGGATCAGCTGTTTGACCTTCATGCTATTGGTAAGGAAAACTCATGCAATCATAGAGAAGAAAGAATATCAGAGGCCAGTGAGGCTGATCAGTCCTCTTCATTTTACAGATAAAGAAACTGGTCAAGAGATTTATTTAAGTGACTTTCCCAGGATTGGCTAACTAGTGTCTAAGGCAGGATTTCAATTCAGAGATCTTTGTCTCAGAGACCAGTCCTTTGTAAATCATGCCGCTCTTTCTTCCCCAAATCTAAATTTATAATGGAAGTCCTTTATAATAATGACTTGCATTTTATAATTAAATAATTATGTATAGGCAATAGCTATTGCATTTGAGAATTTGAAAGCTCTTTCACACATGCATATATTTTCATTTTATTCTTATGACCACCTTGCCAGGTAGGTCAGGCAGTTGAATTTTATCATCCCCATTTAGTAGATGAAGAGACCTAGTGAACTTCTTTAAGTTCACACAACTGTAGATGGCAGAACCACTTGAAATCCAGACCTAACTCTATTTCCAGTGTCTTTCTGCTATATCATGGCCTCTCTATAATAGGGAGATGAACAGGATTAGTAGCCTGCTAATTTTTTGTTAGATTTTTGTTTGATGTTCCAGATATATATATATATAAATAAGTAGTAACGAGTATTTGCAAGACTGTATGTTCAGTTATAAACTCTGACACATTTTCTAGGATATCCAGAAATGTCACTTGCAGAAATGTGGGCAAAAAGGAATAGGTGACAAAACTAAATCTAATGAAATGGGTGTCACATAGAGCATGAGAGTTCATAGAATCAATGAAGATTAGAGCTGGGAGGAAACAAAGAATTCATCAAATCTTACTCACACATCTGACAAATGAGACATGAGGCTCAGAGTAACTTTCCCAAGGTCACAGGGTTATGAAGTATCTTGGGTAGCTAGGATTCAAACTCAGGTCTTTGGGTTTCAAATTGGGTATTTTTATCATTCCATGACCTTTGATAGGTCTATGAATAGAGTTGCTGAAAGAGAAGTCCCCACTTTTTTTGGCCAAGAATTCTCTTGTCCTTTTTTTGGCTAAGGCAATGGGATAGTCCAAGGTCACACAGCTAGTAAGTATCAAGTGTCTGAGTCTGTATTTGAACTCAGGACCTCCTGACCTCCCTGATAGGTGCTCTATCCACTGGACCACCTTGCTGCCCCTCAAGAATCATCTTGGTATGAGACTGTTTGATAATTTAGTAGGAAAGACCGAAGATTAATAGAAGAAATGAATTTGAATCTTAATTCTACCATAGGCAGTGTGGTATAGTGGATAGAGGACTGACCTTGCAACTAAGAAGACCTTGGTTTAGATCTTGTCTCTAATAAGTATTGGCAGGATGATCCTGGACAAGTCCTTTAACCTTTCAGTGCTCAAGAAGAAACGTGTCAAATACCACATGTAGCCAGGAAAACTGGTAAATGCCCACTTCAATCAGATTAAAATGCAATCAGGAAATGCCTAAAAAACTAAAATACAATACAATATATATAATGTTAATTTGTGGTTTTCTAAATCAATATACTGCCCTTGAGGTTTCTATTTGAGTTTGAAACCACTGTTTTAAACACTTTAAACACAAAAGTTTTCTTTAAAGCTTCAGAGAAAGTGTCAACCTGCATTGGCTCATCTAGGAAATCACAGGTTCAGTCCCTATCCATACCTGTGGGACCTGAAAGGAGACATTTAATTTCTCTGAAACTAGGAAACTGATCTAGTCAAATTATGAATACAGAATTGGGAATAGAGAGATTCAGTTACTAATCTGGATTTGTATTCCTCCACTGGGAGATCTGGGGCAAATGATTTCACTTCTTTGGTCTTCAGTTTCTCCATCTGTCAAAATAGAGGGACTATAATAGAGCTCTGAAGTCCCTCCAGCTCTAAGCTGATGATCTGGTCTCCTTTATCTTCCTTATAAGGCCTCTTTGAGAAGGCCCTGTGAGAGAACAGATGAAAAGTACCTTCAAAATGGAAAAGGCTTTATGCTGATGAATAATTCTGTTGAATCAGAGTATTCTGGGGCTAGAAGGAATCTCAGACCTAAGCTAGTCCAATAATTTTATAGATGTGGTCACTGAGACCCCAAAAGGGGAATTGAACTGTCCAAGGTCATATCAAAGTCACTGGAGCCTGGATCCTCTTGTTTCCATTTCTGTATACTTTCCATTCATTCTGACTCATTTCATCTTTACTGTCTACCCTGATTGAGTCATATGGAGAATAAGGCCTTATAATGAAAACGAGAGGGCATTGTAAGGATTTTGGGGAGTAATGTAGAAGGGGCATAATTTTAAATTCTATTAAGGATAAGTAACATGACATCTTTAATGTTGAAGAAGAATTTTCCAAAGTGAGGACACTATCTAGTAGAAACTTCACCTTTGGAGTTGACCTTGGTCATGGGTAGGTATCATTGCACACAGTGATTCAATTTATGCTTCTGTGAGAGACAGTTATGTTTTAAAATCTACGAGCTTCTCAGTTAACTGGAGACATCTCACATTCTATCCTAGAAATGGCACCTGGAAGCATCTATTCTCATGAAATTGGTTCTTATTTTCAAATTTAGATCAAGTGAATCCTCCAGTGAATGTCACTGCAAAAATAGAAGGAAATTGCCTAACTATAGAATGGGAGAAACCAATATCTAATTTTCCTAGAAAATGTTTTGATTACGAACTGAACATCTACAATATAAAAAGGAATTATTCACAGGTAATTCTATTGGATGGTCTTCCATATACTTCCATATACTTATTAATTATCTACTACTGTTTTCCTGATTGAACCTTTAAATTTATGGTTGGGTGTTCAGGCTCCACAGAGTAGTTGGCTTCTCCTTAGAAAACTCTGTTTTCTCAATTCTTCTCTTTCACTATCAAACTCTTAGAAACATCAGTCTCCACTTACTATCTCTACTTCCTCACTATCTTCCATCTCTTACAATCTGACTTTTGAGCCCATTGATGCACAAAACTTTTCTTAAAGCAATGACCTCCTACCAAATACAAAGATCTTTTCTTAATCTTCATAGTCCTTGATGTTGGTTTTTGTTTGTCCTTCATTCATGAAGAGGACCAAAGACTTTAAGAACATGGTGTCTTGACTTGCAAGTGAATTGGATTTAAATGAGGCAGAGTTGTACACAGTTATCCATTTCACTCTTTCCTCCAGAGTTAACAGTGTCCATCAGAGTACAGTAGCAAGACATGGGTCAAGAGTATTAACAGTGGCCCCAGATGCAGTGATATACCTTGGTCTTTATTTTTAATCTAAGGTCTTTCCCAGGACTCAGCTTGTCTAGGCAATGCCCATTCAAAAACTAGACCATCCTTTGGTCTCAATTTTAACTATGCCTTGACATGTCTTGTAACATTGGACTCTGTTTATCACTTTTTCCTTGAAACTATTAACTCCCTTGAGTTATAAACTAATGGTTTGCTTTAGATCTCTATCACTCTATTTTGTCCCTTATTCATTCTTACCCTAAGTATATGAATTCCCCAAAGATCTGTCTCCAATTAACTTTACAGACTTTTAAAAAAATCATTATTTTCTTTCCCTTGACAATATCATACATTCTTATACCTTCAATTTGTACTATTATGTAGATCACCTTCAGAGCTCCAATCCTTAAGTAAGTCCATTCTGAATTCCAGACTCACATTTCCATTTTCCTGATAGATATCCTCATTTTTATATCCTTTTTGCCACCTCAAACTCTGAAACTATATTTATCATATTTGTACCCAACCAAACCTACTCTTTCTTTTGTCATCCTATTTTGGAGAACAGTACCACCATTCTCCCAAATGAATGAATGAATGAATAAGTAATCATTATGCAGCAGTCGTTACTATTGAGGGCATTAAGTCTAGCTAGAGGAGACTGTACATATAAAAGAAATTTAAAAATAGATACAAGGTGATTGGTAACAACTGGAGAGATCAGGAAAGTTGTCATGTAGAAGGTGGTATTTAAGTTGAATATTGAAAGAAATAGAAAAATACAATTTTTCAGAATTCTAAGAAATGGTGGTAAGGAATGATTGCATTTTTTAGTCTGTCGGTGCAAGAAAATACCAAAGAAAGATAGAGAATTGGGAGACAGGGTGATGTTTGAGGAACATTAAGAAGCCAGATTAGCTAGATCATAAAGTATATGAAGTGGAGAAAAGCATAATAAGAATGCAAAAGTAGGTTAGATCTCAATCATGAAGGGTTTTGGATGACAACAGACAGCATTTATATTTGCTCTTAAAGCTAATAAAAAGTCCTTGGAGCTTAGTGAATAGGTTTAAGTCCATTATTGGACTTAAACCTTAAGAAAATCACTTTCTTGACTGCTTGGAGGATGGAGAGAAAACAAGTTAGAAGAAGCTAAGAAGAATTAGGACATCATTGCAATAGACTAGGCAAGAGATGATGAAGGTCTGAACTAGAGTGATGAATATGTGAGGACAAGGAAGGGAACAAATTTGAATGCTATGGTAGAGACTGGAATAACAATATTTGATAACTAATTGGATATTTGGTATGAATGAGCAGAAAGAGTCAAAGATAATGCCAAAATTAAATATCAGGATACCTGGAAGGAGATGCTCTGGACAGAAATAGTGAAGTTCACAAGAGAGGTGGATTGGAAATGGGTGGAGAAAAGTAATTAAGTAATGAATTATTACTGTACTGTAAGAAAAAATAAGAGGAATTTGGAGAAACACAAGGGAATTTATATGAAAGTAATACCAAGTGAAGTAAGCAGGACCAATAGAACAATACACATAAACAATATGATGGAAATGAAAATTTCAATAGAAGGAAGTTAAATCGGGATACTGGAAGAATAAGTGAAGGTCTCAGAGAAGAGGTTTGAGAAAACTAGGTCAGAATGTTTTACACATTGGCAGAAATGGTCTCTGTATCTGTTTTTACTAAGTTGTTTTTCTTTGTTGAAAGGGATTGTTTAGTCTAGAAGAGGCTATATGGGAAGTGACAGCGAAGTAAGAACAAGCTATAAATAAGTCATATTTTGTAAAAAGAAGAATAAATAGAAACAAGAATAAAAATAAACAAATGCTTATTATTATGTATTAAAAGAAATATTGTTTTGACATATTAATTCATATGATTCATAATTCATAGTGATACCTTGTAGGAGAACATAAAAGGCACATTATCTTAAATAATTAGAGGAATCATATTGTCTGTATCTTTCAGTTAATTGTGTGAGTATAATTATATGGACTGCATTAGTTTATTATTTGAAGATTTTATCTTTTCTCATAAAGGCATATCTTAGATAATTATATAGATTACTCACACAAAGGGGAGGGACTACTTAATTTTTGTCTTGCTTCTCAATAACCTAGCACTTTGGAATAGATAGAGTAGGTACTCCATAAATGTTTGCTGTATTAAATTGAAAGTAGGCTTCTAGGTTGTCATTAATTGGTAGATTGATTGCCATTTTGAGTAAAAATAAGGCATGATTTTTTTTCAATTTTTGGTAGTCTTTTTTTTTGTTGGATATTTTGAGAATTGATCCTTCACCTCTGTAAACTCCAACATGGTTTTCCTCTCTATGAACTTAGTCTAGTCAGTTGCTCTTTTCACCCTTGTTTTCTTCAGTACCATTCCCACTTCCTACTAAAAGGCACACATTAGACTTTGATATTTGAATTTTAATTATAATATTGTTATTTTGGTTTTGTTTTTTATGGGTTTTTCTTTTAGTTATTGATGGAAAAAAGGTTTATTATAAAAATCATTACAGATCTTTCCAAATTTGGTCAGTTTCTTGTCTATTTCAAGTTTATTGTTACTTGTTTTTCCTTCTATTTTCCTTGGTGATTTGTAAGCCTATACTGATCATGATCTTATGCTAGTCTTCTGTATAATATTTAAAAAACAACTCTATAGCCTAATTTGATGTTGCCTTTGACTGCCATATGTCACTTCTTGTCAAGGTGTGCTAAATATAAAGGTTTCTGGACATTTTTAGTTTCCTTATTATGAATCTTGACCCAAATTATGAATCTAAACCCAAATTTTCTTAGAAAAATACTGTTAGTCTGTGTCCATGTCTGTTCTTTTTTCCATTTCTCATGTTTAATGGTAGCAGCTTATTTAATTAATTCTAACTGGCATTGCTTCGATTGCATGCAATTTCTTCTTTTTCTAATTTGTTATTGGTTTGACTTTTGCTCTAACAAGTTTGTATTTGGACTGTATACAACTGATTTGGAAATGTTACCTCAATAATAAGTGATTAAAAATGTTTCCTTCCTTCCCTGCTTCCTTCCTTGCTTCCTTCCTTCCTTCCTTCCTTCCTTCCTTCCTTCTTTCCTTCCTTCCTTTCTTCCTTCCCTCCTTATTTTCCCATCTTTCCTCCTCCTTTTCTTCTATCTCTTCCTCCTCCATCTTCTTATCCTCCTTCTATTCCTTTTCCTTTTTTTGCATATCCAGTGCCTCCTTTTTTTAAGAAAGATTTTATTTATTTTGAGGTTTATGATTTTCCCCTCATTCTTGCTTCCCTCTCCCCCCCACTACCCACAGAAGGCATTCTGTTAGTGTTTACATTGGTTCCATGTTATACATTGATCTCAGTTGAATGTGATGACAGAGAAATCATATCCTTAAGGAAGTAAAATAAAGAATGAGGTAGTACAATTATATAGTAATATAATGCTTCCCCCCCCCCCAATTTGATGGTAATAGTCTTTGGTTTTTGTTCAAAGTCCACACTCCTTTCTCTGGATACAGATGGTATTCTCCATTGCAGATTGCTCAAAATTGTCCCTGTTTGTTGCACTGAAAGGATGAGCAAGTCCATCAGGATTGATCATCACCCCCCCATGTTGCTGTTAGGGTGTATGATGTTTTTCTGGTTCTGCTCATCTTGCTCAGCATCAATTCATGCAAATCTTTCCAGGCTTCTCTGAATTCCCATCCCTCCTGGTTTCTAATAGAACAATAATGTTCCATCAGATACATAAACCAGTTTGTTAAGCCATTCCCCAATTGAAGGATATTCACATAATTTTCAATTTTTTGCCACCACAAACAGGGCTGCTATAAACATTTTTGTACAAGTGATGTTTTTACCCTTTTTAAAAAAAATCATCTCTTCAGGGTATAGACCCAGTAGTGCTATTGCTGGATCAAAGGGTATGTACATTTTTGTTGCCCTTTGGGCATAATTCCAAATTGCTCTCCAGAAAGGTGGAATGAGTTCACAGCTCCACCAACAATGTATTAGTGTCCCAAATTTCCCGCAGCCCTCCCAACATTGATCATTGTACTTTTTGGTCATATTGGCCAGTCTTGAGAGGTGTGAGGTAGTATCTCAGAGATGCTTTAATTTGCATTTCTTTAATAAGTAATGATTTGGAGCAATTTTTCATATGACTATGGATTGTTTTGATTTCCTCAGCTGTAAATTGCCTTTGCATATCCTTTGACCATTTGTCAATTGGGGAATAACTTGCTTTTTTGAAATTTTTACTCAGTTCTCTGTATATTTTAGAAATGAGTCCTTGGTCAGAAATATTAATTGCAAAAATTGTTTCTCAATTTACTACATTTCTTTTGATCTTGGTTACAGTGGTTTTGTCTGTGCAAAAGCTTTTTAATTTAATGTAGTCAAAATTATCTAGTTTGTTTTTTCATGATGTTCTCCATCTCTTCCTTGGCCATAAACTGCATCCCTTTCCATAGATCTGACAGGTAAACTATTGCTTGATCTTCTAGTTTGCTTATGATATTGTTTTTTATGTCTAAATCCTGTATCCATTTGGATCTCATCTTGGTATAGGATGTGAGGTGTTGGTCTAATCTAAGTTTCTTGCATATTAACTTCCAATTTTCCCAACAGTTTTTATCAAAGAGAGAGTTTTTATCCCAATAGCTGGACTCTTTGGGTTTAACCTCTTATTTTTTAAAGAAAACCTTGAAGATATATCAGTATAAGACTTCAATAGAGCCAGCAACCCCCTTCTCCATCTTGTTTTTTATTTCTGAGCCATGCTTTTCAACATATTTTTTATTCTTTCCATATACCTACCAAATAAGCTTTAAAATATATACTAATTGAATTTGTAAATTTTAAAAATTTTTAGTAGAGTTTCAAAATTTTCTTATCCTCAGTGACATTTGCCAAAAAGTTTACTATTTTTGCTGGGGATATTTTTGCATATATTTAATGTGAGCATTTTATACATCTGAGAGGCATGAGCAAATCACCTCTGAAGAATTAAAGAGATATCACACAGATGTCAACAGAACGCTGCTTGGTGGATATGAGCAGGATCTCAAATATATCCATAAACAAACTTTAAAGAATAGCAGGTAAATAGTATGTTATCAGAGAAATAAATAATAGGAAAAAATAGCTGTTTCATGGGGCAAGGATAAGGAATTCTTGACAGATATCTTCTCGGTGCTCCACTGGCATTTTGGAGATGTCAGAAGAAAAATGAGGATGACTTCTAGCATGTTGGGAATACTGCCTTGGAGAGCTTTATGGGAGGACATTGACAAAAATAATGCAGGAAGGGCAGGAGTAGATTCAGAAAAACTGAATTCCATAGCATTGGTGGGGAATCACAGATCTATCTGAATATAATGAGCACTGAAATGTGAAATGATGATGTGTACTAGGAAATTGTATCTCCTGTTGTCCTTGGACATAACACTAAAACTAATAGCATCAACTCATTTGTCTGAATCTCCAAAGAAAGTATATAGGCCCTCTTTCCTTTTTGCTATAATGTCATTTTGTCTTTTGACTTCATTTATAAGGAAAAGAATAGCTTAAACTATTTAGTTCCTCTTGTAATTAATTCATCAGCTGGTCACTTGAAAAGGGTCTTGCATTTTGTGTACCAATAGCTAAATTAGTGTTTATAATTTAAGAATAATGTAATTCTTAGTATCCAGTGGCCCTTTTCCTATCATTGAGCTTATGTTCTAGTACAAGTAGGGAAGCTGCAAAAAATTGAAGTCTATTTTATGTTTTCCATTGTTTTGTGTGTTGTTATGGTCAAAAAGTTCACTATCAAATGGTCTACTTAATGATGAGCCTCTCCACACAAAGCTAGGCTGGTCCTCATAAAACCAAGTTGATCTTTCGCCAGACTGATATTCAAAGGTTGATATTCAAAACCTTTTTAGAATGAAAGAATCTATCATCTGTACTTATTGGCATAATCTTCAAGATGCCTATAAGACAGGGTTATTCAGCTATCCTCTTGGACAAAGTGTTAGAATAATATATATTAGAGGGTCCAACCCTATGTTCCTAGTGGACATCTGGAAAAGGATGCTCTATAGATATCTTAAATTCAGTAAGTCCAAGACTAAACTCATAATTTCTTTCCCCAACCTTCTTTTCTTCCTTTTGAGGGTGCCAACATCCTCCCAATCTCCCCAACTAACAACCTAAGCATCATCCTTGATTTCTCACTTTCTTTTATCTATTTATATCTATTCTATGGCCAAAATCTCTTGCTTTTTTACCTTTATAACTTCTCTATTTCTTTTTTTTTTGTCTTTGGACATTGCTCCTGCCCTGATGAAGGCCTTTATCACCTCCTACATGGATTATTCCAGTCTCTCCCCATTCCAGTGTATTCTCCACTCAATTGCCAAAGAAAAAGACTAACATGCCTCTCTCCTATTCATGAAACTCCAGGAGTTTCCTGTCACCCTAGGGTAAAATATCAAGATTTGTTTGGCATTAAAAACCCTTCAATACCTGTCCCTCTGTCTTCCTCTCCATTATTCTTACACCACACACACACACACACACACCCACACACCCACACACACACACACCACACACAAACACACACAGACAATGTTCTCTGTGCTCCAATTACTAAATTCCTTACTGTTCTTACATTCTCATATACTGACTTGGGACTTGTTCATTGCTTGTCTCCCTTGCTTGGGGTTTTCCCTTCAACTCCACCACCTGGCTTCTGTTAATTTGAAGCTAAAATCTCACCTTCTATTGAAAGTTTTCCTGATTCCCTTTAAGAAGATCTATCTTCTATCTTTTGGTTATTTCCAGTTTCTCCTGTCTTTAGTTTATCTATACAGGTTTTTTTTTAATTGTTTCCCTCATTAGAACATTTTTGCCTTTCTTTATATCCCCAGCATTTATTCTGGTACTTAAAATGTAGCAAGTATTATATATTGTTTATAAATTGACTGAAAGTAGAGTTTTCAATAATAGGTTTGTTAATTTTTTAATTTGTTTTTTAGATACTGAGAATTCAAGAAAATAGTTTCAGTTTGATAATTGATCCCACTTGTAAGTATTCTTTAAAAATAAGAGCGACAGTGCATTTCAGTTGTAGAAATAATGGACTTTGGAGTGAATGGAGTCAATCTATTTATGTTGGTAAGTAACAATGATTTCCATTCTTATTCGTAGATATAATTGTAAGTTTTTATAACTCTAAAAGCTCTTACAGGGTTGATATAAGATTGTTCTTAACTTCACCTGCATTTCAAATTTCATCTGGACTGATTTTCTGATGACTTTCTGACTTACACATTTGTAATTTGAAGTTGAATGTCCTGTAATATCTCAAACTCAGTAACCAGAACAACTCTTGTCTTTCTTCCTAAATTTACTGCTCTTCCTAACTTCCCTCTCTCCAATGAAGTTCATGAAGTGATGTGATTCTTCACATTCTTTTCATGATCCCAAATCTAATTAATTACAAATCTTGTTATTTTTACCTTTATGACATATTCCAAATCTCTACCTATCCCCCTTCTCTTTAAAAAGTCACCAGTCAAGAGCCAGAGTCAAAGAAAGACCCAAATTTCACTATGACCCATCTTTCTGACAGGGAAACAATCTTGACCCTTATTTATATGTAATATATAAATATAACACACTATATATTTATATATACATACATACATATATGCATAAATATATAAGTACACACATATGTAAATAAATAAAGCATATTATATTAGATATGTGAAGAGAAGATAAATGGTATAAATGCAGTGAAGTGACCAGCCACACTTCCATCCTTCCTTTCAAGAAAATGGTACCTTGTAACCTAAAAATGTGACCATTTCTTCTTGAAATTGGCTGGCACTAGATCTACTAGTCAGCTCAGGGCTGGTTTCTGTTGCGTCAGGGGGCAGGGTAGCAATTATGGGACCTTGACAGCTCTCACCCGGACTCTTGTAATACTCTCCTAATTAGTCCCCATATCTTGAGCCTCTGCTCTCTCCAAACCGTCATCCATAACTTCCACAATTTAGATGTTTTTGAAAGACAAGAATTTCTATAACATTACCCTACTCCATAAACTCCAAATGCCTCAAAGATCAAATATAAACTCTATGTTGATTTAACGTCTCTCATAACCAGTCCTCAGTCTACCTTTCTAGTCTATCATATAGATACCATTCCCTATCCCATATTCTACAATGTAACCAAAATGGCCCTCTTGTGCCTCATATGATGTTCATTTGCTCAGACTTGGCTCTGGTTATCCCATGTTCCTGAAATCTTTCTGGGCTCTCTCCTGCCCTTTATAATTGCTTGTTTCCTTCAAAACTTAGCTCAAGAACTGTGTTCTACAAGATATTTTTACTGGTCTTTTCAGTTATTTATTTATTCACTCATTCATTCATTCATTCATTTATTCATTCATTTGTTAATTTATTTGTTTGTTTTGGGGTTTTTGCTAGGCAATGGGGTTAAGTGGTTTGCCCAAGGCCAAATAGCTAGGTAATTATTAAGTGTCTGAGGCCAGATTTGAACTCAGGTACTCCTGACTCCAGGGCTAGTTCTCTATCCACTGCATCACCTAGCCGCCCCTCAATTGTTTATTTTTAATCCATCTACCCACAGAGGAACTTGTAACTTTCATTAAAAGTTATCCACCCACAAATTATCATGTGTTTATTTGGTATGTATTTTGTATCTACTCATATACTATTGTCTCCACCAGCTGTTTCATTTTTCTCTTTGTATTCCCAGGGCCTAGAACAGTATCTGACACATAGTAAATGCTTAATAAATGCATATTTTTTTGATTGAATATTATCTTGGAGTCAAGAACTGGAGACAAGGATTGACTTGGTCCTATATATATGACTTCACAAAAGTTCTAAGCTTCACTATAGCCCATCTTTCTGTCAGGGTCTAATCACCTATTTATCCCAAGAGATAAATAGAGTACAGGATGATACACAGGTACATTTCCATTCTTTCCTTGAAGCAAAAAAAAGGTTTCTTGAAACTGGAAATGTTGTCATTTCTTCTTGAAATGCTCTAGTTATCTCACCTTTGAACTGCTCAACTCAGTTCTAGGGTTTCTGATGAGTTAGATGGTAGATCATTCCCCATAAAAATGGGAAATTAAAAAAAGTAACCTTTCACTTCTGTTACTATGCTCCACATCTGGCTTATGGGATAGAACCCTAATATTTCACTTTCTGTGTCTATCTGGAAGCACTCATTTAATCCAAATCTGTGAGCAGTTCTCTCTAGGTTTCTCCAAGACAGGAAGAAGCAAATGCTTATGAAATAAAATTTGAGGGCTACAGAGAAACCAAAGCATCTCCCATCCTACCCACTTCAAATGCATCCCTCTTTTCATTGTACCAAGATGATTTTCAATGTACTACACCAATCTTTATTCTATAAAGGTTCTTGTAAGGGACTATTGTTTGTGGGAGTACTGTAAACTTTAATCACCTGGTGTCCTCGAGCACCAGAGCCTTATTTTACTGGTGGATTGTAGAGTGCCATGGGAGTGGGAGTGGACCAGGGACTGGGGAGGATATTTAAGCACTTGTATTTGGTTTAATAAATGGAGATCTAGGAGATCTTGGGGAACTTGTCATCCTTGTCTCCCACCCTTTCAATGTTCACCTAGGTAAGGATAAGCTAGCTGGCAGGAACCTAACACATCCTGAGCAGCTAGTCTAAAAGGAATTTAACAGGTTCTAACTTGATAATCTCGGTATGGGACTTCTGTTTTGTTTAGGATGTTGGGAGTTAGGATGAAGAAAGTTTGGAGTATGATGATTCATTCTGGAAGAGCAAATTGGTGCTATCTTGGGGAACTGGAATTAGGGCATTTGAGGGAAGCAGGAATGAAGCAGAAGGAAAAGCCAGGAAGTCTCCCCAAGCCTACCACATTCACAATATTTTGCTTTATGTCCTTTATGCACACTCAACTTATCCTTGCTCATCCTCACACTGAGATAGGGCAAGCAAATGAACAATATTTCATTGGTATCAGAAATTTTCTGCAACTGCATAATAGATGCATGGTAATTGGAGTTTCATAAATGTGTATTGATTGATTGATTGT
Source organism: Macrotis lagotis (assembly GCF_037893015.1). Lineage (NCBI taxonomy): Eukaryota > Metazoa > Chordata > Mammalia > Peramelemorphia > Peramelidae > Macrotis > Macrotis lagotis. The sequence continues at coordinate 151,932,607 of NC_133665.1, forward strand.
AGAATCTAGGGCAACGAGAGTGATTTGCTCAAGGTCATGAAGCTAATTTGTGTCAGAAGCAAAATAAACCTAATAAAAAGATAAAGAGGTGTGGGGGGGATGTGGAGAAGAAGGGAAGCTCATAGTTGGGCATGGATTTTTATGCTACTGTAAAGTTCTTTTAAGATACCTTATGCAATTTCCAAAATAAAAGTACATTTTGGTCTAATTCTATTGATAACTTGTTTTTGGTTTGGGGGTCTTTTCCCCAAATATTTTATATTTTATAGCCTGGATTGATTATAGGGATATTTCTAGAGTGACCAAAGATCCCAAAATACATCCGCAGGGGAACTGAAAACCAAAATGAATCCCCTTTTAATGAAAGTTTTAAGTTCTTCCATGGAAAGTAAAGAGTTTTTAAGTCAAGAATTTGGGGAAATAATTTTGAATGAAGCGTTAGGAGACCTTTATTCTAGATCCAACTATGTCTCTGATTCATTGTATGACCTTGGGCAAGTTATTTCCCCTTGTCTGGACTTTAGTTCCTTTCTCTTTAAAATGAAGGGGTAGGAACAGATGATTTCTCAGGTCCTTTCCAAATTTAACTTTCTCTAATTCTGTGCTCTGCATCACCCTGTCCCAGCTGTGCAGAGAGTAAAATTGTTATTTGTAATGAGATTTTATTTTGAGCCTCCCTTAATTTATTATTCACTTCCTGCCTTGGATATTTCTTATCATTATTGTTTCCTAAACAGCAGCTTCCTCCTTTGAATCTAGGCTCATTATCATTTCCCTCCAGGTGTACTTCAATGCTGTTATCTATAGTAAATCCCATCTCATTTATTTCCACTGGGTTAGAAGATGAGCTGATTAATATTCCTACTTGCCTTATAAATCCATCCTTTCTGGAATTTACTCTCCTGCTCAGTTTAGGATCATTAGTGAATTTAATCAATGCAGGCTTTCCATTTTCATCAAGATGATTAATAAACATAATAGGAAGTCCAGGGCCCTCTGGGACATTGTGCATGACTGTTCCTTACCCCTTGAAGGGACAGCAATAATTATTCTCTGCTTGGGGCCCATCAGGTACTTTTTTTACTTTCTCATTCTTCTCTTCTAAATCACTCTCTCTTCCCTTCCCACCTTGTCTTCTAATTGGCATCCTATAGTTGACCATCTGGGTACATGTTGGCAGTAGCATCAAATGAACTAAAGCTTGAGGTCTTCCAAACAGACTCATGAAAGCCTGAGCCACCCTAACAGCTTTTGCTTATTTAGTTTCTAGTGATTTCTCCATAAGTGAAATAAGTTATCAAGCAATCAATTTTAAATACCTTATTTCACTTGATCCTTATTTCTGCTATAACTGTTTCCTGGGGGGAAAAAGCTGTGCCTTAGAGAAGTGTTCAGCCAACCACTATATGCAGGAATATGTAGGTATTTACTCTCTTTTTTCCATGCAAAAACAATCTTTCCATGTTAGTTACATTATGAGAGTAAACAAAGAGGAAGAAAACAAGAAAAATAAAGGAACAGAAGAATAGCATATTTCAATCTAGATTCATATTCCATCAGTTCTTTCCCTGGAGATAGATATCATTTTCGATCATAGTTCCTTTAGAATTTTGTTGGATCTTTCTATTGCTGAGAATATAGCTAAGTGGTTCTACTCACTTCACTCTGCATCTGTTCATGTAAGTCTTTACAGTTTTCTCTGAAAGTATGCTGTTCATCATTTCTTTTAGAACAAGAGTATTCCATTACATTCATATACCACAACTTGTTCAGCCATTCCTCAATTGATAAACATTGCCTCAATTTCCAGTTCTTTTCCATAAAATAAAGAGCTGTTATAATATTTTGGTGCATCTGGATCCCTTTCCCTTTTTTTATGAACCTTTTGGGATATCTAGTAGTGGTATAACTCAATCACAGGTATTAATTGCCCTTTGCAGCCATTCATTCTCACAATGCAGGTGAATTGCTGTAATTGTTTCTGCAACTTTGGATAGACTGAACATGGCAGAGGCAGCCTGCAGCTGCTTCTCCCCTGGAAGGGAAGCACAAATAATAAGATGCCCCTGGATATTCCATCAAACCAACCATAACCAATTACAGAGACTCAGGAAATAGCTTCCTCCCAAATGGGGAAACACAGGCTATTCCAACACATCTTGTCTGAAGGAAGCTCACTCTTGTTTCTTGCTTAAGCCATTTGGAAATGAAAACAAAATGAGAATCTCTGCTCTAAGAGATGGGAAGGGGTTTCATCTACTTCCCCTACCCCAGGAGTGCAGCTGTTGATGGCTCACACAGTAAGTTATGTAAGTCTTAAAGCATTCAGAAGAAGACTGCAACTCAGCATGGGTTTGGTGGCATATCTAATAACTGGCAAAATTAAATATATACCCCTATTATAGGTGTATGCCTTCTGCCTATAAGATACAACCTTGCATCTCCTCAGTAATGGCAAATTCTTTGAGGTGTATTTGGTTTTGGAAAGTTACTAGGAAATATTCAGAACCAAATCTAATGTTTATAGTAGATGATCTAAGGGTCAAAGGTCCCAGCCCATGAATTTCTGAATTTCATGTCTTTTCCATCTGAAAATTGGCAAGTTTGAGTTAGATGACCCACAAGTTCCTTTTCAACTTTAAGATATTAGGAGCCAATGATTTATCAAATTAGCTAATCCCTGATTGGGGATGCTAGGTGGTATAGTGGTTAAAATGTTGGTCTTAGAGTCAGGAAGTCTCTTCTTCCTGAGTTCAAATCTGACTTCAGACAATTAGTAGTGGGTGACTCTGGGCAAATCATTTAACTATTTGTCTTAGTTTCTTCATCTGTAAAATGAGCTGGAGGAAATGGCAAACTACTCCAGTACCTTTGCCAAGAAAAGTCTATCTCAACTGAAAAATCTCTGACTTTGAAGTCAGAACACCTAGGCAAGTCACTTAACCTCTTGGACTCAAGATTTCTCATCTGTAAAATGAAGATATACTAGATGACATCTGAGGCCCCTTTCAGATTTAACCCTTTATTCTTAATATTGTTTTGCTTAAAAAGGTAACAATTGGTATGAAGTGATTGACATGACCTGGAAGGACCAATATATTCAGAATTAGATGACCTACTCTTGAATTCTACTTTTAATTCTTGAATGATTTTAAGGAACATATTTCACCTCTATAGGTTACAGTGCTGCCACTATTGTTTTCTCCTTTAAAAAGTGATCTTTGAGGTATCTCACCCCTCAGAATCCATGATCCTGTGAAATGAGAGAAGACCCAAATTCATTGCAATCTCAAAATGTGATCAATAGTATACTGAGAGTCCTATTTAATGGGGTCTGCAAATTCAAAACTATTTTTTATGATAATACTAAGTCATTTTAATTTCTAACATCAATGGATTTAACCTACATAAACAAAAGCTCTTTGAAGGAGAGGTCCTCAATCATGTTTAAGAATATAAAGGGAAGGGGCAGCTAGGTTGCACAGTGGATAGAGCACCAGCCCTGGAGTCAGGAGGACCTGACTTCAAATCTAATCTCAGACACTTAAAAATTACCTGGTTGTGTGATCTTGGGCAAATCTATTGCTTTGAAACCTGCCCCCACCCCAAATAAAAAGAGTGTAAAGAGATTCTGAGACCAAAAATATAAACAATATGTTCTCAAGCTGTAGTTTTGTACTCACTTCCCAATTAACAGCTGAGTTATGCACGCCTCCTATAGGAAATGGGGATTGTTGTTAGTCTGTGAATAAACATTTTTAGGTATGTATTGTGGACCAGTTGTTATTAAGTTGTTTCAATTGTGTTCTACTCTTTCATGACCTCATACCGGGTTTTTTGGCAAAGCAGTTTGCCATTTCCTTCTTCTGCTCATTTTACAGATGGAGAAACTAAGGCAAACAGGAATAAATGACATGTTTGGATCCCACAGCTAGTAAGTGTCTGAGGCTAGATTTAAACTCAAAAAGATGAGTCTTCCTTATTTCAAGCCAGAGGTCTATCCACTGTGCCACCTTGGCTCCTTGGCAGCTCTATTGGCAAAAAGAAGGGTTAAAAAGGCCTGTTTTTTTCAAGGAGCTCACATTCTCATGGGGAGGAAGCACATGAGCAAAACTAGGTCTTTCTGAGATGTAAAGAGCCAGTCTAATATTAGCAGAAAGACTAGAACTCAGAAAACCCAAGTTGCTATTTATGAGTGAGAAAATGCTCTCTGCCAACGCAACTGAGATTCTGCTATACATCTTACAGTCTTCTCACTGAACCAGTGAGAAGTTGTGACTTGTTCTGAGGTAGGATGTGTCAGAGATGGGGCTTAACTCCAGATCTCACTAAGACTAAGCTTTCAATGCATTAAAACAAGCTCCATAAACCTGGTTTTTTCAGACCTGAATAATAGTCAAACTTCAGGTAGGATTGGTTCACTGATTAAGCTTTCACTCTCCAATATCACTACACACAGACTTGACCCAAGAGGATCCTTTTTGATTGGGGTGGGGAAGATGAAGAAGGAAAGATCAAGACCCTGGGAGAACCTGGGAATCTGGAAGGCAGCACGCAACCCAAAACATTGCAGCCAAGAATCAGAATTGGGATTGAACCCACTTCACTATTTTGCTAAACCCAACCCTTTTAGACTACAATACTTCCTGTTTGTCAAACAGTTTACTCCCCAGTAGAAGAAGCAGTTTTATTTTTATCACTATTCAGTATCACCTTCTCTTCCTCAACTGTGCACTGTCTTATCTTTAGGACTAACTTCCTATTTTCTCATTTTTTTTTCATTGTAAAACTTTCTTAACTTCCTACATGGTACATTGTTTACCAAGCTTCTTTCTTTCTTTCTTTTTAGAATGCTCATGTTTGAACCTAATGGTGAGATTTTAGTTTTCTGAATATTATTATCTATCTTGCTCTCCCTACTCTGCCCCAGTAACCTTAATGAGACCCAAATGCCCTATGTAACAAAAGACATTTTGAAAATAAGGGGAAAAAAGGAGTTCCCATGGTGATGGATTGGCAGAGGAAAGTTGTGTTTGAGCCAATGCTTTGACAAAGTTTTCTACTACAGAAAGAATCTCTGAGCATCTTTCTAATTGGCTCCCTCAGACAGTTTTTGGTCTTCCTGATTCCAATCTACTATTAATCTTCTCTGTCAGTCACCAGTCACCATAGTATTCTTACAAACTAAAAGTTGAGTGTAGACTTTAATGTTCTGAAGGAAATTTTGAGAGCCTAAGGGAATATATTAATAATTGGCTTAGGTTTAAAAAGTGATTTTTAAACACATTATTGCCCTAAAGATGTGTACATTGTGTATACAATTTGGTACTCATTGATGCCCTCATATTAAGAGTGGAAAACATTTTTTTTAAATTGCTCACTATTTAAAAACAAAAGTCTTTTAGAATCACTTTGCTGTGGTTTCATAACTGTGATTCATTGCTGACTGCCAGGGAATCTCCTGCAAAATTATTACTAATAAGATGCCTTTCAGCTCAGATCCTCTACCCTGTCACAGTGGACATTCCCCAAGGGTGTACCACAGTAGACTAAGGTATGACACTCCCCAGTGGCAGAAGAATCTTTGAAAATGAGCACCTACTTTCCCAACAAAGGACTGAAGATTGAGGATGGAACTGGATCTGGAACTCAAGCTATAAGATGGGGGGAGTATACCCTAGCAGGCTTTTTAGTATTATTTTTTAATATTCATTATATTTCTTCCTATGTCTTTTTGGCTCATGGGATTGTATCTGTGGAGAAACTTCATCATTAGAAAAGAGACAAACAAGGATTGCCATAGAATTTAATTGCCATCTAATTTAATCCTCTAATTTTATATATAACAAAACTGAAGCCCAAAGAGATAGGGCTAGCTTCACACTAGTTGGGAGCAGAGCAGGGGCTGGAAACAATCTTTATCCAATCTGGATGCTTAGGCGAAGCATTGGTTGACTGTTCTCCTTGCTTGGAGGGTTCCTTTTCCAGAGGTAAAGTTAGTTTTTCTTTTAAGATCCATTCCAAGGAATGAATTCTTTCCTAGCTTCCATAATGAAGCAAGGACCTACATGCTTTCATTGGGCTCAACAGAAGTTCCATTGTGTTGTCTTTTCATTCTAACATCTCAGCTCTCTCTGTTGATGTTTCTGTTGTTTCAACCTTTACTCTGGTTATTGGCCTGCAAAGTCACCTGGCTTTTTCTCAGAATTCTGACTTGGTCTGGAATCTTTTCTCTAATTCTTGCTCTGGTGGTGATTGCTGTCCTTATATCTTTGGCTTGTGTGCTCTGGACCAGGTTCTGTTAGAGCCTTGTTATGAGCTGCTTCCCTCTATCTAGATTCTGGATATTTATCCCATTAATAAGGTAAAGCAAGGACAGGAAAGTGTAACAGAATGAGTATGCTGGCAATTGTGAGACCTAGATATTAGCCCCAGCTCTGCCAAGAACTATATGACCTTATCTGGGCTTCAAATTGAATTCCTATAATTAAAAGGAATTGAAGCAGGTTTTTTTTTTAGGTTAATTCAGTAAGGATTTATTGAACTTACACTGTATGTAGAAAGAACAGGTACTAGATAAGATACAAAGTTTAAACAAGACATGGACTAATTCTGGAATTTGCAAAAATTATTGCTTTTAGCATTCCATAGGTAGGTAACTGTCTATGTGATGTAATTTAATGAGTGCTGAAGAGTCCATCCTCAGATGTCTCCCCTGGAATAGCTATGGTGACTGGAATTATAAGCGCAAAGACAATTCTTCCTTTGTATTAAAATATTGTCTTTGAAAGACCCTTGTTATAAAGGACACGTTACCTGGTAGGGCTAATACATGTGAAATCCATTAATAGCTATCTTGGGAACCAGAATTACCAATCTTAACTTGTAGACCATGCAAAAACAGTTAGCAGTTGAATACTGACCTTTGGGTCATAGTTTACCAACCCCTATACTAGATGAATGTATCATTAACTAGGCTTAGGGAGCAGTACCCTAGGAGGCATTTGATGATGGTTGTATTGATGGGAGGAAATGCATTTGACAAAATGTTGCTTGTAGATGTGATAATGAGCAGAATTACTATAGTCAACTACATCCGTAGCAATGGAAGGGAAACAATGAGTTTCAAAGAATCCCTTTAACTTATTAGGGAAAACCAGGATATACATATATATACATGTATGTATGTATATATATATATACACACATATACACATAGCTAATCTGTTTAATTGTCCCCTACTAACCCAGAATCGCCTGGAGGAAGCAGACCCAGAATCTAAATCTTCTACTCCACTACTTTTGGATTTGTTGAATGACCATCCTAAATTGATTTGGTTCTAAGGCCAATTTTCTAAAATATGAATAGGTTCATATTTCTGAAAAATCCACTAGTGCATGCATCTTTTTGGTCATTCATGGATTTATGAACATCTATCCAATATTGTTTGCCTGCTTACAGTACCCTCCAGAAATAAGTATAAAGAACAGGGGCCATTTAGTGTTGTGGCATTTAATGTTGACATTCTCCCTGATCTTGGTAGCTAGGTGATATAATGGAGGGAGTATTGGTCTTGGAACTAGGAAGACACAAGTTCAAATCCAGCCTCAGACACTAGCTATGTCTAAAGCAGGCACTTCATAAATGCTTATTGAGTTACTTGATGATCTGATCTTAACTCTTAGTCTTAATTTTTCATCTATACAAAAGAATCAGATAAAATATTATTATTTACTCTACACATCTGGTTTTTGATCAGAAACTTAATCCATGATCAAGATGGAAGCACTGAAAAATCATATTTTCACGGGCAACTTAAGGTAGGTTGGTCACATAGGACAGCAAGACAACTTGGCTCTTTGGGTCCAGACACTAAAACTATAACATAGAGTATAAGATGAAGGTCCCTGAATTTCTCATGGTTCCATGTGTTCCAATTGTGTTTAATTGGGTACTATAGATAGTAGAAAATAAAGGCAGATCCTCTGAATATTCCTGAAATTGTTCTTTTTTTTTCCTTTCTTGACCCAGATAATAATAATGGATATTTTAAATAGAATTTAAAGCATTGGAAAGTACTCTGCATTAATAATTTCATTTGATCCTCAAAACAACCTCCATGAGATCAATATTATAAGCATAATGATCTTTTATAGACAAAGATGAGAAAATAGCCTTAGAGAGGTCACACTGTTAAGGTCAGAGACAGGATTTGGGCCAGTTGTTTTCTGATTCTATGCCCAAGGTTCTTTTAGTTACCTATGCCTCTACAATCCAGTGATTGACCTTATTGCTATTCCTCACGTGCAAGACTTTCCACTTCCCAACCTGCAATATTTTCACTGACTATGTCCCTCATACCTGGACTGTTTTCTCTTCTCATTTCTGCCTACTGGCTTCCCTGGCTTCCTTCAAAACCAAGCCAAACATCCAACCCTTCTGGAGAGCTATTCGGAACTATGCCCAAAGGGCAACAAAAATGTGCATACCCTTTGACCCAGCAATACCACTACTGGGTCTATACCCTGAAGAGATGATGAAAAAGGGTAAAAACATTACTTGTACAAAAATATTCATAGCAGCCCTGTTTGTGGTGGCAAAGAATTGGAAATCCAGTAAATGTCCTTCAATTGGGGAATGGCTTAGCAAACTGTGGTTTATGTATGTCATGGAACACTATTGTTCTATTAGAAACCAGGAGGGATGGGATTTCAGGGAAGCCTGGAGGGTTTTGCATGAACTAATGCTGAGTGAGATGAGCAGAACCAGAAAACCATTGTACACCCTAACAGCAACATGGGGGCGATGATCAACCTTGAAGAACTTGCTCATTCCATCAGTGCAACAATTGGGAACAATTTGGGGCTGTCTGCAAAGGAGAATGCCATCTGTATCCAGATAAGGAGCTGTGGAGTCTGAACAAAGTTCAAGGACTATTCCCTTTAATTTAGAAAAAACAGATATCTTATTGTCTGATCTTGTTACCTCTTAGACTTCTCTTCTCTTTAAGGATATGATTTCTCTCTCATCACACCCAATTTGGATCAAGGTACAACATGGAAACAAAGTAAAGACTGACTGAGTGCTTTCTGTGGGGGGGAGGGGGGGAGGGAAGCAAGATAGGGGGGAAAATTGTAAAACTCAAATAATATCTTCAATAAAAATTAATTTAGAAAAAACCAAGCCAAAGTTCTGTCTTCTGCAGAAAGTCATTTCCAAACATTTTTAATGCCAGTAATGTGTATATTCCCATGTATGCGTTAAAGCATATAAAAGTTTCTAAGGCCAGAGATGCTTAAAATGGGGTCCATATAAACCTGTTATATCTATATCTATATTATATAGATAGATAGATAACTGTCTTTCAATGTCACCTATTTCCTTTATGGTTCTATATGTTATATTTTATCCATTTAAAAGCATTATTCTGAGAAAGAGTCCAAAGGTCATTTCACCAGATGACCACATTATCCATGAGACACAAAAAGTTAAGAACTCATGTTTTAAAACCATCAGCCTATTCTCTTTCTGAAAGCTAGCTCCATGTAATCATGGTTTCTATGCACTGTCTTTAATGGCTATCACAAATCATTTCCACTTTCTTTGATTATCTATTCTTTCTCACACTAACTAGACCAATATGGTACAAAGAAATGATTGGAGAGAAAGCTGAGATAGGGTTTAATGTTGATCAAACCCTCTGCTGAGGAGACTAAGCACTGTACTAAGACTTTTTTGATCTTCCTTTATCAAATATATATTAGGAAGTGATATGTACAAGGGGAAAAACAATAGATCTGGAATCAAAAGATGTATTTTTGAATCCTGATTGTGCCATTCACTTTTCTGGTAAACTTTGTTTTTGGCTAACTGACATGTAATCTCTTCATTGGACTATATACGAAATCTTTCTGTCTTAGCTGGATCCTATGTTCCTTTGGTCTAGCCTTTAAGAATATTGTATCACTACTCACTGAGGCAATCGAATTCTTTACCTCGGTTTCCCCATTTGTAAATTGGAAGATGGGACTTTTAAGATATCTTTCAGATCTATATTTGTGATCCTATCACTTGTATAGTTTTGGAAAAATCATTTTACTTCTCTGTTCTCAACTTCCTCATCTATAACATAAGAGGATTGGACAAGATTACCTATTAAGACCCTTTAGCTCTAAATCTGTGAAGGATTCTAGGCTTCTACCTTGATAACAGCAAAGGAAGAATTCTCCCTTGACTTCTCAAGAGGATAGTTGAAACTGAAGAATTGGAAAGTGGTTTAACTGACAAGATTTTTGTAATCATGTTAGAAGAAAACATCACTGTTATCATGATTTGGCATGGCTCTGTGTATGTGGGATTGCTCAATTTGAGATTGAAACATAACTGAGTGTATGGTTTTGATAATATTTGCAAGGATCTCTACTTTTAGCTGCTGGGCCAAATCCTTTCCATTTCAGGCTGTGATGAAAAACATTTTACAATATTAGGTTAATTTTGTGGTTTAAGATTTTCCTTCTCCAAAAGATATGAATGATAGATTTTTTAAAAAAATCAATGTGCTCTATATACTTTTTTCATTTAAGTGCCTACTATGTATTCAAAAAGAGGAAATTAATACTATATTGGGGGCAAGGCAATGGGGTTAAGTGACTTGCCCAAGGTCATACAGCTAGGTAATTATTAAGTGTCTGAGGTCACATTTGAACTCAGGTCCTCCTGCACCACTAGCTGACCCCCTCCCCCCAAAAGAGGCGGTTATTACTAGAAAGACCAGGAATTCTTCATTTTCTTCCTCTAAAGTCCTCCTTTGATACCTCCCATTCGATGATAAACTCCTCTATTTGCTTGTTAACTTCTATAGGGCAAGAGCTGTCTTTTGCTTCTTTTTGTATCTCCATAGCTTAATATAGTGCCTGGAATGTTGATTGATTCACTGATTGATACCTGAGTTGAACTGAACCTCTTTTCTGGAGAGCCAAATTCATGCAGTGTAAGCTCTGGCAGCTCCTTCATGGCATGGTCCCAGAAATTCAGGTCAAGACAAGGCTTTACGTGCCTGATTTTGTGGAAAAACAAATAAAAACAATAGCAACAACAAAAACGCATGATTTCTTCTCAGGTAGATCACGTGGTCATAGAAATATATTGTATATCTATGATCTGAGACCTAGATTTATTCAATTTTGGAAGAGTTATCAGTAGGTTGACCATAAAAATCGATGAATTTCTTTTAGCCAAAGAAATTTGCAAAAAAAAAAAACTCTACTAAATTATCTAGAGATTGGTCAGGGTTGGGCCAACACTGAAGGAATCAATTCAATCTTTTTTTTTTTTTTGATGTGCCTACTGTGCATTAAGCACTAATCATATAAAGAGCTTATATTCTATAGGGGAAGACAACATGGACATGTATAATATCTTCAGAAGTGTACAAAAAGAAATCCAAGATAAATTTGTAGGTTAAGCCACTAGTACTTGGAACTGGAAAGGTTCCATGTAGATTAGAAGGTGACTAGAACTGAGCTTTTCAGGAAGCTAAGGATTCTAAAAGGTGGGGTCTGAGAAGGAAAGCCTTATACCAACATAAACGGTAAGCATATCTAATAGGAGAGGTTAGAGAAGATACTATCAAGGCAAGTAACAGGAATGTTCTCTGAGTCTCTGTTTCTCCTTTGGATGAAAGCAGCAAATACTTATGATAAACCTGTATGCAGAGAGCACAGTATTAGATCTGGGTAGAGATAGCATTTAAATAAGATTGCATTCATGGGTCTTATTGTCATGTAGGAGAAATTTTTATGAATAAATTCATCTGTTTTTCTGTCTATTTGTCTTTATCATCTATGTCTAATCTCTCTGCCATCTATCATCTGGCTATATAGATTTTTTGTTTAATAATAATAATTAGTATGAATATAGTGCTATAAAGTTGGCAAAATTCATTAAAAATATTTTATTTTCATCTTCATGTTATAGATGAGGACTCTGAGACAGGCAGAACTCAAATGACTTGCCCAGGGTTACATAGCTAGCAAGTGTGAGAGAAAAAATTTGAACTCAGATGTTCTTTATTTCAAGAATATTCTTCTATCCACTGAGTCAGTGAGTTGTCTCTAATATACCATGATCTATACTAATTCATGTATTATAGTTCAATGAATTCAAGGAGTCAAAGAAAATATGTGCATTGTAAAGTTTAGACAAGTTGTCACTAATTGCTGGAAACCAGGGAAGACTTCATGGAGGGGACTACTTTTGAGCTGGACTTGAAAGTACAGGTAGGAAATTAAATCGATGAAGCAGCAGTTCTACCAACTTGAAAGAGTGAATGCATTCTTTCATTAGTCTTCTGAGTAATGTGCACACTGTGGTGGTCTAGAAATAAATCTGAACTGTGTCAGAATGCAATGCTGTGGAGGCCAGTGGAAACAACAGGTTAAATGATCTGGAGGTTTGATTCTCCCATTAGCTGTATGATCAGGGTCAAGACCCTGGATCTCAGTTTCCTCACCTGCAAAACAAAGGAATTGGACCAAATGACCTCAAACACCTTACTAGCTCTAAAAATTTAATGATTATATTAAATATTTGCTTCTTCAAATGATAATGTCAATAAGGCAAACAGTCTCTGCTACAACATACTGAACAAAAGGGAAACCCTCCAAGTCCATTGAATTGAATTGAGTTTTGGGGAATTATTCCTCTATTTGGTGTTCTTAGGACTACTCACCCAATGAGTTGCCCTCCAGCCTCCAACCCTTATGAAAGTTGTATGCGTTACTAATCACAGACATGCTTTTTGGAGCTCTTTGAGCTAAGACTATTCATTTATTTTTTTAAAAGATAATTTAGGGGCGGCTAAGTGGTGCAGTGGATAAAGCACTAGCCCTAGGAGTCAGGAATACCTGGCTTCAAATCTGGTCTCAGACACTTAATAATTACCTAGCTGTGTGTCCTTGGGCAAGCCACTTAACTCCATTTGCCTTGCAAAAACCTAAAAACAAATAATTTAAAATGGTTTTTGGCTTAGCCTACCCAATGCAATAATATTCTTTTTCTTTCTCTTGTACAGGAGAGGATGAACCAATTCACCTGACGGAATGGCTTTTGTCTGTACTCATGGCTACTGTCTGTTTTCTTTTGTTGAGTCTCTTCTTCATATGTCGAACGTAGGTATCTTCTAGGCTTGCTCCAGGGGCACCCAGGAAAGCCAACAAACGCTGGCTTGTTGCTCACCCTTCACTCCTCACTTCCAACCTCTAGGGAAAGCTCATCTACAGTCAAGCAAGGCCATCAGAACTGGTCATCCATGGGTCTTTTCTGATCCTGCTTTTGGAGATTATTCTTATATAAACAGGCTGGGGGGAAATCAATAGCTGATCTATGGATACCCAAGCCCCAGGGAACTGCTGGGAGCCAGTGACAATCTGCCCTTGGATTTGCTAAGAGCATGGTAATTTTGGTGAAGGCCTGTAAAGTACTCAAGCAGTTCTTGATTTCCTTGCTGACTTCCCTTACATCCTTTGTTGCCTTTTTTCAAGTGCTAGCATGTGCCTTTTACCTGGCAAGTGTTCCTTTCAGTACGGTCAGGCCCCCCACACTGTGAGCTGAAATAAGAGCCGGAACCCCCTGCCGTGGCCATGTGATTACTTCAGACTTGAATAGACAGTGGCTAGCTCCCTGGATCTCCTGTCCCCAAGGAGCTAATTTCGCATGAACCAAGCAATACTTCCTATGACAACATGCCTATATGAAGAAAATCTGGGTTTCAGGGAAGATACCCTGTTTTTTCCTCCCATTTTCCCAAGTAACTTCAAATAGTCCTGCTCCAAGGTCTAGAAATAATATGTGCTATTCAGTTCAATAATATATACTATTCAGCATATTCTTTTATTCCTCATGTGATTTCTGAAAAGGGCATTTTTCAGAGATTATTATGCTTCTGGACAATCTCACCATTATGGATTAGTAAGTTCTTGTGTTATATCTACAAGGTAGTCATGACCCGCTTTAGAATGGGCTGTTACGATTCATCCATTATGAGTATTATTAGAGTTTCCATATTTGATTTTCAAAGATTTAGGAAACCATAAAATATGTTCATGTGAAAACAATTCTGGACATAGTATGATTTTTCTTGTATGGTTCAGCAGGACTTTGCAATATTTATGGGTCATCAGCTACCACTGTTGATGGGCTGATAGTTATTGTATATTGTCTTCAGAGTTGGATAGCCTGCGTAGTATTTCTCTTAGTTCCTAGCTGTGTGACCCTGGGCAAGAAGCAGAATCTCTCTGAGCCCCAGGCAATGATACATGCTGATTTAAATGGACAGAGTACATATCTTATAATTGTGAAGCCATAGATCTGGTTAGAACAACAAGGATTCCCTACTGTCATATTATAATGATAGACATACAAAGGGACAAAGACATCCACTCTACCAACGACAATTGGTCTTTGAGAGTTGACTAGAGCAGTAAGGGTTTACTTGACTGGTCTAGGGTCACACAGTGCATACGTGTGAAAGGCAGGACTTGAACCCAGGTTCCCCTGGTTCCTAGGCTAGCTCTCTATTTTGACCACACCGTCTCAAAGTACCAGTAGATTTATAGCAATCACTAAGAATTCTGAGCAGATAAAATGCCAGTGTGTTTATTGTAATGTGTACCTTTTGAGAGCAAAAACTCTCTGGCAAGAGAACCCGTGGCCTGGTTTAAAACCTCTAATTCTTTTTCAGGTGCCAAGTGTGGACCAAATTGTTTCCTCCCATTCCAGGACCAAACAGTAAAGTTAAGGATCTCTTCTTAAGCAACATTTTTGAGGTAATTTCAGAAGAGTCTTGACATTCAGTCTGCTTGTGCAGCATACTTGTGCAGTGTGCTGAAATACTACATTGAATATAATGAACACTCTTCTACCTCTTTGGCAGGGAATATTTTAATGGAATCATCCAATCATCTCAGTTAAATCATCTGACAAATTGCTTTCTACTTTCCCATTCCTAGACTGGACTCATTAGAATCTGAGTAGCACAGATTTTAAAGCTAGAGGTCTTATTGTCCAACTCCCTCATTTTGCAAGTGAGAAACTGAGGTGACTTGCACAGGGTCACACAACCCAGTATCAATGGGATTCAAACCCAGGTCTTCCTTCCTTTAAGGTTTGGCACTCTCTCCACTTTTCATACAGCATCAGGTAGCTGTGGTCATGTAGACAGTTTTCATTGACCTTCACATCCTTCATTCACTGCAAGGATAAGGAGACATAAGCAGGATCAGCTAGAGTGAATCCATTCATCTAACAGATCAATATAGAGTATTTTTGTGGTACAAGGTAAGCCAGGAAGTGGTCACCTCTGAAATAGGTTCAGAGACAGAGATGGGAGGTAATGTCTTGCACAATTCAGGCAGAATGTGGAATCGTGTTGGCTTCCCTTTGTTATGGAAGTACTAGGCCAATGAAGATAAAACCGTCACTAATATTTTGGAAAGGGGAGCCCAGTGACTAACAGTGTGCTGCTGTTTGACCACCCTTCTCATGTGTGTTTGAGATTCCTCTTGGACTTGACCTGCATTCTCCTAAGAAGCCCAGGTGATGTGAGCAGCAGACTTTAGTCCTTTGTTTGAGCCTCTTAATGGGTCATTGAATGCTTGTATCTGATTTCCCCACAGAAAACAAGTGGTTCCTATTGATAGCAAAAGGAGTAGGCTCAAAGGCTTATTTGATAAGCTCATGGTTTGTTTTTAATTAAAAGCAAAAAGCATCTGTTCAAAATAACCTGACCTGGGGAGGAACAAGCGGATTTCAGTATAAGCAAATAGCAAATATTAATGTTAGAGCTAAGCCTAACCTGGCTTCCTAGGGCCTCTTATCCTCTTGCCATGTTGTTCTTTCCCATTAAACAACCTCAGCAATTAAAAAGAAAAAAAAGAATCAAGTAAACCTAGGGAACTGAATGCTGCAGTGTGCCCAATGGATGGAAATTCTCTAGTCGCCAGAAAAATGGTAGAACCATATCCAACTTTGCCATATGTAGTCTTCCCATCTCACAAAGCAACTACCTCCAAGGGCCCTGGTCCAACTTGGTTTGGCTCCACTGCTAATAAAGGCAATAAGGGGCCAAGCCAGTGCTGTTGGTGGTAGCAGCTTTGATTACAAGTATCAGCCCAGTAGGAATCAGCTGGAAAGCATTAGGAAGGAGAGGAAATGGTGGTGGTGCATTGATCATTTCTAATTACAGCTGGCATCCCAGAAGTACTGGAGGCATTCTTGGGCTTTGGGGATCTTTGCCTTCCAAGAACTCTCTCAGGGTAAGGATTTGTCAAGTCAGATTTTGCCTGTTCAGATCCCAGAAAGAAACCATTCTGACTGTGGTGCCAATAGAGAGTATGTTTTGCATAATTCAAACCCAAAGAGTTCCATTCCTGACTGCTATTTACTGTGTGACCTTGGACAACTTACTTACCTTCTCTGGTTCTCAATATCTCCTTTGGAAAAATGAAGGTTGTGGACTAAATGATCCTTGCCAGCCTTAAAACCAGATTCTATGAATCTTTCTCTCTACTTAGTCAATTAATTATTAAGGTTTAATATGTACCAGACATTGCTCAAGATGTTAAAAATACAAAGAAAGGAAAAATTCTGTCTTTACTTTCCCTAAAGAAGTTTAGATTCTGTTAGGGGAGGCAATATCTAAATAAGTAAATAAATTCAGGGTAGATGGAATCTTAGAGGGAAGACCAAGGGAGAAGGGATGAGAAGAGACTGAGAAAGTTCTGCAGAATGTTGGATGTGATCTGAGGAAGTCAAGGGAGCCAAGAGAGAAATGCTTCCACCTTTCTTAACTTCTTAACTTTAATTATTACAGAAATGGCTTTTTCTAAATGTTTAAGTTTCAAATCAGCTTTGAAACTGTTGTTATTTCCTCTCAAATGTAGGAAGGTAGTACAGTGCTGTGAACAAATTGCTGGTATGGTGTCAGAAGCATCAGGTTCAAATCCTGCCCCACTGCTTACTACCTCTGTGACTTTGGGCAAGGCCTCTCTGGGCCTTAGTTTCTATCTTTCTAATGCAGTGTTCAGACTGATCTATGAGGACGTTTTTTGACTTTACATCTATGCTCTTATGATAAGTGCAAACTTGGGCAAGTCATTTCAGTTTCAAATCTAATGGATAAAATGAGGGGACCAGATTTAATCTGATCCTGATTCAAATATATTATTATTGCTAAAGTTGTATATGGAAAAGGTAAACACATTTAACTGGAACATGGGAAATAATATTGCATAGACTGCTTTATTTGTAATTGTTTTTCTTAAAAAAATGCATAGCAACACCTCTGACACTAAGTTACGTGAGCAGCCTTGTGGATAATCAGTATATCTTTAGAGACTTTCTTTCAAGGGACTGATGTCAAAGCAAATAATATTTGTTTTCCAGAAATCCAGGTCTGGTGAAACAGAAATTGAAGTCATAAGTTATGTGGAAGACCCTGCCTTGGACAATTTGGATGATTCAGTATTTTGATATTCACTGATGTAATCTTAGGAAATGCTCCAGGTCACATCAGGAAAGACAAGGATAGATGGGCTATTTCTTTGGGACTCAACCTTGCCTTATGCATCTTGGTATTCAGATAGCAAATGACATCCTACTAAACTACAACACCATCCACCCAACTTTATTTTTCTGTTTGCTTTTGGAAAATTGGAACTTGTTGGTCAGTCTCTCTGTGATCATAGCAAGGTGACTGAAGATGCCCAGGTGCAAGTCAGGTACTTTCAATCATTTGATGGACAAGTTTCTAAAGCAAATGGAACTTTTTTGGTTGCAGTTCAGCACCCATGCTGCACTCGCTTTGGCAGGAACCAACCAAAGACCTGCGGAAAAAACTCTATAGTGACTTCACTTTTGTAAATCTAGTTATTGCTCTTCCTCTTCTGAATGAGGTCTATGGGATCAATAGTTCTTTCGGACTCAGGGTCATCGATATGTATACTAGAAACAGAATGCTCTGGGGAGAGGGAGTGGATCCAAGTGGAGGAGTAAAGACTGGGACTTACCTGAGCTCTCCCAAATTCTGCTCCAAACAACATTAAAATAATGCCTCAAAATGAATGCTGAAGTGACAGAACCAATAAATAGACGGGGTGAAACAATTTTCTAGCCCAAGATAACCTAGAAGGTTATCTAGAAAGATGTGTCTCACAGGGGTGAGAGTAGAGCACAATCCATGGCACTTTGTGCCAGTGTAGACTGGACCCTTGCAAGTCAGCAGCAGGTTAAGTGAATCAGTGGCAAAAGCTTCCAGAGTTTCCAACCCTTAGAGAGGAAGGGGATCTGATAACCGGTCAGAAGGAGATTATAGTGAACTTCTTGCTGGTACTGGGATGTCCATCTGTTGCAATGCCCATATGTGGTTCTGAACCACAGTCCCAGGGCAAGAGGAGCATTAGCCAAGGAAAGACCCTTTGGAAAACAGTAGTCACTCACAGACCAGAGCACAGAGAACATGAATGGTGTCTTCACCTTTTCTTAGATCCTATCACCTTAGAAGAACTAAAAATGGGGCAGCTAGATGGTGCAGTGAATAAAGCATCGGCCCTGGAGTCAGGAATACCTGAGTTCCAGTCTAGCTTCAGACACTTAATAATTACCTAGCTGTGTGGCCTTTGGCAAGCCACTTAACCCCACTGCCTTGTAAAAAAAAAAAAAACACAAACCAAACAAACCAAAAAAAAAAAAAAACCCTAAAAAACAAAACAAAACTAGAAGAGCTAAAAATTTCAGAACCGTAGGAATAGCTCTGAAAATAGTAGCACAAAAATATTGAAGCATGGATCAGTACCAGTGCATCACAGGAACAGAGCTCAACTTTAATATAAAGTTAAAATTCAATAAATAGTTTGGAGAAATGAGCCAATAATAAAAAATAGTCTATATACAAAGTTACCATGGTAACAGGAAAGATAAAGACATAGGCCCAGATGAATATACCAATGTTTCCAAACAGCTACATGCAAAACCACAAAGAAAAACATGAATTTTCTCAGGTACAAAAATAACTCCTGGAAGAGTGCAAAAAGAATTTTCAAAATCAAATAAGAGATATAGAGGAAAAATTGAGAAAAGAAATGAGTCAACAGCTTGATAATGGAGGCATAAGAAAATAGTACCTTAAAAAATGCAGTGGGCCAAATAGTAAAAGAGACACAAAAGTTCACCAAAGAGAACACTCTGAAAAGCAGAATTGGATAAATGGGAAAAGATGTACAAAAATTCATCGAATAAAAGAACTACTTAAAAAGTAGAAATGGTCAAATAGAAAAAGAGATACAAAAGTTTTAATGAAAAGACTTCATTAAAAATTAGAATAGGCAAGTGGAAACTATTGACTTCAAGAGATATCAAGAAACAAAACAAAATCAAAAGAGCAACAATAAAGAGAATATGAATTATTTCCTCAGAAAAACTGACCTAGAAAATGTTAGAATAGATATAATTTAAGAATTGTCAAACATGAATACTGGAAGAAATTATCAAAGAAAACCACTTCAATATCTTAGAAACAGAGGATAAAATGAAAATGGAAGTAATTAACTGCTCACTTCCTGAAAGAGATCTCCTAATGAAAACTTCAATGAATATCACAGTCAGATTTTAGAACTTTTTGATCAAGGAAAAAATAATATGAAGAAAAAGAAATACCTCAAATATCATGAAGCCATAATCAGGCACAAACTTTAGCAACTCTTGTATTAAAGAATCAGAGGACTTGGAATACTAGATTATAGAGGGCAAAGGAACTAGGACTATTGTCAAGAATCACCTACCCAGAAAAATTGGGTATAATTCTTTAGGTTTAAAACTGGATATTTAATGGAGAATTTTCAAGTATTCCTGATGAAAAGACCAGAACAGAATAGAACATTTGACTTTCAAATATAAGACTCAAGAGAAGCATAAAAAAGATAAGGAGGAAAGAGAAAACATGTGAATCCATAAGATTAGACTATTTATATTACTACATGAGATGATAATTGTAACTTCCAAGAATTTTATTATTATTAGAGTAATTAGGAGTTTAAGTAGAGGGCATGAGTATGAGTTGATTATGATGGGATGTATTTTAAAAAATCAAATCAAATTAAGGGATGAAAAAAGAGAGTAGATGGAAGAAGGGTGGAGGAAGAATGGGGTCAATTTTCTCACATAAAAGGAACTGTCACAGTGGAGGGGAAAATTGGGGGAAGGTAGGCAATACTTGAACCTCACTTTCATTGGAATTGCTAAAAGAGGTAATCTATCTAATCCTTCAGCAAAGTAGGGGGGGAAGGAGATAAGCTAAAGGATGGGAGGTTGATAGAAAGGAGTGTGGATTGGGGAAAGCAGTCATCCAAAGTAAAATTATTTTGAGGAGGGAAAGGATAAAAAGAGAGAAAATAAATGGAGAAAAAAGTAGAATGGAGGAAATATACAGTAATTATAACTGTGAATGGGAGTTGTATAAATTTTTTCATAAAACTGAAGCAGATAATAGAGTGGATAATATAATTTAGACATAAAGGGTAATACCATAAGCAAATTAGGGAGAGTATGAATTAGCTGTCAGATTTATGGATAACGGAAGAGTTAATGACCAAACAAGTGATAACATTACAGGTTAGAAAATATATAATTTTGGTTATATTAAATTAAAAAGGTTTTCCATAAAACCAATGCAGCTAGGGGCAGCTAGGTGGCTCAGTGGATAAAGCACTGGCCTTGGAGTCAGGAGTACCTGGGTTCAAATAAGGTCTCAAACATTTAATAATTACCTAGCTGTGTGGCCTTGGGCAAGCCAATTAATCTCATTTGCCTTGCAAAAATACCTAAAAAAAAACAAACCAATGCAGCCAAAATTAGAAGGAAAGAAGAAAGCATGAGGGAAAAGGATTTATAGGAAGTTTCTCTGAAAAAGGTCTCTTTTTTCAAATATGTAAAGAATTGAGTCAAACATAAGAATTCAAGTTATTCCCTAATTAATCATCAAAGAATATGAACAGTTTTCTGAAGGAGAAATCAAAGCTATCTATAGTTAATTAAAATGTTCTAAATCTATATTGTTTATAAAAATGCAAATTAAAGCTCAAAGGCTCTACCTTATATCTCTCAGATTGTCTAATATGACAGAAAAAGAAAAAAAATGTATATATAGGAGGAACTGTTGAAAGACACTAATGTACTGTTGATGGAGTTTTAAGTTTCTTCTGGAGAGAAATTTGGAACTGTATTAAAGGGCCATAAAACTGCATATTCTTTGATTCAGCAATGTCACTACTAGATTTCTCTCTCAGAGATTTATTTTCTAAAAAAGAAAATGACCTAATTCTACAAAAAAAAATCTTTATAGCAACTTTTTTTTCATGATGGCAAAGACCTGGAAATTGAAGGAATTCCCATGTATTGAGGAATGGATGAACAAATTGTGGTATATGTTTGTGATGGGATGCAATAATCTTATAAGAGAGCAGTATGCTTTCAGAAAAACCTGGAAAGACTTACATGAACTGATACAAAATAAAATGAGCAGAACCAGAAAAACACTGTATATAGGAACAGCAAATATTCAACTGTAAATCATTTAGCTATTCTCAGCAGTCTAATGGTCTAAGAACTTCAAAGAATTTATGATAATAGATGTTATCCACTTCCAGAAAATGAATGGAGTCTGAATGCAGATTGAAGCATACTTTTTAAAAACTTTCTTTATTGTTCCTGGTTTTTTTAAAATTTGGTCTGGGTTTTTACATGACTTCACATGTATAACTTAAATTGAATTGACTGCCTTCTCAATGAGGGAGAGAGAAAAAGGGGAGAAATTTTGGAAGTAAAATTAAATATATATATATATATATATATATATATAGATATTATATATAGATACATATAAAAGTTTTTACATGTAATTGGAAATAAATTAAATATTAAAAAACAAAATCAGATACTGGTATATTGAAAAGCAAGAATAAACCAGTTGGCATCATTTGAGATCAGTGTATTAAATACACATGTGTATGAGTATATACATATATATATATATATATATATTCTAAGAAAACCATCCTTTATCAAATAGAGGAAAGGAATTTCTTTGAAGACTGTATTATGTTAATTAAAGCTGCCAAGAATGACCTGAGCAGCTGGGCTTCAGTTAGAATTATTCCGTTATGATTCAACTTTAGTACATGGAACCTTTCCTGATCC
The DNA here is from genome assembly GCF_037893015.1 of Macrotis lagotis. Taxonomy (NCBI): domain Eukaryota; kingdom Metazoa; phylum Chordata; class Mammalia; order Peramelemorphia; family Peramelidae; genus Macrotis; species Macrotis lagotis. The sequence continues at coordinate 151,954,856 of NC_133665.1, forward strand.
TGCCAGCTTCCAATAATTCCCTCTGCTACTCCCACTAATTATATGTATTGATTTTGTGTACATACAAATACATATATATGTATATATTTGCACTGACCTATGCCTCCTTAAATTAGATTGAAAGAATCTTGAGGGTGGGGATTATTTCACCTTTTTTTCATCCCAGGTATAGTACAGTGTCTGGCAATAGAAGGAACCTTAAAAAATGCTTGTTAATTGATTTTTCTGAGGATAACAGATAATTTAACATTTTATTAGGGAATAGTATATTTGTCTCTTTGTTCTTAAAGCAGAGATTAGAGCCTTAGGTGATAGGACCCAACAGCGTTAAGTTTAGACTTAACTAAATTTGCCCATTGTAGGGAATATGGACAGAAAAGTAGGATGTGTGCCTCCATTAGACAGGATACACAATTGAGTTGATGGACATTGGGGGTTAAGGTGGGGATAGCAGACATCTGGGAGGGAATACAGAACAACCAAAAAAAAAAGGTACCAAAAAAACACCAAGACTCTTGATAAAAATCTACCCTAAGGACTCCCTGCTTGGTATCTACCATCCTTGTGCCAGGAAGTCTGAAACCTCAGATTTCATCTTTCTTTAGCATGTTACAAGAGATAAACATAAGCAGTTCTGGTAGAGGGCAAGCCTTTTTATTCCTTAATTTTTCTTTTTTCTTTTGAACCTGAAGAAAGGTGATATTTAAAAATATTTAAATATTTAAATATTTAAAAATAATAGAAAGCATTTCAAGAGACCCTGAATTTAAGTCCAACCTCAAATACTAGCAGTGTGACCCTGGGCAAATCTGTTAACCAGGTTTGCCTCAGTTTCCTCAACTGTCAAATGAGCTAGAGAAGAAAATGGCAAACCACTCCAGTATCTTTGCTAAGAAAACCCCAAATGGGATCACAAAGGTTTTCAAAGTTCTCTACATGGTTATCTTAGTTACTCATTACAAAAAATCCTGAAGATAGGTGATATTACCATCTCATTTAGATGAGGAAACTGAGGCTGAGAGATTGAGTGACTTGCTCAGAGGCACACAACCAGTAAGTTTGAAGTGGAATTGGAACTCAGGTCTTCCTGAGTTTAGGACCTCCAGGGCTCCCTCTATTGTGCTACTCAGCTGCCTAGTAAACATAGAAACATGGGGAAAAAAGGTTATATATGAAACTGTGGACTTGTTATTTTTAAATTGTATGTTAAATTTAGCCAAGTAGGTACAAAATTATTTGTCAAGGTTTTCTTCTCAACTTCCTTCTCTATATGTTGAAAAATTTTCATCACACACATACAGACACACATATGTACATATGAATATATGTGTGTGGATTGCATCTCTTTCACAATCTACTCCTATTCTCTTCCACTTTCTCAAGAGAAAATTTTCTTTTTAATAAAAGGGTGTACTAAAAAAATCAGCACATTGAATACATGGCAAGAATTTTTCCTGTTGGAGGCAGTCTTCACATGAGGTCAGCCACTTTAATGAAGCCTTTCCACAATGACCTTTCCCTCTATAGAGAATCAATGTCACAGTCCCTGTCTCACTTGGTACTTGTCATATGATACCTTATCTTGTTCTTTTTTGGGGGTTGTTTATATAATGCTTCTTCAATTAGAAAGAACTCCTTGGGTGCAGAGACATGTCTTAGACATATCACACCTCTCTCTCACCTTCTACCTGTATCTAACAGATACTCAAGAAATGTTTATCAATGATAATATTGCAAGGAAGCCTTTGTTCTATAATTAGGCTATGTCCCAAAGCTTTTGGAAGCCTTGGATATTTTTGGAAGGAAGGGATCATAGAATATACAAATTGCCCCTAGTATCTCTCCTGCTCATCCAAATACCTTGAGCAAAATTTTTATCATGGACCCATTGCCAAGGCTGACCTTCACCAGTCTCCACATCCATATAGATAGACTAAAAGATTTTGAAAAAAAAAAGAAAGACCGTGTTTTCATATTCTAATCTCCTTATTTTGTCCTCTAGCTTTCATAACTATGAGAAGAAAAAAATGATATGCTCTGCCATGGGCAACACATCTGGGCTTTCTAAAAATGTATTGTTTTGGGGCTTAGCATTTGTTTTTGACTTCAGTGTGGGTTCTTACCAAAAATAGGGCTCAATTTAGAGCTGAGGGGTTGAAAGGTCAAATGGATACTCATTCACATAGGGAAAGAAAATTCTGATTAAAACTGAAATTTTGTAAGATGCTTTTCAAGTAAGATGCCTGCCTACATATCAGGACCATCTGTTTGTTGGCAGAATTAAAAAACCAAAAATCTAAACAAACCTCAGGTGCTAATTTGTTAAAGAAAAGATAACATCTGGAAATGAGAATAGAGAATTGAAAGCCATGTTTGATGACATGGCAAGAGTGAAGAGGGACCTAATTAGGGAAAGGACTGTGTTCATTTGAGAGGGGTAGCTCTCTGGGCCAATATCTTTGGTTTTTGTATGATAACCAAGTACTGAAGAGTTTCTGTATGGATGATTGTTTTTGAAAATTTCTATGTACTTTGATACTTAGTCATCTTATTTGTGATTCCATGGGGAGAGTGGCAATGTAAGCCATGTGACACACTGGATTAAAAGAACAGTGAAGATATTTGTGAGTCACCTGCTCCAGGGCATCCTTCTTTAAAAGAAAACTTGCAAAATGTGATTTCACTTTCCAACTGAGGGATTGAATCCCTTGATGATTCCCGAAAGTACCATACTCACTCCATACTCTTCATCACCCATCCAAAAGAAGAAAAAAAATCATGTGATCTATTAAAATATATTGATATACTTTGCTCAACATGTTTTATGGATTCTATCAATATTCAGTATTGGCAAATGGGTATGACCTGGGACAATGTGGTGCTTTAAATATTATGAATTACTTAGTCATGAATTATGTTTGGTTATAAGACAACTGGGAAGGTGTTTTTTGATATAAAGCTAGTCAGGGTTGCTAAGTGGTACAGTGGATAGAGCACTGGTTCTCAAGTCAGGAGACCCTGAGTTCAAATTTGACCTCAGACACTTCACACTTACTAGCTGCATCACCCTGGGCAAGTTACTTAACCCTGACTGCCTTCAACAAAAGAAGTAGTTTGTCAGAAGTAAATTGAGTTTTTATGGACATATTCATAAACCATGGTAGAGGTAAAAATTGGTTCCATCAGTCTGCAGCTCAGTTTGTAATTATAAACTGTTTGACTAATCCTCTCAACCCAGTGATCCCAATACTAGAGATATACATGTACATATTTGTATGTATAAGGACAGAGAATATGAAGTAGAAGTAGAAAGAGGATTTAACCTGGACTCAAAGGGCCTGAGATCAAATCCAATTACTACTTGTGTGTCCTTGGCTATATTGCTTAACTTCTCTGGGCCTCAGTTTCCTCTTCTGTAAAATGTAGGGTTTGAAATAGAATTCACTGAATTTTCTAGAGCCACAATACATGACAAAGGTCAACTATAAACCCAGCTCTTATATAGTACCATGCTTTGCGATAGCATTGAACTAGAAACAAAATGGATGCATATTGACTGGGGAGTTTCTGGACAAATGGCATTATGTCTATTGTCCAATAAGAAATGATGAATATAATATAATATCAGAGAAACATTGTATGAAATTGATGTAAAGTGAAGAGAATGGAGTCAAAAGAAAAATACCCATATCATTATGAAAATATAAGGGAAAAGGATCATGAAAAGAGTTGAACACTTAATAGCTGAAAAATCAATCATGGTTCTAGTGAACAGATAATGAAATTTATCACTCCCTCAGCAGATAGGTGGAGGACTACTAGGGCAGAATGCTACATACATTGTCATATATGGTCCCTATAGGAGAAGTTTTTATTTAATGGTTTTCTCTCCTCATTCCTGAGCTGATATTTTGGTACCTTGTATTTCCAGAAGTGATTGATATATAAATAAAATATATTAATAAATCTTCTCTTAAAAAAGGAAAGAATTGAGATCCTGTAAATCCATGTTCTATTTTCTGAATGAGCTAAAAACTCAAATCAAAAATCTTATTAAAGCCTCTTTAATTGGAGGACTGGCAAAAATAAGATGACTAATTTGATCAGTGATAAAATAGCTTTCCTAGAGAAGCTAGGTAGCATAATGGATAGAACAGTGGACTTGGAGTCATAGAAATTCATCTTTATGGCTTCAAATCTGGCCTCAGATTCTTAATTGTGAGACCTGGGCGCATCATTTACTCCTGTTTGCCTCAATTTTTCATCCGTAAAATGAGCTGGCAAAGTATGGCAAACCACTTCAGTACTTTTACAAAGAAAACCTCAAATGGAGTCAGAAAAAGTCATATTCGACTGAGAAATGACTGAACAATTACAAAAACAAAGGAAATAAAGTGATTTAGTTTGATCAGTGACAAAATAGTTTCCTATTTTGACTAACAAAGTTCTGTGGCTTGGGTTTCATGAGTTTTCATGAATGATGAGAATAAAACAAAGAAAAAAACTCAGCAGGTTAATTGTGCTTTTTCTGATATTGATGGATGGCTCACCTCTTCAAGATTTGACAAAAATCCACATAATCTTAGAAAGTGCAGGAAACAAATTAAGAGTGACCTCTTTTTTTTAACTACTGAAGACTGGGATCAATGGAATATGAACATCTTGACCTTTGACTTCAGACTATGTTTGCATATACAAGCCAACCTGGGAGTGAAAATTGTGAATTTGGTCAAGGGAAAGTCAGTCTATATTTTGATATCTAAACAAGTGGGTTTATTTTATCCAGCCAGACCATCTAGGAAGCAATCAGGCAGGTCATATATCTTAGTTTCTTTTTTTTTTCTTGCAGGGGTTCTTAATCTTTTTTTTGTGTGTTATTGGACCCCTTTGACAGTCTGGTAAAGTCCCTGGACCCCTTCTTGGAATAATGTTTTTAAATGCATGGAAAAATGATAGAATTATCAAGATAACAAATTGTATTGAATTAGTTATTAAATGCATATTCAGAATAACATCAAATAAGTTCAGACTCAAGGGCAAGAACCATTGTCACTATTGAAATACAGCACCATGTTAACTTAGGTCAGTCAGTATTCTGTATTTCTGAAAAGGTTAGCATGAGTAACAGGTTTCATTGTTGTCTTGCTGTAATGACCACTTTTGAGCCACTCGGTAATGAAACAAATGTCTCTGAAGTTTTGCAGAAACCTCTGGATTTTTTTTAATGTCTATTTTCCAAGATAATTTTTATTTTATACTGAGTGTAGCTTGGTTGACAAAAGAGAATTCCTTTACCTGTGGAACATTATGAGACTTTCTGGAGAAGCCTCTTGTGAGGGTTATGTCTTGTTACTGAATGATAATGGAGTTAGAAGTTAAACATAGGGTAGCACTGAACTACATGTCTTCTTTCTTTCTTCTCATTCTTTGCCTTTCCTCATTTTCCTTTTCTTTTTCTTCCTGTTTCTCCTCTTTTTCCATGTTTTCATGCTACTCCCCCTCTTTCTCTTCTTTCTTTCTCTCTTCCCTTAAAGCACTGTAGCCCATCACATTCCCATTTCCCATAAAAGTAATTTCTTTATCTAGAGTAAAACAAACAATTATCTGGATTTTTTCATACCTTTATTCAATTCCCTCCACCCCCCAACTATATAAGAATTGAAGAAATGTCATGGCAAGAACCTGGATTTAGTTCCATGGTGTAGGCAAGTCCTATTACTTCCCTGTGAAATAGTTTTCTCGACATGCCCCTTATTCAGCTCTGGGTGGCAGGGTAGGGGTTTAGGGATGGACAAATGCTTTTTGGAGTTCTTTGGAGATTGAAATGATCAAAATATGTTACATTAATTATTTCTCTTCCAAATTTAACAGCAAGGGGATAACTGGGATTCCTGGTCTACCTTGTGACACTCATGCAATTGTGAGACTACATTTGGGACATTATGTATGTAAGGCTCCCAGTTCTAGAAACTTATGTATGTGTGAGGCAGTATGCTTGCCTGGTAAGGAGATTTGTCCGGGAGAGAAATAATCTGAATTCAAATTCTGCCCGAGTCATTTAATACCTGTACAATTAAGACAAGTCATTAAACCCTCTCAATTTCATAACCAGATAAGGATATAGCTACACTAAATGATATTTTCTAGTTTTAAATCTATGATAGCTTGAGTTATTCTTTAAATTTAAAAGTAAAAATTCTCAATGGAAATATATTTATGGAATCTAGTCATACAAATAGTTTCCAATACTTTTGGGTCTGTTGACATTCACCTATAAATCAACCTGTTTGTTTTTGTCTTAAAAACCAAAGAAGCAAAACCTAAGGGCTTTTGCCATTTCAGTCTTGAAAGAAACCAATCTACACTAAAGATCACAATTCTCATTTGCAATTAAGAGGCAAAGGAGGCTTTTGTCTAAATGTTGAATTCTGCTGAAATATGGGGGGGTTTACTTGGAATCATGGAAGGGGAAAATGTAATCTTCGTGGTCCATTAAGAATAAGGAGGAACAAGGTCTCTTGGAAATGGTCAGCATTCCTAGTATATTGTCATTGCTCTTTGACAGACTGGGAGACTCAATGTTCAATATAATAGTCTAGGATATTTGCCTCCCTAAAACTTTGTTAGAAAGTGCAATAGGGGGATACGGTCTTTAGACTAAGGAAATTGATTTTTATCTTATTTAATATAACTGCGACCTTATATTAATTAGGAAAGTTTTAGGGACCAAAGCAAAAACTGTGCACTGATTGATGAGTTAGCATAGCCAAGCTATGTTTTGTTTCAAATTTCATCTTCAAGGGATCCCTAAGTATCATAGTGGTCCCTTCCTTCTCTGAATTCCTCTTTATGGCACTTATAGCTCATCCCAATCATTTCAGGTTTCTTATATAATTGACTTCTTCCTTATAAATTCTCTCATACCAAATGAACTAGTATGGAGGTATGGATGTAGGGGGAAGGGAAGAGAGAGAGAGAGAGAAGCAAGAATTAGAGGAAGGAAACCCAATGGAGTATATTTGGATGAGGAAGAATGGACAGAAAAGAAGTGAGATTGTATTAGGCTTGAGCAACAGATCAGAAAAGAGTTTGACAAGAAAGAGTTCAAGTAAATGTTAACTTTGAGAACTGGATACAAAATATGGCATGGAAAAATGAAGGGAAGGGAAGAGATGAAGATGGAAGGGGAGGGAAGAAGGGAAAGGAAGAGGAGGGAAGAAGGAGAGGGAAGAGGAGGGAAGAAGCAGAGAGAAGGGGAAGGAAGGGAGTAAATTATACTATATATCTGGCATTGTGTAAAACACCATTTACAAACATTGCTTCATTCAATCCTCACAATAACCCTAGGAGGTAGGTTGTTATTGTCACCCCCATTTTATAGTTGAAGAACTTGAATTAGACAGGTTAAGGGACTAGTCAGGAAGGGTCACAAAGATATAAGCATCAGAGACCAGCTCTGAATTCACATCAACATGACACAGGCTTAGTGTCACCTAATTCCATTTGTAAAATTCAGATCAGAGAAGGGATAAGTTTGCTATTTGGGGGTAATTGGAGCAATGATAATAGATGATAGAAAAATGGCAACAGAGAAAATTCAGATTTTTCTAACACAAGTAATCTTTAGATATAGAAATATAAAAAAGAGATTGTGAGCAAAAAATTAAAAACTGGGGTGGATAGGTGGTACAGTGGATAGAGCACCGGCCCTGAAGTCAGGAATATCTGAGTTCAAATCCGGCCTCAGACACTTAATAATTACCTAGCTGTGTGGCCTTGGGCAAGCCACTTAACCCCCTAAAAACAAAATTAAAAAAATCAAGATAAATAAGGTGGTAAGAGAACTTGTTCAAGACATGAAGCTTCAATAAAAGAACAAAACAAAACAAAACATAGGTGACATAATTTTCAAATTTGAAGATCACTTAGGATATTATGCATAAAGCAAGAAAGCTTCTTAGAGTTGATATAGTCTAACCCCATTGTTTCGCACATAAGGGGGAATTGAAACTATTAAATTTAAATGATTTGCTCCAAGTCACAATCTGAGCTAATTTAAACTTGAATTCAATGTCCTATGACACCTAATTCTATTCTCTTTCTATTCCATTGTGATTGATGTTATTATAGCAGATGATAGAATGAGAGTTTTCAAGACGGCCAAAATGATGCTCTGAATCCTACAAGATGAGGTTTAGTTACTTGAAATACTTCTGTTAAAAGTAAACAACAAATGTGAAAGCACAAGCTGAGGGAAATAATTTAAGGATATATTTATTTAATGAGGAAGGAATCTGAAGTTTATAGCAGACTGCAAATTTAATATGAATTAAATGTGATGGGGCAGTCAAAAACTAATGTGATCTTCAAGAGACACAAATAGGTGACTAATGGCGAGAATAAGGAAAATTAGGGATTCATTGTATTTGTCTCTGATCAGACTACATATTAATAATATTTTGTTCAATTCGGGGCACTATAATTTAGAAAGGACATTGACAACCTGGGGTGTATCCCAAAGAAGGCGACTAGGATTGGGCAAATAGTTTAGGAAAGACTTTGATGACATAGAATGGATTCCAAAGTGTACAACTAAGATTGACTGAACAAACATGTAGGGAACGTAAGCTCCCTGGGGGCAGGGACTGATTTGACTTTGCTTTTGTAACCTCAGAACCTAGCACAGGATTTTTATGAGTATTGAATTAAAGGAATGATGAGATCTTTGTTTTGAAGAAGACTTGAGGGAGAAATGGTATAATAGCTATCTATAAGAATGAAAGGATAGAATCCAATCACATGAACCACATACAGAACTGGAAGGAAATTAGAGGTCATCATAGTCAATGTCCTCATCTTACTAAAGAGGAAATGGAGGCACAGAGAGGTTAAATGATGTGCCAAGGTTATATGGTATCTGAGTGAAGTTTTGAGTCCATGTTTTCCTGATTCCAAATTTGGTGCTCTAGCCACTATTTGATGCTATCACACAAAAGAGTTATTAGATATGAATCTGGAGAAAAGATGTAAGAACAATAGTAGGAAGAGGTAAATTTTGGCTTGGTATGAAAAAAAATCCTGAAAGGTCCTGATAATTAAAGTTGGATAATTAAATTGGAAGGACCATATTGAGATCCAATGGGTTTGCTCTTACTAGAGATTTTAGAATGGAGATTAGATAATTATTTCTGGGGAATATTATAATTCAGGTATAGGCTGAATTGGAAACTGGGACAGAGGATAAAGTTCCAGGAAGACCTGAGTTTAAATTCAACCTTAGACATGTGTTTGTGTGACCCTGGGCAAGTCTTAACCCTTCTTGCCTCAGTTTCCTTATCTTAAAAAGAACTAGAGAAGAAGTTTAAAAACTCAATTGGAAAAACTGGGAAAAGAAATTCAAGAGAAAATTAATGCTAGCAACAAGAAAACAAATCCTTGGAAAATAGAATTGGACAAATACAAAATGAGAGTAACTCTTTCAGAGCTTCAACTGGGCAAAAGTAAAAAGAAAATAATTCTCTCAAATCCTCAATTGGGCAGATGCAAAAAGAAAATGATTCTCTCAAAACTATACTTGGGCAAATGGAAAACTCCTTCAAAAATAGAATTGACCAACTGGAAAAGGAGTTGCAAAAGGTAAGTGAAGAAAATTCTTCTCTAAAAAAATGGAATCAGTGGAAACTAATGACTTCATGAGACAACAAGATGCTGTTAAAAAAAACCCAAAAGATCGAAAAAATAGCAGAAAATGTAATATACCTCATCAGCAAAACCTCTGATCTCGAGAACAGATCACTGAGAATTATAGGCCTTCCTGAAAACATTATAGAGAAAAAAAAAGCCTGGACTTAATATTACAGGATCTAGTGATAGAAAATTGCCTTGATATAATGGAACCAGAGGGCAAAATAGTTATTGAAAGAATACATCGATCCCCTCCAGAAAGAGAACCTAAAATGAAAACACCACAGAATGCTGTGGCCAAATTCCAGAACTATCAGTTAAAGAGAAAATCCTGCAAGCAGCCAGAAAGAAACCATTTAAATACCAAGGAGCCACAGTAAGGATTACACAGGACCTGGCTGCATCAACAATAAGGGATTGAAGGTCCTGGAAAAAGATATTCCAAAAGGCAAGGGAGCTTGGAATGCAGATAAGAATCCACTATCTAGCAAAGCTGAGCCTTCTTTTCCAGGGGAAAAGATGGACATTTTACAAAGTGGGAGACTTCCAACATTTCTTGATGAAATGACCAGAGCTAAATAGAAAATTTAGACATCAAACAGGAGGCTCGAGAGACACATGAAAGGGTTAAAAAAAGGGTAAAGAAAAAAAACTGCTATCCAATAAGATGAAACTGGCTATTTATCCACTTGGGGGGGAAAAGTCTCATAACTCTTGAGAATTGTAACTCTATTAGACAGAATATGCCTAGCCAAAAGGGAAGGACATTCATAACTTTTGCGTGACTCAGAATGATTTAAAAACAATACCTCCTTAAAAAGGGGGGACAATAAGAAGATGGGAGAATGGAGGAGACTGAATGGGGTAAATCTCATTACATCAAGAGGTACAAAAGAGCTACTGTAATAGAGGGGAAGAAGGGAGGTGGTGAGAACTACCTGAATCTTTATCTCATCATACTTGCCTTAAAGTTAACTTACACACACTCAGTTAAGAAACTTATCTTACCTTTCAAGTATTAAAAGGGGAAAAGGGGGGAACAGGGAGGGGGAGAAAAAGGGGAACTAACAGAAGGAAGTGAAGAAGGGGAAAAGGGAAAGGGGAAAAAAGGGGGGTTGATATAGGAGGGCAAACACACTGAAAATGACAGAATTCAGAAACAAAACACTGGGGAATATAGATAAAGGGGAAAAAAGGGGAAAATGCAAACAAAAAGAAGATAGCATGGAGGGCAATAAAGAATTAGTAATTATAACTTTGAATGTGAATGGGATGAACTCTCCCTTATGTAAGCATATAGTAGAATGGATTAAAAACCAGAATCCTACAATATGCTGCTTACAGGAAACTCACTTGAAGCAGAGAGGTACATATAGAATAAAGGTAAAAATTTGGAGCAAAATATATTTTGCTTCAGCTCAAGTGCAAAAAGTAGGGGCTAGCAATCCTTATCTCAGACAAAGTAGCTGCAAGAAAAAGCGTTAAAAGAGATAAGGAAGGAAACTATATCCTCCCAAAAGGTACCATAGACAATAAAGTAATTTCAATACTAAATATGTATGTACCCAATGGTATAGCATCCATGGGAAGACATAGGAAGCAAAAACTACTAGTGGGAGACCTCAACCTCTTGCTCTCAGATTTGGATAAATCTAATCATAAAATAAACAAGAAGGAAATTAAGGAGGTAAATAAATTGTTAGTAAACCTAGATATGATACACTTATGGAGGAAATTGAATGGGGATAGAAAGGAATATACTTTTTTTTTTGGCAGTACATGACACATAAAAATTGACCATGTACTAGGAAATAAAAACCTAATGATCAATTGCAGAAAGGCAGAAACAATGAATACATCTTTCTCAGATCATAAAGCAATGAAAACCATGTGCAATAGTGGGCCAGGGAGATATACACCCAGAACTAATTGGAAACTAAATAACCTCATTTTAAAGAATAAGTGGATCAAACAACAAATTATAGAAAGTAATAATTATTTCATCCTAGATAATGACAATAATGAAACAACATACCAAAACCTATGGGATACACTCAAGGTGGCTGTCAGGGGATATATTATAATCTTTAAATGCTTACATGAACAAATTAGAGAAAAAAGAAATCAATGAACTAAATATGCAACTAAAAAATTAGAGAAAGAACAAATTAAAACCTCCTCTATTAAATATCAAATTTGAAATTCTAAAAATTAAAGGGGAAATTAATAAAATTGAAAGCAAGAAAACTATTGTACTAATAAATAAAACCAAGAGCTGGTTTTATGAAAAAAACAATAAAATTGTTAAACCTCTGGTCAATTTGATTAAAAAAAAGAAAGAAGAAAACCAAATTACTAGTATCATAAATGAAAAAGTTGAACTTACCACCAACAAGGAGGAAATTAAAGTAATTATTTGGGATTATTTTGCCCAACTCTATGCCAACAAATTTGACAATCTAAGTGAAATGGATGAATATTTACAAAAATATAACTTACCCAAATTAAATGAAGAGGAAATTAAATACCTAAATAGCCCTATCTCAGAAAAAGAAATTCAACAGGTCATTATTGAACTCCCTAAGAAAAAAAATCTCTAGATGGAGTCACAATTGAATTCTATCAAACATTAAAGGAATAATTGGTTCCAATTCTATTTAAACTCTTTAGAAAAAAAGTTGAAGATGGACCTCTGTCTAACTCTTTCTATGACACCAATATGGTGTTGATACCTAAACCAGGAAGATTTAAAAGAGAGAAGGAAAATCATAGTTCTATCTCCCTGATGAATATAGTTGCAAAAATCTTAAATAAAATCTCAGCAAAACAATTACAACAAGTAATCACTAGGATAATACATTATAACCTAGCAGGATTTATCACAGGAATGCAGGGTCAGTTCAATATTAGGAAAACTGTTAGTATAATTAATTATATCAATAACAAACCTATCAGAAATTATTATCTATTATCAATAATATCAATAGATGCTGAAAAAGCTTTGGACAAAATACAGCACCCATTCCTACTAAAAACACTAGAGAGTATAGGAATAAATGGATTGTTCCTCAGAATAATAAGCAGAATCTATCTGAAACCATCAACAAGTATTATATGCAATGGGGATAAGCTAGAGGCATTCCCAATAAGATCAGGGTTGAAACAAGAATGTCCATTATCACCAGTACTATTCAATATTGTATTAGAATGTTAGCTTCAGCAATAAGAGAAGAAAAAGAAATTGAAGAAATTAGGACAGGGAAGGAAGAGACAAAACTCTCACTCTTTGTAGATGACATGATGGTCTACCTAGAGAATCCCCCCAAAAATCATCTAAAAAACTACTAGAAATAATTAACAATGTTAGCAAAGTCACAGGATATAAAATAAACCCTCATAAATCCTCAACATTTCTATATATGACTGGCAAGATACAACAGGAAGAGCTAGAAAGAGAAATCCCACTCAAAGTAACCTCAGACAATGTACAATACCCGGGAGTCTATCTGCCAAGGCAGACTCAAAAACTTTTTGAAAACAATTACAAAACACTTCTCCTACAAATAAAATTAGATTTAAATAACTGGGTAAGCATCAACTGCTGATGGATAGGTCAAGCTAACAGTAAAAAATGACAATTCTACCAAAACTAAATTCCCTGTTTAGTACCCTACCAATCAAAATCTCAAAAAATTACTTCAATGAGTTAGAAAAAAGTCAAGAATTTCTAGGGATTCAATAAAAAAGTTCAAAAGAAGATGGCGTAGTATTATCAGATCTAAAATTATACTCTAAAGCTTTGGTCATCAAAGCTGTCTGGTACTAAGAAATAGAGTGATGGATCAGTGTAATAGTCTAGGTGCAATAGCAGGAAATGATTATAGTAATCTGCTATTTGAGAAACCCAAAGAGTGCAGTTATTGGGACAAAAACTCTCTCTTCAATGAAAAACTGTTGGGAAAATTGGAAGTTAGTATGGAAGGAACTTAGATTAGACCAGCACCTCATACCCTATACCAAGATATGATCAAAATGAATACAGGATTTAGACATAAAAAGCAATATTATAAGCAAACTAGAAGATGAAGGAATAGTTTACCTGTCAGATCTATGGAAAGGTAAGCAGTTTTTGACCAAGGAAAAGATGGAGAACATCATTAAAAACAAACTAGATAATTTTGATTACATTAAATTTAAAAGCTTTTGCACAGAAAAAACCACTGTAACCAAGATAAAAAAATGTAGTAAATTCAGAAACAATTTTTACAACTAGTATTTCTGAAAAATGACTCATTTCTAAAATATAGCTGAGTCAAATTTTCAAAAAAACCCAAGCTATTCCCCAATTTACAAATGGTCAAAGGATATGTAATAACAATTTACATCTGAGGAAATCAAAGTGATCCATATTCATATGAAAAATTGCTCTAAATCATTACTTATTAGAGAAATGCACATTAAAGCATCTCTGAGATATCACCTCATGCCTCTCAGACTGGTCAATATGACCAGAAAGGACAATGATCAATGTTGGAAGGCATGTGGGAAATCTGGGACACTAATACGTTGTTGGTGGAGCTGTGAACTCATACAACCCTTCTGGAGAGTAATTTGGAATTATGACCAAAGGGCAACAAAAATGTGCACACCCTTTGATCCAGCAATACCACTACTGGTCTGTACCCTGAAGAGATTATGAAAAAGGGTAAAAACATCACTTGTACAAAAATATTTATAGTAGTCCTGTTTGTGGTGGCAAAAATTTATTAATTATGTGAATATCCTTCAGTTGGGGAATGGCTTAACAAACTATGGTATATGTATGTGATGAACACTATTGTTCTATTAGAAACCAAGAGGGATGGGAATTCAGGGAAGCCTGGAAGGATTTGCATGAACTGATGCTGAGTGAGATGAGCAGAACCAGAAAAAGATTGTACACCCTAACAGCAACATGGGGGTGATCATCAACCTTGATGGACTTGCTCATTCCATTAGTGCAACAATCAGGGACAATTTTGAGCTGTCTTCAGTGGAAAATACCATCTGTACCCAGAGAAAGAACTGTGGAGTTTGAACAAAGACCAAAGACTATTACCTTCAATTTAGAAAAAAAATCTGTTATTATGTAATTTTGCTATCTCTTATAGTTCATTTTTCTTCTTTAAGGATATGATTTTTCTCTCCTCACATTCAACTGAGATCAATATATATATATATATATATATATATATATATTATATATATAATATATACATATATATATATATATATATATATACATACACCATGGAAACAAAGTATAGACTAACAGACTACCCTCTGTGGAGGGGTGGGGGAAGGGAAGCTAGAATAGGGAAAAATTGTAAAACTCAAAATAAATAAAATCTTTCTAAAAAAATACTAGAGAAGAAAATGGCAAATGACTCCAATATCTTTGCCAAGAAAATCCTAAATGGGGTCACAAGAAGTCAGACATGACTGAGAAAGGACTGAACACTGACCATAAACTAGATGTCATGAGTCAAGACCATAGGTAGAAACATGAGTCATTCCATGATCTCAAATAAGGAATCATAGAATGCTGTATTGAAACAACAACCTAACAATAACAACAAAATCCTGAATGGATTCATAAAGGAAGAAGAAAGCTCCCAAAAGACAAATATCTTTACAAATGACAGCATATTTATTAACAATACCTTTAAAAAAAGATTACATCTGCTAGATCACTGATAAATATCATTTACACTGGGCATGGAAACTACATGGGGTGTCCTATTTTTCATTTATTTTGCTGTTTTTGTTTTTTTTGTAGGATTTTATATTTTTTTTGTATTTTGTTTTTTGTATTTTTTGTTTTTGTTTTTGTTTTTTACATAGAAGTAGCCATATTAAACTAAGAAAGGAACACAGCGTGAAATACTGACAATATATATTTCTTTTTTTTCTGGTTAACACCTTTGACTTTTACACAAGTGGAATCCTGATTATGACTTTACTGAATAAATATATTTAGAAGGTTTAAAAGTTAACTTGTATTATTTGTAAGCAAAAATATGACAAGTTACAGGCAAATTCAAGCTCTCAGGAGAGGAAAGAAAAAATGGTGGCAGCGCATTTAAAGGTGAAAATTTTTCTAGAAAATTTTATCGCTTTAGTTATGTTGATAGCTCTGTCAAAGTCAGCTTACAAAATTCCCCTATAATAACAAATAGTCCTTTCCTGAATAATATGGTTTGTTTGATATTGTCACTTTTCAACGCAATTTTAAGACTAAGAATGTAAAAGTTTATAAAGCAACTAGGCTGCCTACATAAAATTGGAGATTCAATAAGGGAACATACAATCATATCAAGGATTTTTCTGTGGATTCATATGAAAAAAAAGTACTTGCAACAATTGCTTGCCAAAACAGGAGCAATCTGTCAAATTCCATATATTATCTTAATTCAAATGATGGGATTTTTTTAAAGAGCTACATAGATATCATATATAAGAAATTTTGTAAATAAATTATGAAACCATCAACATAGAATTACCTTTTAAAATGTACATTCAAAACAGATACATTTCAAGATAGGAAAATTACCTTTTCTGTTCAAAGACTTGGTTGACTATAGTAACTTGATCTATGTTACTACAGGATATGTAAAGTTGATTTCCATGTCTAAGATAATGCTACTACAAAGACAATAGAAACTGAGTTGAGTATAAAGAAAACTTTACAATGTGATGCGATGCTAATATCATGGATGGAAATATTGCACAAAGTGCCCCACGGGCAGTGTGTTTATGCTTTTGAGATTGCAGCCATTCCTGAAAATTGTTTGTAGTTCACAAAATCCATAGGATGATGGGAGGTGGTTGGGGAGAAGAAGAGAGTGAGGAGGGAGTGGATTTTACATGTCAGAAGTATTTGATTCAATGCATTAACCACCGTCATAATTGCTATTTAAATCCTGTAGCCTTGAGTGACAAACCAAGCCTCCAGCTGTTCTACCCGGGATGCCCTGTAAAACTGTACAGTCAAGTTGCAGTTGATTCACTGAGACAAGTTTTGAACACTCTATCCTTAAAGGAAACATTTTCAAATCATAATTTTATGATAGTGTCACCCATAGCATTTTACAGCAAGAGGGGAAAAAAATCAATATCTACATCATATGTTAACTTTAAAAAATTCTATAAAACACTAAATATATAATAAAAAATATGCATATAAGGACATATGTAAACTGCTTTGGTAACATCATATTACAGATGTTTTCAGTGCATTGCAGAGTTTCCAAAGAAACTTCAGACAAAGCTATATTTGCTTTGAGGAAGTACTGTATAATGCCATTTCTAAAGAAGCATAAAACATTTTTTTTCCAGTAATAAGATGTACTTGAACCACAATATTACTTAGTACTGGGTGTCTTCAAAACAGCTAGCTAAATGTTGCTTATGTTGTCATCGGCAAGTCCTTTAGATATTTTTTGTCATAAACTGGACCTCGCTGTGAGGGAGATCATTATTGTACTGATGGCCGACAATGTACAAGCATTGGAGGTTGAGGCACCAGATCCTCTTGCGTACGCACCTGAAAAGAGAAGAAAGACACATTGTGGCGACAGGTCAAGTTACATATTTGAATACTCAACGGAACACTCAACTGATCTTGAGGAGAGCTGAATATCCTCTAGTAGACATAGACTGTCTGGAATCAGCTGGCACTTCCCGGAGTATTTTCCACTGGGTCAGGTATTGGGTGGGTGGGTGGGGAAGATGAAGAGTAATGAATTCATATAGTGTTTCTAAGTTTAGGATATGATATTTAGGTGGTCTGGAGTCAGGAAAAGTCATCTTCCTGAGTTTCAACCTAGCCTCAGACACTTACTAGCTGTGTAACCCTGAGCAAGACATTTAATCTGTTTGCCTCTGTTTCCTCATTTGTGAAATGAGTTGGAGAAGGAAAGGGTAAACCACTTCAGTATCTTTGCCAAGAAAACCCCAAATGGGATCACAGAGTCAGATATGACTGAAAATGACTGAATTTTAACAATAAAACAAAGTATTTGGAACAACCATGTGAGGTAGGTAGTTTATAATTTATGGCTCCCATTTTACAGATGAGTAGCCTAAAGCTCCTTAGTTCTAAACTAATAAATAACAGAACTAGAAAAAGAACTTAGATCTTTGAGCATCAATTACAATCAATCTTTTCATAATATCATAGTAAATTCCCAAAGAAATCAGCTCTTCCGTACATATCTGGATCAAACTGGTTGGTTTCTCTGATCAAGTGACGGGAATCTCCATGTTAATAGAACAGAGCAGAAACTGTGTAGATTAGAGAATCTAATTAAGTGTGCTCTCTCTCTCTCTTCTAACCAAGACACCAACAACTGGCTTATCTGTATTACCTGAAGGTTTTCAAAGTATTGTACACATATGAATTCAATTCCTGAAGGAATAAGCTATCTCCCCAGAATATATTGTTCATATTGGACTGGCAATTGGATTTGACCTAAAAGGAATGTGAGACCTCTTGTGAGACCTCTTACAAGGAGAATCTAATTCTATGAAACCCTGGGATCACAAGTCAAACCAAAAGAAAAATTAAATCTTTGCAAATGCCTGTTGCTATTTCATCTCACTTAAAGTGAGATAAAGGAATCTCAATCTTTTGTACACTGAAGATAGTCTCCATATCTTGCCATGAGTCTGACTTCATGTCAAGATTAGGAGTGAAGGCTTTTATCTTCTTCTCAATTGACTTGAATTTGATCCCCTTTCTGAAAAGTGAAGAAACTTCACTTTGTATGGGCAAACACATATTTTTGAATTATTCCTAGGGTCTGCCATGTCAAAGTACCCCATGTACTTGAAGAGATGCACTATTTAGCATTCCCCACAGATTATTTTGGAAACTTCATGTGAGGGATTTCCAGAGGCAGATGCTTCTAAGATTTAGCAAACACTCAATGATTTGGTCTGGAGCATCCAAGTATTGACAAGAAAAATTCAGTTCTATGTATGGGCTTTATTCATGTGCATACTACTGAAACTCAACCTTTGCACTATATAGTGGGTGGTGTTTTAGATGGAAAGTTCATCTTCTACTTTCTATGTATAGCATCAAAAATCAATCAAAAATCATTTATTAAGCATTTATTCTGTGACAGACACATTGTCCTAACAAAAATGGAAATTATGCAGAAAATATTTTAAGTGAAATATAGTTAGAGGCAATTTAGTATAGTGAATAGGGAGCTGGCCTCAGAGTCAGTCAGTTATTAAGCATCTATTTTGTGCTGGGCATTCAAAGGAAGGCAAAATATAGTTCAGGAATGTTGAAAACTATCTTTGCATGTAGTTGGGGAAAATAAAGAAAAAAGAAAGAAAGGTACTGATAAAAAAAAAATCCCAAAAAATAGTTCAGACTCTCAAGGAGCTCACGATCTAATGGGGAAGACAACTTTGTATAAGCTATATAAGTTGGAGATTATCAGTGAGAGAGGATATTAAAATTAAGGGGATCAGGAAAGGCTTACTGTAGAAGACAGAATTTTAGCTGAGACTTGAAGGAAACCAGGGAAACCCTGAGGCAGAGATGAAGAAAAAGAACATTTCAGGCATGGGGGATGGCTATTGAGAATGCAGAGATAAGAGAAATGGAGTAATGAACAGCAAGGCAGCCAGTGTCATTTGATCATAGAGTACAGGAAGGGAGGAAGGTATAAGAAAATTAAAAAAAAATAAAGAAGGGATTTAAAGCCAAATAGAAGAGTTTAAATTTGATGCTGGAGGTAATAGGGAATCAATGTAGTTTACTGAATAGGTGGGATGACATGATCAAATCTATTCTTTAGAAAGATCACTTTGACAGTTGACTGGAGGAAGGATAGAAGTAAGGAGAGACTTGAGAGTGAGAGAGACCAACATTTAAGCTATTATAACAGTTTCGGTGTGAGCCGATAAGGGACTGGATAATGGAAGTGGCAGTATCAGAAAAGAAAATGGCAGTATCAGAAAAGAAAAAAGGGTATAGAGAAGAGATGGTCTGAAGTTAAAATCAATAGAATCTGGCAACAGATAGGATATGGGGATTTCAAGAAAGTGAGAAATAGAAGACTACTCCTAGGTTGTTGGCCTGGGTGACTGGAAGATGGTACTCTTGGAGTTTTTTTGGTTGCTTTGTTTTTTTCAAGGCAATGGGGTTTCCCAAGGTCACACAGTTAAGTAAGTATTAAGTATCTGAGTTCACACTTGAACTCAGGTCCTCCTGACTCTAGGGTTGGTGTTCTATTCACTGTGCCACTTAGCTGTCCCAAGTGATGGTACTCAGTAGTAATAGGGAAATTTGAAAGAGGGTTGGATTGGGGTAGAGTCAGAAGACACTGAATTCAGTTTTTACTGAATTTATTGAATTTATGATGTCTTCAGGATAACCAGTTTGAGGTGTCCAGCAGGCATTTGAAAATATGATATTGGAGGTAGGAGAATGATTAGTGTTGGATAATTAGATTTAAGATGACTTCAGGTCCTGCCTCTGATTCATACTGATTGTCTGATCCTCAACAAGTCAACTGACCTCTCATTTTTCTAGAGAACTCTTTAAGATTACAAATAAGCAGGGGGGCAGCTAGGTGATGCAGTGGATAAAGTACCTGCCCTGGAGTCAGGAGTACCTGGGTTCAAATCCGACCTCAGACATTTAATAATTACCTAGTTGTGTGGCCTTGGGCAAGCCACTTAATCCCACTGCCTTGCAAAAACCTAAAAATAAAAATAATTACAAATAAGTAAAAAAGGTGGGGTAGGTAGGTGGCACAGTGGACACTTAATAATTGCCTAGCTGTGTGACCTTAGGCAAGCCACTCAAACCCCATTGCCTTAAATAAAAAAAATAATAAAAAAAAGCAAATTAGTAAGAAGGTTTCAATCTCCTTTGCAATAAAGGCTTCAAATCACTTTGCAGAGTAAATTCCCTATATTCATGAAATCATAGTTTCTATTTTTATCCCTATAATCTCTGTATATAGGGAATTGAATTAGCCTTTAGTTCACACTATCTTCAGTTTATTATATATTGAAAATCAATCAATAAACATCTGTTAAATGTCTACTATGTGCGAGGTAGTGTGGTAATTGCTGAAGATACAAAAATAAGCAAAAGATAGTTTTTGACCTCAAGGAGTTTATAATCTTAATGAATCTACTTCTATCAAAGATTTATCCCTCTCTACACAAATGAAAGATCTTGGTGTTTATAATCATATATACTATGCCATGTGACATGAAGTCTGGAGGATAATTTTGTGAAATCTCAGGGGAAAAGTTGGTCAAACTGTGTGAGTGTTGGGAACGTTTGGCTGAGTCTGGCTACGTGACATTAAATAGGCACAAATGAAAAGTTTTTTCTTAAGTTCCAAAAATCAACTTCACAAGTTGAAAGGTTTGGGGTTAGAAAATCTGATAAAAATTCAAATAGTTGCTTACTACCTTGGAGAACTTGGGCCAATCATACCTTAGTCTCATGCAGGAACATTTAGTTTCCTCATATGTAAAATGAGAGAGTTGCATTAGATGTCTTTGTCTTTTCAAGTCTCTTCAAGTTTCCAATCTTTGATGGATCTCTCCCCTCCTCCTCCTCCTCCTCCTCCTCCTTGCCTTGCCTCTTCTCTCTCTCTCTCCCCCCCCCTCTCATCATACACACATTCACACAGATACACACAGATATATATGGATACATACATACATATATATATATATATATATATATGAATATATAATACACAAACTGTCCAAAAATGCTGATTTGAGAGGTGGCCAATTCCCTTTTTTCTCTGAAGGCCTTCAAGTAGAGGCTAGATAGCTACTCTTTCTGTTAAAGAAAGGATTCTAGCTCTGTTACAACTTGGAATATAAACTCTTAGGGCAGGGGCTGTTCAGCTTTGTCCTTGATGACTTTGGAGCCCAACACAGCTTTGTGCATAGCAGGGATTTCATAAACGTAATGTGATCCCAGATGATTCTGAGATTCTGCAGTTCTATGTAAAGACCTTTCCTCTAGTTCATGCTAATTGACAGATTTTTTTTCTTTTCATTTTTACTCCATTTTTTTGTTTGGTGCTGCCTGAGGCTGTGTCAGCAGGCACAAATTGGTCTGGCTGTTTAATTGACTGATGACCTGTTAAGGCAGTCAAAACTGATTTGTACATTTGGAAATAGTCTGAGATCAGTGAGCATCAGTACCCTGAAGAAACCGAGTTATATGGAGTTCCTTTTTATTAGCTTTCTCCCTTGTCATACCTAATTGCTACTAGGTTTTGGTCCAGTGGTCCTGGGCTCATTTGCATGACTTGGCCACAAGATATCTCCATGCTCCCTTACATAGATAACATCTGTCAAACCAGGAAACTGAAAAATGATATTCTTACTTGATATCTTTGGAATTCGAATTTGTTCACTGCTACTGCCATCTCCTCCATCACTAAATGGCCTAATTTCTATTATGTAGTCTTCATCGAAAGGCAAAGAAAGCTCCACGGATGTTTTGTTTGTTTCAATTACAGATGTGCTGCTTTGTCTGTTCCATCTGTATAAAACCTATAATACAAAAACACAGGTGTCCATTACTGCCCTCAGAAGAGACCCCAAGTCTCCCACATGCCAAGCATTTACTTTCTTCACCTGTCCCATACTGGCAGGATGAAGTGAAACAATGACCAGAGGTGCTGTCCTCATCCTGGCTCCATTGTAATTTTCTAATAACCCCAATACTACATGTCTACGCAAAGCTTTGGAGTTTACAAAGATTTTTCCCAACCATAATCATCTTTAGACTTCATGACAGTTATGCAAAACAGGTTGGGGAATATTGTCACCTCTATTTGATAGATGAGGACACTGAGTTTCAGGGAGGATAGGTGAACTAGGGCCACAAAGCAACTTGTTGGGAGAGTTGGGATTCAGACTTTAGGTTCCATGTCCTTTCTCATATAATATGCTATCTCTCATGGTATAGTATGGCCATAAGATTATAAATGTAGGGGATCTAGGTACCTTAGAAGCCCCATTATAGATGTTGAAAGGTTAAATTCACAAGGGAAAAGTATTTTGTATAATGTCACACAGTTAGTAAATAGAAAACAGGATGGCAGGGGCGGCTAGGTGGCGTAGTGGATAAAGCACCGGCCCTGGAGTCAGGAGGACCTGGGTTCAAATCCGGTCTCAGACACTTAATAATTACCTAGCTGTGTGGCCTTGGGCAAGCCACTTAACCTCATTGCCTAGCAAAAATCTAAAAATAAAAAAAAATGAAAACAGGATGGCAATCTGAAAATCTTGATAACAATGACGTGGATATCCCAATGTGAAAAAAGAGTTTCAAACTATAACCCTTCCTTAAATTCTAGTTTTCTAAATTTTCTAAGGCTTAAACCTTTCTGATGACATTTAAATTAAATATAGTTTTTCAAATTAGTCTGAAAAATTCATTCATTCATTCTGAACGTATTTTTATCAAGTTATATATTAGAATGGAAATGGTTACAAATCAGTTATGTGATATTTATTAAATTGCTGTTTTGTGCCAGGATTTAGAAAAGATAGGAGTAAACCATCATCCTTGACTTTACTGAGTCTTTTTTATATTCTAGTTAGCATATTATCCAACTCAGCTAGTGGTTAAAGTGTTAGACTCGAGGTTCAGACATACGGAGCTGTGTGATCCTAGTTAAATCACAACCTTTCAGAGCCTTGGACTCTTATCTGTAAACTGGGAGGTTTGGATTTGGCCTCTGAATTCCTTTCTAGGTCTTAATCCATAATTCTATAACCTTATTTTACTCTGAGGACTCAAATATGTAGATATGTAGGCTTATCCTTGCTTTTTCATTCATTTGGCCATACCAATTCTCTCTGTAGAAAAGGAGGTATAGTCTGGGGAAAGAAGGGAGAAAAGTCTTCTGACTTCTCTCCAAGATATTCTTCTAGGATGAAAACTCTCATGGTTGCTCCCAGAGCAGCAATTTCATAAATGGTAAAAAGAAAGTAATTGGGAGGGAACACAATTGGACAAACCATTTCTCTAAAAGTCAGTAGTTTCTAGTTTTAGTCATGCCTCTTCTATGGATTTGCTATGTGGTCCCAAGATGCTCATGTAATCTCAACCCTCCACCCCCACTCTTAATATGGAGGAAAGAAAAGAGGAAATTTGTTATTTTGGTGAGTTGAAGGATAGTTTTAGTTCAAATGAATATTCTATACCTTGGACAAATCACTTTTCTCTTTGTTAATAGAAAAACATTATTTTACCATTTAAATTAATTGTATTATCAATATTTTTGTTACGTTGTTGTAACTTCCCATGACCAACCCCATTCTCCTTCCAGGAGACTCCTCCATTTAATAAAGCATCAGTGGTTAAGCAAAGCAAACCAACACGTCAGCCATGTCTAAAAAAGCACGACTATTTCATAACTATAGTCTGCTACCTTCCTGCTAATTTTTGGTAGGTGGCATGCCTTCAGATATCAAGAATGGTCCCTGAATTGATTGGAATCCTGATGTCTTTTGACATTGTTTCCTGTATGTCATTGTGGTCGTTGTTTAAATTGTTCTCTTTGCTCTGTTTACTTTTTTATTTATGGTTATCTTTTTTTTTAAAATCACCCAACACTTTCTATATTTCTTCCATTACCCATTAGAAAAGTAGTATGGTGCAGTGGAAGATCATGTTGGAAATGGAGACCTGCATTTGATGCTTATTACCCATATGATCTTGGATAAGCTTCATTTTCAGTTTCTTTATATATACAATGAGGGATTTGAACTAGTCAACCTCTGAGATACTGTGCTGCCCTAAATATATGATTCTATTATCTTTATACCAAAGATTTTTGAAAAAGAGGAGAAAAAAACAATTCAAACAAAAATGATGCAATACATCCACTTAATCAATTAGAGCCGGCATCATCCATTCCATTCTCCTCATTCTATTGATGAGGAAACAGAGGTGCAGGGAGGTTAAATGATTTACCTAGTCACATAGATAGCAAACAGCTGAGTCAGAATTTGATTATTCACTTCCTAAAGTCTTAGATTCTTCTTTGTAAAATAGAATAGCAAGCCACCTTCTCTCTTAAACCTTAGGCTGGCTATCTGGACAGTTCTTTACACAGGGTCCTTGCATTTCTCTGGGAAGGTATCAAGCTTTTGTATATCCCCTGGCACCCCAAGCCTCTAATTTATATCCTACTACCACAAAGTGCTGAATATCATTTCTTTAAGTTAGAAAGACTCATTGGCATCATTCCTCTACCTGAGGCAACTCAGATTTCTACTTCAGTGTCCCCTTAGTCCTTACTAATGACTATGCACCAATAAATCCCTTGGTTTATTTAGAGATGTCAAAATTTTTCATTCCAGGGCTCTGGGAGAACAAGCTGGTTTATCAGATGCAGAATCACATCCCAACTTCTGGGATAAATTGCTTCTTTGATTTACCTCCCATCCTTTCCAGGTATCAGGAAATTCAACTAATTTAAGGTATAAATTCCACTCCCAAAAGAAAAATTTCCTGGGGAAAAAATAACAGGGTGAACCTAGTTTGAAAATTCATTTGCACCCTGTGATGAAATTGGCTTCTCTAGTGGAAGACTGGCATTTGGACCTCTTCTTTCCTGGAGGTGGGGTGGCTCATGGATAGATGGACCCTGCCCTGATCCATTGGCCTCATATCCAAAATTCGGGTACTCTATAGTCTCCTCCTACTCAAAGTCTATGCTCTAGGGCTTGACAGCCTAGGAGACTGCTAGGTGTCAAAGGATAGATCATTGCATCTGGAATCTAAGAGTCCTGAGTTCAAACCCAGCCTCATGTACTAGCTGTGTGACCATAGCCAAGTCATATAATGTCTCTTGCCTCAGTTTCTTCAACTGCAAAATATGAAAAATAATAACACCAAGATTGTTGTGAGGATCAAATGATATAATATTTGATCATACTGTATGTTTAGTACGATGCTTAGAATATAGGCTTGTTTCCTTTCTGGATACCTCTGGTTCTCTGCTCACTGACAGAGTGGAATAACAGCCAGACACAGGCCAATGAACATTTCACACCTTCTCATAAGCCTGGTGCCAACTCTAGCCACATGGTTCTCAATGAGAGGTAGCATGGCACTGTGGATAGAGTCAGCCTTGAAATCAGGAAGGTCTGGGTTATAATACTGGTTGACATGTAACCTCTCAGCACTCCAAAGAACTGGCTAACATGATAAGTCACAGAGAAGGTACCCAAGTTCATTGGTAGAGTCTCCTCGATGGGATTTACCCATGATGATGAAGAAATAGAGAGATCCAACCCAGGCTTACAATGAAGAAATGAAAAAAAAAACTACTGTACACAGCTAGGGAAAAAAAAAAACTACTGTAATACAGATAGCTAACATCTGTAGAGGGGCTATAGGAATTGCAGAGTTCTTTACATATCTATTGTTTCATTTGATCCCCCTGTGTGGCAGATCCTATGGGTATCATGAGCTGCAGTTTATAACTGGAGAAACTGAGGCTTGGAGGAGATAAAAACCGTCTGCCCTTGGGTACATAGCTTATAAATATCAGAAGCAGGATGCAAACCCAGATCTTTGTGATCATGTCTAGTCTCTATTTCTATGCTATATTTGGGGAGACTTCTTCCTACTAGTAAGAGCAGGGACATGATACCCCACATCATATAAATCAGAGATCTAACAACATCTCAAAGAAAGCTCTGGTCAGGTTTACAGGAAGCTGGGGAGAAAAAAACCTTTATCTAATTAAGTCAAAGGTGACATTAAATCTATGGAAAGGAGGTGGGATACAATTGGGGGCAGGATGGTGGAAGAGCCATTTCCTGCTGCTTCTGCTTTAAGTACCAGGAAGGTTGAAATATTTCAAACTCTAAATCTTAAAAAGTTAGCCTGTGCCTTTCAGACTATCCAGACAACTAATATAGAATGTAGAATGGGTCAAAGCATCCAGAAAACTCAGGTAAAATATTTTCTACATTAAAAAAATGGGACTTGACCTGTTTGCCACCGAGGAGAGTGGGGTGGGAAGGGAGGATGGAAAGAAATTTTGTAACTTAAAAAATAATAAAGATAAAACAATGGGACTTGGGGGATATGAGAGGAACTGGTATTTTCTGTACTGACTTAGTGAAGTTGAGCAGGGATAGTATAGCATAGTTGGTAGATCTCTGATTTTGGAGCAAAAGAAGATAGTGCTCTGTCCTTCCTCTCTTCAGCTTGAGATTACTAATTTATATGTTGTGCCTTCCCTAGTAGAATGATGATGGGGAGGAAATTTGTCCTTTGTTCTCAAAGAAGACCGTGGCATCAGGAAGGTGATGCCAAGATGATTAAGAGAATTGGATTTGAGTGAGGAGGGGCAGTGCTAAGTTGCCTGCCTCACTTTGTCCTCCAGAGCCATCTGGGTCTAATGACCAGATATGGATCAGGGCCCTGGATGGGAGTCAATCAGGGGTAAATGAATTACCCAAGGTCACACTAGCTAGTAAGTATCAAAAGTCAGAGGTCAGATTTGAACCCAGGTCCTCCTGACTCTAGAACTGGTGTGCTCTCCCCTATACCACCTATCCACTGCATCTTTCCTGGTAGACTACAAAATCCATGATGGCAGGAACTTTCTTTTTATGTCTTGTATCCTGTCTTTGAGAGACAATGAGAGAGGACAGATAAAGATCTGATCTTAGAATTAGGAAAACTTGGGTTTGAGTCCTGTCTTTGACATATTATCTTTTAGGCTTCACTTTAGGACTAAAAGCTGTGAAGAAGGTACTAATTTGCAATGGTTAACTTTCAGAATTTCACATCAATAAAACCACAGGACCAGTCCCTACGCCTATTCCCAGTGTCTAGCACATAGCAATGCCTGTGTTTGTTGCAGGTGTAAATATTTGCTAAATGAATGAATGACACCATCTGGTACTCTTTTCACTACATAAACATGCTTCAGAAGGGAAAAAATAGCTTATTTAAAAAAAAAGTGGTAGCCAGTAATCATTACCAATTATTACCTCTGGCGTCTTTTTTTTTCCCCTGATAAAAGAAAATCAAGTAATTTTCTAAAGCCAGTTCACTCAAAACAAAAAATTCCACTTCACTTTTTCATCACTGCACTTTTCAAAGTCTGAAAGCCCTAACAAATAATTTAGTAGCTCATTAGCCTTCAGCTCTTCTCTCATCACTCCCCTTGAAAAAGTCCTCAGATTTTATTTTCTACTAAAGATTCCCTGGCTGAACACTTATTACTTTCTATGGACTTCTGAAGCTTTCTGCAGTGTGCTTCTTACCTTTCTTTACTAGAAAAATGGGAGTTTGGGGGAAATAATTTATTTTTCCCTTGGTTTTGTAACTTTCCTATTAAACCTCCTTGGTTTCCAGCGATTTCATATTTGCATTCCAATCTCTTTAATTCTCAAAAGTGGTAGTGCCTCAGCAAAACTTGGAAGTAGAAAACTCTTTTTCACCATCTCTACTCTTTGGTGTTCTCTTCCACCTCCCTTGTACCAATGATGCTTCCTTCCGCTACCCCACATGGACAGATATATGATAAGCTAGTTCATATTTCAGCATTAACAACTCAGAGAATCATATAATTTTAGAGTGAGGAGGGAGTTTAGGAATCATCTAATCAACTGTCTCATTATAGAAGAAGAAAGGATGGGTAGATAGGGCCACTGAGCCATTTTCAATGATCTCAGAAAGTTATGGAGGATGTGGGATGATGTAATGGATAGACTATTGATCCTGGAGTGAGTTCAAATCTGGCCTCAAACACTTTCTTGCTGTGACCCAGTGTGCATCCCTTTATAATTTCCTCTTTTACACAAAAGAAGTCTTAATAACACCTACCTTGCAGGGATGTTGTGATGATCAAATGACATATCACTTGAAAAATGTCCAAATTTTTGAAAAAAAGGAAAGAGAATTGAGCCTACAAACTACAGAGTTTTGTATTTTATGTTGCTTCCTGATCAAAATAGAAAACAAACCAGTAAAGCAATGGTTTGTAAACATTTAGAAATGGATGTAATAGTCACAAAGAAGAGAAGAGAACAGGTAGGTAGCACAGCAAGCCTAGAGTCAAGGAAGACTCATCTTCCTGAGTTCAGTATGGTCTCAAATACTGAGTGACCCTTGAAAGTCACTTAATCCTGATTGCTTCAGTTTCTTTGTCTGTAAAATAAGCTGGAGTATCTTTGCCAAGAAAATCTCCAAAGGCATCACAAAGAGTCAGACATGGCAAAAACGATTGAAACAATCATAAAGAGTTAGCATGGCTTCATCATGAATAGGTCATACTGAACTCCTCATTTCCTTTTTTGATGGTATTATTAGACTAGTTTATGGCTAAATATTTATATAGTTCACTTTCAGGTCAGCAAAGCATTTGATAGATTTTTATGTTGACCTGGTAGAGAGATGAAGAAATATGGTCTAGATGACAATGCAATGAGATGGCTTGAGAAACAGCTTGAACAAGCAAAGCCAAAGAGCCACTATTAATGACTTGATGTCAGTTTTGTGGGAGGTATCTAGTAAGGTGTCCCATGGATTCATCTATGGACATCAGCTACTAAAACGTTTAACTATGTTTTAAGTAAATAGGTGTTTCTCAAATTTGCAAATGACACAAAGGTGCAGGGAATAGGGGTGGGTAGGTTGGGGTGCAGGGGGGTGGGGTGGAGGGGTGGTAAGTCCTATGCAGTTAAGTCACAGAGAGTAGCTAACAAGATCATTGTACAATACAATGAGATGAATTAAATAGAGATAAATATTATGTTCTATTCTTAAAGATCACTTTACAAATACAGTATGGGGGAGGTATAGTAAGATGGCATTTCATTTGGAAAAAAGGTGATTCCAAAAAAGATGATTCCACTAGTAAAAGAGTTACTTTGATCTTGGACTGCAAAGAGAGAAGCATAGAAACAGGGAAGCGATAGACTGATCTCATACAGGTTATATCTGGGTAATTCTAACTAATTCTGGGCACTTCTTTTTGTTAAAGATATCAACAAATTGGAAGCATTATAGAGGATAGTGCTATTTGTCCTAAGGTTAAAACTAGGGTCAATGAGTAAAATTTTCAGAAAGATAGATCCTTTAATCAAATGAAGCTCCCTTCCTAATAATTAGATACATCCAAATGGAATCAGCTGTCCCAAGAGGCAGAAGTTTCTCTTCTTGTGCAGTTTTTATAGGAAGACCAGATGATCATTTAGTGCCAGTGCTGAATGGGGGATTGGCTAGGTAGATACAAGGGAGACCTCTTCTGAAATCCCTTTCAACACTACAGTTTTATGACCATGAAACTCAGATTAGAGTTTCGATGGCTTTCTCATTAACCCTACTAGTGTGTGACAGAGGCAGGATTAGACTAAAAATAGTAATAGGTGGCATTTACATATCACTTTGAAGTTTAAAAAAACTTTATGTATGTCATACCATTTGATGCTCACAACAATCCTTTGAGATAAGCACTGCTATTATTCTCTCTTTACAGATGAGGATACTAAGACTCAGATAGGTTAAGTGCCTTCCTTTGTCACATAGGTGATTTGAGCTCAGATCATCCCTCAATTCAAGTCTAGATCCTTTCTTCCTATTTCTAAGTCTAGGGTTTTCTGTTTCTAGCTATGTGTTCTTTCTATAATATCACTCTACTAGGAATATTTGCATTCAAACAGAACACCAAATGAAGAGGTCAATACTTAATGAAATGGAATGCATTTCTAACTATGTAAACTTGAACACTATGACACCTGATTGAGGTTGATGTCCAGAGACAGACAGACCTTCCTGGTACCTCTCAATCACACTCAGTAAGCTTCCATTTATACCACCTTCACTTGAGATTAATTTGGTTTTAATAATTACTTTGTTATCTATTAACCACCGTGTTCTTCAGATGCTATCTGAAATCATCAGACAATCTCTTATTATGGAAATTTCTATATAATATCTATTTTAGAAAGGTGGGTAATTTTTCATTGGCTCTAAAAAATTTCTTCTTTCTTATTTGGATAAATAAGAGTTCTGGGTAAATTATTTATCTTCTCTCTTGTTGTGTCTTACTTTTCAGAACAATTTAGCAAACAGGTTCATTGATCAGCTTTTCATTGATATCCTCTGATTTTATAGATGAGAAATAGGGTCTATATAAGGTCAAATGACTTGCCTATGATCCCATGGAGAATAAATGGCAGAGTCAGGCCTCAAAAGCCAGATTTTCTGACTTCAAATCCTGTATTCCCTCCAATGTACCACTTTAAATTTACATTCTGATTTTTTGGAAGCAATCATACAAAGCTGCTGAAAATCACTATTAATGTCAACATACTATAATGACTATAGTTTTCAATGGTTCTATATTGTTCTTCCAGTACCTTAGCACTGCTTGAGTGATCAAGTGAATGAGTGCTCTCATTTCCACATAAAAATCGTCCACTATCGGAATAGACATACCAACAAAAATGATCAACCACCAGCAATATTTGGAACTGCATTACTATTCATAGAAAATAAAAAATAATTTCACAGGAAATATACAATGAATGTAAAATTTTGAAAGAGAGACTTTATGACTTGTTTGAAAATCCAGAAAAGGACACTGAGACTATTTTGATTTGGCCTGCTTAAATTAGGTCATTCAATTCAATACATCTTGGCCCACTGCAATGACCCATTTGTCTGTGATTCAGTTTTGGGCAGAGAGCCACATTTTGGCTTTGAAGTATAGATGAACAAGTTCTGGAATATTCACTACACATTTCATCTATGTCAAAAGAAAGGCAATGGTCCTGAGAAAACAGTCTCATTATTGGTCTTGTGAATTAGTTACCCACTTTGTATCCTTTTACTTCAGATTCATTGTCCAAGGCTTTGACTTGATCCCAATTCAGTATAATTTTGGAGTCAGATGAATTCCATATGATGTTTCCAGGGGGTTGACTTGGTGCTAAAAATTAAGATAGACGAAGTCATAGATTATTAAGTTTCAATATTTTCTGATGGATGTGTTCCTTACTAGAATCTTAAAGTGGAGGCAATTTAATGGGCAATTGCACTAATATGTATCTCCAAGGTCACTAAAACTCTGACATGACACAGTACTGCAAATGGAAAAGGATTCAGTTGGCTGCCCAACATCTACTGCTAGAAGAGGTAACACTCATTGATGAGATAAATGAAACCTAGATCTGTCTGATAGTATTACCAAAGGATCAGACAGCAGCATAAAAATCCACATAAATGCATATTTTTATGGAACTAGGAACTCAAATAATCACATGGGACCAATTCTGTGATCTTCATGAAAGAGGAAACATGGCAGACTTACTTCTAAATTGCGTGGACTTACGTGGTTTTTTGGTTGTCACATTGACGGTCACACTGTAGGGCCCAGTACCGGCGGTGTTGTAGGCCTTGACAGCCAGATGATATAAAGCACTGCCTTTCAAATTGGTTATTTTTGTTGATGTTTGATTTCCAATTGTTCTTATTTTTCTAGCATTCTCTTCTTTATCATCATGATTCCAGTATTTAACCTGGGGGGAAAAAATGACAGAACAGTTCAGGAATTCAAACCCACTATAAATATTTCCAGTGGTGTCCTTGAGGTAACTCTGTTGATTGGTTAAGTTAGAAGTGGTCTTGAACACCATTGTCTAAATGGCTCTTTCAAGGGCTTGGCTTTAGCTGCTCCGATAAACTATATTTCTCCCTTGGATTCATCTAAAATAATGAACACCCAATTTTGCTCATTTTTCCAGAGTTCTTTTGTATTCCAGGATGGGAAATTGGACTCTTACAGAGTGGTTTCATTAAATACTTTGCTTTTAACTTATGCTCACGCAACATAGACATTCTCATACCATTTTGCCAATGAGTATCTGTTTATGTATACATGTACATCTATGTATAGAATACATAAATAAAGCTACTGCAAAAGCAACATTAATGTCAATATTACATATTGGTTTTTAGTAGTTCTTCCTCCCAGTTCTTCCAGGAGAATCTACTGCACTAATGATCTAGTGAATAAGTGCTTTATATGCACAGGTGTGTATCAGAATACCAAAAGCAACTCCAGGGAAAAATGAAGCTCTCTCCCCCACCTTCATTGCCATATCTTATGTCTTTAGCTTATTCTCAGTCAGTAGCTGGGTCTCTAAAACATGTATTTTTAAGTGGCTATTTGTGCCCTCTTATCAGATATCATACATTTCACACTTAAAATTACTTATTCCTCTTGAGTCATAGAAAATGTATTTTTCTTACCTCATAACCCTGTATTCGTCCTTTGCTAAGTGACTCTAGGGGAGAGGACCAGAAAACTTCAATGTCTGTGGCAGAGAGGCTCCTGGCAAAGATGCTGGGTGGTGGTTTAGTTGGTTCTAAGGACATGAAAAAAGTCTTAATCTTATCAGGAATGATTATTTGTCTCTCATCTTAAAAATCAATTAATCACAAGGGATCCAAGATTTTTTTTTCTTTCTATTTTTTTGATCTTACCCCAAAATTTAACACACTTAAACCATCTTACCTAGGAGGAATTCTTATTTCACCTGGCTGGCTTTAAACGTTGTTCAATGCAATTGGTTAGCTATATGATTCTGCTCTGGAACTGACATTAAGATAGTGAAACATTTTCCCTTACTGTATAGGCTATGTCCCTCTTCTTCTTTTGTGAAAAATGTCTATAATCATGTCACTGTAGAAGATGCAAATATAAGTCCAGAATTTTAGTTTTTTTCCCTATATTCTTATCAACTAAGTAAATAATTATGTAACCTTGCCATCTGTCTGTTTCTAGTTATGTAGAAAATATATACAAAATGGTATGGGAATAATTAGGCAATGATGTGAAGACTTGTGAAACCAGGACATAGTTCTGTTATTTAGTGAGGTTAATATCATAACTGTCTCAATCCTGTGTTAATGAAAAGGATTTCAGCACAATTAGTTATCTCAAAAGACTGGTTGTGGTCTATCTTTTGCCTGAAAAAGACATTCACTTAAAGAGAGATCCACTATTACTAGGGGTTATTCTTTTGAACATGGTTAAAAGTTGAAAATGTTTTATTATAAATAACTTATTAATAAGTACTGTTCTTAAATTATATATTTATACATTTCATTCCAACATCTCTTGTTATAATGGTAGTTGACCTGGCAACTGTTAACAAAATTAATTAAAGTACATCTTATAAAAAGTGTTCTATTACTAATTCCTTAGCAGAATCTCATCCTTCTCATGGGGGAATGAACAAAGCCCAGTATAAAAATGAGATTCTAATTTTTGGTTTGTATTAGAGTTTGTTAGATACATCAATATAACAAGCGACTAACCTAAAAACGTAAATTCTCTGATCTAAAAGTTTCTAAATTTAACTTTCTAATGGTAGAGACTTAGTTGTTGGTAAAAATAAATGTAAAATTATGTTAAGACTAATTCTGTAGGAATTTTTTATCAGAGAAGGGAATCTTTACAAGTAACCCAAACCAGAGAAGTCAGCTAGCTGGGAACAGCTCTGAGACTTCACCTAAACCAGAAGGCTGTATCAAAGGTTTCCAGAGAAGCAGAAGCTTCTGAGTGTTAGGATTTGGCTCTATAAAATGGACAACTTTATTTATTTTTGCCTATTTGCTTTTTCACTATACATTTTTTTATTTGTAAGGACTACTTGCCAAAAGGGACTGTTATCTTTTGGCCTTGTCAATATGCTGATCAGTCTTTCTGTCTTTTGCCCTTACATTGTTGCCCATCATAAAATTCATAGTCAGATACCCTTGATGATGCCATATCAGTTAGTGATTCTTTGAGGAGACCATATGGCTCAATAGAATCAAATGGGGGAATGTGAGAAATGACTATTTCCCTCAAATTAATATTGGGGGGGAGGGAAATCCATATTTTTTCTTCCTATTTCCTCATTCAAAGTCCAGACTTTTGAGAACGTTTCTGACCTTGCCCCCAAATTTACCCCACCAGACCATATTAGGTGGAATTCTTACCTCAATGCCATAGGTGGAGTTCTTACCCCAACTAAAGAAGACCTTATAAAGAGAATCTAATCTATATGAATTCTGGCCAAACAGGTTTAGGTTAAGGTGGAGGAAGATCCCTAGATTGTCCAAAGGTATGAAGTAGTTTGGGAAGAGAGGAGTAAGAGTGACATAATCGGTCACCTACCTAGTCCATCATTAGTATAGGTCCACTTTTCATTAATTCAATTAATTCTCTCATTAATTGTTAACCTATCAGGGTTGATTTCTGCTTGTTTGGAATACCTACTATTCCAAGGGTATATAAGTATCAAGGGGTCTCCATGAGGGAGTCTTTGATTTATGACAGAAAGTCAAATGACCATTCTTTTAATAATTATTTGCTAGCCATAATTAATAAAATGATTACCCAGAAATCATGTCCCTTGGGCTTTCACCTGTCACAATATCCCATGATGGGCTTTCTATATATATATACATCACTGATCTAAACAGCTAGACCAAAAGTGTTTGGGATATCCATACATCTGTGAGCAGTTTGTTCAGAGGCAAATGAATATTTTTGTGGATGAAATTTTTTATTCAATGTATCCATTTGATTCAGTGCTACTAATTCCCTTGGCCCTCTATAAGCAATGGACCTTGGGAAATGACCTAGAGATTAAGCTCAAGAACCATTTTTATATAATTATCTATTCCCTTTCCTAAGAGTGGTACTGATATATATTAACAACCCTGTCAAGCAATTCAAACATCTAGGGGTTTTCAACCTCATGTTTATATATTTCAGGGATTTATGAACTGAGATAGGAGAAGATTTACATCTTTTTCAATATAATTATTTGTAATTCCATAGATTTTATTTTATTCATTGAAAAATATGATTCTGAAAATGGGTCCATAGTCTTTACTAGACTCCCAAAGGGTACATGGTATAAGAAGGGTTAAGAATCACTACTGAAGACCATCATAATAAGAACCAGAGGCAGCATAGTTTAGTGGATAAAGTCTTGGAGTTGGAATCATCAGTGTAAAGAATCTCTCTGAGGAACTTCCTCTTCCAGTGCAGATTGGTAGGCAAATTCATTATCTTACAGGCATGCTTGGGGGACACAGAGAGGTTAAGTGACTTGTCTAGACTCACAAAAATCTGTATATGTCAGAGGTATTACTTGGATTCAGATTTTCTTCCATGGCCAACTCACTATCCATGAAGCCAAACTACCATTATGGAGCCTAACTCTCACTTTTTTTTAGGTGTAAACATTTGGGGCATTTCTTCTAATACTGAAGAAATCCAATACTGGATCAATATTTTGTTCCTTTTCAAAAGTTTTTAAAGATTTATAATTTTCCTATTACTTTTAACTAGAACTGAGGTCTTCTAACATATACATACACACACATATATACGTATATACCTACCTACATACATGTATATTTTTAACCAATATTTCTCCCAATATATATCCCCTATATGGAGTCATCCCCAAGCTGTCTTGATCTATATCTTATGGCTCTAGAGAAAAAAAGTGGGCTGGTGATCCTTCACAGCTCTCCCTCACTTAAATCCATTGCCCTTTTAAGTCATGACATCATCTTCCTGATACCATGGTTCTCTTCACCAATGAAAGATCAACAACATATAATAAATTATAGGGCTAAGGATTGGTTTTGTGATTTAATTAGCCCAAGAAAGTCCCAGATAAGGAAATCAATATAGGTCAACACCTCTTCAAATTATAGTTTAGTAAACTGCCCAGACCACTTAAAGTTTAGATGACTTGTCCAGGGTAAGATACCCAGTGTGCATTGTAGTCAAGACTAGAAAGTCAGGTCTTCATGGTTTCAAGGTCAGGTATATACTTTTTCCATTATACCATGTCTCTCTCTCATGCTACATGCTACATGGATCTATGTTAAATTCCTTTGAAACCTCTCAATTATATACATATGAATACTATTTGGAATATGTGATTTTGTTGACTTTCTTAGTATTTAATTACCTCTAACTTTTAACTTAAAGGTGTAATGCAAACTTTTTCATGGCTATGAAGAAAAGGACCAAAATTAGGATCAAACATCCATCATCAAACATTAAGACACTGGTCAAAGAAGAAAAGAACTTGACCACACGCCATAACATACCTTCTTCTGCAGAATATACTACTGTGACTGGACTGAAAGAACCTTCTCCTTTGTTGTTGTAGACTCCCACTTTCACTTCATAGGGGGAGAATGGAGGTAGACTCTCATTCCTGAACACATATCTGGAGGCATCTGCAGAAGCCAACACAGTCTGCATCCAGCTCACCTTGCCAAAGGGTCGAAATGCCACCACATATCCAAAACCTCCTCCATTTTGTAATTCTTCAGGGACAGTCTGGTAAGGAAGGGAGAGGGAATTCAGAATTAGCAATGATCTTTTGGGGGGGTGCTAGTTCATTTTGTTCTTTTCTGAACTTTTTTTAGGTAATGTTACTATCATTAGTACCTGTATTAATCACTATTGGTAATATGAGGGTATGTTATTAATGATATAATATGTTTAATGTCTGTTAAGAACTAATACTAGTGACATATACTATATGAAGGTATATTATGCTATATGTTATACATAATTTATAATAAAATTATATCAATATATTATAGCATAAAACAATTCTGCTATATTATAATTCAATACTCTATAGCATATGTATATGATTTTACTATAAATTATATATAGGACAAATAGTATATATTTTATTCTATATAATATAGCAGATAATATAACAAAATATAGAAAGTGCTATAGAATTTTATGTCAATATTGTAATATAGTACTATAGTATATTAATATGATTTTATTTTCTATTATATCTAATATATAAAGTATATTTTAATAATATACTATGTTACTATGTACTATATTATATGTTATTAAGAATAATAATTGCTATTATTATTAGAATATTATTATAACTAATGACTAAGTATATTACTCGGATATCACTATTAGTAATACTATTAATAGCATATTAATATTAACTATATATTGTTAATATATTATTGAGGTCTCTTCTAAGGTCTTTTCCAGCTTTCAAGCTATGATCTAAAATCCCATGATCTATGATCTATGATCTAGGTGGTGTATCTTCACTTTTGCATTTGTTCTTTCTTGTTTTTAAAGAGGATCAAAGACATCACAAAGGTGATGTTTTAACTCACAAATGTAATGGATTTAAGTGAGGCAAAACTGCACAAAGTCCTCAACCTCATTTTCTCCTCCAGTCATCAGAGTTCAGTGGTAAGACAAAAGTCAAGATGATTGGCAATGGCCCAGGAAGCAGTGGATGCCCTTAGTCATTTTAAAGTAAAGTCTTTTTCTAGATCTTAAATTTATCTGAGGCAACCCTCATGTTCAATTAGGAAAGATTAAGGAAGAATTGAGACAAAAAAATGGCCTAGTTTACATCACAAAACACCCATTTTAAACCCTCAAAACCTAAACAATGAACAACTGAGACTTGGGTTGGGGATTATTATTGGTCATTCAGTGAAAACCAGAGTGATTTAACATGCTTTAAAGGCTATTTAAGTAGTCCATTTGAATCACAATGGACTTTGTTAAAGTCTTTTTTTAGAGCTATATTTTAAGAAATCATAAATGAAAATTGTGTAGAAGAAAAATAAATTGTCCTAGCCTTTCAGAAAAAACAAGAACCTTAAAAAAATATCTACACAATACCCCCTAATAGCTTACAAAATATGAGTGACCAGAAATTACATTCTTATGTCCAGAATACCCACAAGTATGGTGCCCCAAGTGAAGAGAAGGCCATGTGGCAAGGGAAGGAGGAAGAGAAGAAGGAGTGAGAAAGTTTAATAAGTATTTCAAACCTATATTCCTAGTTTAAAAAAAATCTGATTTCTTTTTGTTATAAGAAATGGAATGCTAGTCTGTTTATATATAAATACTCCCTTCTCCCTCTGCTCTGGGTAGGTATCTTGGATAGATGACTGCCTCCTATAGGTTTCTTGGTAAATGTCTAATCTATATTTTTTGACATTTTATTTTAACCCTAAATTTTCAGGTTTTACAGAAGAAAGAAGAACATGAGGAGGAGAATGAGAAGGAGAAGTAATAGCATTTCCCAACTTGAATTGGCAGTTTGGGTTCCCACAGGGCAGCCACTACTATTCATAGATAACATGGCAAAGATATTTTATATAAAATGTTCTAAATATCTGGTTGCCTCCTTCCCACAAATACACACAGTATCTATGGCAGGATAGTAGTGAGGCACACTATAAAGAGAAAAAGACTTTCAGAAGGAGATGTTATATGAGTTAATCTGTACTTTATAGATGA
Source organism: Macrotis lagotis (assembly GCF_037893015.1). NCBI lineage: Eukaryota > Metazoa > Chordata > Mammalia > Peramelemorphia > Peramelidae > Macrotis > Macrotis lagotis. Next base: position 151,993,963 of record NC_133665.1, read on the forward strand.
AGAAACTGAGGTTCAGGGTGTCGACTTGTCAATCCTCACATAATCAGAACATAACAGAGCCAGAACTCAAACTTAATGTTTTCTGACAATAAAAAAAGTGTGCAGCACTATTCCTATCAGGACAGTGAGTAGAAAAGAAAGTTGGCTAGGAAAGTTGGAAAGGAAAAGACCATCAAGTCATTTTACATATGATGAAATTGGGATTTCCCTTTCAATTATTATAAAAAAGAAAAGAAAAAAAGAGAAGCCTTTGGACTTGAGACCCCTGACATCCTTTCTAAGCAACTCTATGGTACTATGTTTTAATAATACTCTAGTTTGCCTAGAAAGTCAATGACCAAGTCAGAAGTAGAAAAAAGTGCTTCTGACTTTCCAGGGCTCTTTCCTCTAGGTAATATGGACATATGTATGAATACATATTTCCTTAAGGGTTTTCCTGAACTTTTGACTGCCCACTATTTGAACATAGAGCATTTCTCTTCCCTCACTATTCATTAGGTGCCAAATGTCCAGGAGACTCATCAAACATGCTGATAAAAAGAATTCTGACTACTAGTACTCACTGATGGGAGAATCCAACATATGAAAATTCTCTGGCTACCTTCTGGCCCTTTGGTGTATAGAGCAAACCCAATCACATTTATATTGTCACCCAAGAACTTTGGGTGAAAAAAGCAAATCAGTATCCATCCTGCTGTTGCAACTAAAGAGCCCCCTAATATAATGTAAATCAGAGAGTAACTGGCTTCCTAGTTCCAAGAATTGGTTTTCAGTAGTTGAAGCATGTAGCTAGAAGGTGAATGATTTCTATGGCTGCTAATGGTGCTGTCCCATTGGATAAATGGAGGATTTTAATTTCTAGGGCTGTTGTCTGGAATCCTTCAACAGCATTGAAAACCTTTTAGAAAGCCCCCCCTAAAAATCAATTTTTAATAAATTGGTGACTAATCTTCCTCCAGGTTTCTTAAAACATTCCCTCATAGTTGATGGCTGGGGCAGCATTAAATTTTCCAATAGCAAATGGCTAGGAAATCATGCCAGTGTGCCAGATCTATTGCTCACCTTCATTTTAATTCAATCTATCACACAGCAGTTCAAGAAGAAAAGGGAAAAAAAATGGTTTTCTCAGCACCAAGTCTCCGTTAATATTTTTTACTTGCATTTCTCCCCTCTTTTTTTTTTTAATGAATGAATCATATTAAAAGACTTGCTTCGACACTTGCTTGGGCAGGTGCAGTCTTTCTACACTGACCAGTAGTGATATGTCAGAGAAGCTGAGTATCTCAAGTACCCTTTGAGCTGCCAGGCAGAGAGGGAAAGGGAACTTTATGGCAAAGCTTTGCAAAGAGAAAAATAATACAACAGTTCCAATTAATTTATGTTCCCTTTGTCCTGTGATTCATTTACCTCCCAAGTTATGACCAGCTCAGATTTGCTGCCTCCACCTCCACTGACGTTAGCTGGGGTGACTTCGGGGACTGTACAGAAGACAAAAAGCAAGTTAGGTCATGGGGAAAAGACAACCGAGTTCCATGAAGGTCAGCCAGTTTTTGTGACTCACTTTAAACAGTTAGTATGATGCAGAGGGCCAGTGATGGCAACTCCTTGAACTTTCACTGCAGAGACCAGAGACTAATCATCAATGGAGTGGTTTGGTCGCTATTAGAAAGTGAGATGTGCCAAGGAAATTACTCTTAATTACCTGCTTCCAATTTGACAAGGTACAGCTGTTTGTTTGATATGTCTGCTTGAAAATTCACTGTTGTCTCAAAAACCTGAGTGTTTCCATGTGATGAGGAAAGGACTGAGATTCAGGTACTAATTAAGTAATTAAGTATTTATTAAGAACTACTCAGCACTGTGGAGGTTTACAAGAGAAATGGAAAATAGAGACCCTGCCCTCAAGGAGCTTCCATTCTAGGTGGGGTGATGGAACATATAGAAATACCCGTCACATGAGATCCATCGCAAAACAACACCAATGAGGTCAGAATGCTACAGTACAGATTGAATGTGTAAATGCAGCAGGGTTCCATTGTACAGGAGTGATCAGAGTTGGGGTGGGATTAATCAGGGAAGACTTCCTGAAGAAGGTGAGTTTTGAGCCAGGTCTTGAAGGATGTGATGGACAGGGGTTGACCACTGGCTCACTGGGTTTAATCTCTTTGGACCCCCGTTTTCTCTGTAAAAGAGGGGAGATGATACTGGTTTCCTCTTCCTCAGGATTATTGAGAGGAATCAATAATACTAATAAATCATAATTCAAATTCAACATTGTAAAAAATAAAAGAGCATGTGACAAGAAGATGATCATGTCAAGTGAATGAATTAAGCTGGGATTTAAATAAATCTGGCCCCTGATCTGGTGAGAGCTGTTCATTTCCACCTGGACAATGTAATGAAACAGACCTTGGCAAGATTCTATAAGAACGTACATAGTCCACATTCTGGAGCTCTTTGATGGCCTGTTTGGACCCATGCATGGGTAGATAGTGCAACAATTTACACGTGGGGGAAAAATAATGGCATTATAAATGGTCCTGACTCATTTCTTTTCTGATTACTCTTTGCTTCCTTGACCTCCCAGGGATGGCCTCATGAACCAGGGCTGCCTGAAGCTGAAAGCTGAATGTGAGCTCATAGAGAACCAGACTCATATGCTGACTGAATTGACAGGATGTTTTGATGTCTAGTTCCTTGGGAGTAGCTTATGAACTAAGAAAATGTCAGTGAAAAAAATATCTGTAGAATCGTTATTCTGTGGCATTAGTGATTGTGAGGAGATGACCTTATTTGGAATGGATTTTTTTTCACCCTGTTAGAAGGATGTTTGAGGCTAGAGTACAGGTGAAGAAAAGAGTCAGCACTTCTGGGAGGAAGGTGAATAACAATGCTTCTGCAATGTAGCCATGCGATGGTGTATAGTGAAGCAAGGGAATAGAACACTTGCTCTGAGACCTCATTTCCTCTGCTAAGCTGCTTCCTGACTAGCTTGTTTTCTGTCCATTATAATTCTATCAAGGGGAAAGGTGAGCTAACGCAGTGCCTCATTATAGCCAAAATATATTGAAAATTAAACAGCTTTTCCCCCAGAAAACAGCCTCAGAACACTAGAAACTCTAGGTTAGCAATTCTAGGTGCTACTCACGGGCTTCCTCGGTTCTCCGTTTCTCAGAAGGTCGGCTTGGTTCCCCAATTCCAATGGTGTTGGCTGCAACAACACGAAATTCATATTCAACCCAAGGATTCAGACCCACAACAGTAGCAGTGAATGTTCTTCCATCAATGAGCTCTGGAACTGAAAAGAACAGATGGGTTATTTTTCATTAATTTCTTTGGCAATAGAGAGGAACATGATGGGCAGGAGTGGGTGTGACACAAGAAACAAGGAATCATGAAGAATTGTCATAAAGAAAACATGATTGAAAAAGAAAGGAGAGACTGGTTATGGGGTGAGAATCAGAGTAACTTGAGAGATGACTTATGTGTTCTACTTTTGATTGTCATAATATGAAGAGAATGTGACGTCCTTCAGAAAAATGGATAGATCTCTATGGTGAACTTTTTGGCAGATCTCAACAAGTCATATAGGTTAGACAGGAGGGCATGGACTGTGATTGGCACTGTCAGAGGGAATACTCCCAACCGTGAGATCTTAGACCTTTAGCAAGCACTCTATGAGAAAGTACCCATCAAATCTCAACTCTGGAATGCTGATTTATCCAGTTTACAAGTGTGTTAGTGGGACTGCTATCTTATTCAGGATAGCCAAATGGGTTTTGGTGGAATGGTATAAAGACAATCTGAGGATGAATTCTGGTTGTGATACGAATTAGTCAAATGACCCTGGGCAAATCATTTAATTTCTCTTAGCCTCAGTTTCCCCATCTGTCAAATGAGGATAAGGATACTTATATATTGTACTGCAGGGTTGAATATTGTTATGTAAATATCTTAGATCTTAAAATTTGATGATATGGATCTTCAAAGTGGCCAATGGAGATAGATTACTAATACTACTTTAATTTTATAATACTTTATAGTTTCCACAAAAATGTTTTCATATCCTTGAATATGCAGGATAAAGTAATGGGCTTGGGATCAGGATGACTGGAGTTCAAACTCTTGTTCTGTTGAGGATCTTTAGTGACCTCAGACCCTTTGGAGGACTGAAAGGTAGTGTATAAGCCCCCCCAGCTCCATTTTAAAAGGGGCACAGGAGCATAGCAGCTCTTCATCTTCTACCAGTTGCACAGCCTCATTTCAATTCCACCATGATCATGTCCCTTCACTGGGTCCCTCTGCCCCCTACACCCTTTTCAGCTTCCTTATATATGTTTTTTTCTTTAATTAGATTACAATAATGATAGCTAATATTAATAAAATGCTTATTCTATGTCAAACACTATACTCCTGGAGGGCAGGGATACTCTATCTTTATCTTATTTATATTCTCAACAATAAATAAGAATCCAATAGGGGCTTATTATATTTTATTATATTGTTTTGCTAGCTGTGGGACACTGGGCAAATTTCACAACTTCTCTCTGAACCCCTATGACTTGTCTAATAAGTCACAGACTAATTGCTATCTGCACCATTGAATGGACTTTTCCACAATGACTAGATGTGTTTCTCATTTTATTTCAGATAAAACTTGTGTGATCCTTTTTATGGAGGCAAATCAGAACTTATTCTTCCCTTTTCACAAAGGTGGAAACTGAGGGACAAACAAATTAGGTGTGTTGCCAAAGATCTCACAACATTAGTAGATAAGAGGACAATGACTACAAGCTAGTTCTCCTGACTCCCAGGTCTGTGATGTTCTCACAATAATGATAAAAATAACTAATATTTACACAACACTTTAAGGTTTGTAGTGCTTATCTAATAAATAAACAACATTGTGGGGTAGTGCGTGTTAATAGTCATTATTTTCATTTTGCCAATGAGAAAACTGAGGCTGAGTGAAGTTAAATTAGTTGCCCAAGATCATCACTAATAAATGTCAGAGTAAGACTCGGACATGGATTCTCTTGGTTCCGTTATGTTATAACCCATTGTCTGTCTGTACTGATGCATTAACCCTTCCATTAACACAGTTGGAAACTGAATGACTTAGCATTCTAGCAATTGGACATCTGAGAAAAACAGTGTTCATATAAACAACATAGATTCATGAGCAACATGAATTCAGGAAAGCCAATGAACCTGCTCCTCTGGAAGCCACCACAGGACCAACTGTAGGCAGTACCTATTGGGTCATCAAAGTCATCAAAACCACTTCACTAATTTGTCAGAGTAGAAAGAATATTGGATTTGGAGTCAATCGACCAGTTGTCAGATTTCAATTCCACTTCTTTCTACCTTTTGACCGAATAATACTATATCTCTGAGCCTGCCAGGATTTCCTCTTCTATAAAATGGGATAGTTGATCAGATGGACCCTAGGGTTCTATCTGCCTCTACAGCTGATATTCCAATGATTCAATTATTCATTTGCTGGATTGGTTATACTGATTATGTATATGCTAGGAAACCAGTTAATTCAGTGAAAGAATGACTCAATAAAATCAAATTTTTGTTTGTTTTGATTTTAAACTGTGATCCTATATCAAAATTTTTCTATTTATAAATAAATCTATATCTATCTATATTCATAAATGGGAAAATACATTTATTTCTCAATTTGTCCATTTTATAGATAGAGAAATTTTGTCATAGAAGCACAGTTTAAACATATAGGTGTATATTACATGTTTTGGAAATATATATTAAACATAATTTAAATATATTAAATATGTATCATGTATATGCATGTTTATTTAAAAATTAATACATAAATATAAACACGCATATTTATGTAAATCTGAATCCAAGAATCTGAAGCCAGATCATATCTAATCCCTGATGTTATTCTATTCCATTTGATAAGGAAGGGAACTTAGAAAAAGGCATGGAGTGTGCATTGTTCTGGGGGATGTAGCTAACTAGTGAGAGTAAGTGAAAGGCTTTTTGTTCATATTACTGCATATTAGACTGGACTCAAGAGGTCTCATGTTAAGGTCTCATTTGTTGTGTCACTTGAGCCCCATGTACAGATCACTTCCCGGTGCTGGTGAACCAAGTTACCTGTATTGACTGCTTGCCAACCCACAGAAAATGGAGTTCTGGCTTGAATGACATACATAGTAACGGGGCTGTGGTTATCTGCTCCTGGCCTCCAGGATAGCTGGGCTGTCGTATCTGTGATTTCATCAATAGTCACGGCCTCTGGTGGACCTGGTGGACCTGGGAGATGAGGCAGGTCAAAGATGTTGAAAGTATAAAAATAGAGGTTCTAGACTAATAGGAATATGATACATTAAAAGGCTACTTAAGTTAGAAAGGAAGAAAAAATTGACTTATATATGATGCCTGAGTCAATTCACCTGGTTTGCAATTGCCCCATCCCTGAATTAATTTGCAATATTTTGTATTTTTTTATGTTTAGATGCCCTACTTTCTCTCACAGTGGTATAACTAATGAAGAATATTTTAATTTTGTCTTTGTCTTTCCAGTGCTTAACATTATATCTTATCCATTTTTTTTTGGATTGGACTTATGTGATATAAACTTTCAGAAGGAAACTCTTCTGTATTGATTCAACTGGCCTTCTCTGCAGTGTTTAGTCTTAGACACTTGCCTGTTGGCTCTAAAAGGATAGACAAATGACTTGCCCAGGGTGACAAAGGCAGGACTTGAATCAAGATTTTCTTGACTCTTGAGGATGGTTAAGTATGCATTAGGTTATACTGCCTCTATATTTTCCACATAGGGCTGGGAACTGGTCCTGTGATTTCTTGGACATGAAGTATTTCCAGGTAAGGCAGGTCCCTCTATCATTTTTAAGCTCATACCTTCTCTGCAACTTATAGTATTGCCTAGACCAAGAGATGATGTTGACTGACTTTCCCAGGGTCTCACAGTCAATTGTATCAGGGGACAGGATTTGAAATGAGGTCTTTCTGGCTTTAAGCATGGCCTTCCATCCATGATACCATGCTGCCTTTCTTGCCATGCCTTTTACAAAGGAATACTTAATAAAACAGTAGCTAAATTGGAAACAAAAACAAAACAGAACCTCAATAGTCATAGTGTTCTTTGCCCTCTCATTCTATTAATATCACAGAAATAACAGCTCTAATTGTGTGTATCTGTGTATGTGTGTGCGTGTGTATTTGACTAGGTGTCTATTCCCGACTCGATAACCTTGAGACTGTCTCATGTCTCCAAAGGCCCTGCTAACAAGACCCTCATTTACTCAGCGCCTGCAGGTCAACCTGTATTTCAAAACTTAGCAGCACAGAGTTCATTATTTCTGCCTATACCCTTAGTTGATTTAAAAGAAGAAAATCAGATTCAAACAACAGTCCGGAAATAATGAAACAAGAGAGAAGCCCTGTCCCCTGTGGGTGGGCCAACATAAAATATATCCCAGGTCAGGATCTGAACTAATTTGCAACCTAAGACTCTCTTATAGGCAGAGAAAATTATTTCTAATAAGCCACAGGTGTCTGCCTCAGGAGGCAAGGAGATTGTGAGAGGCTCCTAACCGACCGTTGTCAAATTCATAATCTCGGAATGAGGATAAAGGCCTTGCTAGGTTCTTCTTGCTACCTGGACTGATGAAATGCCACCGGGCTGGGTCATTTGGGCAGGTAAAAACTGCAACTTAACAAGGTCACCAAGAGTTTAATGGAGATTTCCAGGAGCCAGACTTGGCCCTAGGAGGGACCCTCACCTTCTTTATCTGGTATTCTGGATTCAACTCCCTTAAAAATAAAATGAAATGAACCAGAAAGCCATTTGACAAAAGCCCAGGTGACAAAAGCCCCCCTCTCTCTGCCCACTTGGAGTGTCTAACCTTGGGCTGATTAATTTTCTACTGTGACATTTGAGAATGTCTTGCTCACATCCCTGAGTGGGGGGGGGTGCAGTCACCTCAGCTTCCCGAGACCCTTATTACAGAGATAAACCCCAGCTGTTGACTGTGCTTTTCTATCTTCTGCTCCCCTTCTTTTCTTTAAAGATTCGGCTGCAGTGGCCTTTAAAAAGCGGAGAATCACAAATAGAAATTTGGTCTACTCCCAATCCCTGAAAGGAGTAAATCAATAGACACTACATAAGCATACAGAAGAGATGGAAAGCTATCAAACCAGAAGGTCTGAGGTTGCCTGTTTCTAGGAGGAACCCTCCTTACTTCTCCTTGTGGGCTCGTGGCTTTGAGTTGTTCAAAAAGTGAAGTTTATGTCCTTGCCAGTGGTTTGTCAACTTTGTTTTGGGGAAGTTACTTCATTTGTGTTCTCATAAGAACGCTCTTTTGAAATTTGGGGTGCACCTGTTTACCCTTCAAACTAAACAATAGTTTGGCCTCAGAGTCTTAGAGAAATATGTGAACTGTGATGTCCACACCTGCAGGGTCAACCTTGGAAGAGGTCTTGTAAAAGTTGCCCCCATCCTTATGGATCCCATAATGGTAGTTATAGATTTCACTGGAGTGGATCTGAAGAGCATAACTGATAAATAAGGGGTATATACGTGTGTGTGATGATTCCTTTGGCAGTCTGGTGAAGCTTATGTGCAACATCTCATAATAATACTTTCAAATGAATAAAATAAATAGGATAAGAGGAAATTACAAATATGATTTTCAAAATTATTTTCTAAAAAGTTCACAGATCCTAGGGGAAGAAACTCCTGGAATGGGTATGGACCCCTCTTCAGCAGAAAAGATATGAAGACAGAACTATCTAACAAAGAAAAAAATATGAGATTATGGGTGGTTTAAAAATACATGCATGGTAATTTATTGGGCTTATTCACTGATTACATTTTCTTGTAGACTGGTGCTTGCAAATTCCTCTTGGTATTTAATGTTATTTTCTGTGAAATGAGGTAGATGATATTATTTAAGAACATCAAGTATTACTAATTTAAAGATTTAATAGTCTAATTTATTGGTGGTTTAGCTGCTGATCTGAACATTATCCTAATTAAAGAGAGGATTAATTTTTGGTGGTAGGATTCTTTTATTTCTGAGGGGGGAATAGATAAACCACAGTGGTTTGCTTAAAAATAGATGAGCAGTAATCACTTTCTACATTCACACCAAGAACAAATTAGTGACTCTTCTTAGATCAGATCTCATTGTCATGTTTTCCCCTGAATTTTGTATCAGAGATATTTGTTGCTCTTAGAAAGGCTTTATGAATGTAAACCCCTTGAGGGCAAGAGATATTTTCCACCCCCTCTATAACCCCAGAACTTAGAACAGGCCTAGTTGAATTCATTAGTTTGGAGGATAATGTGACCTCCCTTGTTCAAAATTCTATCTGCTCATATACCTCAGTGTTTAAATACATTATCTCCTGCATTCTATTAGTGCCCCTCATCTCTCTTTCTCCATTTCTGATCACTTGTCACCTCTCCCTCCTTCGTTATAGTTCTTGGAGGCAAATGGTTGGACCAAAGAAGTCTTTCTTTTAGGAGGCATTTTCATAGGTCTGTTCTGATATGAGCTGGTTTCCTCTTCAATTTTGTCTTAAGTTTGTTAGACAAAGAAAAAAAATCTGTTTACATGATTAATTTCAGATTTAGCATTTGCAGTTCATTTTGGTTCAGTTCCTTCCTTGTTGGTTCAATTTCTACTTTCTCCCTAAACTATGACTAAGCTCAAAGAGAATTCAGAATATATATACCAAGTGGGACCTAGACTCGCGTGTGTGTGTGTGTGTGTGTGTGTGTGTGTATGTGTATATAGTTTTTCATTGTTGATTTGCATCTCTGTCTCTCTTATTCAATACAGGTATACTAAGTCTTAACTCATCTGAAAGTTATAAGAAAACTGGAGAAACTTTTGGTCAGTTATGGAAAAAGTGGTGCCTAAGCACGACGAACCAAAGTCATTTAACTTCTCCCAAACTAGTTGCTAATAATCCAAGGTACCGCTGGGCTAGTGGCCTAAAGCTCCAACTTGTTTGAACCCAAATGAGGTATCCAAGCACACTGCTTGATATCTCAGCATCTCTCCATTTACTTTTGTTAATCCAAAGTTGCCCAGGAAGGTAATATTAACTCCAACGGCTTGATTCAGTGGTACCCATAGGAAGTGTTTTCACTGGGGGGAAAATTTAATGAATGGCTCAAGGCAATTTCTGACAATACCATATCAGGAAAAGAAATGCCACCTCCCTTCAAACCCACAAACAGTTTTTGCCTGCTGCTACATACTGTTTTAAATCTCTGATGCCTGGGCTTTCTAGCTTACTATTCACAGTAATTATAAACCATTGGGATTCTAATGGATAGCTCTGAAAACCCACACTGGAATTGATAGTGTAAAAAAAATATTTTTAGCACATAAAAAAATCTAAATACCTCTTACTATCAGGTCTGCGGTTGCTGATATCTTGTCCACACTTGTTTGTACCATGCAGACATATTTCCCAGCATGCTTCAGCTGGATACTTCGGATCATCAAATCACCAGCTGAATCCTGCTGATAAAGTAGAGAAAAGTGGCTACAATTACTTTTTAATGAGCTCTAAATATCATTATCACATGAAGGACACTGTGACTAATGGATTTATTTTACATTGGCTGATGAAAACATTAGTAATGCAAGCTATGGCCTATTAAAAATATGTGAGCCTGCCTTGGAGATAAGAGCACTAACATTTCCTAAATGCAACTTCGAAGGGACCCATGGAATCTGATTTGGGTCACTTGAACACTGCTGTTCGCGAGTGACTCACCTACACTTATAGCAAGGGCAGCCCTCTTTAAATCCTGCCTATTTCTCCCTCCCTCCACACAATTTATAGCCTTCATCGGTATTCTCATGTCTTCCAGGCTATTCACAATCATTTGGAAAAGGGAATGAGCCCAAATTTGGAGACATCAGCATTTCACTGCAAGGATTTCTGTCTTATAGCCAGTGTTTTGATTGCTCACAATTTTTTTTTTGTATTAAAAGATTATGAGAGCCCCTATTCTCTGAGGAAAATCTTACATCCCCTAATGTGGAATAGTGCTAATTTGTTTTCTGAATGCCAAATGCATGTTTGATTAGCAGATGAATAGGCCTAATTACATCACTGCATGTATAGCTATGCTACTCAGAAATATTTCTATACCATTCACTCATAGTAGGCTCTTAATAAGTTGAAAGTGAGGCCTCCTTGGGAGGCTGAGGATTGTGGCATTTTAATTGAGGAATGCTGTGAAACCTTGAAGTTTGGTTTATGGTAATAATTGAATAATTGAAAACATCTGCCATGGACATGAAATACTTTGATAGTACAGATACTGAAGTCTGTACATGCTTTCTCATCAATCCAAGAGTTAATAGGCAGTCTTTCAAAATCCCTCTCTCTCTCTGCCACTTTCCTCTGTGACTGAATTTCCATGAATAAAAGAAGGCAGAAGCCAGCAGAGATGTTGAGACTTGTCATCTCATCAGAGTTTTCCAGGAGGACCAGATCCTCTGTCTCTCCCATCTCTACTGGGAATGGGCATGATTCTTTTCTTTCAATTTGCTTCATTACATTCACCTCTACCAGGAGCAATTAAAAGAGATGGAACCTTCCTCTGTGGCTACCAGTGATAAAACCCATGCTAAATTATGGCCAAATGGGCAAGTTAAATGATGCAGATTTCTACCCACGGAGAATGGGGATGAGTTTTTGCATGGAAGCAAATTTTCTGCTTGTACTTGGGGGAAAGGCTTAAAAATATTTTTGTGACAGCCTCCCAGATCAGAGATTTCCTCTTTTTTCCTGGATGTTGGGACCACAAGTAAAGGCTCTGATAGTCGGCTTCAAGTGAAGTGAGGGAATTGTACCCAGGTAGGGGTTTGGGGGATAATTCTCAATAGTCCTAAGGCAGGGAGATGGCATGGCGTAATGTTTCCAGTTGGTCCTGGAATCAGGCACGGGAGTTCAATTCCTGCTTTTGACATATACCACCTCTGTGACTCTTGGTCCTTGACAAGTTCACTAAGGCTATAACTTGCAAATCTACTTTGGAGATGGCGTATATTCACAGGCAGTTCCCTGCATTAACCAATCGAATACAAACAGTTCTCCAGTGAAATTCCAGCTATATAGATCTGATGTGTGAATCCATGCTAATAAAACTTGGTTTTAATTAAATCAGGCCTTGTCTAGGAAAAACGTCCCAAGGACAATGTTAAAACCAATAATTTTGTTAGAATAATTGTCCTTGTTAAAGAGCTCCATGAGTTTACCCAGAGCATAAACAATGGAGGCAAAAGAGAAAATCATGACCATCAATGGTGAAAGCCACTATCGGGAATATGGGCCTCCTAGTATCTTCCTAGACTAGTAATGAATGTTTTAGTCCAAGTCTGTTTGGTAAATGATAATTATCATCATCATCATCATCTGGAACTAGGTAGAGATGCCTTTGCTGCCCAAACCTAGAATGTCATCTCATGTCCATTCCCAGTGGAGATGAGGCACGGGGAAAACCTGGTCCCCCTGGAAAACTTTGTTTTTAGATTTTTTTCAAGGCAAATGGGGTTAAGTAGCTTGCCCAAGGCCACACAGCTAGGTAATTATTAAGTGTCTGAGACCGGATTTGAACCCAGGGACTCCTGACTCCAGGGCCGGTGCTCTATCCACTGTGCCACCTAGCTGCCCCTTCCCCTGGAACACTTTGCTGAGATGCCCTGTACCTTTCTAGGACTGGACATCAGACCTCCTCCCTCCATGATGTCATCCAGGATTAGAGCTCATATACCAGGGATCACGTTTCCAATACCAGGCCTTTTACCCTGCTCGAAGCTACCTGGGACACCAGAGCTACAGCCACTAATCTAGCAGTAAGACCATGGCCATTGAACCTAGATTTTGATCAATCCATAAATTCCAGACACTGTGCTAAGCACTGGGAATATAACAAAAAAAGTAAAACAGTAACACAGGTCTCTGCTCCCTATATTTTTTCTGGATAATTAAAATAACTAGCCTATATTTAGCATGTTAGGTTTTGTACAACAATACCAGTATCTATATGCTGCACACACACATAATATACATATATATGTATATATATATTCACACACATATATGCTTATGTGTGTGTTTATGTGTATTCGTGATCTCATTTGTTCTAAAACTCTGTGAGTAGGTGCTATTATTTTACCTACTTTACAGATGAGGAAACTGAGGCCAAGAGAAATGAAGTTATTTGCTAAGTGATTACAGAGCGAGTAAATGTGTGGGTAGTCTTTGGACTTTGTTATTCCTTTACTTCAAGTATCTATACTGTGATACCTTATCTATTTTATTTTCTGGTGTTGGAGATAGCCAACCATTTCCCATTACACGATTCTTGATTATGGGAGACCCAATTAACTTTCTATCCTGTGGGAAACTACTACTTTCTTTTCTCATGATCCCTATGATTCAGAAAAAATACCATTCTTCTACTATTAGTACCCACTCTCTTATCTAAGTAATATTTGTAAAAAAGTGTTTAGCACCATGGTTGACTCAAAGGAGGCACCATATAATACTTATTCCCTTCACTTCTCTCAACCCTCCCCCGCTCAAGTCCCTGTTCTCTGTTCTCTTTTACATTGTGCCCTTTGAAACCCTTGTTCTCTTAATAACAAATCCCCTTTCGCTTTTGATCACACTCCTTCCATTTATTTACTTGTACTCTTCGAAAAGGCTCTCTCCAGAAAACACTATTTCTCATACTGATGACTCGAATATACCAGATTTCCTGGGTTAGAAGACAGGAAAAATATGCTTCTTGCTTCTCATGACCATTTCTGGATCTCCCCTCTGTTGCAATTATTCTTACGAGTTTCAATTCATCCAAATACATCATCTTAGCCTATCTGGTAGCAGATTACGACTCTTGTTTTTTCCTAGGAATTCAGCACTAGATTAATACCTTTCTCTTCACCCCAATTCCAGTGCTCAAATTTAGGGATTAAAAGATGAATCCTCAAACACCTTGGCCTTACATTTGATCAACATATATAACTCATTGGTTACATTTTGATTGTATCTTAGTCATATACCTGGCTAATTATACTTATATTTTATCACAAATAACAATTTTTTTTTAAAAAAAAGAAAAGATGACATTGCAAAAATGTATTTGGGCAGAAGCTTGGCTACACTCAAGGGGGGGGGGGGGGTAGGGAATGGTTATATTCTTCTCTGATCCAAAAATGCAGTTTCTCTATGTGACTATAACTTCTTGTCCTTTCATTTCTCTCTGGGCTTCATTGCTCCTAATTCTTTGCCTTCACAAGGATCTCTCTACTCACTCATCCCTTCTCTCCCTTCTGTAGCAATCACCACTACCCTGCCCTAAGTTTTTCTTCTTTGCAGTCTTCACCCTAGACCTACATGCAAATATACCCTATTTGATACCTTCAAATACCTTGCCCCTCTATCCTATTGACAATCAGACCTTGCCAAACTCTATCCTTGCTTATCTCCCCATTGGTCTCTTGAGCCCTATTAGAGAAAGCTCCATAAATGTGTTACCTAGGTCCACTTCAGATCTGAAAGCTAAAAAAAAATTATGAGTTTTGTTTATTGCAAAGTGCATTATGTATATTATATGTAATCTTTTATTCTTCAATTGGCTTTATCATATTCCCCACAGCTGTTCTGGATTCCTTCTTCATCAATTCCTCTCTCTATATATATAGTTCTCAATTCTACCTCTCAGCATCCTTAACCTTCTTTAAGCCCCAGACCCTTCTTCAGGAAGATTCTCTCGCATGCTCCATTGTTACAGAACTCTCTCTCTTCTGAAATTACAAAATTTATATTTATCTATTTACATGGTCTCCACCTGGTAGAGTTTATGTTGCCTGAGAGAAGAAACAATTATCCATTTTGACCTTATAATCTCAGTACCAGGCAAAGTACTTTTCAGGTTCTTAGTAAATGTATTATATTTTATGTAGTAATTGTATTATAATAGTATACTGTAATATAGTAAATAAGATTATATTGGAATGGTTATATTTTGGGAAGGTGGAATTCTTCACTAGTTTTAAAGGTAAGTTATCTATACTGGACCATCAATGTCATTATTATAAAGAAAACAACTCTTTATTCATATAGACTATAGTAGTGCATTCTGAGCTCCCAAAGGTCTGAACAGCCCAATTCAGACACTGTAAGCTTGATTCTAATATAATGTCATTTTGGACTTCAAGAATGAAAAACAGTCAATTATATAGCAGGAGAGTCTATCTTAATAAAAAAAATTCCACTCTATGATTTAAATTATAATCTAGTAATTACAGCTTTTGACCTGCTTTATAATAAAACCTTTTTAAAATCCTTGTGATTGAGTTAAACTATAATAGCAAGAAAAGGAAGAACTTATTTTCTCTGAAGCCCTTCAGGTCACACGATCAATGAAACCATTCATTCATTCATTCATTCATTCATTCATTAGTTTGCTTATTTGACAGACATTTATTAGGCATGCTTATGTGTAAGGTACCATGATAGTATTTTGAGGATTACCAAAACAAATAAAACCCTTATCTTCAAGGATCTCCTAATCTAGTAAAATATATATATATATATATATATATATATATATATACACAATTATTTATAATACAAAGAATGCTATATCAGGAGATATGGTCAAAGAAATTTTAAAAAGGGAGGGAATATTTGCAGCTAAAAGAAACTTGATTTGGGTCTTGATGGACAGATATATTTCAACAGGCAGGGATGAGTGTAGGCCACTCCAGGAGAAGGGAGGGGTGTGAGCATAGGCATGTAGAGTAAAAGCTTTTGAAATTTTGGAGGAATGGAAAAATAATTTAGTTGGCTAGGAGCACTGGGTTTGAGAAGGAGAGCAGTGTGAAACAGGGATAAAAAAGGTACATTTAGGCCGTGCCACAGAAATCTTTGACTATCAGGCGAAAGAGTCTAAATTTTATATTCTGTTGGCAATGGGAATGGCAGAGATCATTGAAAGATTTGAGCTGAAAAGTGTTAATTAGAATGTGGTTTTAGAAATCTTTCCTTGGTGCAGGAGAACAGGTTGAAGTAGAGAGGTAACTGCAGCAGAAGAGAACCCGACTAAGAAGTTATTGCTGGCACAGAATTAGGCAAAAGTTTTCCTAATTATATTCTTTAATTTTTCTTCATTTGTCCATTATTCCTTTTTTCATTTTCAAACTAGTATTGTCTTCTTTTTAAACAAATTAGCTAATGATTTAACATGGGGAGGGTTGGAGCTAGCTTGAATTGGCTCCTGACGGTCAATTGTTAAGTTTTCATTGTGAGCATTTATACTTCTGAAACTGACAAATGCTACAAATTTTTTCTTGTTTTCTTCATTGTCCAGATTTAAGAAAGGGATGATAAATAATAAAAGTAACAGGTTATTTTTCCTCAGAAGGTTGTTAAACATTTATCAGAGTATGTCACTTTATTTTTTTCCTCCTTCAACAACCCAGCTCCCTGTTTTATTTGTTCATTCAATGAGTTTTTGCTTTCAATTTTGTTAATTTCTTCATTGATTTTCAGGATTTCTATTTTGGTGTTTAATTTGGGTTGGGACGATGGGAAATAAACCTGGGATGAGAATGAAAATTAAGTGGTGGCATTTTAACAGTTTTTTCCCCAATTATGACCTGATCCATATCTGTGAATATTTATCAGTTCAGTGCTACCTTCCATCCAATTTGTGTGTGTGTGTGTGTGTGTGTGTGTGTGTGTGTGTGTATCTGCAAAGTGCTTTTGTAAACCTTAAAGCTATATATATACAGGTAAGTTTACAAAGTAAAATTTTTTTTGCAAAAATATGACAGATCTGGAATAACCAGCATTATTTTCAACATGCTGACTTGGGAAATAAAGGGTTTCGTAAGGACTTGACAGTAAGGTTATTTTGCCTGCCAGTCATTCATTTTCTGTAGCTCCAGAATCATTGTTTGTTTCCTCTTTTGCTAATATTCTTCCATCCTATACTTTCCAGCCTATTTCTTGAAATTTGAACCTATTGCTCAGAAATGCCTGGTTTGTTGACAAGTGATGGGGGTGCAGTAGCAAGTTATGCATAGATAGATTATCCCTAAATGAGATGTAAATGAATGCTCAGTCCTATTAGAAGAGCCTGGTTTGATGTTAAATTCATCACAATTTATTTTCTTGGAAGACCATCTTCTATAATAAACAATCTACCTGTTGAGAATGTTTATTGGAAGCCCTGAATGAGGAAAAGACATGATTATTAGTACATCTGCTTGAAATATATTAAAGAATAAGGAACAATGGCTTGGTAAATTTATTAATTTCTCTCAATTTACGCTTCCCTGTTCTTTCAACCATCTTCACCCCCTTTCCTTGCAATTTCCCAAAACATGTTACAGATGTTTCAAAACATTCATTTTGGAATACTCTCCAATAGAAAGAAACTGATACCTCCTGTTTGCAAATTGCTCGATAGTTCACCAAGCATTTTCTTCAGAATGATTTCACATTTATTAAGAAGGACATAATGTAATTGCTGTTATCATTATTTTTAGAGAAATAACTGGAATTAAGTCTTTGTCCAAGGTGGAAGTCACATGATTATCCTAGGAATGAAAAAAAACAAGATTTGACCCCAGATGTGGGGATCCAAATCCAGGGCTCTTTCTTCCAAGCTTTAACATACTATGCTGCCACTACAATATTGTCTTTAATGACTTCAGGTGGTGCTAATGAACTTATTCAACAAGCTAAATTCCTAGAAGGAAGCTCCCTTTGGGCAAAATTGCTAATCTGTTTTTGAGTCAATGTTTTTTTAGTTGTGACTGCCTCTTTGTGACTTCATTATAATTTCTTGGCAAAAATACTGCAGTGAATTGCTAATTCCTGAGCCAGCTCATTTTACAGATGAAGAAACTGAGGCAAAACAGAGTTAAGTGACTTGCCCAGAGTCATCCAGTTAATACATGATACCAGATTTGAATTGGGGAAGATGAGGTTTTCTGGTTTCAGCCTAGTACTCTATCCACGGTTCCATCTAGTTGAATCTGGTTCTGTGATATGTTGGTATGGAATGAAGTAAAAGCTGTCCTTGTCCTTCTACCTGCACATCCTCTTTGATGCTTAGAATTCTTAGCTTCAGTCACTTTTCTTATCTCCTGTGTAGCCTTCCCTGATTTCCTCAGCTATTAGTGTTTTGCCCTCCTCAAATTATCTTGTATTTTACCTAAGACATTTTTGAGGGAATCAGTTTGGTCAGTGGAATGGTTTGCATTCTGACTCTGATGCATAATTTGGTTAAACCTCTCTCATTTTTCACGTCTATAAATGAAAAGGTTGTACTAGACGATTCCTAAGGTTCTTGTAGAGCCAAACCTATGATCCTACATTTAATGCTGCCTGCTCTCCCACTTTCTCCCACAAAGCAGTTGAATGTAAACTTCTTCAGGGTTGAGGCTCTTCAATTTTTTTCTGTTTGTATATCCCGAGCACCTGACACAGTGGGTTTGCACACAGTAGGTACTTAACAAATATTCAGTGGATTGAATTTAATTGAACAAGAAATCCTGAGCAAAGTGGAGATTAACAAAACTGGAAGAAAAAACACTATTGGAATAATAAACAAACCTAGGAGTTTAAAAGAATTGCAGTAAAATAGACAAGCTATTAGTTAACTTGATTAAAAAAAAGGAAAACCAAATTACTTGCATCAAAAAAAGGAAAAGTTAAATTCATAATGAAGAAGAAATAAAATAAATTATTAGGACCTATCTTGCTCAATAAAACTAACAATCTGGATGAAATGGATAAATATTTACAGAAATATAAATTGCCCAGATTAATAGGACAGAAAATAAGATAATTAAATTTAATCAAATGCTTACAAATTTCCTAGAAAAGAGCTTTTCTGAACAAAAATCTCAAATATACTTTTAAAAGAAGCAATGATTTTAACTCTTAAATTACTTTTAAATTTATTTGTGCCATCCTAGGATATTGTCTAGGATATTAGACAGACTTTGGTCTGTCATTGGCTGTTTAATATTAATACTTACCCCTCCCACTCTTTCAAAATGGTCACCATCTTTGTCAAAGTCAATCAATCGTCCATTAAATGACCAAGTGAACACAATATCCAATGAATGATCATGGGATACTTGGCAAGGTAGGACAATGCTTTCTCCAACAGTAACATCCATACTGGATGGTGGCACCAGAAGGCGGGTTGGATCTGAAAACAAACAAACAAACAAAATCATTTAAGTTATTTTGAGAGGTCAGAAAGTGAAAAGGGTGGATTCAATTTAACCAGTTATTTTAAACATGGAAAAAAATAGATATAATTAAGACAATAGTCTTAGTTTGTTTAGTCATTTTCAGGTAGAATAGCATTCTCGTGATCATCATTATATTTTTTTCCCATCTATCCTGTCTGGGTCTCAGTTTCTCAACATGTAAAATGAGGGAATTGTATGAGATATCTGCTGAAATCCTTTACAATTCCAAATTTGTGATCCCACTGTGTGAAATAGAAAGGCCATTGGAATTGAAATCAGAAAACCTAAATTTAAGGCCTGTTTCTGATGCTTGTTACCAATAGGATTTTCTAGTGCTCAGTTTCCTCATCTGTGAAATGAGAGGGTTGGCCTGAAGATGTTCATAATAATCTTGTGAGATTGGTACATAAATATTATCTCCCCCGTTTTTAGAGAAAACAAACAACCCCAAAAAAGTAGAAGGTCTGAAAAATCCCACACAGCCAAGTGACAGGTTAAAATACAAGTTTTCCCTACTACATGTAGATAAAACGTTGATTTAGGCTTAGTTATAAAAATCAATAAAAAGATTTATTTATCCATTTATTCAATGTACTTTAGTCAATACACATGAAGAGCAAAATACTATGGGTACATGAACATTCCTTGCCTTCCGGGTCCTTACATTCTTCTTAGAGGTGAGAAACATCATGCCAACTAGTCAATCAGTCAGTAAACACAGATTAAACACTGACTATATGCTAGCCACTGTGAGAAGCTCTGAAGATACAAAGAGTGTTGAAAGACAGTCCCTTGCCTTCAAGAAGTGCCTAGTGTAATGAGGGAGACAACTTATAGACAAAAATATATAAACAAATTCTATGCCAAATATTTTGAAGATAATCACCAGACTTGATTGAGCCCTAGAATTAATGGAGTTTGTGAAATGCTTCCTAAAGAAGAAGAACTTAGGGGGCAGCTAGGTGGTTCAGTGGATAGAGCAGCTGCCCTAGAGTCAGGAGGACCTGGGTTCAAATTTGACAAATCAGACACAATAATTATCTAGCTGTGTGGCCTTGGGCAAGCCACTTAACCCCATTGCGTTATTACTTAGCTGTGTGATCTTGGGCGAGTCACTTTAACCCTATTGCTTTAAATAAAAATTTAAAAAAAGGGAAATTTTAGCTGGAATTCTAACAAAAATCAGGTAAATTAGGAGATAGGGTTAAGGCAAAAACATCCAAGAGATACTTTTGCAAATGTAAAAGTCCCAGGCTGAGAGATCAAATGTCTTATTTGGGAAAGAATGAGCAAGGTAGTGTCAGTAAATGACAGGTACATAATTGGGGAGGAGGTTATTTAACATATAAAAATACATTGTATAAAGCAAATACAGTTATTTTTCCATGAAGTGTGGCACTAATAAATGGGAAGGAGAAGGGTCTCAACAATAAAAATGTATTTAATGTCTACTACAGTTAGTACTAGGTGCTGTGGGATATTTTTTGGGGAAGAGAAGTCTGATTCTTTGAGCTCACCTCTATTTAGAAGTTCCTGCGGAGGAAATTCCTGCCTCTGATACAGGTCTGCAAATATTCCACTATTTAATCTTAGAAAGTCTTATCTGGGCTTCATAGCCAGATTTAAATCCAGATGATTCTCTCTTAAGGACCAGATCTTAGGCCTATTCTTTTAGCTGGCTACCTCTGAAAATTTTGGGAGATAAGATGGTGAGTAAAGCCTGCCTTCAAAGAGCTTGCAATCATGTTGTTCATCCTTCGTTTTTGAGGATCAGTGATATAATGGGTTCATGTCTTGAAGTGTGTGTGAACTGGATTGAAGTGAGGCCGCGTGACACAAAGTCATCAGCCTTCTTCTCCCTTCCAGAATCATTGAAGTTCAGTGGTAAAACAAAAATAAAAACATCTGGGGAGAACCTGGGATGCAATGGATTGACCTTCGTGTCTCTGATGTCTGAACAAATTCTAAGTGGTCAACCTGGGTTGACAGTTTTACTGGGATGTGGATGCTGTGCATGTTATAGCTTCTTGGAGCCACAGATAAAAGTCAGGTGGCAGGTAGACAGAAAGGTGGATGAGAAGCCTAGAAAAGGATTTGCCAGATTCTCACACCAAACCTTATTTTAGAGAAAGTCCAGAGAGAAAATGACCAAGTTCACTCTGGTAATATGTGGCAACATTGGGATTGGAACCCTGGTAATTTGTAGAATATTCTGACCACTGAGTCAGTCATCTTTTCACTGTATTACACTCTACATTATAACAGAAATATTTTACTTATGGGGAAAGAAGGTAGTAAAAATACTATTATAAACAAAATCTTGAAATAAAAATGACTCTTGCTGATTTCCCTTATACATGTATGGTTTCTTCACTCACTGACCAAACATTTTTCAAATACTTATGGTTGTTTTTGTGTGTGAAATGAAAAAATTTAGAGAATTCACCCCAAATGCTAACATGGCCTATTTGTGCCTGACTTATGGTAGAGCATTTCATGCTCCTATTGATCTAAACAGCCTGACTCTAAGAGTGATTTTGATCTTCTTTGAGAAGGATGGACAGCAACCAACCAATATTTGTAATAATGTCCTGGATTTCATCAGGGATATAAAGTGTGTGTATGGGGGGGGCTGTTTGCCTTCAAGGAGCTTGCCATCTAGGCAGAAAGCTTAGGGTCAGGTGGAGACCTATTCCAAGGTTCTACCCCAGAAAGGAAATAGTAGCTTGGTAGAGAAGATGAAGGGGAAAGCTTCTTTTAGAGAAAGATGAACATGGGGTGAAGCTCATCAGAGACTGCTGTTATAGCAATGAAATCACTACAGCCGGCAGTTTGCAAGCAGAGATGATTTCATGCCTATATAAACCAGTTTTATGGACTTTCAGCTGAAATATAAAGAATCGTGGGTGAAAAGTCAAAAATTCAGCATCAGCTCTTAAAAAAAAATCTCGCTTCTTGTATCTGGATAGAGACCAAGGGAGCAACAGAATGCTGGTACCCCCTTCAAAACCCAAGGCAGTGCAGTAGATAAAACACCAGCCCTGGAGTCAGGAGGACCTGAGTTCAAATCCAGCCTCAGACACTTAATAATTACCTAGCTGTGTGGCCTTGGGCAAGCCACTTAACCCCATTGCCTTGCAAAAACCTAAAAAATAAAAAATGAAAAAAAAAAAAACAAACCCAAGGCAACTGGTTCCAGAAATTCCCCTCTGCAACTGGTTTTATTTTAAAGAAATGGCAATTATTTCTTTTTTTACTTGTAGGAATAGAGGCTTTATTCTGGTAACTGCAAAAGCTTAGGATTCCTTAACAACGACCTAGTTTTGAAGGTAGGCATTATTTGTCCTTAATGTATGTAGGCTCAGTAAAAGTTATCTGGCATTCAGTAACTGCTTAATAATTATTTGGTGAGTGAAGGAAAAGACAATTCTCCAGAGCAAGGAGTCAACATTGGCTAATGAATTCTTTAAGGATTTCTTACTGAATCTGTATACTCAGTTGTAAAGCAGAATGAATCAATCAACAAGCATTTATTAAGCTCTTACAGTTTTCCAGGCAGTATGGTAAGTTCTAGAAATATAAAGAACAAAGTGTAGCTTCAGTCTTCAAAGAACTCATAATCTAAGGAAAGACGATATGCATACTTTATAAGCAAATACAAAATAAATACTAGTGGCTTTTGGAGAAGTGTAATACCAATTATGGGGAGGAGTAAAAGTATCTTTCTAAAGGAGGTGTATGATATGAGTCTTGAAAGAAACTAAAAGTTTAAGAGAGGAAGGAATGCATAATTATCCCTTCCACATGGCAGGGATTAGGGGTATCGTACTTGAACAATCTGGAAAATCAATATCAAATTTTTGACCCTCCTTTTGTACCATAGAAGTCTAAACTATTATGGCATAAGAAGATAAAATATGTTATCATATGATATTATACATATATTTTATGCATTTCTGAATTTTTCTGGGTTGTTTCCTGGCCCTTGAGTGTTATCTGTGTCATTTAAAAAATTCCCCATCAAATTCCCATTTTATTTCTTGTTTTGTTTTTTTTAGATTTTTCAAGGCAATGGGGTTAAGTGACTTGCCCAAGGCCACACAGCTAGGTAATTAAGTGTCTGAGGCCAGATTTGAACCCAGGTACTCCTGACTCCAAGGTCGATGCTCTATCCACTGCACAACCTAGCAGCCCCCCCCCCCATTTTATTTCTTATGCAAACCTTTGATATTTCGAAACTGTGATGGAGAAAGTTGCAATGTGGAAAGGATAACTGTTTTCTAGACTTGGGAGATGATGGGTGAAATGCAGAGAGAAAGGAGATGGATTATTGAGTGCATGGAGGGGAGTAATAAAATATAATAAGATTGGAAAGGTAGTTTGGGGCCAGATTGCAAAAGTCTTTAAAGATCTAAATGGGAAGTTTATATTTGATAGTAGGAGTCAAGGCTTTTGGAGTTGAAGAAAGGGATGGATAGATCATGCTTTAGGGAAATCATTTTGGAAACTACATGGAGAGTTTGGATAGGAGAGAGACTTGTGAAGGGAGATCAAGTAGAAAACAATGCAATAATGATGAGGTAAGGAGAGAGTAAACAAGTTCAAAGTGTTCTACAGGCCCTGGACTGATCTCCTTGGAATTTGGGACAATCAAAGCAAAGAAGGCCCAAACTCTGCCAGCTCTGTGGCTTTGCTGGATTGTGTTTATTCAGTATTCTTGGTTCCAATATCTTGAATTTGGATGCTTTTCCATATAAAAGATTTCGATGCAAATCTCCCCACACAGATAACCAGATGGCTTCTTAGTGAAACAGAAATGGCTCCTTATTTTGATTTTAATTTTCCAGGATTAAAGGGAGTTTATATTTCCTGCTTCTACATGGTGGGTCACTCCTGCTATTGTTAGGTGTCTGGTACTTTCCAAGATAATTAGAGTTCAGGATACGACTTGGTGGTTAGATTTGGTTGTACTTTAAAAACAATGATAAAGAGGGCTACTGACACTGCACTAGGTTTTCCTGCATGAAGTTGGCTTATTCTGCAAAAATTCAAAATTTGGAGCACTGGGGTAGAGCGCTTTGGGTGAAAAGACTTTCTGTTGAGTGCTTAGCTAATCCAAGAGTTCAATAATAGGTCATTTTATTTTATTTTGCAGTACAGAATCTTCCAGAAGAAGATTAACAGAAGACAGATGTTAATTGTTTTTGCTTTTAACTCATCAATCATGTCAATTTAGGAAAGGAGTTAATTACAAACAAACTATTAATGCTCAGATCAATTATATGGATTTTGATTATTAAGGAGGAGAGAGCCCTGAGTCTGGAGTCAACATAGTTGGTTTAAAAAACCTGCCTTTGGACCCAGGTTGAAGGTAAATTCCTGCAAGACCTTCCACTGGAGGAGGCTGTTGGGCATAGAATTGTAGGATGGTAGATGGAAAACTGGAGGAGACTTTAGAAATCATTAAGTCGGGGTGGCTGGGTGGCTCAGTGGATAGAGCACTGGAGTCAGGAGTACCTGAGTTCAAATCTGGCCTCAGACACTTAATAACGATTTAGTTGTGTGGCCTTGGGCAAGCCACTTAACCCCATTGACCTTGCAAAAAACACTAAAACAAAAACCAAACCAAAACAAAAAAAGAAATCATTAAGGCAAATTCCCTCATTCTATAAAGCAGGAAACTTAATCCCAGGAAAGTGAAGTGACTTGCCCAAGGTCACAAGTAGGACATGCGTGACCTGAAATTTGGTCCCATGATACCAAAGTAAATTTTCTTTCTATAATATCATGTTACATACATGAAAACAGAGGAAAAGAATTCATTTTTCAGTGTGAATGATGAGAAGCTCAAAACCTACATTCAGTCTTTGAATCATAGTGTTAGAGATGGAAAGAATCTTAATGCTCATCTAGTATAACTCCCTCTAGGAAGTAGGGAATCTGAGAGTGCAAGTGACTTGCCAAGGGAGGAAGAACACAAATATTAATTAAATAACTTCAATGTACCAGAACTCTGTGCTGAACAGTTTTTCAAATATTTTCTCATTTTATCCTTGCAACAACTATGAGAGGTAGTTGATATTATTGTCCCTATTTTACAGTTTAGGAAACTGAGTCAGAGAAAGATCAAATAATAAGAATAAGAATATTGAAAACAAACATTTATATAGAACTTACTGTGTGCCCCAACTACTTTATAATTTCTTTCTCATTTAATACAACAACCCTGGGAAGGAGGCATACAGAAATTAAGTGACTTGCCCAGGGTCCCCCAACTAGCAAATGTGTGAAGCTAGGTTTGAACTCATGTCTTCCTGACTTCAGCCCCGTAATCTAGCCACCAAGTCATATGAATGTCTCTAACCTAGGTAGTGTATAGCAGAGTTCTGATTTAAACCTAAGTCTTCTGTTTCCTAATCTAATTCTTCTTTTACAACATGGATCTGATTCACAAGGATGGTAGATTCCTGCCTATTACAACACTTTGACAAGAAATGGATCGAAAATTAACCTGTAGGACAGTTAGGCAGTGCAGTGGATGGAACGCTGATCCCGGAGTCAAGAGGACCAGGGTTCAAATCTAGCCTCAGATAACTGGCACTTTCTAGCTGTGTGACCTTGGGCAAGTCATTTAACCCTAATTGCCCTTGCATGCAGGGCCATTTCCAGTTGCCAAGATGCATATCTGATGGTTCTGGAGAAGAAAGTGAGGTTGGTGACAGCACAGCCCCCCCCCCACACACACTCAAATTCAATTCATGTGCTTGTCATAACATCACTTCCTGAGGGACAAATAGCAACATTCTTTCCAGAGTAGAGTACATAGTTCTATTGTTTGGTCCACATGGCTTTTTTAGTGGGATAAAACTGGTTGTAGTCTTTTTGGAGGCTTCTGTATTGAAAAAGTTTCTTTTTTAAAGGCATTTATTGAAAGAAGTAGAATTTGTCATCATCTAGAAGCTATTTTGGGGGTTTATAGGCAGCTAGTCTCAAAGGATTTGGTGAAGATTATTGTAGGGAAAGCAATTTCCCCAAGGAATGATGAGCCTTTTCCATCAAGTATTCAACACATTGCAATGAGGTATTAGATTATACAATAAAGTTACCCTTTTTGCAGAAAATGATTGCATGAAGAACCTGTAAATACGACTAAAATGTATATGATTTGATTGTACTTTACTAATAAGGACCATGGAGGTGGGCATCTCATAAGACCATGAACCATTAGAACCAGAAGGGGTCTACGGGATAGGGACCCGGAGAAGGCAGATAATGTGCTCAGATTCATACAGCAAGCTATACACTTGAGATTCAGATCTGATCCTTTGATTCTAAAATCATTCTTCCCATTATACCATGCTGAGTTTCTATTACAAATAGCTTACTGAATACTTCTCTTAACCAGATGAGTGTTGTGTCGGAATTCTATTGCTCTTAGGAATATAATGAGGTCCTGGGTTCTAATCAAGGGGCATATCATATATGTAGTCATGGTGACCATTATAATTATGACAACATAGAAGTAATGAACTGAAGCAAAATGTTCTCACATACAGCTATACAAGGTAGGAGTGAGATGGACTTTGGGATTCTGAGACCAATATGATTGAGAAGAGATTGTATGGTACAGTGGAAAGATAATTAGATTCAAGTCAGAAAAACAGAATTTTAATCCTCTCTCTTACTACCTATTTGTCATTTGTCAAATAATTTTGCTTCTCTGGGTCTCAGTTTCCCCCATAGATAAAATGAGAGGGTTGGATTAGTTTGTCTCTAAAGACCCTTCAAATTAGGATCCTATAATTTTATAAGTACCTCTTAGGAGAGGAATGATTGGATCATAGATGTAGAAGTGAAAGAGACCCCATAAGTCAAGTCCAATCTTCCTTTTACAGATGAAGAAATTGATGTCTGGAGAAGTTAAGCGATCTGTCCTTTGCCAACCCCCTACTAGATGACTGAAGTAGGATTTGAACTCAGGGCACTCTAAGTCCCTATGACTACTACATGATCTTATTGGGATAGGAACTGGTGTTTTGCTAAGGATATATCTATGAGACGACCTTGATGAATTTGGGAAGAAGAGTATACTTCCCCATTAGCTGTCATGATGCCTTAAAATTCTCCATTAGCAATTTATTCCTCTCATTTTTATAGGCTCTTCAAACTCCAGGAATCTAGCATTTATAGTCCCCTTAGAAGGAAAACAACTCTAATATCATCAGCTAATACCTTAATGGGAATTAGAGTGAGGATAGGCCTTTAGTTATAGGATGCAGGATAGGTAGTGGGAGAAGGAATAAAAGGAAGGAAAGAATCAGTGTGGCATGGGATGGGAAATGAGATGGGCCCAGAACTGAAGATGGAAACAGAGCATGGAGTCAATTTGGGAAATGGGGCAGAAGTTCAAATGATTATAAATTAATCCCAGAAAAACTATCTCCATTTTTTATCACCAAAATTCTTTTGAGACTGTTGAATAAAGGACTAGAAGAATCTTTAGTGAATCAAAATTGTTGGCTGACCCAAAGGGCAATGGAAAGACAGATCTGGAGGGTAAGCAAATTATTGCTAATAAGGATTTCTATGCAAGAAAAGCCTAAAAGATCTCAATCAGAAGAAGTATATCAGAAATGGAGCTGAGCTAGACGTAGTGAGAAGAGCATTATAATGGTATGGCATTATAATAGTAACATAGCATCATAGATCTAGCTGATCCAACTATCCATCTGGCCACCTGTCTGTCTGTCATCTGTCTATCTGTCAGTCCATCTATCTATCTATCATCTATCTCATATTATTGTTAAAAGAACTAGAAAATTCCACCTAGTATGTTAAATGAACTCTCATCCCCCTTTGAGGTCACTGAGGGAAAACATGGATAAGATTCGCATAACATGAGAAAGTTTGGATCATCTGTGATCTTGTAGAATACCTATATCAATTGAAACTATGGATACATAGAAGCAGAATCTATATGAGAGCCACTTACAGAGCCCCAAATTCTCAAAAAATCAGTTACAGCTCATAAAAAAGGGTGAGGGGGAAGACTCATGGCACAATGCAAGTGGTATAACAGATATCATCAAGGACGTGAAAGGCAGGAAGAAAAGTCATGAAACAAGAGCAAAGGATAACAAATGGATAGTATGGGCTATAGTAGTATCCAGGAATTCTTTATAGGAACAGAGAAAGGTCTCTAATACTTTGGGTAGACTCTCTATGGAGACTTTATTGAGAGATGAAGAGGATAGTTGCTCAGGATGAGAAAACTTATAACATGAGATTTAATCTGCACACACACACACACACACACACACACACACACACCAATAGAACAGGTCCACAGATGTTTCATAGCAAGTTTAAGGAAGGTTATTATAAATATTTGAGCTGCATTCCACTTTACTAGGAAATATTCAAGTACAAGTGGGCGATCTGTCAAAAATACTATAGAAGAGATTCCTCCAGTGGGCAAGAAGTTGTGAGATAACATTTAGGGTCCAAAATCTCCATGAGTCCTAGACACATTTTTATAAAGCCTTCATTGACTGCTCAAATCCTCATTTATCATTTCGGTTTAAGGGAAAAGACACCACATAACCTCTTAGAATACCCATTGCTTCTATTGTTCCTTAAATACTCGACAACTATGAATTGAAAAAAAAAGATAACATGCTTTCTCTCTAGCTTGACTGAAAGAACTTAAAAGTAAAGACATCTTATACTTGTTTGCTTTCCTACACCAGGAACAAAACCCTACACTGAGTATGTCCTCAACATTGTTTTTTTTTCCTGTGCAGATTTGTTAAAAACAGGACTGGTTGATGAGGATTTGGAGATATCCTTGGAGGAACTGGGATACAGATGGCGCTAGAGGACTGGTCTTCTCATTATTTACTACAGATTTTTCATAAAACATTGAAAAAGAGCCACCAAAAGATTAACTTGGCATTAGGCAAGCTTTGGCTCTCCATCTGTGCCCATTAATTACTTTCCCCCTGAAGTTACCATTTAGGGATTTTTGCTCCCTAAAATGTGATATTTAAAAGCATGCATCACATAAGAGAAAAATCAAAAGCTGGATGGCACTAGCCTCTAGAAAATAGACAATTTTAGTATTTTTTTTTAAAAGTTTACATTTCTAGCAAAATGAGGGAGAGAACTAAAGGAAGGAATTTAGCATTCATCCTACTTAAATTATGAAACTAATTATCACCTGAAGTAATGCATCATTAACAAGAAATAGAAATTCAATTCTTTTCTGCTATGTTAGGGACAGTTGCTTAGGTACTATATTCAAGGATTTGGCACAAGGAAAATTGAGTTCTCTGAAAGCTGGACCAGTCCAGTTGGCATTATGTTCACACATAAGCAAAAATATGCACCATCTAACGTGGTGAAAGGAATTTCTGTCCACTTTGCAATGCACATTCATGAGTTCCTTAGCACTTCTGTCTTTTTGGAAAGCAAACACTTTCCAAGTGGCTGACTTCCACACATTGTTAAGTGAGTAAAGCAGAACCATGCCAACACCAACTGATGTTCACAGGAACAAAGAAAGTTAGTATTACGGGAGTTATCCCCATTTATTCATTCAAATGACAGCTTCTGTAATTATATACAGAGATAAACAAATTCATGAAGTATACTGATCTCCTTGCTCCTACTTTCTCCCCTGTTCTAGTTTATCCTAAACAGAACAACTTTACTATCACACAGCCCTCATGGCACCACTCTGGTCCAGTTCAATCTGTTCTTTTAAGGCCACACCTGATATGAAATATCCTAAAACCATCTTTCTATTCTTATTTCATAGAATCATAGCTCTGGAAGGGACTTCAGAGACAATATTGTCCAATTTCTCATTTTACAGCTGAAGAAATTGAACCTCAGGGAAGTTAAGTAATTTGCCATGAGAATGTTAGCTCTTGAAAGTAGGGATGTTTCATTCTCTATATTCCTAATGCCTGGTTACCTTTTCTCTATTTTCTATTCTAACTCTACAAAGCTCTGCTTTGGTTTTGATTCTAGAGAACATCCTGCTGCCATGCCAGTTAACGTCTGGGCTCCCTCTGCCCCTTTTCATTTTCCTTTTATGTGCTGTCTTCCTCCCTTAAACTGTAAGCTTCTGGGAAGCAGGTATTGTCTTTCTTTTTGATCCTGCCCTTAGCACAGTGCCTGTTATTTAATTAATGCTTACTGAATTAAATTGAATAATGCTTAAATAGAACAGGTGCTTAATAAGTATTTATTGGCTGAAAGATTACCCTCAATTATACAAATTATAAATATCAGAGCAGAGTTTTGAACACAGAACCTATAATTCTTCAGGCTCTCTCTATTTTACCAGATATTCTCAATTATATTATCTACTATTCTCCAATTAGCATTCTCCATTATGTACTATATACTAGACCTTATTATATACTGTGCCAAATCAAATTAATCTACTTTCCATTCCCTGAACATACTCCATGCTGTCTGGCCCTTTTGCCTTTCTCTAGATTAGTTCTCCACCCTAACCCAATAGGATTCTATCTATCTTTTAAGGTCTGGCTCCACTGTTACCCTTTCTATGAAGTTCCATGATACATCCAGCTAGAAATGACATCTAATGTCCTTGTATCTCTTGCAACACATACATGCATATTGTTTCTGGTATAATATTATGGTATTTGTGCACATGTCTCTTTTCTGTACTGGGTTGTAGCTTTCCAAGGGCAGAAACTTTAGCTAACTAAAAGTCTAGCATATTATTTTGTCTGAATGCAGGAGAGGCTCGACAAATGTTTATTAATGTCTTTAAGATGAGTATTCTCACCTATATTTTAAATAAGTTAATACTTTTCCTAGTTAAACTGAAAGCTTAATTATTTTCTTGTTAATCTAAAACTTTGGTTTCAAACCAATACTACTGTAGTCTTTTCTCTGAGGTAATTTCCCTAGCCTTCATTCATTGATTGGAGTCCCCAGAGGTATGGTTACATACTTCCCTCCTCAGGGCTCTAGGGATAATCTTCATGGATTGAGTTTCTCTAGTCCTAGGACCCAATAATTCCAACCAGCATAATTCCTATGGATTATCAGACAGGCTGAATTAGTATTTTTTTTAAAGTAAAGTTATATATGGAGGTGGTATAATAAGAAGTTAGAAGTTAAAAACATTCCTCCCCCTCCCCAAGGTCATACTCTCCCCAGAAGTCCCTGGGGAAAATAGATTCAAAGTTAAAGTATAAAGGTAGTGAAGGACATTTATAGAAAATACATATGGCAGTGGGACAACTTTTGGTTTCTGAATGGTCATTTTCTCTTTATGGAATCCTTCTGAAGGTCCCCTTGGGTACAGCACTCTTCTGGGTTCTGAGGACCAATTCCTCTCTACAGTTCAGAGCTAGCATTTCTTTTCTAGTCTAAGGGAGCTCACTCCTTGAAGCTATTTCTTCCACTGGGGGGTTCACTGTATTTGTCTATAGTTCAGTTTGTCTTTGATGTGTCTATCTTTACTCTGGGCTAGATAAATTGCTATCTGGTTTATTTTCTCTCTAACATGGTCACTGTGTTTATGGACGGGGAGATTTGGGCATACCTTCTCATTTTACTCCTTATCTTTACTAATCTCTGGTACAAGTGAAAGAGGGTAACCCCTGAAGGTGATTCCAAGTCTACAATCTTTCACTGATGGGCTGGCACATCATTGAACTGAGTAACTACTAAAATTCTTCACTATTTAAAGACCTCAGGGACATGGTTAACTTGTTTGATTAGCCAATCAGAATATTCCCTACTTGATCCAATTAAAAAGGAGTTTGCATGTCATAAAAGACTCAGGGGGTATAGACAATCTTGTTTACATATTGAAAAAAAGTAATCATGTCTGTTGATTGATTAAGGTGGTAGTGTTGAACCTCCTACCTTAAATGATCATTTAAAAATGCAACTGTGTGTTAAAGTTAATGGGGTTTCATTTCATACCAGGGAGCCAAGATTAGTCAATGCATTTATCAGCTGCCTTCTCTCAGAATTGAAGCATGACTCAAATAAAATAGCTGGCTCTGTTACTGACTTTCTGGACTCTCTCTACCATACCAAAGAAGCTTCTTCATCCTGAAAATTCCCTCCACCCTTGAGCTTCTCATGTTGGAAATATACTACACCTTTCATGAGTCCCTTTCCTCCAATTAACTGACTCCTCTCAGAACCTTAATTTAAGGGATATTAAAGAGATCCCATCTTTTAGTTAAAATTTCAGTGTTTTTAACTAGTATGTTCAACACAATACCTGAAATCTGGATAGTTGGTATAAATTATCTTTAATAGTGTATCTGAAAATCCCTGACTGTTTGACCTCTAGAGGCAAAGCACAATAACTAATTTTTTTTCATTCCATTTGGAAATCTGCCTTCATGCAGATAATGCCCTAATTTGAAGCTATTTAATAAATTATTATTACTATTTTGGGATTAGATAAATACCAGTGATTTTTGTTAGCACTGTCTTTGTTTAGCCTCACTTTTATTCTGATAATAGAATCAACATGTGACCTTGTTCATTAAAGAAGAGAAAGGGAACCATTTGGGGAAAAAACAAACCACAAGGCTTCTGTTTCGGCACCAGATGAGAAAACTGAGCTTTTTGAAATGTACAAATCACCTCTCAGCAGCAGAGAGTGCTTTCATGACTCCATGTTTTTAATCAATTCTTGCTTAGAAATTCTTGTATCCAGGATTCTGACCCATTTCTTTATACAACTTGTGCAGCTTGACAAATGCCATTAGAGCAAAACGCAAGGCGGACACTGACCCTAGTCAGACTGAGCATGAACACGCGCTCTCTAGAAAGCAATTTACAAATCCCCCGCAAGCAGAATGCTTACCAATCCATTTTCAAGGACTGAGAAAAGTATGAGGAGATGTTGAATATGCCCCAGCTACTTCCAACCTAAAGTGCTCTGCACAAGCCAATTGAGGGCACCCAAGTGTAGGTAACATACAGCCAAATGATAATCAACGTGATTAGAATTTTCTCCTTGGAACCTATGGTGTGAAGTCCCTATTTGGTAATGAAGATAGTGCTAATGATGCTCAAATTGCTCTGGTTAGCCTCCAAATCTCCAAGTTGGTTACAACTATTAATAACAAATTGTTATGAGCAAGCCATAAAGGGTCTTAAAATAACTCTTCATGGAAAATGCCATTGTTCTTCCTTGCTGCCTTAGAAAAGGGAAATCATTTGGTCTGGGTGTAGTGAAGTATCACAATAGTTTTGTCTCTCATCTTTATTATTAGACTGTTTGATTTCTTTTCTTTTCATTTAATATTTTTATTTTTGACCTTCACAAATAGGAAAATTACAATCTACAAAGAAGAAAAGAAAAGGGATTGTGAAGCAGTAACCTTTAGCAGCATAGTTTTATTATTTTTTAAAAAATAAAATGTCCAGGGCCACCTAGGAGTTAGGAGGACCTGAGTTCAAATCTAACCTCAGACACTTAAAAAATTACCTAGTTATGTGATCTTGGGCAAATCACTTAACCCCATGCATTGCCTTGCAAAAACAAAAAAAAAATTTCCATTGAATTTCATGTGGAAGCAATGATAATACCTTGCTTATCTGACACTATGTCTTTTGTATATTTTTAAAAAATATTTCATTGCTGGTTTCTTTTTTTTATTTTTGGTTTTTGTTGAATAACCATCATTACTTACAATGTCTCCTGAATCAGGATGTGATTTTCCTCAGGCATTTCACAGAAGTTAGCATGTAAAACAAAGCAGCTTCTCCAAATTATGCAAAGTATTTTCTTATTCATCACCTATTATATTCTAAACAGGAAAGGCCTACCAGAAGAGTCTTTGCCCTCAATGAGTTTATGATCTATCATGGGGAACCAACATGTTACATATAAGTAAATAAAATTATGCAAAGTAAATACAAAGAATTTACAAACAAGGCATAAGAAAAAATGGAGTGAAAAGAGATTTTGTTTTTCCCTATCACAATTGTCTTTTGAAGTACTGTTACAGAGTTAGGATTTAAATAAAAGACTGAACAGTCTTTAGGAGGAGAGGAAGATTTTTCACAGGGGAATTAAATGAATCATATCACCAAGCCAAGGTATAATTAAAATAACTCAATGGAATTCTTTTGGCTGTGACAGCAGATAAGAAACAATGATAAATGGAAACCACAGTTATCTTTTGCCCTTAGAGAAAAATGGTCATCAAATAAAAATAATCTTTTTTTTCCCTTGTTTGAGCAAAAGGAATTTGGGGATGGATTCCTTCGATCCTTACATAGAGTTAACTCTCCTCTGAGTCACCGATGAAGCATTTCCAAAGTTTTCCCCTTATTGTCAGCAGAATGAAAGAAATCCTGTCCTAGACAATGCATGATGAAGTCTTTGCTGATTAAACACATATATCATTCTGCCTGATGGGTATTGGGGTCTTATCTTCCTTAGTAGCAGAGGGGTCTGTTGACACAAAATGCAAAAGAAATGAAATGGAAAAGGTGGGTTGATGGGTCACTATTCTCTAAAGACAAAACCAGGTTAGGCAAAGATGTGAAAGCCATCACATGCCATTCTGACAAACATATTTAAGTAGACACTGAAAAGGATTGGTGCTGTGGACAGCAGGTGGTGCTGAAAGCTTGGGAGAGCAAGAACACTTTCAGGTTAGTTCTTTATCTTTTCCTTTCAGCAATTTTCTGCATTTTTCAGAAGGCCATTGTGAGGCCCACATATCAAGTGACAGTACCAATGATGTTTCACATTCTAAGTGCAAGATTTCTTTAGTTGCTTACAAAATTGGGAAAGGTCATCTGAAGGAACTTAGAATATACTGATCGTTATATATCCAGAGTCTCTGGGGTTTTGCCACTGGGATTTCTTATTTTTAATTCTAGGTAGGCTTTCTTAGTTTTTGAAAAAAAGACTTTGTGAAAAGCAAAGGGCCAGGCTGAAATTCTTTTGTAACTGTTATTATTTGGAGTTTACCTGTAGTGTATGTGACTTTAGGCTAATTTCTTTTTCAAAGTAGATAAGGATGCTAGAGTTTTGCCCTCCTGTGGTTGCTGAGATAGCTTGTCCATTTGTTTCTTGAAAAACTGAATATCTCCAGGTCATCTAAGGTTCTGTTTTCTCTCTCTCCTTTTCTCCTCTCCCTCTATCACTCGTTCTTTTTTCTTCCCCCCCTCCCTATCTTTCTCTTTCATACACACACACATACACACACACAGAGTGAAAGAGAGAGAGAGAGAGAGAGAGAGAGAGAGAGAGGAGCATATCCTTAATTCTTTTTCTTAATTTATTTAAGCCAATGGGGTTAAGAGACTTTCCCAAGGTCACACAGTTAGGCAATTATTAAGTGTTTGAAGTCGAATTTCAACTCAGGTTCTCCTGACTCCAGGGCTGATGCTCTAACCACTGTGCCACATAGCTGCCCCCATACCCTTAATTCTTAAAGGATCTCTCATTTCTTCCATTTGGTTGCTTTTTACATAGAAGATATGTTGTTCATAAATATAAAATTAAAATGGAAGAGGGAGTCAGAGATCATTTAGAATTTCCTCATTTCATAGAAGAGGTTGAGGTACAGGAACGTGAGATAACCTGACCAAGATCATAGAAGCAAATTGGCAGAACTTGGATTTGAACCCTGGGGCTTCAGAATCAAAACCCCATTGCATGACTTCTAGTCCAATGAAGCTACCTAATGATGAATTTCTTCAACTTCACAAGACTGCTCAATGAAATGAAGTTTCAATTAATTGAAACTTGGAGTTTTTCCATTCAAAAGAGATTTTATTTCTTCTCCCCATTCTAAGAAAGAAATGATTCATAAGTAAAATAATTTCAAAATAAAGAATTTTCTGAGATTTCATTTCTGGACTTTGATCATGTGAAACTGTACATGTAGTCTATTCTGTCTTGTCAAAAGAGGGGAATTTTTTTCCTATTGGAGATCACTGACTTATGGAAGAAAATATGTTGGGGACCATAGAAAGAAATATTATTTGGTTGAATCTATAAAAAATTCCATTCATCTTATTTTTAAACTAATAATAGGGAACAAGAACACTCTTTATTTAATTTTGTTATTGTTGTTTTGTTGTTTCAGTCACTCCTAAATCTTCATGACACCATGTACAGTTTTTTTTTTGGAAAAGATACTAGAGTGATTTGCCACTTCCTTCTTCAACTCATTTTGTAAGTGAGGAAACTAATGAAAACAGGGTTAAGTGACTTGTCCAAGTTCATACAGTTAGTAAGTATATGAAACCAAATTAAAAGTCAGAGCTCCCTGATTCTAGACATGACACTAAATCTATTGTACAACATATCTATCTCCTTTATTCAGTATAAATCAGGAAAAATTAAAAGATCTACTTTTGTTTTTAGGTTTTTTGCAAGGCAAATGGGGTTAAGTGGCTTGCCCAAGTCCACACGGCTAGGTAATTATTAAGTGTCTGAGACCGGATTTGAGCCCAGGTACTCCTGACTCCAGGGCCAGTGCTTTATACACTGTGCCATCTAGCTGCCCCCCAAAATCTACTTTTACTCTTGTTGACCTCTAATAACAAATTTGAATCTCCTGAGTATATATCAATAGTCATTGATGGGCCCCAGCATCCTGGAGGGGAAGGTATACATGCTTTAGGGAGGTTATAGAAAATCTAATAAGGCACAACGATTCTGGGTTAGGAGAAGTTATTTTTCCTGGCATGTCCTTTTGGACATACCTTTTAGAAAGTATGTCTGATAAGCAAGTCCAACCTAAGTTGGGGGCTGCTACCTTGATGGGGTCTAGAGGCAACTTTTCAAATCTCACTTTCTGATAGTAGTATGGTATGAGAATCCCTCTCCAAATCTCCATTTGGGGTTTTGATTTTCTAGTCAGGCCCTCATGCATGTCTGAATAATATGCAAGTTTGGAGAAACATTAAAAAAATGTATATATTAACCTAATTCTGTTTTGTTCTTTCTTGAGAACAAACCTTGAAGGTTAACACTCACAATTAAATTAATTATAATTTTTTAAGGTCAAAACTCATAGAGGTCATCATTCTCTAACATGAATAAAAGAGAAAAAGACAGGAAGATGGGATGGGAAAGAATAGGGAGAAGAAGAGAAGGAAAGATTGACACAGGGAGGGACATACATATTCTGAGAGACTAAGACACAAATATATCCTTAAAACACATACATATAGAGCCAGAAAGAGACATACTTAGAGAAAGAAGTGAATAAGGAATATGAATAAGGAAAATTAATTAATCTGAGTTATTTAATATTAATTTGTTATATATACCCTTGTCAAAACCCTGTTTCCTAGTCTATATCAAAAGATACCTCTCCCATTCTAAGAAAAGAATGTGTAATTAGTTCCAGGCTCCAAGGTGTCTAGTTGGGCAAGGACTTTTATTTTTGTTTATGTTATAAAAAAAAAAAGTTGATGGCTAGGTGGAGCAGTGCATAGAGCACTGACCTTGGAGTTAGGAGGATGAGATTTTAAATACTGTATCTGACACTTGCCACTTACTAGCTATGAGACCTTGGGCAAATCACTTAACCATGATGGCCTTGAATCCAGACCATCTCTAGTCTTTGTGATTCATATCAGGCCATTGGACCCAAATAGCTCTGGAGGAGAAAGTGCAACTGGTGACTTAACGCAGCCCCTCTCACTTAAAATCCATTTATGTGCTTGTCATGGCATCACCTTCCTGATGTCATGCTCTCTTCTCTCCTCTCCTCTCCTCTCCTCTCCTCTCCTCTCCTCATCTCTCCTCTTTCCTTCTCTTCTGTATTTAGAGGCATTTAAGGTTAACTGACTTGCCCAGGATTACATGGCTGTTAAATATCTGTGGCTGGATTTGAACTCCAGGGTCATTGTTCTATCCACTACTCCACTTAGCTGTCCCCAGAGTGGTTTTTCTAGCCAGAGATTTCTAGAGGCAGCTGGACCTCATGACTATTCCACAAGTTACAAGGAAATGCACTAGAGAGAGAGAGAGAGAGAGAGAGAGAGAGAGAGAGAGAGAGAGAGAGAGAAAAGGAAGCAAGGAAGGAAAGAAAGAAATAAAGAAAAGAAAAAAAACAGAAAGGAAAGAAGGAATAATGAAAGGATAGGAAGGGAGAATGAGAGAAAGAAGTAAGAAAGAAAGAAAGAAATGAGAGAAATGAGAGAAAGAAGAGAAAGAAAAAAATGTAACCTTGCTACCAAAGGCTTAAGTTCAATTCTATGCTTTTAGCTCAATTCCTCATTAAAGTAACCACCAATTAGAATTGCATTGCTGTGCCAGGGGAGGTTCCAATGTTGCACTTTCCGGAAGAAAAACTTGGATTTAAAGTGGTCTGTACTCACTTGATATCTTTGGTCATCGAGAGAGAACAATGATTTCAATTTATTGGTTATTGCTAGCATGACTAATCAATTAATCATACCCGGGACTTTGTCTCTTAGAATTTCTACTGGCATATGAAGCAACATCTTATTCTTGAGTTGTATAATGACCTTGAAAGTCAAGGATGATTTTTTTCATCCACAGGCACATACAGACTTTCATCTTTTTAAATTTTTACTAAAAAGGGTAACAGGAAATTAAATCTTAGTCCACATACCCACAGGCCAATGGTCTACCACTCCGACCTTATAACTTCTATATCTATAAGTCAAAATCTTGCACAATGACAATTGGTACACAGAATGATGACCCTAGCATACTACTTAAGATTTTAATAACAGATTGCATAGAATTTGATATAGGATATACTGAAGGAATAAAATCAACCAAGATGTTTTAGAAAGATTTTCAGCAATGGCCAAAACAAAAACTTTTAACTAGAAAATTCAATTGACTAGAATAGTGCATTTGTTAGATTTTAAAATCTATATCAGAGTAATATCAAAGACAGTACAGAATAGTGGATAGAGATGGCATCAAAGTTAGGAATATCTGTATTCAAATCCTATCCATGATGCAAACCAGTTTATATGACATAGGACAAGTCATTTCATCTTTCATTACTACTGAAGCAAGGAGAAAACATCTTCCTGTATTAAAATCAGGCCTCAGAAACCTACCAGCTGTGCAACCCAGGGCAAGTCACTTAAATCTACCCCAGTTTACTCATCTATAAAATGCATTGGAGAAGAAAATGGTAAGCCCCTCCAGTATCCTTGCCCAAAAAACCCCCATATGGGGGCAGAAAGAATCAGAGACTACTGACAAATGATTAAACAACTCCAGGTGACTACCTCTAAGACTGGAATTTGCAGAGTAGGTGACAACCTTCCCTCACCAAGGAACACCCTATACTAATGAAATCATAGATCTGTGCTACCAGAATGATAACTCAGTTTGAATAACAAGGAAATTATCATTCATCAATACTTCATCAAGTACTAAGTTTAGAATAAATATTGTGAGTTTTTTGGGGGGAGATTGATTTTCTCTGTTTCAATTCAACTCAATAAATATTATAAACACCTTCTCCTTACAAGAGAATGGGATGGATACTTAATCAATGTACTATACAAGAAGTTATAAGAAATGGGCTGGAGAAAAAGAGAGAGAAACAAGGAAAGAAAGAAGGGAAGGAAGGAAGGAAGGAAGGAAGGAAGGAAGAAAGAAAGAAAGAAAGAAAGAAAGAAAGAAAGAAAGAAAGAAAGAAAAACAGAAAGGAAAGAAGGAAGGAAAAAGAAAGAAAGGAAGGAAAAAGAAAGAAAGGAAGAATGAGAGAAAGAAGTAAGAAAGAAAGAAATGAGAGAAAGAAGAGAAATAAAGGAAAAAAATGTAACCTTGGGCTCAAAGGATTTAAGTTCAATTTTATTTTTTTGTATCAAATGAATTTTCATGCTTTGTTTAAGTAATGACAAAGCTCCTCCACTATAATGTCTCACACTATGTTGCAAAATTTCTTGGGTTCACAGCTCCAAATCACTTTGTCTCTCCTTGACTGGCCAATAATGGGTCTCGGGCTAAGCCCACTTGGCCACTGTTTGGACCTGTATTGGTCCAGAGTGAATTCAAACAGCAATTGCTTCTGTTTTGGCCGGAAACCCTGAGGATCTTCCCCTCCCAGATTAATTTTTCTTTCTTTCTTTTTTTTGATTTTGTAAAGAAACTTCAAGCTTCTTTTCTTTCTCACCAGTTTTACTCACTGAGATACTCTGAGGATCTTACTTTCTTGACCATTTTTTTAGAAGTAGTCATTCTCGGTCTCTTCTCCTCATGTCTCTTTTATTTAACCTTAAGTAATGATTTGCCTCAGTTAAACTGTGACCTAGGAAAGACCCAGCTATAAAAGTCTAAGATTTCCAACAGTATCCAGGGCCATCTCCAATCATCCTGATCCTTCATCTTATCACTGGATCCAGATTTGCATAGCATATTCTCATTAAATCCAGTTCACTTTCATGTCACAGCCTCACCTCCCTGAAGTCATGGTCTCCTTCAAGAACAAGGGACAAACAACAACAGTAATAACAATTCATAATGTGTTTCAGTAGAAAAGAAGCCATAAAACATAAATCATGGCAACATTAAAATGATGACATATTTGCCAAGATCAATCAACCTATTTTATTCTCTAGGATCTAGTTTCTATGAAGACAAAATCATCTAATTCATTAATCACTTACTTAGTGGCATAGACAAAAATTAAACAGTCCCTGACCTCAAGACACTCACATTTCATCAAGAGGTTGCTGCTTTAATGAGGCAGAGCTTAAAATCTCTCAGTGTAAGACCAAGATTCCAAAAAAAAAAATTCCTTTACTTATTTTTTCCCTTAGGAAACTGAAAACTATATTCCCAATGTGTCAAGAAAATTGGTAGTTTGTGGCAAAATATACCTAAATTGGGCAAAATGACCTTGTCAAAAATTCAGTTAGGTAAATGGGAAAAGCAGACCCTTTGAGGTTGAGGATGATAATTCTAGTCCTTAATTCATTTCATATAATTTATCTTCAAAACTTCTATAGCAGTCAGACATAGGGAAACTTCCATAAAGGTCACTGAAGATAACAAAGTCCCTCTAAGTTTAAGCACAAATATTTTAAATGTGGGAGTTTCTGTTCTATTACTAGATGTTTGAAACAAGTAACCAAAGTCAAAGACAACTTGTGGAGTGCACAATCTCATAGCTTTGACAATGAAAGAGGCAAAAGATTGCTCACTAATCCTATCTTACCCTTAGGAAATGGTCACTTTGGGATAGAATAGAAGAGGAGGAGAATCTTGCAAATTACAGTGATATGAATCCTTAAATATGGAGGCACTATCTATGCATTAATTGCACAAATATTTGCTCCAGTTTCCCCACCCTTTAGTTTTGGTTTTATGGTCATTTGCTAAGAGGAAACATGAGAAAAAAAAAAGGAACAGGTAGGTTCTTAGTGTCTAACAGAGAATGGAGAAGTATTTTTGAATCTTGGGTTCAGGGTCCAGTGGCTATGCTAAGCAAAGCCTCCTGTGGCACTATCTTTTCTACAGTTAATATAGCTTTAGTGCCGACTTTAATTCATTGGGAAAGAGGTGTTTGGGTAGCTGCCAATGTTTAGGTATAAATTAGTCTTCAACATAATTTGCATAATTTTCTTTCTATTTTGACAGAACTTGCAATGCTGTGTTGGTTCCAGCAGAACCTGCAGGAGTCAAGAAACAGGGAGTAAGTGGCAATGGGGGCAGATTGAAAAGGAAGGGAAAAGAGAGTTGAAGCAGATGGAAAATGGCACCATAGCAGAGTGAGTGCAAAGAGGCCCCCAAAAGGAGAATGGCAAGATGCAGTTGTGTGAAAGCAACAAGAGAGTCAGCTAACACATTGGTTGATTTTATTTTCAAATGTGCCCAAGCTGATGGCATTTTTTTAGTTTGTGCAGATGACAATGGTTTAATGTTACATTATTTAAGGAACAGTGGGGATAAAAACTCAATAGCAAGCAAAATTTACCAAAAAACCCTTTTCCATCCTTTGAAATTTTCTGATATTTCCCAAGGAAAATATTAACATGTCTTAAGAATGGACCAGGGACCAGGAATAAGTACCGAGAACTTTCAGAAAAACAATCTACCAAGTATTGATGAACAGAGAGAGAGAAAACACATTCATCTTGAGTATAAGGCAATGAAAACAAAACGAGCATGTTAGTTCAAAGAAATATTATAGTTTCATAGGAACAATTTTAAAGTTGGACAGGACCTTAGAAGTCACCTTGTCTAACTATTCTCTCATTATTAACCATTTTAAGGAAAATAGATTCCATTCTTGTATAGAAAGTAGTGAAGGAAAATAGATGAATATTAAAATAGGTAACAGATGTTTACATCCCTTGACCTCCATTGGGAGCATCATATTGAAACTGCCCAAGACATGGGTCACTATTTGACAGAATAAGGTACCAATATTCCTGTCATTTCTGTAGGTATTATATTGTCCCTTTTCCAGGGCAATAGATTTAGTGAAAGCAAATGCCTCAAGGGGTTTAGAAATATGAGTTTATTGGGCTTGTGCAGGATTCAAATTCAGGGACCTCTATTAGCTCTCTGGATGTCAGGAGGCACTGTGAAAAATGCTGAAGATAGGAAAATCTGACCCTGAGCAGAGAAGATTAATAACCAGGGAATAGCTAAAATGACTCATTGATAGTTTTGCCATGCTAATTTCTACAGCTATCTTAATGGATTATTTGAGTAGTTTATGGGGCATAGCCAAAAGTACATTTGATAAAAAAATACTGAAAGACCTGAATAAAGCTTAGCTGAACAATATCTTTTGCTTGAGAGTACTGTGTCATTTTCTACTATTGTTTCTCCCTTGTGTCTACTGTTTACTGGTGTTTTTGGGCTCTCATTAAGGACTAAGTAGTATTTTCATTTTCATCAGCACAAATTCCCATGTAGTTTTGAAGACTGTTTACTGTCTGTGGTCAAGAAAAAAAGCATATCATTTAACTTTGTCCAAGGGACATTTCTGGATATTGCCAAGAATTTTGTGGCCACTAAACTCATACCAAGAAAATTGTATTTTCACTCTATCTATGTCAACGTTATGCTGAATATTTTAATATTTGGAAACATCTGAATTATTGAAAGGGTGTTTTCATCTGCATGTTGGGTATCATGTTAAAGGACACTCTCTTTCATTTGATGTTTCAAAACTATCCAGAAACAACTACCTAGAGTAGGCAGAACATGGTATAATAAGAGATCTCTGGTCCTAGAACTCAGAAGATTGGCTCTAAAGTCTTAGCCATGATATTCAATTAACTATGTGATCTTGAACAGGTCCATTCTATGCCTCTGTTTTTTTCCCTTGTAGAATAAGAATGGAAAAATTCATACTGCCTACCTTAGAGTTGCTTTGATAAAAAGCCCTTTGTAAATCTTGAAATACTATAAAGAGTTCTTAGGATTATGTCATCATCTTCTTAATATTGACCTTTTACTGGTCTTTTTATAGGACCATGAGTCAGGTTTCCAAAGAATTAAAAATGAGCATTATTCAATGGGCAGGAAAGAAGCACATGGTGAGTGTGAACAGGGCTACAACATAATAAAAATCAGTCATGTCAAAGAAGAGTTCAAATCCAAGGTGTCACCAAAAGAAGTTGAATTGGTTGTGTGGAGAAATTAATAACTAGTGGGTGCTATGAATGGCCTGTATGATCTATAGGTATCCTTACAAATGGCAGGAGAATGAGAAGGTCCCTAAAATATTTGTGAACCCAATGCCTATGGGACCTTAAAAAAGGGTTGCACATGTATGGAGGGTCTGTGAGCTCCATCTGTGGAAGGGACAGACACATTTTTTCAATTTTGGATTTTTAGGGAGTTAAATTTTACTAATCAAACAGTAGCATAGAAGATCTGAAGAATCTGGCCAAATTGCCTCCATTTTGTAATTCACAGGACTTATCAATTTCCTTTACCCCAAATCTCTTAAATAGATCTTTTTTTGCTAATTATATGACTGCCATGCTACTTCAGGTTCTTTTAAACTCTCCCATGGATTACTGCAATATTCTCCTATTTTATCTCACCGTTTTCCAGGTTCTTTCCTTTCCAGTCTATCCTTTGTTTGATGTCAAAATTATCTTCTTAAAGCACAAATGTGATTCATCTACTTCTCTGCTCAAGGGTCTTCAATGGTTGACTATCGACTCTGCTGTAATACTCCCTTCTCAGCTTGGCAGTTTACCTCTTTCATAGTCTATCTTTCCTGATAGCCCCTCACTCCATTTTATGAACTTCCTTTCTGGTCAAATTAAACTACTTGCTGTTTACTAGACTTGACAAGTCCATTTCCTACTTCTATGCCTTTATATAAAC
Source organism: Macrotis lagotis (assembly GCF_037893015.1). Taxonomy (NCBI): domain Eukaryota; kingdom Metazoa; phylum Chordata; class Mammalia; order Peramelemorphia; family Peramelidae; genus Macrotis; species Macrotis lagotis. The sequence goes on from NC_133665.1 coordinate 152,038,618, forward strand.
TTTTCTGCATGCCTTAAATAACCTCCCTCTTTGTCACTTCTTTTTATAATCCTTAACTTCTTTCAGGGTTCAACCTTAATCTCACCTCCTCTGAGAAATCTTTCCTGACTTCCTGAGGTGCTAGTGTTCTTTTCCTCCTTAAGTCATTTTATATTTATTTATCTGAGTACATATTATACCTTCCCATCGCAGTAGAAGATGTGCTCCTTAGGAGCAGACATTATTCCACATATACCACATATACCATATATTCCACATACCCATGCTGGGTAGTACTCTGCTCATAAGTGATTATGAAATATCTAGCATAGGATTTGGTATGCAGTCCAAAGACTTGAATTGGATTGGGCTGTGGGAAGAGGCAATATGGATTATTGGATTTCCTGGAAGAAAGAATAGAATATGATTTCTACCTTAGATGCTTATTAGTTATGTGAATTTGGGTAGGTCATAGATTTTGAGGGGATTGGACTCTATGACTTCCAAGGTCCCTCTTAGCTCTAAATTTATGATCCTTTCTCCACTTCCTATTGAGGTATTCAAAACTGACTGATGAAGACAATGATGTTTGTCCTTCATTCTCGAAGAAGACCATGGCATCAAAGAGGTGATGCCATGACAAGCACATGAATTGAATTTGAGTGAGGGGGGCTGTGCTAAGCTTTACTTTCTCCTCCAGAGCCATCTGAGGCCAGTGACTAGATATGAATCAGGATGATTGGAGATAGCATTGAAGTAATCAAAACTGACTAATGAATACTTTATATACTGGAATGATTTCCTCTAATAGGTATATTGTTCAGTCACTCTGTGTGTGTGTGTGTGTGTGTGTGTGTGTGTGTGTGTGTGTGTGTGTGTTAGCAGAAAGGATTCTAAAACAAAGTATTCCAATGTCCCTTATAAACCACTTAAAAGTACTCCAGCTATTGTTAACCTTTGAATATGACCATTTCTCCAGTCACTTTCTTCAGCATCAACATAGTTCCTTGGGCTAATTCTCATTTATTCAGTGACTCAACTCAGTGATAGATTTGGTCTTTTTAGCAGAATTTGTGACACCAGATGTGTTGCTTGCCAAATTGTAAGCTACTTTCTCAAATGACCACATTGCAAACCCATAGTTTGCTTCTTCACAGAGTACATTGTTGATGTTTGGATATCAGGCTTTAACATATTTCCTAAAGTGACATAAAAAAAAAAACATTTATTACAGATTAGAAATGGTTCCAAACTTGATGTCAGCTTATCCCTCCCCAGAATTAACACCTCCTGACTCTCATCTGAGACCTGAGTAGTCAATCCCAAGTTAATATCTGGACACACTGACATATTCATTCTTTGCTAGAATGAATAATGAATGAAGGTTCATTTAAATCAGAAAACAGATTTTGCAAAAGGGATTGTTTTAAAAGATGCCAGGAAGGAAAGCTGCACAAAGTCCAAACAACTGAAAAAAAAAATGTCAGTTTCTTAAAGAAAGAAAAAAAGAGGATAATACTTTATTTTTGTTCCCATTTTGAACCTCAGAAAAGAATATTAGTGAATCAATCGTTTCCCCTCCTTGCCAACACAAGAGGAACCAAACCAATCATATGTAATGGAGTCTGACGAACAGTGATCAAATCTATCACTGATGGAAATTCCTACTTTCTATAGTGCCAGCTTCTAGCCTTCCTCTGCTGATTATCCTGAAAAAACCAATCATGCATTTGACTAAAGTACCCCATTTGCTCAGCACACAGTTTAAAAAATAAGCGCTACTTCACGTTCAATGTGCTCTAAATTAAATAAACGACAACCACGGCTGTGTCTGACGTTACAGACAGCCCAGAGAGAGCACCAGGTGATACCTTTTGTGGACTATTGATTAAACGGAGCTGATATCCATCTTTTCAAGTACAGAATAATCCACAAGTATTATTGCAATGATGGGCATCTTACTGAGAAGGTTAATCAGAGACATGAGAAATCATCTCTGCTCTTTGATCAAATGTGAGTCATTCAGGGATCTGTCTTGGTCCCTAATCACCTATCCCATCAATGGCTCCAAAGTCAGAATCTGGGGCAGTCTGTGTTGGCTTTCATTGGCACAGTGTGGGAAGCCTCCTTGAACAGTTTAGCCTGCTGAGAGCTTTGATTTGTGGTGTTTATACCCCATTCATGATGGTAAACAACATAAATATAAGAAGTGGATAAGAAGGAGATTTACATTTTCTAAGAAAGACAGAATGACTAATCCCTAGCACCTTAAAATGGCTACTATAAAGACACTGGGGCATTTTTCTTTCATTTTTAATGGAAGTGTATATAGTAAGGCATGATGCTAAGGACTGTTGAACTGGGCTGAGGTTTGGTGGTGGGAAGAAGAACCAGTCATGGCTTCCTGTTTGCTCTTAGCAGAGATCTCCTAGCCCTTGCTATTTTTTAGCTGAGCTTTTTTTTTTTCCTTTTAAGGTCTTGTTACCAAAGAATCAAAAGAAAGGCAAGGAATATTAATATAACGACTATATCTCAACCCAGATCTGGGCAGTCCATTATGAGTTTGTAGTAGGCAAGTCCTCCCCTCTTCAAACCCACCCCCAGTATTCTCAGAATTAGGTCAAGTATCTAGACTCAGTCTTCCCATCAGTCATTCCTTTCAGAAATGGCCAAGGGTTTTCCAAAATGTTCCACAGTTGAATTAGCCCTTATTTTATTTTTAATTTTTGGAAGTAATCAGGGTTGTGACTTGCCCAATGTCACAGAGCTACTAAGTGTCTGAGACTGGATTTGAACTCAGGGCTTCCTGAGGCCAAGGCCAAGCATGCATTTTTTAAACTGTTTGCTGAACTGTCTAGGGAGCTGATGAAACAGCTTTTTGTTCTGAAAATCCTTTGAAGAGTAACCATTGGCAATCTTGTTTATGAATTTTAATGAGCATTTGTTATTTCTGGTTTAGTCATGTCTGACTTTTCAAGATTCTCTTTTGGGAGCTTTTTTTGCCAAGATATTAGAGTGGTTTTCCATTTCCTTTCTCAGATCCAGAAGAAATTGAGGCACACAAGTAAAATGACTTGCCTAGGATCACACATGTAGTAAGTGCTTGAGATTCATCTTCCTGATTCCAAGTCTACTGCTCTGTTCACTGTGGCACCAAGTTGCCCAATGAGCATTTACTGATCACCTTAGGGAGGCAACGTAGCACAATCCTAGCATATTTAGCAGTAATAATAATAGTAACAGGCATCCTAGGGAATACAGAAGTATACATTCTCTTTGTGTCTATGAAGTCACAAAGCTTTGTGTAAAAAGATATCTATATTTTTGGTATTTAGAAAAGAGTCCTTCTGATAGCTGAAAATTCTGAAAGAGGAAAAGCAAAATCCTTTTTGTTTAAACATGACGGAAATCTGGAATCATTTCATTCAATAAATACTTGCTAAAATAATCTTCTTATAGCATGAGCTTAACAAATCACTCTTCTGCTCAGGAATCTTTGATGGTTTCCCAATGACTCTAGGATAAAATTAAAGTTTCTCAGCTTGGCATTTAAAGACCGTCCTAGCCTGGCTCTAGTCTAGTCTTTCCCAAACAAACTTCACTCTGGAATTTTCTATAACCCCACTAAAATGACCTCTGTGTCTTTGCATAAGCTGTCTCACCTGACTGAAATGGATTTCTTCTCCATCTCAGACTCCTAGCATCCTTCGAGGTCCAACTTAGCTCTTAGCTCCCCTGGGAAACATTTCTTGATACCTCCAATTTTCAGTGTTTAACTTGTGCTTAACTTGTATTTAAGTTGTACTTCAATTACCCATGTGTGTCTTCTCCTCCTCTAACAGAATGTAAACTACTTGAGATGAGGCAAGCTATTTATTTTGTGTTTATATTCCCAATACCTATCACAGTGCCTGTACATTAGGTACATTATGTTTTCTCAATGCTTTCTGAATGAATGATGGGAAAATGGTTATGAAGGTGTGGGAAGGAATGCAGGGATAAATGCCCTGGTCTCATTTACACTATCAAATCTCTGAGCCAGGAAGTCTTGGTGACAACTCATCCTTGACATAGAGTTTATTAGCCAGTAGGAAAAAAAAACCTAATCCTTAGACTGGATTTGAACAGACAGAGGTCATTTTTATGGAAAGCTGGCTGAATTAAAATGAACTATAAAAGTGGAACAGTTTGGATGATGCCAGTGGATGTAATGAGGCAGGGTCTTCAACTGTCCTGCCCTGGCCAGAGGTGATACATGCAATGAATTAGGCAAACTGATAGGTTAGGGAAGGGTATTATTCCCTTCTTGGTACTTAGAAGACTATTTTAAATTGGAAGACATGATCATGAGCCAGAAATTCAGATTTGCTGAGTAAGCAATCAATCACACTGCAATCATGTTTAAGGACCTACTGTGTACAAACTATTGTGCTAAGCAACTAAAGCACAAATACAAAGAATGAGAAGATTTGTGCTCTTTGAGTATGGATTACATTTTAATGCACTAAATGTATATCGAATTAATGCAAAATAAACACAAGGTCATTAAACATAAGGTATTTAGAGAGGGATGACACAAATAGTATATAGAAGGTGACAATTCAGTTTTATTTTGAAGGAAGAGGGAGATTCTTTAAAGCAGAAGGAAGGAGGGAGTCCTGTTCAGGCACAGGGACAGAAATAGCTGAACCTTCAGCATTCTGTCTGTTTTGTCTTCATGGGTGAATTCTCTGTTTTAAATTTGTATCCTACATACCTTGGTATCTTAAAGGCACTGTGGTATAGGAGAAAAAAAATACTGGCTTTGGAGTTACTAAGCCTAGGATTGAATCCTATCTCTGTCACATGTGTGACTTTGGGCAAGTCTTGACTTCTCATGGTTGCTGCTTCCTTATCTATAAAAAAATGAGATTTAGTCCAGAGCAAAGATATCAAACATACATATAATCTGCCTATTCTTAAGTACATCCTGAACAAAATTAAAATATAATTGGGAAATATTTAACAAAATAAACAAAAATATAGGAAAGCATAATATTAATCTATGGTTTTCTAAGTAAATATACAGGCTGCAGGGATTCTTGTTTACAGTCTAGTGGACTTTCTTCTATTAGAGTTTGAGATCACAGGACTGGAGGACATCTAAGATCTCTTACAATTCTAAATCAACATCCCTAAGACCTTTAATTTTTGTATTAATTTTATCACTATTAATATAATGCTCTCCTGTTTAAGGCTTTGACTTTGATTCAACTATGACTTCACCTCCTTGGATGGTGACTGTCACAATATTCAGAACTGATTCCAAGTCACACCCTAACCTCATGGTAGCCTCCTTTTGTAAGAGATCACGGGGAGATTTCAGTAACCTATGATTCAGATTAAGGCATGCTATACAGAATAGAATCTAATCCTAGAGTCTTTCATCATAGTTCCCTCCTCATTGGCATGCACTGCACAGGGACACAAGGGAAAGAGGGGACTGCCAACCAGGTCACAGTGATATCTCTCAACATAGTCTCTATTCTCACTCACTGAACTCTGGGTCTCTAAAGCTCTACACTCAAATGACTATACATTTATCCTTTTGCCAATTCTCTATATCTTACTCCCAGAATTCTTATACTTTGATTTCACCAGCTGTACTCTCGGAATTCTCTTTTATTATCATTACCAAGTTCTTTCATAGTGTCATTTGTCCTTAGTTCTTGAAGAAGACCATAATATCAGGGAAATGATGCCATGACAATCATGAATTTTATTTGATTGAGGAGCTAAGTCATCATCCTCACTTTCTCCTCTGGAGATGTCTGGGTCCAGGAAACAGATATGAAACAGGATGATTGGAGATGGCCTTGGATACATGGCAATCAGCGTTAAATGACTTGCCCAAGGTCACACAATTAGTATCAACTTCTCTGAGGGCAGATTTGAATTCAGGTCCCCCTGAGCCTAAAGTTGGTGCTCTATTTACTGCAGCACCTAGTTGGTCCTTCTTTTATATTGCTGGGCTAGTCTCTAAATTATAATGATGATGATGATGATGATGATGATGATGAAGAAGAAAAAGATCAAAGAAGAAAGAAGTAGAAGAGAACAGAAGAAGAGGAAGAAGAAAGTACAAAAAGAAGAAGCAGAAGAAGTAGAGAAAGAAGAGGAAGAAGAAGGAGAAGAAGAAGAGAAGAAGGAGGAAGAGGAGGAATTGAGAGGAAGGAGGAAAGGAAAGGAGAGGAAAGAGGAGACTAGTTACATGATTTTCATTTGGAAGACACTCTTATGAAATAGATTTTTGAGCCAATGTTTGGAGATCAAAGATGGAAGAATCTTAGCCAGAAGAGTCTGAGTCAAGTGAAGACCAACAATAGCCACTGCTGGACAAGAGATTTCATTACTTTGGGAGTAAATAAAATCGTTGATATAAGCAGGAACTGAAAGCCATGGGAGAAGCATCTGAAGTTAGAAAGAAGGAAGCTAATGGCACAAGAAGATGCCAAATCAGTCCCTGATACTGAATTCAACCAATAATGGCAAATAAAAGTTTTGAATCCTCCCAGAGAAGGCAGAGTTTCCAGTATTAGATATTTGGACAGAGACTATTGCAGATTTAATTCAGCCAAGTATCTGAAGATTATAACACAGTGCTTTTTCCTCCTTCAAATAGAAAATAGAAAAAGAACTGGAAGTAGACAAGAATCTCTTCCATGATCCCCTCTAACTTGGAAAGTGCCACCATGATAAAACAGTGTTTACCTAAAAAGGGCTAATTAATCTATAGACTTATGGTGTGAGAGTGGGAGAATTTTCAGTTTTGTAACAATAATAGCAACAATTATAATAGAAACAAAAAAAATACCACTATGTTTGATGATATTGGAAGAAACTTTCTAATGAACCTTTTTTTATGAAAGCCTGCCTACATAATTATACACAACAAATTCTTAAAGTTAATCTCTTAGCTATTTCACCCCACTATCTGCAGTTGGATTTTACTACAACAATGGAGCCATCTACTGAAAACATACCCTTTTCCAGAAATTAGGCTTACCAAACACCACTTTTTCCTTTTGCTTATCCTGTGTGTTATAGTTTTCACCATCCTATCTACCAGGGACCATTTAAAGCTATCCATCATACCCAAATGTAGCACAAACTGCTTATAAATGGAAGACTGATATGTCAAAATCCTGGGAACTCGGAGATGTAAAAGATCAGATCTGGCTGTCTGCCTGGAACTTTGGCTCTGATTGATTCTTCCCCAAATTAGCAGATGAGTTATCAATTCATTTTTGAAATATGCAATTGATGAAGCCTGTGCCCTATTAGATGGCATTATCCTCCTTACTATGCATCTTTCAATTTTTTGCTGCTTCATAGATGGTCTATCACAAGACTGAATTGTAACTACCAAATCTTTTCCATCTCCCACTATTAATGGACATAATGACCAAATAATCTAAGATTTCCTGGATTTAGGAAGGTGACAGACATTTTTTTTTCTAGGATTACTAGTTGGGGAGGGCTATAAGCTCTAAGGAGAGAATACCAACATTAGTGAGAAAGAGTAGTAGAGTTCCTCCAACAAAGAAATTCAAGATGATGCATTTTCCCAGTTTATGCTATACTTTCAGGTCTTTACATGCCATTAATCCCTATCAAACCTCTCTGTAAGGGTTGGGGACCCCACATTTTCCCAGAAATTCATGTTTGCAAATGACATCTTTTAAAGCAAGTCTTCTTAATCTGAAATCTATGAAGTAGTTATATTTGATAGTTTGATAACTAATATAATTAATGTAATTAATTGTAATTAATATATTTAATTTTGTGGACCCTACATATTTAATTTTATGCATTTAAGATGGTTTTTTTTCTGAAAAGAGGTCCATTGACTTAACAGGCTATCAATAATGGCTATGATAAGGAAAAAATCAAGAATCCCTGTTTTAGGAGTGAGCACTTGTATTATGCTTAACACAGATTTCTAGACAAAATACCACACAACAGATGCAACCACTGCAATCTCACTTGGTCAAGTTAGAAAATATTATTACAAAAAAGGAAAAATACAATCAGATGTGTCTCAAGATCACACCTTTATTCCCATTAACTTTCTGTTTATTCTTCCATGGAAGGAGACAGAAATCTTCAAATAACAACAGTTGAAGAAAGAACAATCCTTCTAAAGACAAGGCTAATTTGTTTTCCAGTGAGAGGTGACAACCTGCCTCAATTTGCTTGAGATTCTTCCAAGATAATGACTTATGTTTTCTTGTCCCAATTAACCACTGGCTGATCCCGAGAAGACCAACATTCACTCACATAACTAAGTCTCTATTCCATTGATAACCTTCTGGCACAGTTGTGTCAGAGAAATGCCAGAATCAATACTGAATCAAGTACAGAACTAAAACGGGAGCCTTGAGCATCTCCCTCTTGTCTAATTCTTATTTCTCACAATAAGATCACCTTTGAGTGTCTTTGTGCTTTCCCTGGTGTGAGTACTCTCTCCAGGGGGCAGATCCCAACTCTGCATCTGTTAGGTACACAGTTTCATGAGTCCCTATAATTGGAAATGATACACAATCTCAGAGACAACCTTTCTGAATTTAGGTGTGGGCAAAATATAGTCTGTCACCATGTCCATTCTCAACACCTTTCCATTTGGTAAATTCTGCCAGAATTTGTGCTATTTTGGGGTAACCTTCAAGGCTCATCCCTTTGTCATAGTAAGACATTGGAGGCATTAGAAGATCCCTAATATAATTTCTTCAAATCCAAGGTAGGGATTTATGTTTTCTTGTCCTATTTAAATAGAAGATCAGCATTTGCTCACATAATTAAGCCTCTATTTTACTGATAATCTCCTGGGATAGATGTGGCTGAGAAAAGGAAGAATCATTGTGGACTCAAGTGTAAAACTTAAAAGGAGCTCTTAACTATATATTCCCTCTCCCTCATTTTTCATTTCTCACACACTTTAACATTTTTGTCTTTGAATTCCCCAGAGTCTAGAATAGTATTTTAGCACAGAGTATGTGTTTAATAAAAACCGGTTGATTGATTGACTGATAAATTGGCTTGGTCATTTGAAAATGGCTAAACATTGATCTTTTTCAACTGAATTCCACTTTTTACTGTTGTATACTCTTTCTGCCTCTGACACTTGCAAGTCATAATCTCCCTGGGATATAGTTTCCTCATCAGTAAAAAAAGGGGACTGAACCATGATTCGATAGGACCAATAATGAAGAATACTACTTAACTCTTGGTGGAGAGACCGTGGACTAAATTTGCAGAAATGAGATGCCCATTTTTGGACATGGACAATGCAGGAATGTTTTGCTTTGATTATTCATTTGTTGAAACAATTTTCTTTCTTTTTTTTTTCTGATGTAAACCAAGGAGATTGGAATTCCATGGCCTTTGAGGTCCCTTTCAACTCTAGAGCTATGGTTCCATTTAATTCATTTGTTGTATTTACATAGCAGTGTTTTGGTAAATGTTAGCTTCTTCTTCCAATATATAAATATCACATTTTAAGATTAATTTGCATTATTTAGACTTTTCCATCACTTTCTTAAGTCTAGGCAGTTAAAAAAACAATAAATCCAAAACCTGATTTGAATTTACAAGTTGTAAATTCTCACACTGAAAATTTTACAATCAGTTCTTTTGAGCTAGTCCAAGCAAACCCTCCCCCCTTGAATATTTAAGGAAACGAAGTAGACAACATTTATTTCTCTATGGAGTTTGCACTTAACATGCCATTTAGACATAATATCTCTAATTTTGCATTACACTTCTCTATACCCTAGAGTACTATTTTCTATTAGACATTATCACTGTTTTCATCCTTGCATTGGTGGGCTCTGATCCAAAATGATCTGGTGTTTCAAATATAGATAGCTCACATTTATATAGCAATTTAAGGTTTCTAAAGGGCATCACTTATATTATCTAATTTTATTATCACAGCATCCCTGGAAAATAGGTCTTATTATTATTTTCAATTTATTTATGAGAAAACTATGGCAGACAGATTAAATGACTTGCTCAGGGTCCCAAAATTAATAAGTATCTGAGGGAAGGCTTTGAACTTAAGTTTTCTTGATTCCAGGTCCAGTGTTCTAATCACTGTACTACTAGGTGGGAAAAAAAAGACTTTAGGAGAGAATGAGCACAGGAACAAAAGATAGAAATGAAGAATTAAGGTGACTTTTGGGCTCAAAGAAAAGAGGAAAAAAAATCTAAGATAAAATAAGAATTTTCAAACCTATAAGGTTTAAGCAGAAAAATGATGATCAGGTTTTTCAACTTCAATATAAGAGAAATAAAGGAGAACTAGGCAAAGACTTTGAGAGTGTGGGGCACCATGATGGTATACATGGAAATCCAACATATTTACTATAATTCCAATTGCTCATTCTTATCCCTGCCTATCCCAGCCTCCCCTTATCCATACTACTCTTCTCTCCAGAATTTGATTCTTCCTCATCTTTGTAAAGAATTTCTCTTTTAAACATGAAGCAAGCTTGGATCTTGAGGGAAGAGAGCAAAAAGTTAATAAGATAAGAGATGACCTGCTAGCTAGTTTATGGAAATCTTGAAAGCAGTTGCTTATCTCCTCTTAAAAACATCTTGTTCTTTTATTCACGCTGATTACAGAACTGCCATGATACCATAGAAAAAAGCATTATTTTTTCCTAAATGTTCTATTCCCATAACCAGGTACTACCTCTCAGTTTTTCAAATAAATGTAGAAAATAGGAAACAATTTTAATCTTTTAGATTAAATCAGAGCCAGATGATGGAAACATTAATGAACTTGCTTTCATCTTGGTCAGATTTTCTGTTTAACCTAGAGACCTTTGGAGCAGTAGTTCAGTTTAGAAAGCCCATGACAGCTAGGGAAATTCACTCTGGGGTTGGTGGTACTGCTTATCCAGGAAGGCTACGCCTCTCCTGTCTCAAACATGTAAAGTAAACTTGAAAGCAAGGGATAAGTTTTTCATGAATTATTTTGATATATGTCCCTCCAATATCAGGGTTTATAATAGTCCAGATATTCCCTCCAGAGTTTAGGTAGCAATGTTTACTGTCCTCTGTGGGTTTACCTCTAAAAGGCAAAGAGTTAGATAACAAAAAAATTAAAAAAAAACTAAAAATCCTTTTTTTTCTTTCAAGAGAGCATGTAAACATAATAACTAGCCCCTCTGGAAAAGCATAAATTCTCCAGCCAATTTTATACAATAAACCCCAAATATTTGAAACAAAGGATAAGAGCTCTTGGTTTGACGTCCTTCCTTATTTATTTGTGCAATTATCCATTTTAAATCCATTTCAGCTCCTGAAAATGTGAACAAGGAAAAAAACCAAACAAACAAGTATGGCTTTGGAGTTAACATTTTATGAACTAAAGAGGTGACATAAAGCATTTCTGTTCTCCAGTTGGGAAATGTTCCTCAGCCAGGCGACAGATGCAACCCAAAGAGATGTTCAAGAGGCATAGATGGATTTTTATTTATGTTTTTCAAAAATATATAACTTTAATAATGCTGGGGAAATGTTCAAAGGCAGCACCGGAGGTAGGTCAGAGATCTATGCTTTTTAATATCTAGTTCCTCTCTACTAAGACTTTTATCACATTAATAGCTAAATCATACTGATTGTAAAACAGCTGAAATGAGGCAATTAGTAAAGCCTCTGACAGCCATGAAGAATGAAACATGTGAGGTTTTCAATGCAGGCCAGATGGATATCTTCAATATACTTCTTATTATCAACTCATGGTAATAAGTTCAATTAAATTGTGTCAAAACTACACAAGACCCTTTTGAATTAGTGAAGAAGAAATTAATTTGTTTCACAGTCTTAATGAAACCAAAGGGTCATGTCATGTTTACATTATTTTTTGTTTATTCTGATCAGTAAATATGTATTAGGAAATGAAACCAATTTCATTCCCCTTTCCTGACTCTTATCTTTTTTTAATAGAAAAAGTGTCACATAAGTTTTGAACAGATTAAAAGGACATACCTCTCCCAACGACTAACCTATGAGTTTCAGATTTATACTTTATATAAAAAGACAACAAAACCACAAAACTTCCTAACCTTACTGTAATGAAATGGGCTGCCTCAGGAGGTAGAGAGGTTACTTTGTACACAGGTTGGTTTCATTGCACACCATATTGGGGAATCTTGTTCACGCATGAGTGAATTTGGTGATTTCTAAAGTTTCCTGACAACTCTAAGGTTCTGTAAAATAATTAGTAACCCTTAAAATGAGTCAGACTGTGTCTATAGGACTGCAGAATATCTATATGAAAAACTTTGAAATAAAAAAAATTACTGGATCAAGGGGTAAAATATTTGATATAGAAGATTATTTATGACCAGCATCTAAGGATAGGAAAACCTCTGATTTCTCATTCTCCCCCCCCTCCAGATAGTTAGAATTAGAACAAGAAAATACTTTGCTTTGATTTCTTTGTAACAAAATAGATTCCTTATGGAAGCTACCATTGGCAAAGAGCAAGGGTTTTCGACTTTGTTTTAGTCAAAGGCCTCTATGACAATGTCTGGTCAAGCCTATATATAGATCCCTCCTCATAATATTTTTTATAAGGCATAAAATAAAATATATTGGATTAAAAATACATGGGAAACCAATTTCCTTTTCATTTTATTGCAATATAATATTCTCTCACTCTGTATATTTTTATGTATATAAGTAATGAAATATATGTTGTAAATATACATATAGGTATGTACAAAATATATGTATGTTGTTTATATAAATTCATGTTGTATATAAACATGTATACATAGATATATGGGTTATATATAGATATGGATATAGATATAGATAGATGCATACATACATACATATAGATGGTGTGAGACAGATAAAGTTTAAAGTTCATGGACCCTAGGTTAAGAACCCTAAGGCGAAATTCAGGTGATATTTAAAGAAACTTCCTAGATCATCATTGAATTTAAAGGAAGAAGCACATCCAAACTAATGACCAATCATTGCCTTTAATTTCAGTCCCACAAATGCTAAAGAGACCTATCAGATAGTTTGCTTTAGATAACTCATGAAATGAGTTAGGCTCAACTTTCCTCTTCCTATATTTATTAGTTTTCTCTAAAAAGAGAAAAAGTGGTGCTGAGACATGGTTAGTCCCTGAGTCACTGACATAACTTCTCCCCCCAACCTCCCCCAACAAGGGGTACACCCAGGACCCTCTTTCCTGTAACTTTTCTTAGAATGAGACAACCTTGCCCTGGGACTTACTTATTCTTACTTTCTCTGCCATAGATTCTCATCACCCAAGGGCATAAAAAGTCCCAATCACATGGAGTCTGGGCCTCTCATTCCTGTGTACCTGAGACCACAGAGACAACCATATCCTGTCCTGATGACAAACTGACCAGACACTTTTTTTTAGGCTTTTGCAAGGCAATGGGGTTAAGTGGCTTGCCCAAGGCCACACAGCTAGGTAATTATTAAGTATCTGAGGCTGGATTTGAACTCAGGTACTCCTGATTCCAGGGCCGGTGCTCTATCCACTGTGCCACCTAGCTGCCCCCCCCCCCCCACATTTTTGTAAAGAGGGAATGGTTTATTAAAGTGAAAGATAAGTACCACTGCATACTTGTTTCATATCATTGTTATCTTACAATAAAGTAAATCTCTTTTTTAATTAACTATTCTTTGTCTTACAAGGACCTCTTTCATCCCCAAATTAAACATAAACTAAGAGTGTTGGCATTAGGTCTGGCTCTTATTACTTAAAATAGTTTAACCATTACTTTTATGATCTCTTTTTCAATATCATTGGGCCTGGAGGGGCTAAATCATATCCATTCTTCTCTAGGGTCAACAATAGCATACAAAAGAGTACTATTGTGCCGACTATTCAGGTCTAGGGTACAGGTTCAACTGGGAAAGAGAGCTTAAGCGATATTTTTGGTTGCCCTTTTAGTCTAGGAAGAGAGAAAATAGGAAGAAACAGCATTATCTGACTTCCCTTTGAATCTGTACTTATAGCCATCACCAAGGCCAGCTCGGTCAACCTGATAAGATCTAACATGACCTCATGTTGAAATGTTTGAGCAGTAATAGCACTACCAAGGGACTACTCATAATTAACACTTAGCACTTCTATCAACAAACTTTTCTTCCCTACCATAGATGCCTTGGGTCAAAATTCAAGCTAATCCTATTAGAAAGGCCTTTAATTATAGCCTAGAAATAATTGGTTCCAGTGGAAGAAGTCTAATTAGGTTGGAATGTATTCCATAGTAATGACCCAATGTTAAAAGCTTTTGTTGTGGGTTAGCAGCCAAACGTCACTGTTGGTTACAGTTTCCTGATTGATCCCTAGTCAAATCAGGAGACAGTGTTAAATAATTTTGCATACAAGATGCAAGATAGTTAAAACCACTTTTGAAAGACAGTTCAGTTGAAAAAAACCTATGTGATTGTGTCTAGACTGTTGTGATATGAATGTCATCTTACCCCTTATCCTCAAATTAGAACATAAGATGTTTGTGCAATGCTAGGTGTGAACATTGTGATGGATCATCTCTCTCTCTCTCTCCCATTTAGAAAAAATATCCTTTACTTTATTCTATGTATAAACTTTACCCCAGTGGTGTCATCACATATCACCATCAAGAAATTTGGGGATCATTCTTATTTTTATATCTTTTTTTTGGACTTTGGGATCTGAGTATGTCTTGCTTCTAAGGCTTTCTCCTCTTGGATAGAGGAACTAGGAACATCTTTTGGAACGAAGTTCAAGGATAAATCACACTATGTAGTGCTTTCCAATATATTTGTTAGGATAAAAATGAATATCACAGGCATTTTATAGTGAAAAGTTGCACAAATGTTTTTAATTCATTCATTCATCCAAAATTTATCATCATATACTGTATGACATCATTGTTTTTGGTGCTGAAAGGGCTAAAGAGAAGAATATTATGGTTCTTCCCTTCGAGGAGTTTTCAGCCTAGGAAGGAGAAGATGTGACAGGGATGTGCTGGAGCCAGCTTGTACTGAGAATCAATTTCATTCCCTTTCCTGACTCTTATCTTTTTTCCAATAGAAAAAAGGTATCACATAAGTTTTGAACAGATTAAGAGAACATGCTTCTCCCATGCTTCTCTAGTATCAGCATCTATACCTTGGCAAACAGTAAGTGCTATTTATTGGGACTTAATTTATCATTTTAGCATTTTTTAAACTTAATAAAGCTATGGAGGAAATAATGCAGACTAAACATAAAAATATCATTTATACATTTTTATTTTCAGAGAACTGACTGTTAAACAGTTACCAGATAACCTCTTCATAGATGCAAATGAGTAAAATATGAAGGAGAACAAGGAAAGAGTAAAAGAGAAATATAAGGAAAAGTCCTATGGAGGAGGAAATAATCACTTCTCTCTAGGGGCAGGACTGGTGGGAAAATGCATTATGGTGGCCTTTGAATGGGATCTCAAAAGTTGGATAGGATTATCAACTGATGTACACTGGGTAGAGACGGCATTGAAGGAAATGGTGTAGTCAAAGGCATGGTCACAGAAAAGTACAAGATATTTTCAGGAAATGGTGAGTTTGGTATGGGTATATGAATTGGTCTAGTGTAGGGTGAGGTTGATTGGGAGAATGCTGGGTCATTAACAGAAATATGGAGGGAAGGAGTAAATGAATTAAAGGGTAACATGGAGCCAGGGTTTATGAAAATGGTCAGTAGAGAAGTGATGTATATTTGGATCTCAGGATTGGAAACAGAAATTTGATGTATGGAGTTGTATGGCTGAAAGCTTCGAAGAGAGTGGAGTTAGGAAGGGAGAAATAGAGGAAAAAATTGCTGAGAACTGAGCCTACATATTTTCCTATTGCTTCTAGGATCAACTAAAACTCCTCTATTGGTCATTTAAGGCTCTTTACAATCCAACCTACCTTTCTAGACTTATGACACATCACTCCCCTTTGCAATCATTCCACATTCTCATCACATACAACATTTTATCTTCCACCTTCATGCTATTGCATAGGTTCTCTTCTGAATAGTATTACACTCTATCCTCATCTCTGCCTTTCACAATTCTTAATTTCTTTTACAGCTCATCTTCAAGTCTACTTGCCAAACAAGGTCCTTCCTGCTAGTGGTCTGCTGGTCATCCATTTTACTAGTCCACTGAAATAATTTTATATCTTTTTTTATTTGCTAATAGGCATATGAGTTGATTTTCTACTAATAAATGCCAGCTTCTTAGGGACAGGTACTGAATTTTTCTTTTGTTTGTTTCTGGATCTCAAACTGCTTATCCTGGAATCTAGAACATAATTTTAATAAATGCTTGTTGAGTTGACTTGAATTTGATTCTTTTCCATTCTATAATCATCTCTTGACCAAGCACCTTGTTGGAGAAGACTGCTGTTGTTGTTGGTGGGTTGTTTTCAATTGTGCCTGGCTCCTCCTTCATGACCTCATTAGGAGTTTTCTTGGCAGGGATACTAGAGTGGTTTGCCATTTCTTACTATATAGCTTATTTGATAGAAGAGGAAAGAGGCAAATAGGATTAAGGGTCTTGCTTAGGGTTACATTGCTAATTAATGTCTGAGGGTGGATTTGCACTCTGGAAGATAAGTTTTCCTTACTCCAGGTGTGGTACTTTGAATCATTTAGACTCTGGCATATAGTCTGTCAAATTGACTTGAATTTGAATCTTCTCCAATCTACAATCATTAAGTATAATATTTTAAAGATTGTTGTTCTTAAGTCATTTTCAGTCATGTCTGATTCTTTGTTATTCCATTTAGGGTTTTCTTGGTAAAGAGTTTGCCATTTCCTTCTCTAGCTCATTTTTTTCAGATAATGAAACAGGCAAACTGGGTTAAGTGGCTTGCTTAGGGGCACACAACCAGAGGCTAGATTGGAATTTTCCTGACTCGAGACCAGGCGCTGTCTGTGCCATTGCTTCACCTAGCGTCCTTGCTGTTTAAACTCTACCCTACTTGGGCAACTCAACTTCTCTAGCTTCCTTTTTTATCTATAAAATGAGGAGGATGGACTAAATAATCCCTACAATTCCTACCAGCTCTGAACTTATATATTATTCACCTAAGTATGCCATGAAATGGCTGGAATAGTTTTTATCATTGTTATATGTCAACACTTTGCTTTCTATATCAGTACATAGATTACTATTATGATTATAATTATCATTACTATATGTTGAAAGAATACTTTATATACAGTAGGCACTTCATGAACCCTGAATGAATGAATGAATGGCTTTTAAACCACCCCCATGTACAGATACTTCAAGGTCTTGCTTTTTGAGCCTATTATTTGAAGCCACCTGCCATATGAAATCCGGACTGCAAAGACATTGGGTGTCATACAAGATCTGGCACATTTAGCCCGTGGCATAATAAAAAAGAAAGGAGGGAAAAAAGGAATTAATATTTATATCTTCCATGTAAATGCAGCCTGTGCTCTACATCATTCTTAATAATGTCTACCAGATCCTTCTCTCTGTAGATGGAACACTTCTTTGTTTAAAGGTCAGATGTTATACTCCAAGTTTGAATTTAGGTTTTTAACTTGAGAATCATTCTCAATTAAAATTAACCAGAAACCAATCCTAAAATATATTATAATTGGCTTGTGGGGGTGAAAAAAATTCAGTAGATTTCAGAAATTCGGATGATGGTATGATAATAAAGAGCCCCATGGGCACCTGTCAAAATTCTGTATTTTTGGAAGCCTGCTCATGCATAATTTGAATATTTATTCATCTTCTGGTTGCTTGCCAGAGATTTATTTTAAACCCCTTGAATCTGGTGTAATGGATTTTAGCCCCTCCTTTTCCCCTCCTTACTGACATTGTGCTTGACACTGTCTGCATTCTCTCCCTGAAAACATGAATAAAAAAGACTGAGATTTTAAAAGTACTGTTAATGAAGCAATGAAAAAAGGTTAGAAGAAGTGTCTTCTGATGTCTGACCTTCACAGTTTTTTAATCAATGACATATGATGAGATCAAAATGAATACAAGTATATCTTAAGGTCAGAGACACCTCAGCTGATAAATTAGTCCTTTTGTAGCCCACAAAATTGAATTAAAATGTAGCATTTGGCCATATATAAGACTAAATGATTACCTTTGTATTAAAAGTGCAGAAAATCAAGCTCCTCCATACAGGATACAGTAATCGTCCCAGTTCATTTGAAGTTCAGAATGGTTTTTGGCGCCTTTCTCCTTTTTATGGGCTAGTTTTTGAGAATGTTTTTTTTTTTCGTTTACTGTTAATGTCCTCCTCCCTCACTTAGAGGTATGCTTACCACTCAGAACTCACATGTAATTCCCATTAATGCTAATGGGAGTTATAACTATCGAGAGATAAATGTCATCTCAAATCTCTTCTGACCTTACCCAAAGTAATGGAATTATTAACTTGTGTGAACACACGGATCAGGTGAAAACACGTTTCTTTTTTTCTTCCCTGGAATAACAAAATAAGAATGGGTTGTTCTCCTAGGAAAATGAGGATGTAACTTAACACCCTGAGTCAAGTCCCAGATGAATTATACTAAGATCTAAATTGGGCCTTATCATTGGGCCTTTCCATACTGGTCCTCACTCAAACTTTTTTTTATCTCCATGCCTTTATTTCTCTGTCCTAAGATTCCAAAGTGCCCATTGTCATTAATAAGGGTAAGTTTGAAGCACAGAAGTAATGACAGTTACTGCCTAAGACAACTATCTAAGCTTATAAGGGACAGATGAATTTCTGTACGTGATAGTGAAGAGAATTTCCACACCAACACACATTGACAAATTTAAAGTTTTACCCCATCCCCATCCATTTCTGCCATACATCTGATAGTTCTATGTTTTAAAGTTCGCACAAGTATTTTATACATGTTTTCTTATTAGAGTCTCACAATGACAACCTGGTAAAATAGGATGCTGTAGGGATTATTATTATTTTTTTACATCTGGAGAATTTGAGGCTCAGAGACATTAAATGACTTGACTATAATCGTGCAACTAAGAATGAGAAATGGGATTTGAACCCAGGCCTTCCTGGTTCATATTATATTACCTCCATTACTACTTAATGAAATCCCCTTTATATCCCCAGTGCTAGCCAAACTCTTATTTTTTCCCCATGCAAACATATTAAGCTTAGGGATAACATGGGAGTATTAATTTTCATAATAAAGTTATTTTACTGAATTATTGAAAAGTCTTAAAACCAGAATTAAATAAGACTTTATTTCAGAAGGAATGAAATGAATGATTCTTATGTATATAAGAAACAGGTGTAATTGTACAAAGATTTACATATAAATTCATTTCCAGAACCATATGTGTAATATATTTATGGGTATTTATAAGCCTGTACTAAGCATAGCCTGATTCAAGATTATATGTCATAGAATGTCTGTAAAAGAGGTTGTAGTGGGACTGAGGGCTATGATGGTGTCTGGAGGGCAAGCTGTCTGGAAAATTACTGCAGGGTCCTGCCCAGGGTTTCCAAAGAGAAATGATACATAAACATCCACGCTCTCTTTGCTCCCTGGAGTAAAACCTTTCCTGCATTTTATGATATTTAATTGGTCTGTGTGTGCAGCTTACATATTTATGATTTTGGAAACCCTGTCACAACTCTTACCTATTACTTGGTAGCAGGGCCCTCTTTGTTAAACAGGAGGTTTGATCAATTTTCAAGCCAATGTAATTTAGATCACAATACTCTTAACATGCTTTACAAAGTTCCCAGATACTGAAAACAATCATCTATTAACTAAAATGATTTTCCAGAGCTGGGCATCACTCCTTGCCCATTAGTATTTTGGCAATGGGAAATAATTATTCTGTTGGATGTACTTTCACTGAAATTATTTGTTATAAGTCCTCTCTCAGAGACTCTTTATTACTGAAGTGTCTTACCCAGGTTGAATATGTTCTAGTTCCTTACAAGGTTATTAGTGTTTTGTTTCCTTTCTCAGACCTGGAGATGTGACACCATTATGACTTCTGGGATGGGGCTTTTTGCACAGAGTGGTTTTTGTAGCAATAAGCTGTCAGGTGAAGACTTTGCTCATTCCTGGGCTTTTTATTGATGCCCAATAGAGTACTTGTTCAAGTGACAAACATGGCAGACAATGGACATTGCAATTCCACTTTCAAATATTACCAGAAAGTAATTGAAAACCACTTCTGCTCTGTAAACTGAGTAGAGCCGTGGCTACTATGGCGGCTTTGGGGCATAAGAAAGCATCTGATGTCAGTGCTGCCTCGGACCCTTCTGTAGAGAAGTCCTGTTTCTGTCAGGAAGGAAATTAAAGTGGGCTCTTGTTGATGAGGTCTCCCTTTTGACACCCTGTGGGAGAGGGAATCTTTAAGACAGAATTATCAAGAGTAAGATTTTGCTGACCCTGAGACATACATTCATCATTGCCAAACCTGAAGGTATAATTGCATCTAGAACACAGACTAATCAGGAAAACTTATTCATTTCTGTGGATCAGGCAAGTCACGTAAACTTGCTGGCCTGTTTCCTCCCCCTAGTTCCTTTAATCACTGAGAGTTGGAAAAGTTTTTTTCACAGAAATATTTACTTTTAAAGGTGTAATCACAGAAATACATAAATGTGTATAGAACCAACAGATGAAGCCAGTGGTTCCTTCTGCACATGGGCATATATATCAGTATATATGAATTGATATACCCAATGGGTCAGCTTCTTGAAATATACTGGTCCTATATATTCAGATTGTTGCTCTTAGTAATTGGTTGTCCTGGGCAACAGTGAGGATGTCCTAGACTTGC
Organism: Macrotis lagotis; assembly: GCF_037893015.1. Lineage (NCBI taxonomy): Eukaryota > Metazoa > Chordata > Mammalia > Peramelemorphia > Peramelidae > Macrotis > Macrotis lagotis. Next base: position 152,059,464 of record NC_133665.1, read on the forward strand.
TCTAATTCTTTTTTCACCTGTGCCTTCCAAATTTCTACTTTTCTCATTCTGCTTGCAGACATGAACTGTCAATCAATCAAAGCTTGCTCCTAAAGTCTCTGTTTGTCATGGTTTCAAAGATCCTTATGACTGGTGATCTTTTCTAGGAGTAAGTGACTGACCTTTGTCACAAAGAAACAGATATGGTGTAATTCTGAGGGCAAGGCTTCAGGACACATCATTCTTCCTCAGATGCACTCAGATGTATGCTGGGTCCTGGCTTCCAAATAATGCAAGATCTAATACAAGACCGCATGAGACCCCCGGGAAAACAATGACACACTACACCGATAGCTCAGACCACATATTGTATCTATCACCGGGGAAGTTGGGGGTTAGGGGAACACCCTGCATCACCATATTCAGGCAAGTCACTGTATGCTTTTTTGGTGACCAATTATCTGTCCCCTGCCCTACTCTCATACATCTATCTCACTTCTGGCCAGGTGACAGAAGTCCTTGAAAGGAGTGTGAAACTAGCACCAATGTTTGCTTCTGTTAGGTAGCACTCTGACAGATAAGCTCCTTTGTTACTGTGCTCATTTTAAAAAATTGGGTCTCGAAATCTAAGCTTCACAAGTGTCCTTAGCACTCTTTCCTCACATAAAATGAAGACATTTTATGAGTTTGTGGGATTAAAAGTGTATTCTTCACCAGCACCTATACTCACTGTTTAGTGATTAAGATGTTATAAACCCTTTATAGGAAAAAATACAATGATGAAACAAAAGCTCATCTCAAGATCTTCAGGGGCCATCAGATTAAAATGTAATTGGAAAACATTTTACAAAGCAAATAAAAATATAATACAACATAGATGATGCCAATCTGAAGTTTTCTAAGGCAATATCTAAGAAATATTCATTTCTATTTGAGTTGACTGAGATGATCTCATCTTGTCTCATCTCATCACTGATAATCCCACAATATATGCATTTGGAAAATGAATCCCTTCAGAGATTAAGAGAATTGCCCAACGTCACACAGGTCATAAATAGTGGAGCTACTATTTGAACTTGATTCCAGAATATTTCTTTCTTCATTTCTTTGCCTTTCTACAAATGAGTTGGCTTCTGTCAAGCCCATGGTGATTGTTATATATTACTGCTCAGAATTTTCTAGATTTTCAGTCATCTGACCTTTAATTCTCTAAAGAAAGAATAAGTCTGTGACTTTGCTCTCTTTGTGATGGCACAACTACTATGACAATAATAATATTATTACTACTCACTATCCAGCCACTAATACATCCTCTTTCAGATTACCTTCCATTTATTTCCCCTGCTTATATCTTACATGCATACAGTTATCCATGTGCTATCTCTTGATTTAAAATGGAAGAAGAGAGTTTTTTACCTTTTTTTTTGGTATTCCCAGGCTTTTTTACACCATGCCTAACACAAGAACTTAATAAATAGTTGTTGATTGACTGACTGAATTACTGAGAGGAAAATGCACTTTAAATCTTGGAGTGATATATAAACGTGAATGACTTTTATGCCAAGCTATAAGCAATATGAGTGGGGAAAACATTTTCATATACAATTCTATTCCATTTCCATAAACTATAGGGTAAAATTGACGGGGCCTATTGACTAACTAAAGCAGAGCACAGGGGGGATTAAAAATTTTATTAGCATAATAATCTGTATCTTTAACTTAAAATAATCAGAGTAGTTATTTTTTAAAAATATAAATTCCCCAGTTTAAAAGTGCATTGAATATAGTATTCCAATTTTATGTTTTTAATTTGTTAGTAGAGTCTATTCCTAGACACAAACTTCAGTTCCATAGAGAATAGTAAGACATTTAATTAAAGGATAGAAGATAACATTAGTTACAATACTATGTGTTATACTGTATGGCTTAAAATTCTACTGGCTGATTCCAGAGTACGATAACATCTCTATCATATTCGGAACTAGCATTGCTCTAAGAATTATTAATCATGCCATGTTTTCTGTGATGAGTTAATTTATCACCAGGGTGGCATCCATAGACTGCAATATAAATTACACAATTTCTTCACCTTATAAGAAATGTCCCTTAACTGAGTCTCACATAAGCCCATTATGTCTTTGACACCAGTTGTGCAACCATAGGCAGGTCACTTAATCTGTTTTAGTTACAGGCCACTCAGTTAGGATATACATTAGAGACTGTTTGTGGTCTGTGTCATTGGAAGGAGTTTCCATACCAGGAGTTTTTCCATGTAGAAAATCACGGTATTTGACATAATGAAATACTGTACATTAGTGGAAATAATGCATGTAAAATTTAGCCATTACCTTTTACCACCAAGTTCCCAGTACTGCTAGCTGTTCCAAAATGATTAGTTGCTACACAAGTGTAGCTCCCAGCATCTGACTTTGTCACATTTATGATTCTAAGGCTTCCATCTTCAGAAAAAGTAATTCTGAAAACAAAATAAAGATAAAATCAGTAATGGTATTCGAACTACCCAAGTGGAAATGTGACTTTTCAAATTGTAAATTTTGCTTGGTTGCCATGGTCATGGAATTAATCACCTACTATCCAGTCTACTAGTGAAACCTGCTCATACTTACCTGAATTGGTCCAAGAATCAAAGAATTATAGAATAGAAAGGTGCTTCAAAGGCTGTCTAGTCTAACCCATATTTAAACAACGCAATCCTATGTAATATACCTGAAAAATTATACAATATTGGCCATTTTATAAGTGGCTAATGCTTCCCCCCTCCTAAAATTATCTTCTTCCCCCCATCTGTATCTTCCTTGTATCTACCCAGTAGAATGTGGCGATTATTTCAGTATTGACTTTACATGCAAAGTATCTAATACAGTTTCATACATATAAAGCTAACCTCTACCCCTCACCATAAATCCATTAGTGTGAATAATGAATTATCTAAAATGTTGCATGTATGCTAGTGTGCACTATTTGAAGCTATAATTATGTAAAATATGGTTATTGGTTCCAGCCCAATGGAAATATGCAGTGTGAATTCAAATAATATGACCACTTCAAGGGGATTCATTATTCACACTAATGGAGACTTAGCTGTAAAAGGCTCTTAATAGCTTTTGAACTAAACTGAAATAGTTATACTGCTCTGCTTTTTGTGAGGGAATTCTTTCTTTGTCCCAAGATAACTTTTGAATGCTTCTAATTTTAAGTAAATCCCTCCTCCCTTTTCATCACACCTAACTTTGCTTCTCTGCAATCATTATTCCTAGTTCTTCCCTCCCCTCTGGGGCCAAGTGGAACCCTTTCTGTGTCTCAGTTTCCTCATCTATAAAATGAGGGGGTTTAAACTTGATGACCTTGAATAATTCTTTCAGCTCTGAAACTAAGATCCTAAGTTTATCTTTCTACCCTAAGACAGGGTAGTTATCTCATCCTTCTGGAGACTTCTTTTTCTAGAAAAATTCATTTCCTTTAGTTGGTATAAAGTCCTTCCGCATTCAGGCTCCTTTCCCCAACCGCAGATAATATGGGTTTATTCTGATATTTGGCACCCAGGGATAAGTACATAGGCACTGGAGTAGAGGACAGAAAAACTGTCACTTCTCTTATTTCTATATGCAATACTTCTACTACAACATCTTAAGATGGCATATTTTTGAGGGACTACCATATTTTACTCTTGGCATATTGAAATCTAATGATGTAATGTATTCAGTTTCTTGCTAGGATTATACCTGAATATTTCCAACTTGGTAGAAGTCATCAGAGCCTCTGCCCAACTGCCAAAGTTTGTAATAACCTCTGATCATATCTGGGCCCATGGCCTTATGCAAACCATAATGATATATTGAACAGATAGATAATAATCAAACTGTATGATAAAAGTGGACTCCACCAGAGGAGAGAATGTCCTATGTTGAGGATAATAACATATATATAAAATATATAAATGGTATTTTCCTGGAGCTATTCTCTATGCTGAGCATAAGGTATTATTACTATCATTCATTTAATGCCTTAAAAAGGCAAAATTAAATAAAAATATAAATATTTTAAACAGAGACATAGGCTTATAAGGTATTTTCACTTGCTTATTATTATCATTCTTGTGGTTGTTATAGCCATAATAATATATTAGGTAGAAGGCTACCTTTCTCACTTTTATATTGTCTAGCATATGGGAGGTATTGAATAAATTCTTATTTCATGATGATTAATGTTGGCAGATTTCAGATAATTAATATGGGCAGATGGAATTCAGCAAAGCAGTGGATGTAGGATTACTGAATAAGACAGGCTCCTGGTTAGCAACTTTACTGACTGAGATCTCAGATCAACTAATTAACCCTTCTGAACCTCAGGTTTCTCATGTATAAAATGAGGATTTTGAATCAGCTGATTTATAAGAACCCATTTGGGCTCATATCCTATGTTCTATATTTAAATTTATGGCGCATGTGAATCAGGATTATCAATTTTGAGATGGCAGAGAACGAATACATCATCCAGGACTTAGGTGGGGTCATGAAGATGAGATTCCAAACTATGCTTCAGACCTAGCTGTGTGACCCTAAAAGATTCACTATACCCCCTCAGCCTCAACTTCCTCATAAGGAAACTGAGAAACAAAAAGATCTATTTCACAATTTTCTTGTATGGATCAGTTATATATTATATAGATTTATATGTGAAGTGTTTTGTAATTCTTGTACAATTTTTGGAGTGAAAATTTACATCTCAGAAATCAGGGAATGTTTTATATCAGGGAAAAAAGGATTTACTGTTTTGTTGACTATTTACACTAAGAAAAGTGATGCAAATGTTAAATATGCAGACTAAACTTAAATTGTATCCTGCATGCATTTTTATTTTTAGAGAACCAGTTGGTAAACATTTATCAGAATATCACTAGGTTAGGTCATAATAATAGCACCTACCCTACATAGTTGTTAGCATCAGATGAAATAATATGTAAAGAACTTTGATGATTTTAAGTGCTCTAAAATGTTAAACAGGATAGCTAGATGGGAGATCAATCAGAACATTGGACCTGGAGTCAAGAAGACCCGAATTCAAATCTGATCTAGTTGTATGAACTTATATAAGTCACCTATCCCTGTATGCCTTAGTTCCTCAGCTATAAAGCAAATTGGGGAAAGAATTGGCAAACCACTCTAGTATCTCTGCTAAAAAAAACCCAAGTGGGGTCACAGAGTTGACATGACTGCACAAAAACAACCAAAATGTTAGCTATGTAGTCCAACTTCCCCATTTTACAAATGAGATTATTGAAGCAGTTTAGCAACTTGCCTAAATTAGAAAATAAGAGAGTCAGGGGTGGCTAGGTGGTACAGTGGATAGAGCACCGGCCCTGGAGTCAGGAGTACCTGAATTCAAATCCATCCTCAGACACTTAATAATTACCTAGCTGTGTGGCCTTAGGCAAGCCACTTAACTCCATTTGCCTTACTAAAAAAGACCAAAAAAACCTAAAAAAAAAAATTAAAAAAAAGGAAAATGAGAATCAGAATTCCAGTTCAGTTTCCACTATTCCAAGCATGTCACTCTTTCTGCACCACTCATACTAGATTAAGTAATTTTAATTTATTTGTAGCCTCAGATCATTGGAACAATTCAAGAATCCATCGTTTTGTCTTGTAAGAGTTCCTCAACTTGTAGAGACTGCAACCACCTTTTGAATTTAATATCTTATATTTGATTCATAACCCTGGGTCAAAGTCTCTCTAAACTTCATCAGCCTAGTCTTCTGGTAAGTGACATCCAACCAGATACTATGACCATGCTTAAAGCCTTCCCACTTTGATAGGGCTTGCCACAATTTGGTTTCCAATATGGAACAGCATTCAAGTATTCAAGGTCATCTCCTTGCCTTGATGATGTATTGAAATAAATTTTTAATGAAAGAATTTCTAGTGATATTGTCCATGTTGTGTGTGTGTGTGGATGCATTCCCTATTAAGCAAAGAGGTCTATTTTTGATCACTGAGGGTCTTAAAAACTGCTAATTAGGTATAAAAAATCTCTTGATTGACCATTTTAAGCATTTCCATTGAAAGTGTTCTTTCTAGATGAGAAGTTCAAATTAAATGAGGCATTATTAAGCATATTTTGTTCTGAAATATGTCAGCCAATACATTTTTAATGAGCTGCAAGAACTGAGGTTAAAATGCTCCACAATTTAGTGAAATTTCAAAAGAGTAGCAAATGTTGACTGTATTTCTCGGTTTCTTAGTCAGAATCAGGGAGCTTCTCTCTTGCAAGATGGGGCAAGTTTCCTGATGTCAGCCTCCTGAAGAGCTTCCAGGTGATCTTTAGGGAGTCATCTTTTGTTGCTTTAAATCATTTTGGAGATGATGAGGCAGCAATAGGTCAAAGAAAATGATCCAGGTTCTCTTAGTGAAACAACAGAGCTCAATCCAGTTCTTGACATCAGTCAAGTCACTTCATTACTCTGAGTCTCCATTTCCTCATTTGTTTGGAGAATAGACTTGATTCTCTTAGGTTACCTTTTGTTTTGGGTCAAATTCATTTCCATGTAGGACATAGAATAAAGTTCTCTGTAAGAAGAAACTTGGATCTCTACCGCAGAAACAGGAATCAAAAGGACCTCCCTGTGGTTTGTTGGGGGACGTTCTGTCCAACTTTGGCTAGTTGGGTGTGGTAGCTAATGCTGAAGAGTTGTCCTCCTGCCCTGGTAATCACCAAACCCTTACTGAAGACTGCTCTAGCAGAGATTGTACCACTTTTTCACCCTCCCTTTTCCTCCTCCTCCTCCTCCTCCTCCTCCTCCTCCTCTTCCTCCTCCTCCTCCTCCTCCTCCTCAGGTACTTGTAAGGAATGGGATTTACACACCTTAGGAGTTATGATCTGTTAAGGAATGAGACAAGATAAGCAATTGCTAAGTTCAGACAAAAGTGAAGTTTGAAGCAGCTCCTCTTTCTTCCTGGAAAATGTGTAGGCGACTTTCACAGGCCATTGTGTACATAGGCCAGTCTTCCATTTAGTTCTTAACAAACGCTTTAAAGACTAATCATCATCATGAGCTATTTTTTCCCCCTTTAAATATATCATGTGATTATTTCTGTTCCTTGTACATTAACTCCTGAATCTCTGAAGTCAGTATTTTCCCAAGAACAAGAGGTAGAGGAGGCTGGTCTGGTGTGACACTGAATTCACTGCTCTGGAGAGATGGGGCACATTCTAGCTCTTTATTCAACTTCCAAATGACAGGTGTTCTAGGAAATGAGACGCACAGATGCAGCCATGGCTGATAAACACCATCCTCGGGTGTTAAACAGTAGTCAGTGGGGTGGGAGATAGCACATGAGTGACAACATTTGATTCTTATTATTAAGTAGGGCAAGAACAATCCATCCCTCGCCACCTTCTCTACTGAAATGCTTTCAGAATTAGGGACTATAATCCCATTAACTCATTCCTTTTGTTTTATCACCTCAATGCTCAGGATAGAATGTTCACAAATGATTATGTTTTCCAAGGCAAGATTATGACACGGATGTCTATATGACCTGTGTTTGATGATTTTCTTACCAAGGGACATTTTTAGAAGGGTCCTAATGCAGACCCTTACCTTTGAGTGAATGAAGATCTAAATGAATTGGGTCATAGTTTGAAAAGTCTCATGGGAAAAAAAATATCATGTCCAGTTCAGACCCTAAGGTTTCCTAAGTGGGAAATTATGGGAAAAGTTGAGCCAGGGGTAGTTTGAAAGAAGGTCTGTGTCACCATGACTCCAGACCCCTGTCTCAGCTGTCTCTTTATTCTACTCCTATGGGTCCTTTTCCCAGTTGGTGAGTTCTGGGCTCATTTTGAGGAAGGGTCATAAACCATACTTTCTTGATGCTCTGAACTTAGTCATCATGCTCATCTAAGAAACTCTTTCCCCAAAATTTTCCACCCCTTCTACCCTTTTTTCCTCACTCCCCCTATTAGTAAGCAGCTTCCTTTTATTTGTAGACTTAGAACAATTAGCACAATTCTGAATATATAATAAGGGCTTAATAAATGGTTATTGATTGACAGAGAGTTTGGGAGAATGGTGCCCTGCCAAACAAGAGCATGTGTTCTTTCTCTCCTGCTGTGTGGACAGAGTTGGTTGACCCAGGACATGTATACTATGTAAGGAAAACTCTTTGCCTTTCACATCAAAAAGGAACATCCAAAATAAATAAAAGCATTTGAAAAATGTTGGGGATTGAAAAATGGTGATGAGGCTTTGGAATGAGCCCTAAACACTATGTACAATATGCTATGGAGAGGCCATGTGGTGAGAGACTAGCAGGATCACTATGAATTCTGTTGGGTGCTTCCACCAGCAGGTTCTGAAGTGAGTGAGAAGGAAAGTATTGGAGTGTATACCTTCCTAGATCCCTATGTAGTGACTGTAAAGGGAACTGAACATTGGGGTTTAAGCTTGTCTAAAAGATAACATATTGAGAGTGTAACGGGCTGATTAACACATTGTAGAATGTTTTATAACTAATCACTAAATCATCCAGCCAGTGATTTAACTTATTGAAGGAGCCCAGAGGCTAGAGCCAAGATCTGAATAGATAGATCCATTTTCCAAATTCTTAGACTCACCTCATCACCCACAAAGGGGAACAACTTCTTATTGAATAGGACGAGAAACTGGTCAGCAATACTCTCTGGTTCTGTATCAGGAGATTATCTTGTATTTTATCTTCTGAAGAGTGAAGAATCTCTATTTATAATGTTCAATTAAAATCTTTCCCATGTTATTTTAAGCTCCTGTTCTCTGGTTCAGTGGTTCTAAACTGGTTCAGTTTAGAAGAATCTTCATTGGAAACAGTAACTGTTAACCTTTAACCTTCTAGTTTGATTTCTGGTACCCTTTCTGATCATCATATCAATAAAAAATATAGTAAAATAAACCACATGAAACCATCCTGGGGAGACAGAGACATGTTTTTCATGTATATAGCATGCACAACAGTATTCACACATATACACACGCACACATGCACACACAAATTGTTCAATAAATATTGTCTATTTTCCAGAGAGCAGATGCACTGACAAAAATAGTCATGTTCAAATCCTGATTACCACAATGATCATACACAACTTGGCAAAAATAGTTTTCAAAGAATTAATCATATTCCTATTTACAAAATAATTGACTAAAATCTGTTCTATGATGCCACTGAAACCTAGAAAATAAGGTGGCACTTGGGTTGAGTTTCATTCCTCCATAGAAGTATACTGAACAATTTGGGATATAATTTAACTCTTTCAGATCATGAAGGACCTAGAAGTAACTTAGCTCTTCAATGTACAAAATGGTACTTTTTTAGATGTGAATGAAAAAAACCAAGTGAATAATCCAAAGAAGGGACAAATTAAGCCAAATTAAGAGGTGGAGATTTTTGTTTTCATCTCTCCACCTTGCATTTTCTTCCCTGGAAGTCTCTTATAAGCACATTCATAATTCCTCTTGGACCTTGGAATCCCAAATTAGGTTTAGGTTCCAAAGAGGGAACCCTTATTTTTCTGTCACCAGAGACCTTTGCGTATGCCCTCTTTTCCCTTCTATCATTGTTTGCCTATCTCATATCTTATTATGGGAAAAAGCTACTTTGGAAATGTAATGTTTACCAAGAAGATATGATAATAGTTGATAGTTTGCTATCCTCCTCTTGGTTATGAGTAAAGCTTTAATCAAAAAGGATATATCTCTAATAAAGAGGGTACAGGTACTACAAAAAGTGAACCCATTCACACGTTTGAGAACAAGCATATCTTTTGGCTTTATTCCTAAAATCATGCCATGTGTTCTGACTCTGTACATGATATGAGGTTATATGAAGATATGAGAAGATCCCTTTTTGTACATGTTGTTCAAAGTTGTATTTTCTCCATTCATTTGTATATTAGGTCAGCACTCCTAGAAGTGAGCATGAGCCAGTGTGCAGCCACCACTCAAAAAAAGGGAACGAATAAAAGAAAGAAGAAGTAAATAATCTTCCATGGTAACATGGAGTAGTGAATAGAGACTCAGTCTTATTGTGAAAGAGACTTCAATTGAATTAACCCAGTTGAATACACTGATTATGTAATTCAGCCAAATCATTTAACTTCTCACTGCTCTTACCCAGTGGTATCAAAAAATAAAGAGAAATAGGGACCACTAAACCATTACTAAGGATCCTTGCTAGTCTATATTGAATTCTATTGTATTTTTTAAGATTTATTTTGTTAAATATGACCCAATTACATTTTATTTTGGTACTCTGGAATTCTACCAACCATAATGACCTGTTTGAGACCTCTACTCACCTTTGCTTTGCTGGAAGTCACCTTCTAAGATGATCAATCACAGAGAAAGCATAGTGTATATATACAGAGTGCTTGACCTGGAGTCAGAAAGACTTGAATTCCGATCCTGATATAGAAATTTACCTGCTCTTTGTCCCTAGGCAGTTTACTTTTCTTAAAATGGGAATAGGAATAGAGAGTATCTCTCAGGGTCATTGGGGAATTTTATAACTAGATTTTCTACATCTATATCCATACATACATATAGTTAAATGCATATGTATCTATATATGTGTATAATACATATAATATAGTACTCTGCAATCTTAAAATACTACATAAAGTCCAGAAATTGCTCTTATAGTTGGCTATCATGCCAATGAAATCATAGGTCCACTATCTTAAAAATAAAATCAGGGGCAACTAGGTGGCACAGTGGAGAGAGCACTGGCCTTGGAGTCAGAAGGACCTGAGTTCAAATTTAACCTCAGACACTTAATAATTACCTAGCTGTGTGACCTTGAGCAAGTCATTTAACCCCATTGCCTTGCAAAAACCAAAAGAAAAAAAGAAGAAAATCATTATGACAGAGAAATCATCACACAAGTTCAACTATATAAAAAACAGACTGTCTTAAGATGTATACAACTAGTTCCACTTGTTTGATCTGACACTCTTCAAAAAAGATGAAAACAAAATTTGAGTTGCAGTTTTCTACATCCTTTTATGAAATTCCATGAGCCAAAAGATATTTATAAAACAAACACTTTATCTTGGCTGTAAATTAGAAAGAAATCAAGGTATCCCTGAATTTCATTCAAAGCCAACATTGAGACATTCATTTTTTATTTTTTATTCTGTCTTCCCTGACAAGAGCAGGGGGCACACATCTGATCTTTCAATTAGGGCTTTCCTAAATCTAGTCCTCATAAATCCTAGGGACTGAATCCACCTCATATTTTAATTTGACTATATTTTTTTACTTAGCAAGTTCAGGGAAAAGTAAAAATTTTCAGATCTTTATTGTGGGTTCCACTTTTTCTTCAATCTCCCCATTTGCTGACCCGAAACTATTAGCCTGCTATGGAATGTGGAGCCATTTCTAATATCCATGGACACTGATTATATTAGATAAGAAGAATTGAAAATGTAAATCTGTTCCTAGTTCAGAATAGGTTAGTACTGACCTACCTGCAGGCTATTTTTTAATCATTGATAGCATCAGAGAAGAGCCAAAAATGATAAGGTGTCAACTGGTAAAAATAAAGATGTGACACAGAACTTCATTTTTTTTTTCCTATAGAGAGACTTCATTTCATTTACAGCAGGCAGGAAATTATCTATAGAATTCAAAAGCATTTGGTCTCTGGCTGTCACCTGGAGGTTTTGGATCCACAGAGGCTGGGAACATAGGTGGAATTATGAGATAAATTGAATCTCTGTTTCTTAAAATGAGGCTTTGGGTTATAGCTATTGAAGAACTGACCTTGTCAGTCTAGTAAATCAAAGCCAGAAGGGGGGACACAGGACCTTTAAAAATGCTGATTTTTCCTTCTGGGGACACTGGGAGCTGACAAAAGATGCCAACTATGTAATTTCCTATAACCACAAAGAGTAGGCTATACTTCCAATGGAGATCTTTGAATTTGTTCATAGTTATTGGGAACATCCTTAGCTTCCTTTAAGACAAAGGAATGAATCGATATAAGGAATTGATGATTTTGGAAGTTTTTAAATGTAATTTCTTTTGTTTTCTTCTTGGACAAGTGTAACCACTAGGTTTGTAGCAGATTTAGAGACCCCAAATTCATAGCAATTTTGATTTTATAGGAATGATTAAGACCCTTAATGAAAGAGAAAAAAAATTTCTAACAATGGTTGGAAAGATCTAGACTTCACACCAGGAAAGATTTCTCTCTACTGTATGGCTCCCAGATCTACCCAATACCCTTTTGCCACAAAAACAAAAGAACCCCCCCCAAAAAAACCCCAAAACAACCAAAAAACCCCAAAATAAACAAAAAAGGAAATACAAAAGTCAGGGTCAAATACAGGTGTTTATGAGAAAAGGATGAAATCAAGAAGAGGAAGCCTTTAGCAAAATAATAGAACATATATAAAAATGAGTGCCAACCACACCCATCTTAAGTCAAGTCAGTTAGTCAACAAGTGAAATCAACTTAGCTTACCATGTTCCAAGCACTGTACAGAAATTTTGGAAATGTAAATATAATCAGAAATAGTTCCTGCCTAAGGAGTTTACACTCTAATTGAAGAGGACAACACATAAAAGGAACAAAGGGACAAGAGAAGAAGGAGCCAGATTAGGAGTATGGTAGAAGTCATCTAGAAAATTAGAAGTCAAGCATAGAGAAGAAAAAAAGGATTTAGGTGACCTGGGTGATTTCTTTTAAAAGGAGGTTCAACAAAAACAAATACTAGACGATCATAGATTACCCCTTAGCATGGACTTTCTCCTCAGTAATGGAGAGAATCCCATACCAATGGGCTTTGATAGTCAGATTATATCTTTATCTTGCTGTGGTGTGACTGTGCTAGTACCTTTGTATCTATTTTCAGTGCTTTTTTCAATGCTTGCTAGTAAAAAACGAAATTAAAAACAAAAACCAAAAATCAAACCCAAAATCCCTAGCTTACAAAATAGCTCTTTTAGCTTTCCTTTCTTGAAGGTACTGCCAACATTTACTACTGCAGCTGCCACCATGAAGTTGTTCCTATCGCGGGAGGAGAGGATGAGACTAATAGGAGAAATCTTTTAGTCTTCTCTCCTCCCCACCTTTACTCCCCTCTCCCTCCCTTCTCCTACTTCTTTTTCTCCTTTCCCTTGTTCTCCTTCTCTTTTCCTGTGGTTGCTGTTCAGCTAGTTTAGTTGTGTCTCTTCATGAGCCCATTTGAGGTTTTCATGACAAAAATACTGGAGTGATTTGCCATTTCCTTCTCCACTTCATTTTATGGAGGAATGAGGCCAACTGAGGATGAGGAAACTGAGATCAAGATGGTTAAGTGACTTGACCAAGGTCAAATAGTTAGTAAGTGCCTGAGGCTGGATTTGAACTCATGAAGATTCATTCAAAACCAGTATTCTATCCACTGTACCATCTAGTTGTCCTCTCTTGTTAAAACTGTCAGTTCAGTTAACATTTTTAGGACTTTTTATTAACAATCGGAAGTGTCTTTAAAGAAAATCGAGTCCAATCATTCTATCTTTGTAGATGAGGAAACTGAGGCCAAAGAAGTTGAGAGTCAGGCAAACCCTTTCACTCTAAATCTTTTTTGTTAATATTTTGTTTTATACTTTAGTGTTGGTAGGACCTAGGATAGCACAGCTAATTAAAATTCACAATAATCCCTGCATTTTATATAGTCATTAGTTTCAGCTTCTACAAAATCCTTTTTTCTTTACAAATCAGATTTGCTTACAGTGCCATGGCCTAGTTTGACTTCTTAGTAATTTTTCTTTCCCACTGAGAGTCTAATGTGCACTGAAGTGTCCCATTTGTTTCCAATTGTCAGATTAGGAAGATGCAGAGGGAGAAAGGAGATGAAGGAACCTATATAATCTGTAATACAAAGTAATATTCTCAAAACTTTTTTGATCATCTCCTTTATGAGTTACAGAATTTTTATCACACTTTCACCTAACTATATGACAATAAAGGATACTAATATTTATATGTGTACATATTATAAAATGTATACAAAATATGAATTAAAAAAATAGATAAATTTAAAATAATATTTTATGCTAGAGTCAATATGGCACCTCTGGAGTAGGGAAGCGACATGTTCAACCTTGCAAGTACTTTAAGAAAACCTGTTTGGTAGCAAAAGAGATGGAGAAAGGAGAGCCCTGAAACATAAAGGTCATTAGGACACTCTTACACTAGTCCAGTGAACCCCAGTACTGGAGTACTGGGGACAAAGATGGTAGAAAAATCAACACGATTCAGCACTTGATTGGTCATATGGGTACGAGATGATCTGGAGGTTAAACCTGGGTGTCTGGGATAATGGTGGAGCTCTGGAGAGAAATGATGTTTGGAAGAGGAAGTTCATTTGTGATCTGGAGCATTTCTTCTCCTCCTGTGCTACTTTCATAGCCAGAATAAAAATGCATCAACTCGGGTACTACTCACTAGTTACTATCCAAGCATACATCATTTCTCTGAGCATTGCCTCCTACTGTAACCATGAGGTGATCTGGTAGAAGAGAGGGCAATGTGCTGGAGGGAGAAAAATTTTCTCAATGACATCTGTGTAAGCTGCTTCAGCATCTAATATAAGATTATAACTGCCTAATACTCAGAAATAGCTATCCATTTCTAATACCCATACTCTGAAACAGGAATAATTTGGGAATGACAGTGCTGAGTAGGGCTGGTCACTTAAAATAGAAGTCTCATAATTTTATATTATAAGGTGAGTAGAATACAAACTATCTTAATATTTCTTGATTGGCAGATCTTACAAGACTTGGAGTCAGATCATAGTCCACATGCAGTTGTGCCATAACTCCTTGGGAACCCCCATTTTGGAGATCATTGGTCAAATAGACAAGTCTATGAGTGATGATTAAGTACTGATTCAACATTTTCTTTTACGTGTGTGTGTGTGTGTGTGTGTGTGTGTGTGTGTGTGTGTGTGTGTGTATATAGAGAGAGAGAGATAATTTGCATTTCCAACTATATACAATGGTAGTTTTTAACCAATCATTTTTTGCAAGCTTTTGAGTTTTAAAATTTTTTCACCCTCCCTCCCTTTCCTTCTCCCTGAACAGAAAGCAATCTGATATAGGCTTTACATTTGTAACCATGGGAAGCATAGAACAATATTGAATGTGTTGTGAGAGAAGTAGTTCAACATTTTCTTAAAATAATTATACCCTATATGAGACCTACCTCAGAATGCATCACTTTTTACATCATAGAAGCAAAGGAATAGTGCTATATTATTTAATTGCATTGACAAAGCATGGACATCTATGCACAGAGAATGAGACAAATGTCTGGAAAATTCAGATGAAATAACGTGCTTCATTAGTGGGAGAGAAGCATATTTTTAGCCTGAATTATTTAGATAGAGTAGGAACGCTAATTAAATTAATCATATATTTCTTTAGTTTTTCCATTCATTTTTGCCTGCATAGATATTTTTAAAATGGTATTTATACCTTATTTTTTTTAGGTATTTGCAAGGCAAATGGGGTTAAGTGGCTTGCCCAAGGCCACACAGCTAGGTAATTATTGTCTGAGACCTGATTTGAACCCAGGTACTCCTGACTCCAAGGCAGGTGCTTTATCCACTATGCCACCTAGCCGCCCCTATACCTTATTTTTTAAAATAACATTTATACTTTTTAGGCATGTAAGGAGGTTAATGTGTCACTGGGGTAAGTGTCAAGCATTTTTTTATGTTACAAAAGAAAGATCATTTCTGAATACTAGCTAGCTGCCGCACTACCAATGGAAAGTTGTTCATTTTGGTTGCCTTAGAAAAATATCCATTCTTTGATTTCACTTAGAAGATGATTCTTTTTCCCCCTCTTACAAGAAGGAATGGATTAGATCAAGAATTTAAATGAATGTCAACTGGAAAAAACTACACTCAGAGGCAATTTCAGATAAACCTGCCATTGATCCTCCCATGTAAAGCCTTTGTGGCAGAAATTGACATCCCTATTGAAGAGAGACCCTGGTGACAAAGTTCTTCCAGAGATAATTTTCTTTTGGTGGTAAGATTTAGGTTTATTGTACCACAGAACAACCTCTAGATTTCAACTTGCTTGAAAAAAAAAAAGTCTGGGTTTCAGAGACAGCTGCCCAAATCTAAAACACTTATCAGACAGGAGAAATAAACTCCTATTTGTTTAACTGATTCAATTTAGGTCTAACATTGTGTGCATTGGAATTTATATAACCTCATACTGCAAGCATGAAAACATCCACTCTCCAGGGTAACTACAAATCTATCCCACAGAAAGTATAAAGAATGCAGATTTCATTTACTCCTCTTGAATCTTGTGGTGGGAAGAAGGACCAGGAAGATTTTTTTTTTGTGACCAGGTAAATCTTTCTCACTTCGAATTTTGCAAACAAAACTTCAACTTTTGCAACAAAACTCATGCTATAATGGGCAAGACAAACACACATTTTACCCCCTTAAATTACTCCTTAGATTGCTTGAGTCACCAAGAAGATGCTCTTAACAAAACTTCAACTTTTGCAACAAAACTCATGCTATAATGGGCAAGACAAACACGCATTTTACCCCCTTAAATTACTCCTTAGATTGCTTGAGTCACCAAGAAGATGCTCTTATTGCTACTCAATGCCCATCCCATCCCCATTTATACTGAAGGCTGTGTCATTCATGACCACCCACCTTTGCCTTCATTGAAATATGTATTTTAGTATTTTTTTTGGTAAAAATGGGATAAAACTGAGTTGGCTGAAATACAAATAAATAACAACATGAGAAATTGACCTGTATGCCTACTCAGAAATTGTTGTATAGAAAAAGTGCTGTTAAAAATATAGCAAAGTTGTCATGGTATCTTTAATTTTTTATTTGAAACTTAATTGAAATCTTTAAAGACTACAGAAGTAATTAAGTTATATATATTCTAAACAAAATTACTGACTATAATATGTTCAACAGAAGAATTTAATGTTCCTTCATGCATGCCAATATTAAAATATGAAAGAAAAAAGAATCAAAATTGATTTCTTGTAGATAGCCAAGACATTTCTTTAAGCTATTTTAATGCTAACATGTGTTTCCTCAGAATATAATAATTTCATAAATTAGTTGATTTAAAAGTAGGTGCTAGTTATATATTTTCATATAAAAATAAATTTTGTGTTGTGAATTCTGAAAAGAAAATTGCAGCTTTCACTCACCCAGTAGAACAGGATGGCCTGTGCTAGTGTATGTCCTTCTCCAGATGTTAACCAGACTGACTATACCTCAGCAGTCCTTTGATTTTTGCTCTTTTATATTTTATATCTCTTTCATTTAGATTTATACTTCATATCTAGACTCTAATCTAACCTAAACTTTTTAGGGACAGTAATTGCTACTGCATTATTTATAGAATGTTTTAAAGTTGGGAAGAAACATTAAAAATTATGTTATTTGATCTATGAAACAACACTGTAGAACAGCTGCTTCTCTATCTCCATTTTTTTATGGAAGAGGAAACTGAGGCTGAGAGGTCATTACTTGCCCAGAATCACAAAGTTAGTAAATGTCTCAGACGGAGTACAAGTCTGGGTAGTTCAATATATAAGAAGATGGGCTTGGGTTCAAATCCAACCTCAGACACATTCTAGCTGTGTGACCTTGGACAAGGGACTTAATTTCTATTGGCCTCAATTTCTCAACTGTAAAACGATAATATAATATCACCTATTTCCTTGTGGTATTGTGATGATCAAATGAAGTTATATTTATAAAACTTTTAACTAGTGCTTGGTGTATTATATATCAAACAAATGTTTTTTCCCTCCCTCCTCCCTGCCTCTCTCTCCCTCCTTCCTTCCTTCCTTCCTTCCTTCCTTCCTTCCTTCCTTCCTTCCTTCCTTCCTTCCTTCCTTCCTTCCTTCCTTCCTTCCTCCCTCCCTCCCTTCCTCCCTCCCTTCCTTCCTCCCTCCCTCCCTCCCTCCCTGCCTGCCTTCTTGGCTTCTTATACCTAATCAACAAGGCTTTCTGCCTTGCTCTCTTGACCCTCTGCTTGACCTTCATTTCTCTTGCGGTCCTATGATCTAACTCCCCGAATCAGTTCCTTTAGGATGGCTGTCCCAAGCTGTTGTATTTTGCCCTCAAATGCCAATGCAAAGCTCCAACAATTAAGAGAAAAAAGGAAAAAGTTTCATTTCTAATGAAACCTGAAGCTGACCATATCCTTATTGTGTCTTGTATCTTACAACAGAAAACTTTGGACACAACAATCTAGAAGGTTTTAGAAGCCAATTTACCATATTCCCTAAGAAGAAAGGGGATTGATGACTATTTAGTTTGCACTAACCCACAACCCAAACTGGTCAGTCTTTTAGTGATGGACATTTGCTTAACTCGAGGAAATAACTGACCTCTCTTCAAATATATTTTTGCAATCCATAGAAGGATAAGAATAATGGGATTTTTCTTAAAGAGCCTCATATGCTCTTCAGAATTCATACTAACAGACTTTAGGTTTTGTTCTCACAGATAGAGCCCAGAAGGATTGACACAAAAGGGTAAGGGACATAAAATACCATGTGTCTGTCTGTCTGTCTCTCTTTCTCTCTAAGTACAGCAAAAAAAGTGGTGCAATGGAAAGAAGGAAGGAAAGAAGAAAGACCTTCTGACTTCATATAATTACTAGCAGTGTGACCCTGGGCAAGTCACTTACCTCTGTTTGCCTCAGTTTTTTTCATTTTTAAACCAGGCAAAATAATAACACCTACCCCCTCAGGTTGTTTTGAGGATCAAATGAGAAAATCATTGCAAAGCAGTGTCTGCCACATGTATATGTTAATTATTATTAGTATTATTATTATTAAGATTAAATCTGAGTCCTGGTCCAGGTTCCATTAACTTGGATAAGCTGAGCCAGAATGATGCCCTCAAGCATATATTATCCAGGCAGAACTTCCCATGGCAAGTTTATGAATTCTCAGCTTGGGTAGATAGAGATAGCCGTTATTTATATGCTCTCTATAATCATTTGCTTGCGCCCCTTTGCCACTGGGTATAATCACTATGAGATGATTCCAGACTGTTTATGAGTTTCCCTGTACCTGCTAATTTGCTTCCTTGCACTGACAATCCAGATGGTAAATTGTGGGAGTGGGGCAAAGAATGGCTGAGGTCTGGATACCAAAGTTTCTCAGCCTCTGTGCACTGCTGAAAATTGGGTGCGAGAGGTAGGACAGGGTAATGGCAATAACCTCATACCTAGAGGACAGAAGTGACTAACAGCCCAAATCTGATTCACAAGGGTCTGTTTTCTATGGAAACTCTATAACCACCTATGTGAGGCACATGCCACAAAATGCCAGTAGGATTTCTTTGATTCCTGCTAAGATTTACAGTATAAGCCTACCCAAGGGAATGAATGAATTAATGAAAAAATGAGAGAGAGCATTTATTTTAATAAATACATACTATATTCTAACATTAGAGAGACAGTACCCAAAACCAAGTTCAGCTGTTGGGGAGATAAAAATGATCTGAAAGTCTTAAGGAGGCAGGAGCAGAGTAGTGGGCAAGACCCAGTGGTTCTTATGTACATGGATAGTTAGGATGAGAGAATTTAGGGGATAGCAGAACAGAGATAAAGCCTGGAAGACCTTAGGAGACTGAGGCGAGGCAGGTGCTAAGGTCTAGTAATTTATTTCATCAGAAGGAATGAAGTTGATTTCCCATTTCATACGTCTTTAAGTAATCAAGCATCCTGGGCAAAGGATTACGCCAAGGTGTGTGTGGGGGGACCCCTAGATGGTAGTGGTTCTTCTTGCTTTCTAATCATCCTGAGTTCTGAAATGAAGTCTGGAGTCAAGAGGACCTGAATTCAAATCTCCCTTCAGATACTGAACACTCAGTAGTTGTGTGACCTTGGACAAGTCACTTAACTCTGAATGCCCTACATCCAGGGCCATCTCCAGTTATCCTGATCCTTATCTGGCCACTGGATTCAGAAGGCTACAGAGGAGAAAGTGAGGCTGGTGACTTAGTACAGACCCCCTCTACTCTCCCCCTCACTCAAATCTAATTTATGGGCATGTCATGGCATCACCGCCCTAATGTGATGGTCTTCTTCAAGAATGAAGGATAAACATCACTAGTATTTTTCCTTTCAGTCATTTTTTTGGAGTATAAACACTTTGGAATTAGAGGACAGGCCATTTAGTCCTGGTTCACTAACCCAAATGATACTGATTCCCATACACACACACACACACACACACACACACACACATGTATGTATGTATGTATGTATGTATGTATGTATATTTGGTTTTTGTGGGGCAATGGAGTTAAGTGACTTGCCGAAGGTCACACAACTAAGTACCAAGTGTCTAAGGCAGGGTTTGAAATCAGGTCCTGTAGATTCCAGGGTTGATGCCCTATCCCCTACACCACTACACCACCTAACTACCCGCAATATGATATTTTTAAGCTGCTATTGTCTACTGCATCTATAGATTCTGAGAATCAGAGACCCAGGGTTTCATCTTGACTGATGTGCTTGTCTCCTGATTCTGTGTATGCTCACAATGGATTTTACTTAGAAGTGAAATCAGTTTCCTGGAAATCTAGAGTTAATATGAACCCTGACTAACCAGGCCAGCATACATATGCATCTAATAGAGCTAAAGGTGTCGGGGCAGCTAGGTGGGGTAGTGGATAAAGCACCAGCCCTGGAGTCAGGAGTACCTGAGTTCAAATCCGGTCTCAGACACTTAATAATTACCCAGCCACATGGCCTTGGGCAAGCCACTTAACCCCATTTGCCTTGCAAAAACCTAAAAAAAAAAAAAAAAGAACTAAGGGGTGTGTGTGTGTGTGTGTGTGTGTGTGTGTGTGTAGGGGGGAAAGGGGGAAATTTTAAAAAGACCTACTAAAATGATGAAATTTTAAAAAAGGAGGATCTGGGTTTAAAAATAGGACTCCACTAATCCAATACCTGAAGCCCTGAGTAAGTTGCAGATTGACATATTTATATAAGCAAACTTCCCTTCCATTAAATCAAAATAACATGAAATATACCAAATAAATTAAAATAACAACAACAGCTTAAAAAGGGGAAAGGAAAGAAATCCTCAAAATTAAATCCCCACAGGGGAAGATAAAAAATGTGGAGTGGCTAAAGGAACTCTCAATATAATGAAAAATACTTTGGAGTAGGAGAAAACACTGATAGAAGAGAATAATTCTATAATAGCTACAACTAGAGTCCCAGAGAACACATGGCCAGAGGATTGCTATCCCTCCTCTCCCCAAGAGCAGTTGGAAATCCTCCTAAAAAGAACTGAAAGAAGAAATACAAGGTAAAATTAGAGTGTATAGTGAAAAACTTGAAAGCATTATTAATGGCTTAGAAAAGTAGTTGAAAATTCTTAATAAAGCTGTGAATAATCTAATATATGCATGTTATATACAAACGTACACACACACACACACACACACACACACAAGCACATATATATGCCAATACAAACAAATTGCATAGAACCAACATTCTTAAATAAAATAATAAGACTTAGCATGGTAATAACTATAGGGGACTTCAACATTTCTCTGTCAGATTTAAAAATATTAACAAAAGATAAAAATGGTTAAGGTTATGCACTTGACCCAAATGTTAGAAAAACCAAAAGGGATAGATCTTTGTTGCTTCTCAAGTGACAATCTTAAGGATATACCTCTCTCTTTGCATTTCTCTAAACTTTATAAAAATTGATCTTATACTGACACAGAAAGAACTCTCCAATAAAGGAAAAAAGAATCAGAGGGAAAAGAACTAGACTTAAATATTTAAAAAGTACCTTAGAGGAAAGAGATAGAATAACTTCAAGCATATAAGAATTCAAGAAAAATAGTCAATAAAAGAAATATAAAGAAAGTGCATCGGATCAAATGAAGACTAAATTCTGTTATAAATAAAGAATAATTCAAAGAATAAGACAGAAAAATATAATGAGATATTATATATATATATATATATATATATATATATAATATATATATATATATATATATGACTCACTTAAAGTTGTCCTCTGGGGAAAATTTTACTTTTTGAACAAATCTATAATGAATCATTATTTCTGGAAAGGTGATGTCAATTTATTACTCTATATAGCTACTCATCATGACCATGACTTTCTGTACCAAAGATCCTTTCACTTGCCACTGCTACCCTATATGTACTCTTTTCTCCTTTTAGAATTTAAGTTCCTTGAGGGTAGAGATTGTTTGCATTCATAGCCCTTAGCTCATCATAGGAAATTAAGAAAATCCTTTTAATTCATTGAAATATATATTAACAAAAAAGAGAAAGAAAACATCTATGCCTTGAACATAAAACTTAAAAAAAAATCTTTTAAAGTCCCAAATATAAAAGCAGAAATTTTGAAAATCAAAGAATAGCTAGAGTTGAAAACAAAAGCACAATTTCACTGACAAATTAAAAATCCAATGATGTAGACCAGAACTGTCCAAAATGCAGCCAGAAGCCCCAGGCATCCTGTAGGGCAATTTTATTGACCACCCGTGGGTTTATTAAATGCTTTAGTAAATGAGGCCAAGCTACCTCAGAGCTCTCATTAAAATGACAAATCAAAATAGATGTCTATTGCTTCATTAAAAACTTTTAATAGTAAGGTTGGACAACCCTGATGAAGACAAACCATTTGCTACCTTAATTTCACAGACACACCCACATACCCAGACCCATATACACACAAAACCAATATTGAAGCAAGAAGAGAAAATCTACAACACATACAGAGGAAAGAACCATAATTTTCAGAAATTACTACCTCCATTAGTATCCCCGCAAAACCTTAAAACTTAAAAGATGAATAATTATGAAGTATAAAGTAGCACTATTATAAAGTAGGAAACAGAATCTTTGAACAATCTGATTTCAGAGAGAATGAGCAAACCATAAATGCATTCCAAAAAAGAGAGTTGGGGGGAATCATACTGGATTTATAAGTGAATTTTATCAAACATTTAAAGAAGAAATAACTTAAATGCTGTATAATTATTTAGAAATAATAGCTTAATAAAATCTTTTTTATAAGACAAATATGTATTGATACATAATCAAGTAAAACAGAAAACAGAAAAACTGCAGATCTATATCACTAATGAGTATTGATGAACATAGTAAATACAGTTTTTAGCAAAGACTATTTTAGCACCTGTGCAATCTTGGGTAAATTTCTTAGCCTCTAAAGGTATCACCATAGTAACAGCAATAACAAGTGACATTTATACATAATTTTAAAATCAGCAAACAACAGTTTTGAGGTAATCATCATCATCATTACAAATCTTAAGGCGTTCTGTAAATGTCAGCTAAGTGCTTTACATATATTATCTCATCTGATCCTCACAACAATGCCTGAAGGAGTATCTGTTATTACCCATTTTACAGATGAGGAAACAATTTGAAAAAGACTGCATGAGTGGCACATCTCAGAATTAAAATGCAGTTTTTCCTGACTCCAAGTCCAATACTTTAGTTGCAAAACAAAAAACCTTAGAAAAGGTAAATTTTAAGTTTTCATTTGGCTCCAAATTCTATGATTCTAGGCTGCCTAAAAACAGTAGATCCAGGCGGCTAGGTGGCGCAGTGGAGTCAGGAGTACCTGGCTTCAAATCAGGTCTCAGACACTTAATAATTACCTGTGTGGCCTTGGGCAAGCCATTTAACCTCATTTGCCTTGCAAAAACCTAAAAAAAACAAAAAACAAAAAACACTAGATCCTCTCTGATCACCAACCCAAACTAGGCAACATTAGAAGCAATGGTAAACCTTTGGGAATAAATAACAAAGCTTATGTGGATTTAAACATTGATAGCTAGTTGGCAATATACTGCAGTGAGTTCTATGATAGCTGTTTAGACTGGAGGAGAGAAGAAGACAACAAAGCATTGAAGTAAAAGGCTAGGAAGTGAGGAATGAAACAAGAAATAGAATCCATAAGACATCACCTTATTTATTTATTTTTTTTACTTTTCCTTCTTTCTTTTCTTCTATGAATAGAGAATTAATTTCTTTGGAAGAATGGAATTATTTAAGGATGGAAAGATTTAAGAATTGAAGGAATAAAACATGAAAACGTATAAATTTTGCTACTCGACTGTCTCTGATTTTTCTTCTTATAGGAGAAGTTGGAAAGTTATTACTTAATGCACTTTTTTTTGAGAATACATAAATAACTTTGAAGAACAAGAAAAGTAGAAATCGATGGAAAGAGAAATTACCTCAAGCATTCTTTTCTCTATAAGTAATCAAAATGACTGGGAAATTATATTAACTATGGAGAGAAAGGATCTGTTTCAACAATGTAGTGTAGTCATTTTGTAGAATAGATTTTCCTGCAGTAAAAAAGGCAGGGCACTGGGATAGGCACCTTCATTTTCTTGTTATATTCAAATAATTTTTATGGATTGCTGACTTTTCGAGGAGTTGTGACAGCAAGGTCTTTTGTATTTTTGAATACTTCGCTATCTTTGGTTGATCTAGGACAAATCTTTTAAAACTTATTTAAAAACATAAAATTAATTTTAAATAATAGCATGCCTATATAATGCTGTATGGCTTGCATAAAGTTTTTATTATCTTATTTGATTCTGGTAATAACTGAGGAAAATTCCTCAGATATTATTCAATTTTAATAGAAAGGAAACTGAGGGACATAGAGGAAAAAAGAGGGACAATAGACATTATATAGGACTGCAGAAATAATAAGGACTAGCAGGATTCAGACTGAACTCTCCTGACTATAAATATAATAAAATATCTTTTCACTATACCAGTAGCCTCAACCATTCTTTGTGCTAATGAAAATTTTATCATTTCTTCGAGACTCAGTTCAGTTCTTGGGTTTCTAGGAAGATCTTTTCAGCATGAAATAATTTTCTTCTGGTCACTTGTGACTACCTCCCCTTCCAACATTTCTTTGGCCCAATTATATGTTTCATTAAATTGTTAATTCTCTCTGTAGTGTGTCAATGTCACATTGCCTTAAATCCCCTATAGCATCATCTCTTCTATATTCAACTTTACTGAAAAAATTGTCATGAATTCTCTCTTTTCCCCTTTGTTCCTTTTATAAACCTTTGATATCCAAATGGGGTCATGACGAGTCAGGTAAGACAAATACCAACAATATCATCATTCTTAATTCACTACTTCTAATCTCTGATGAAGTTCTGGTCCAGGATTTCACCAAGATCATTTCCTCTAAATATGCCCTTGATCTCCTCCCCTCCCATCTTCCTTAGCAGATTGCCAAAATATTTCCCCTCTAATCTTTCATCTCTCTCTCTCTTTCCAAATCCTTTCTTGTGCCTACAAACATGCCTCCATTATTTACATACACACACACACACACACACACACACACACACACACACTCTCACATACACATATATGTATACTATTACTAGACCCTACCATCATCTCAAATAATTGCTCAATAGTTTATTTTTTAGCCAAACTCTTAGAAAGAGATGTCTTTGCTCATTTTGAGTCCTTCACATCTCAATCTTTTTAATGAAGCATCAATCAACAAAAATTATTCTCTCCAAATCAGTCCACAAATATTTAAATACTTGCTAATAGCATTTTAATGGAACTTTTAGGGTTGCAAAGCACTATAGATACTTAACTACATGTTATCTCATATAATAAATACAGTCATCTCATTTTAGATGTTATCTCATTTAATTTTAATAATAATGATGATAATATAATTAGTAACATTTATATGGTGCTTATTAACTATATGCTAGGAATTGTGTTAAGTGATATTAAAATCCCAATTTTAAGATGAAGAAATTGAGGCAAACAGAAGTTGGGACTTGTCTAGGGTCACACAGTTAGTAAGTGTCTGAGGTCAAATTTGAACTTAGCTCTTCCTGACTCCAGTCCTGTTGCTCTATCTAATATATCCTATAGTAATAACAACAAACCTAAAAAATAACTATTATTAATAATTTAACAGGGATAAGAGGCTTGGATTGGTTAAGTGGTTCAAAGTCATACCACTAATAAATATTTGAGGCCACACTTGAACTTTACCAAGGTTCCTATGGGAATGGTGATAGAAAGACAAAAAATAAACTGTCTCTGCCCTGAAAGAGCTCACATTCTAATGGGGACAATTGCACAAATGCCACATAGAGTTTAGATGGGAGGGAATAGGGTTCCAACCTCATTTACCATTCAAATATTTAGTTTCTTTTAGGGATCAGCTCAGATTCCACTTCTAGGAAACTTTCCTTGATCCCTTGTAGCCAAAAAGTGTCGTCACCTCTCAAATTTTCATAGCCTGCTTCATCTAGCTTTCACTTTTTCATGTCAAATTTTGTGTTGCACTTTTTACATGTAATAACCCAATAAGTTAGTTTGGACTTGCTCTCTCTCTCTCTCTCTCTCTCTCTCTCTCTCTCTCTCTCTCTCTCTCTCTCCTCTTCCCCTTCCCCTTCCCCTTCCCCTTCCCCTCTCTTCTCCCTCTTCTCCCCATCCTCTCCCCTCTTCCTCTTTCTTGCTTTCTATAACTATATTATCTGTATTTGTATCCAAAATGGAGCTTAACAAACATTTGTTGAGTAGTTGAAGTGACTTAACTATAGTCACTATAAGGCACTGCAAAACTAAGGAATGATCGTTTTGCAGATGGGAAAATAAACAAGAAAATATTACAAGAATGAGAACTAAGATCATACTTTATGCTTCTAATAAAGGTGAATTCAATGAAAAAATAGATATTTGTTTTTCATGATAATTTTTTGTTTATAAAATAGACCTTGAAGTTGTCATAAACAGGTGAATTGTTTATGCTTATACAGTATTTTCTTCTCACCAAAAATACAGAAAAACATACAAATTAGAAATGCTCCAGCTCCAGTTCCTTTAGTTGGCTATTGAAGCTATCATTTCCCAAGGTTTCAGAAAAAGCTATTTTTCTCCATTGCAGAAGTTTTTCAGACAAATCCTCTAGAAAGAACAATGAAGTCACACAGGTAATAGGTTCCAATAAATAATTCTCCTGATGACAGAACATTTAAGAAATTGATATACTGTCCTCTGCTATTTAATAGCCCAAATCAGCAAGGACCTTTTTCTAATTTCAAGGGGAAGATGATAACAGAGACTTTAGTAAAACCAAGGGCTTAAGAAAAGAACAGGAAATCTTTCTAATTAAAAGTAGTCCAGTCTGTGACCAAAAGATCGTAATTTAGATATGCCAGTGATAAAGGAAGATTGATAAGGGCAAACAAAGAATTGAAGTAAACAGATAATGGTGAGCCCAGTTATAGCAAGAAAGGAAAAAGCATGATGCCTGAATAGAAAAAGAAACATTTCTTAGTATCTTTCAATAGAACTTTCAGACTTAAATTGCATCCATTTTATTTGTATCATGTATTTTAAACTGCCTTTGTTGAAGAAATTATAGATTTCTTAAACTGAGGTCATGCATATTAGCTTAAATGGATAATGAATACATTCACAAAATTAAATCAGAATATACACATATTATAGGTTACTATAGTTAATGTAAATATCAATCACATTCATTGCATTCTGTTCTTAATACATTTAAGAATTCATTGTTTTATCCAGTAGTGTTAGAATCCAGAAAAAAAAATCACTCTTCACTATCCTCTTGATATCTTATCTCTTTGGTTAATGACAAGATTAACAATATCAATACTAATTTCAAAATTTTAAAAAAATACATATTTCATCAGCTGTGATTTACACTCATACAGTGAAATTCAGAAATCAACGGAGCTAAACAATGAGCCATCCAGAATGATTTTAATGAACTTGACTATTAAGAAAGAGGAATTGTAAGAATTGTGGATCTGTAATGTGACGATCTAGGTTCAAATCTTGACTCTATTTTCTATTATCTGTGTGAACTTGGGCAAATCATTTCATTTATTTTCAGGTCCTCATATGGAAAATGAAAGAGTTTTTATTAAGTGATCCTCTAACTCTAAATTGATGAAAACTGTCATCATATTATATTATTCAACTATTGGGACTGATCTTAAAATTCCATTTCAGTAATATCTATTTCTATCTATCTATCTATCTATCTATCTATCTATCTATCTATCTATCTATAGAGATACTAAAGATAGAATATATAAATATATTCAAAACATTATATATTTAAATGTGATAGAATTATATAATTCATGTATTTATATATGCATACAGACATATTTATATGTGTACACATATTTGCATGTATGTTTGTATTATTAGTACAGGTTTGATCCAATATTTTTATTTTCTAACTGATGAATTTTTTAAAAGAGATTTCATACCTTTAATTTAGAGAACTTTATGGCTAACTGTCAGTTACCAAAATAAAAATTCCTTATCTCTTGAGCAATCTGATTTATCTTTAATAATTTGGAAATACAAATGAATAGATTAATGCTGAGAAGCTGGTGAATTCAAAAGATCAAATCAAATGTTTTTAAGAGTAATTATCAAAAAACCTATGGCAGTCAAGTTTGATATTTATTTCTATACAATTATGAATTCCATATGATTGGTTAATGTGGTTCCAAATGCAATGCAGGAAATATTTTGGCCAAAAAATAAAGAACAGCTGAGAAAAAGTTTGCCATGTCTTGATTACCCAAAATTCAAATATGAACTGGTGCTATAGCTTCTTTTTTTAAATTTTAAAGTCTGCTTCTAGGAGAATACAAAGAATGTTAATATTTATAAGTTTTGGTGAAATAGGAGGAAAGTGATGTTAATAGTACTAAGTTCATTAAAAATAAGGTAACCTGAATACTATGTGATTTACCTATATAGGCTTTCCAGTGGTCAGAAAACAGAGAAAACAAATTGGAAAAGAAGATAAAACATCAGGAGGCCTGTATAATTAATCAGCAATCCCACAAAGTATGCCATAAATTAGGACTACAATTATACCACTGTGCCTGAAAAATAGGCAATTGGACTCTTTTATATAACCATTTATATTTATTTCTTAATACCCATCTCCAACATAATGCAAAATGCACTTTAAGAAATACTGCTAAGAGAGTTATGCTTTCATCTTTGGTATTTACAACATCATTTGCAATTTTTTATAGCATCTCAGTAGTCACACAGAGGCTGCGGCTAAATGCAAGAAGGGAATATTCTGCAATTTTTCAAACTCCAGTTAAGTAAGTGAACTTTAAATGTTGCTAGAATATGAAACTAAGTTTGTTCCAGAAGTTTAGATAGATTATAAATAGAATTTCCAAAAAAAGCTAGATAAAATTTTACTTTTTAAAACATAGTTTTCAACAGAAAATTTGAGGAAAGGAACTGTCTTTTGCCTGTTTTTGTATCCCCTTATACTTAGCATAGTGCCTGTGTGCTTAATTAATCAGTTCTTTCTATTTTCAATTTGTTTGTATATGTATTTATATAAATATATATATGTATATTGGTATATATACATTTATACACTCAAATATGTATGTTATGTATTTAAATATAGGTGTGTTTTTATATATATATACATATATGTGTATATATATAAACTAGCCTATATGTATATTTATACATAAACACACATATTTGAGTGCATACATACTTACACATATAAAATATATGCATGTGAATTAAATTCTTAATCTGAAATAGATGTAATATCAATGACCTGCCAGAAAAAAGAACTCACAAATCAGAGTTCTGTTCAATTTAAACTAGTTACCCCTCCATTTAAAATACTTCCCCATTTAAGTTGGGCAGCTTTAGAATATACATTGAGTTATTTAGATAATTTCTATTGCTACTGCAATTTTGAGTACTTTTTAACTTATCTCAGAAGCCATACTTTCTGTATGGGTGATTTAGGTGTTAAACTTATTCTCATGCACTTAACCATCTCTAGTATTTATACAGGATCTTATAGAGACATCCAGATTACCACATCCATCTCCCAAATTATGATTTTACAGAACTATTTGTCAAACCTTTGCTCCCCCCCCCCCTTAAATTTACCATAGATACTAAAAGAAGCAAAATCAAAATTCTTTGCTACTCATGGCTCTTAAGTTTTTTCTGTCCCACCAGACTGGGCAAATCGACAGATTTAAACTGAGCATATTCTATCAAGGAGACTCATTGGGAATAAGAGATAGTGGTTGCCTCAAAGGGCTGAGAATTCAGTTGAGGAAAAATTGTAGAGACACATGTACAATTAAGCAGTTTATTTCAACAGTGCCAACAAGCAGTAATTAAGATCCTACTAAGTAAAGGTTACTTTTGTTGGATGATGGTGATATGAAGTTGAAAAATAAGTTTTTGCTTTCAAGATACTTGCAGACCTAGAGTATGCTCAGGCATGAAACAAATTACTATAAGATAAAGTATTGTAAGGACAGGAGAAATAGCAGGTGGTACAGGGAAGTTTGAACAGAAAAACATCCTTTCATTTGAGAGAATTAGGGATTTCATGGAAGAGATCCTTGAATTTGGCCCCAATAGAAGAGAAGTACCTCCACAGATGGGAATGAGAATAGGTTTCAAGAACGGGGATAGGCAGAAGACAGCTTATCAGTTTAACTGGCGGTCTGGAATGTAAAGTTCATGGATCAAGAATAATGTAAGGGAGCAGCTAGGTGGCACAGTGGCATAGAGCACGGGCCCTGGAGTCACAAGTACCTGAGTTCAAATCTGCCCTCAGACACTTAATAATTACCTAGCTATGTGGCCTTGGGCAAGCCACTTAATTAACCCCATTGCCTTGCAAAAAAACCAAACAAAAAACAACAAAACCTAAAAAAAAAAGAATAATGTGAAATAAAATTTCAAATATATACTAGAGTTAGATGAATGATTTTATATTTCATGGAGATGGAAGCTATTAGAATTTTCTTTTGTGGTGTGTGGTAATTTTTGCAGTCACCAGGAAGTATTCTTGCATCATGCGATTTTGGGGGCAGTTTTATAGAGCATGGATTGCAATGGAAATAAAATGGACACAGGGGACTGGTTGGGAGTCTATCATACAGTTAGAAGAAAGATGAGGGAGCTCTAATTTTGAGTGACTGGCAGTTTGAATGCAGAAGAAAGGAAAGATTATAGAAGATATTGAGAAGACTGGTCAAGACGGGCAACTCATTAGATATAAGAATAAGTGATGCAGCTTGGAAGTGCTATATAAGTTCAGAGAAGAGTAAGGTTGCTGTGAATTGATGAGGGCAGGGAAAATTTTTTTATGACTGAAAATAGTGGGATTTAGGAAAAAACCAGAGAAGTGGGAGAAAGTATAATGGTGAGGAGGGAAAGTTAGGAGTAAAGGCAGGAAGATGAGGATGCTCAGGGTCTACTAGTCCAGGTTAAAAACTTTTTCATGCTTCCCATTGAGATTTTCTAAATAAATAAAAGCTTTTCTATGGTTTATCACTTAAAAATTCTGATCATACAAAGAAAGGCATTACCTATAAAACAAACTATCTTAATTATTCAAATATTTTGTGCAGATAATTATCACTGAACAATTGCTTAGCTTTTTTAAAGGTTCAAATGAGATAATGTATGTAAAAGACTTCACAAACCTTCAAATACTATATAAATGTTGGCTCTTATTATTGGCATATGCAAATATTGGGGAATTTGTAGTTTTAGCAGTTAGGGGAACTCTTAGGTGAAGAAGAAATTCCCTGTCTCCAATTGCTACTTACCTATGACTTGGTAGACAAGCCCTAGTAGGTTTCCCCGAGTCATAAAAATCGAGTGATTTGGGCAGAATCGCACAATAAGTACATTTCAGAGGCAGGATTTTTATCCAGAAATGTGTTTGTGGGTTTGTGGGTTTGTGTGTGTGTGTGTGTGTGTGTGTGTGTGTGTGTGTGTGTGTTTGTGTTTTGCCTGGATAGTTCTATCTGACAACACTGACACAATCTACCAGATAACTGTTCAATTCTCGCCTTCATTTCACTTGGATAGTGGAAGAGATGAATGTATGATCTGAAAGACTTATGAATCACATACAATCTTTTAAAAGGGACTTTGTCTTCTCTTCACCATTTCTATACACATTCATAGTTAATATTTAGGAATCAACCTGAAACATGAAATGATCAGTTTTGATTAATATCTTGTTTTTGAGGAGGGAAAATATTGTAATCAACTCACAGGAAACTTGAAAAAAAAAGTGATTTCCTTGTGAGGGGAAATATGTACTTGCATCTAGGTTTTATATGTGAATCAGCTGCTGACACAATCCATTTTTGGAATCATTCTTGAGATTAGTACAGAAACAGTGAATGCATTCTCAGCTTATTTTTTCCAGCTGATACCATCTGAGCAGAAGCCCAGAGGCACAGTCGTTCAAAGATAAGGTATTCTTGCCTTAGTTTCAATGAAAAAAAATACTCACAATATGAAGACAGATCACTTATTCCACTTGGAAATGATATAACATGGATCATAAAAATCTATGATTACCTAGTAACATATTTTAGGATAATTCTTACCAAAATTGCTATGGTATTTCCTACAAACTCTTAGGGAGGGGCTTTAGACGAGCCTTTTTTCTCTTAGACTTACCTATTATTTAAGCTTTGTCTATGAACAACTAGTTCAATTATTTTGCCTAAATTGACCACTGGTCAGTTAGGTGACACTGGGCAAATGATTTCATCTCCCTTGGTCTCAATTTTAAATCTACAGCTGGAAGTAACCCCAGAAGTCATCTATTCCAAGTTCCCCATTTTACATACAGAGAAATTAAGTCCATGAACAGTTAAGTTACTTGCCAAGGGCACATGAACCAAAGGTATCAGAGGTAGAATTTGAACCTAGGTGGCACAGTGCATATAGAGCCAGACTGAAACTAAATTTAGCTTCAGACACTTATTGTGTGACCCTGCCTCAGTTTCCCCATCTGTAAAATGAACTGGAGAAGGAAATGACAAACCATTCTAGCATCTTCACCAAGAAAACTTCACTGGAGTCATAATGAGTAGGACATGACTGAAAAAAAAACAACTGAACAACAACAAAAACCAATTTCAGAGCCCTCCCATGTTGCTTTCTTTTCTGTTCACTTATTCTTTCTTGTTTGAGTTTTCTGCCTCAAGATAACTGATATGGAAATATGTTTTACAGGAACTTTTTAGTTATTTTATTTTTAATTTATGAAAAAATAAGCTTTTCCATAATATAATAGAATTAGAAAAATGCACATGAAACTGCAAATCTATTATGTACAGTGATCATTCTTTTAAACAGACAATAAAGTTATTCTACAAAGCTATTTTTTCTCCTCCCGCCACCCTAGAGATGACTACATAGGCAACAAATGTGTATATATGTAAGCTCATTTCATACATACTTCTTATCAGTTATTTCTGTAGATGCAGATTGCTTCTTCCTTCATAGATCCTTTGTAGTAAATTTGGGTATTTATATCAGTCATGCTAAAAATTATTTTACATGCAATTGGGGACAAATAAAAATCTTATTTAAAAAAAAGGTTCCCTGAGAGGCATATGTTGACTTAATTTTAAAATGTAATGTTATCTGTGTTTTACTGATTTTTTATTTACCTTATTAAATATTTTAAAATTACATTTTCATCTGGTTTGGGTCATATTTAGGAGTTTTATGGGCTGTATGTAGCCTATGATCCACATGTTTAAGACCTCTGATCTAATCTAACCCCTCTCATTTTACAGGTGAAGAAACCAATGCCTAGGAAGGTTCAATGATTTGTCAGAGGTCATGAAGATAAAAAAAAACACAGTAATATAGCTTCCTTTGCTCTGGGTCATTGTTCTGGAAGAGATGCAACAGAAACAAGTTGACCATTGGGAACTTAACCTAAAAAGTTTCCTGGGGGAGCCAGTGTAATACAGCTATATTCTTAGCAGGCCCCAAAGGCTTGCCTGGGTTTTATATGTCTCTGCAAATAATCAAATCTGCAAAAATTTTCTCATGAGTAGCCTTTTTGATTACTACTGGAAGTTGGAGTCCTATATTTACTTGCATGGCACCATTGCATGATCTTAATGGTAACAAAATGCCAGAGAGTTATAGTTGGAAATGGTGTACGCTCAAACTTCTGCTCCCAATTTATCCTTGCCGCTGCTACAAATATGATTTCATTCATTAAACTTTTGCATTATATCAGACCACAAGAGAATTGAATCATGATCACTGAATCATAGATGTGGAGCTACAAACTCTAAGACCATCTAGTCCAATTCTTTCATTTTACAGATGACAAAACTGGGGCCTCAAAAGGTGGAAAAACAATTTCCCCATAGTCATAAGGGTAATAATTATACATGAAAATAATGTGAACAATTTTTTAGAGTCTGAGAGATTAAAGTTCTTAGAAAACCTTGAGAATAAGCTACTTATTTTAAAAAAAATAGAACAATGAAGTCCATATAGAATAAAGTCAGTATCAAGCCCATAGTCTTCAAATCTCATGAAACTCTACCCTAGACATTTTCCAATATAGAAAAGGACTTACATAGGTTTAAAAGGAAAAGAAAAACACATGTGAAGACAAGATAATTGTGATTTGAGGAATTATTTCTAGGTCTGCCACTTACTATTTGTACAATATTAGACAATTTTTCTGGACCTCTTTTTCATCATCTGTAAAGATAGATGCCATAATACAGAAGGCTTCTCACAGTTTGAAATATATCTTCTTGTGATTGAGTTATCCAGATTGACTTCTTACATTAACTGAATTAATTAGATTGATGGTTTTTCAAACTGGGGGGGGGGCATGAGCCTTCTGGGGCTCCCTCTCCAAGGGAGAATATTATTGACCATAAAACATAGGCAATTAACCTGTCAGAGGGTAGGCAAATTACATAACTTTTGCTATCTCTCCCACAGCCAATTTTGAGTCAATTTTCAATATATTTACAACATTCCCCTTTGACACTTTTATACCCATCTGTCTTTGCAGCACTGGCCTTCTGTGGTTGTATGGGACAGAAGCTCATCAGATTCAGGAAAGTTTAACCTGACCCAGGATCTCCCTGGGAGCATCCTCACTACCCAGTCTCCTAGATAGTCCTGGTTTAAGGTTTTTCCTTATGATAATCCATCCACAAAACTACCCAAGTTGTTTTCCCAAAACAATCTCTCATAAGGTTACTTATTTGTTCTAAAAACTCAAGTGGCTTCTTCTTAATTCTAGAATCAAATCTAATTGAACCTTTCAACTCCTTTTAAAATTGTGGCCCTGATATACATAATTCATAGGGCATGTATGAGTATAGGGACTGTATCTATGATTTAATCTAAGGACCTCCTAGATGAAGATACTTCTACCAATGTAGGTTGGTACCTTCTTTATAATTCAAATTCTTAGAGAGTTTCCTAGAAGACTAAAATTATTCAACTTCTGGGTCTACCAGTTGTCATCTGCGGGACTTGAACCCAAGTCTTCTTGATACAGAGGCCAGCTCTCTATCTACTATGTATTGCCTCAATAGTAGCTATGTATAAATAAACCAATATACATAAATTAGGAGCAAGGAGACAAAGGTTTTATACTGATAGAGCTGCATGGAAAAAATGTTTCTAGAGACCAACACACTAGAAATTCATTCAGGTTCTCATTTTAATTTGACCATAGAGAAGCCTCCTTCTAAAAAATTTAATAAATATCTTCTTGAAGTCCAGATTTCCAACATGGTATGAACCCCTACAATGCTATTTTATGTATAATTGA
Source organism: Macrotis lagotis (assembly GCF_037893015.1). Lineage (NCBI taxonomy): Eukaryota > Metazoa > Chordata > Mammalia > Peramelemorphia > Peramelidae > Macrotis > Macrotis lagotis. Next base: position 152,095,253 of record NC_133665.1, read on the forward strand.
GGCAGTGCTTTTGTCTAAACTTAGACCAACACCAATATGATAAGAATTCCAAATTTCAATACGATTTATACAGAAACATCACATTGTTTAGAGCATCAACTCTTTTAAAGGGGTTTTTAAAAATAAGTTAGTGGTCTTCTGTGTGTGTGTGTGTGTGTGTGTGTGTGTGTGTGTGTGTGTGCCCAAAAGTTGTCTTCCTGGGCTAAATACTAGACCAAGTAATAACATTCTATTTCTTCCATGCCTCTGGCACTTTAAAGAGGTATCAGTCTTGAGTTTCATAGGTGTTGAAAGCAGTTACTATAAATGGCTGGACAGATGCCTCATTTCCATTCTCAAGGTGACTTTGAGTCAAAACAGGGTTATCCCCCTTTGAAAGTTAGTAACCTTTTGAAAAGTGGTCAATAATCCTTTGAAGTATTTATTGATGGGCCAATCTTACTAACTGCCATTCTTGTATGGAGAACTGGCTATTTCTATATCGATAGCTCCTGGAACCTTGAAGCTGTTGGTGAATAGGAGTGGAATCAGAGAAATTTTATAATGTAAATAGTATATATTTATATGCTTAAGTATTTTATATTTAAATTTACTTTTTTTTTAATATACACTTTTGCACTGGTCATGTTGAAATAACTGCTTCCATCTATATTTTACATAATGCTTTACTTTATAAAATAAGATCAAATGATCTCATTTGAACATCACAAGATTGAAAATGTATACAAATTATAGGTTTCTTTTTTTTGTAAGTGAAAAAACTTAATCTTTGAGAGGGAAATAAATTATCTCAGGTCTGACAGTTAGGGAGTGGTAGAACAAGGAATTTAATCCAGGTCTTTCCACTATTCCAGAACCACACTGGCCATGCTGATTTATTTCTTTAGAAACTTATAACAGGCAGTCCATGGGTTCACTGAATTCAACTGAAAATATGTTTATCTGAACATTTTCTCTGCATCAATCATCTTCTAGTTCCTAATATATTTTCATTCAGGAGTTAATTTCCTTGGTCCTTAAAATACTTTTCCAGACTATATTCTCTTTTCTGTGTCTGCATATCAGTCCAGATTCCATTAATGAGATTTATACCTGTTCATGAGAAAATGACTTATAGACCCCCTCAGGTGCCTTTCCCTTTTAGCCTTCATAGTCTGCCAGAATGGGCTCAGAATTGAAGTCAGCAACCTTGGGCATTACTTCTGGTCCTAACAATAAGCTATACAAACCTTAGCGTAATGTTTTTGTGTCTATATGACTTGCAAACAATTGGTCAATTCATTGGGGAAAAAAAATCTATCAAAACAGTCTTGTCATTCTTAGGCAGGTAGATATAAGACATGGTTTATGATATCTATTTTTACAGATGATAAAAGTGAGGCCTAGACAATCTATCTCTTTGCCACAATAGCTAACATAAAAGAGAAAACATCCATTTGTTAGTCAGCTGTTTTGCATAAACATGGCAGACTACCTGGTATATAGTTTAACTCTCACTTTTATGCTCTATAAAAATGGATAAAGTACAGCTCAAATCTACATAATAGGGAGACTGAGAAGACACAATAGGGAACAAAGGATTATATGCATGGTTTAGCAAATCTTTTCAGATTTCTTAGTATTTAAGGACTTGCATTATAGAAACTCAACTCCTATTTACATTTCAATCAAGGTAAAAAAACACATATATGCAAACTCTTTAAAATATACACCTTTAACTATGTCTCCTGCGTCAGGAAGGGTTTCTGTGGGTCTAAGAACAGAAGCTCTTTATTAATGAGTACATTATTATGCATATTAATGAAAGAATTAGAACTCTATGGTCTCCACAGGTGACACTGCTCTGTTTTACTCACTAGTATTTTGTAGAACCCTGATTCTCTCTGGGGACCAGAACATGCTGTTGGTCCTTGCTTGTCCCTCCTGGGAAATATACTTAAAACCAAGGAAAATGGAAAAAAAAATAATTTCCCTAGGGTCACTATCCATCTAGTTCCAACCAATATCCATCCAAAGTTACTAATGGTTTCCCAGCTGCCAAATCCAATGACCTTTTCTCAATCTTCCTTTTGTTTTTTAATACTCTCTTCAGCCTTTGACACTGTTGATCACCCTTCTTGAAGCCTTCTGCTCCCTACTCTTTACAGATTTTCTTCCTTCCTAGGTGGCTGCTCCTTCTCTGGCTTCTTTTCTGGATCCTCCTCCAGATCCCACCTCCTAACTTTATGTGGCCCTCAGCATTCTTGGACCCTCTTCTCTTCTCCTTTTCTCCTAATTCACTTGGAAATTTCAGGGATTTAATTACCATCTCTATGCTGATGACTATCAAATCTGCCCTTCTTTAATCAATTTCTCTGCTCATCTCCATCTTGCATCTCCAACTACCTTTCATATATCTCAAATTGGATGTCCAATAGACATATGTCCAAAACACAACTCATGATATTTCCCCCAAAAGCCTATTCCACAGCCTTTCTATCTCTCCTATTCCTGTAGTGGGCAATGCCAGTTCCTCAGTTTTAGAGCAGAGAAGTCATTCTGGATTCCTCAGTATCTTGTACCCCTCAGATCCAAGTTGCTGCCAAAGTCTATTGATTTTACCTTTTGCAAAATCTCTTGGCTACCACCTCCCTTCTCTCCTTTGAAACTGCCACCCCGCTAGTGAAGGCCCTCATCATCTCATCCCTGCATTATTGCAATAGACTGCTGGTGGGTCTGCCTGCCTCCAGTCTTTTCACTCCAATCTATTCTCCATTCAGTAATAAAGTGATTTTTCCCTATAGCACAGATCAGCTCTTGTCACCTTTCTCCTCAATAAATTCTAGGGGATTCCAATTGCATCTATAATGAAACATTAAATGTTCTATTTGGCAATGAAAGTCTTTTAAAACCTAGCCACCTCCTGACTTTTCAGTCTTTTTAACTCTGACTTATTCTTTGATCCAGTATCATTGACCTCCTGGCTGAACCATGAACAGCTCAGGTCATTCTCTCTAGATGTCTCCCATGCCTGGAATGCTCTTCCTTCTCTCCTCTTACTCCTGATCTCTCTGAATTTAAGTCCCAACTAAATTCTCATGTTCTAGAGGAAGTTTTCCCCAAGCCCTCCTAATTTCAGTGGCTTCCCTCCTTAATCAAATCCTATTTATCGCATACAAAGATAGCTTTCTTCTACAAATTTGTTTGCATGTTATCTCCCACGTTAAATTATCTCCTCCATAAGCTTCTTGGGGGCAAGGTCAGTCCTTTTCCTCTTTTAGTGTCACCAGTACTTAATATAGTGCATAGAACATGGTGGGTATTTATGAAATGTTTACTGATTGTTTACTTGCATATGAACTCAGGACCACACTTTGGTTGAATTGGTTGAAGGAATTAGGGGTATTAATCCCAGAGAAAAAGCTGGCTTGGGAGAACCCAATAATTATCTACAAGTATAAGCATTGTTCTGCAAACCATGGAGTAGATCTGTAATCTTGGACCCCAGAGGGTAGTACTAGAAGAGATGGAAGGAAGTTGCAGAAAAACCAATTAGAAAAATAGAATGTGATACCTGATGGAGACAGTGTCTGTTAATTCACTAGAGGTATTTAAGAAAAAGTTGAATGACTCTTTGTGGGGGAGGCTGTTGAGGAATTAACTCCTCTTATACTGTGGGTTGGACTAGATGGGCTCTGAGGCATTATGGTTCTGCTATCCTGTGATTCTGTGTAGAAGAAGTCCCATTGGCTTTTTTTTTTTGACTGTGGAAGTACTCTTCCCATTCTGAATATTCTTAGATAGATAGGTTAGAGAGTGGATAAAGTTCTGAACTTGGAGTCTGAAAGACCTGGAATAAAGTCAGGTCTCCCTAGGCCATCCCTACCCAGTAACAAATTCACTTAGTTTTAGAATTCTATTAAGAATCTGAATTGTCTTTATTTGGAGTAAGTGCAAACTTATCTGACCCGCTATATCTAGATGGCAATAGATCTCCTCCTCCTGTCCTCTTCCTCCTTTTTCTTTCTTCTTCCCCCTCTTTATTTCCCCTTCTCCTCCTTTCCCTCTTATTTCTTTCTTTCTCCTTCTCTTTCTTCTTTTTCTTCTCCTTCTCTCTGTCTCTCTGTATATGTCTCTTGTCTCTCATATTTCTCTTTCTTCCTCATTTTTCTCTGTCCTGCTTCTATCAACCCAGCATGCTACCTTTTCTTCCCTCCCAACTCAACATTTTATACCTTCTTCTGCAAATATTTTCATTGCTTTTGGAAACTACATGCAAATCAACTGTCCAATGGTACCATTTACCATTCTTGTGAGTCACTAGATTAAAACTTTTTTCTCTGGTCACCACTTCCCTAGATATATAATCCACACTTAGTTAAAAACTCCCTGAAAGAGGAGGAGGGGAAGGCGAGAACAAACAAACTGATATGGTCTATTTTATACATTCTTCTTTCTTCCCTCTCTAACCTAAAGGAGCTGACTTGGGTAGCAACTTAATTTATTATTTGATTCCCACTCCTCCTGTACCCCTAAGCTGCCTCTTGAATTCTCTCTCTCAGTCTTAGAAATACTGATAATCTCCCTCTTCCATGGGATGATCTGATATAATATATTGTCTAGTTTTTGAATACCCATTGCTAGGAAGAGGAAGAATAACTTGGATAATCCTCAACAGTACATTATTTTTTTAAAATCTCTTTAGTTCTTGGAAAATAGTTACTTTTCACAGTAGGTCTTTGCATTTAATTAATTTGGCTTTGGGGAATGCTAAAATGATATTGTATTCCTCTGAGTATGAATAACCAATTGGCAATTGTAGAGTTGCCCAGAAGTATGCCAGGTGGCAGGGGGAAGCAGTTCTGTGGTTCAACATTGTCTGTGTTTTTGCCACACTATTTAGTACTGATGGTAGGAATATGTAAATGAAAGAAAAAACTACAATGAAAAGAAACTAAATTCAAAAAGCAACAACAAAAAAAGAAACTAAGTTTTCATAGTCAAAATGAAATAGACTGAACACACTAATGCTTATCCTTAATAATAAATGTTAAGGACAAGTCTCTCTCTCTCTCTCTCTCTCTCTCTCTCTCTCTCTCTCCCATATCGAGGGTGTGGTTCTCTATATGGCATTTCAGAACGACTTCATAGCACTCTAAAATTTTCTAGATTTTATGCCTATTGAGTCATTAAATTACAGGATTAAATGCACCACAGCTACAGTTCTTTACTCTCCAGAACAGACAAAAAGCTATTGCTAATAAATGAACAATTCTTCCATATAGTGAAATAGAGTGAACAAGGCTGGCATATAAGTCTTTGTTGGTTAGATTGATCTGGACAACACATACTCTCGGAATCACCTAGAGCCATTCTCTGTAGACTAGATGAAATCAAAGGTCAGTAGAAAAAAAGGGGTAAATATAATTGCAATTTCTCTGCAGCACCTTATTGGTTGACAAGACATCTGACATTGTGACAATTTAATATATGGGAAGGGGGAGAATGACTAGACCTTCTGTCCACTTGCAGTAATTGATCTTCCTCAAAATTCCCAATGGCTTTGGTGGACACTCTTGGTAAATCACTTTCTGGCATTTCCCAGAGGGAAAAGGTGAAAGACCTTGCTCATACTGGAGTAGCTTTCTCTCTTTTTCCTCTTTCTCAGGTGACAGAGTGACACCAGGTAGAGACTTCAGAGGATGTTGCACAGCTAGACAATCAAGACAGGACTGGTAAATACAGATTTCATCTACCTAAGGTCAGATGTAATTACTGGCATGCAACAAATTCTTTTTGGGGGGGGATGGGGTGGGGGAAAATACTTGTTTATATACAATGATGTTAATACTTGTGATGAGAGTGGGATTTTAAAGAGAATAATTCAGTAAATTGTTTAAGACTTCTCCAGACAATGAAACAATAGGAGGGAGTTCTCTAAATTATTATGTTAATTTGGAATCAATCCAACTGGTTGGCTTAAAGAAGCATTGAATTTCAGAGAGAGTTCCACAGATAGATGAGCATTTCTTTTACAACATTTTTAATAGGAGTAATCTCCAATCATCCAATGAAGGAAAACCCACTTCTTCCTGAGATTTATTTCACTTTTTTTGGTAGCTCTAACTTTTAGGGAATTTCCTCTCATTTACTTCCAGAATTGACCTTTCTTTTAACTTCTACTCATCTTCTTAAGCTCTGCCTTTTGGGATGAAGTAGAAGAAAATTTTTCCCCCTATCCACTATGACATATCTTCAAATATTTTAAGACAACTGTCATGGCCCTCTGACTTCTTTCCTTTAGACAAATATTTTCAGTCCCTTTAACAGATCTTTGTATGGCATGAACTCAAGGCTATCATCATCCTGGCTCTTTTGGACTGTTTTGGATTACTGAAGAGTAAGAACTGGAGATGTGTCCTTAGTGAGGCAGAAGAAGATAGTTTTTCTTCCTCCCTCAGTCTTGACTTTATGCTTCTTTTAATCCAGTTAAAGATACTCCTTAATCATAAAAGAGAAGGCATTTCATTAGGGTTACTCCCTAGGAAGTTCTCCACATGAAATTATTATTGTAAGTTTATTTGGCAAAGTGACAAAAAGTGAAGGCTTTTTATACATAGCTAAAAATAGGATAGATGCCAGTCCTGAAATAGTATAGAAACCCTTCTTTATTAATCAAAATAGGAGCAAAAATATAATGAGATCCATCATTTTCTTTTTCCTATCATTTTTCTCTCTATTTTCTTCTCTTTTTTCTTTCTCATCGACTAAATATCACGTTTAGAATCCTTGATTTTAAATCAGTAGACCTATAGTCCAATTCTATCTTTGCCAATTCTAAACAATAGAAGAGGGAACAGACCCTTAAGTGCCTATTATGAGCCCAACTCTATATTAAACACTTGATAACTTTCAGCTCATCAGATTCTTAAAACAATCCTCAGAGGTAGGAACTATTATCATCCCCATTATAGAATAGAGGAAACTGAGGCAGCTTGAGTCTTATGCTGAACTTCAACTAAGAATCTGTGCAGAGTTCTATTCACTATACCACCTAGATGCCATGAGACAAAGGTAAATTATTTAAACCATAAGGCACAATATCCTTGAATATAAAAAAGGCAGATAATAATACTTGTGCTGAAGATAATATGGGACAATGGATAGAGATCCTGCCTTGGGGGTAGGAATGCCTGGGTTCATATCCTTCATCTGACACTGGAGAAATGAATCAACATCTCAGTGCCCCTAGGCAACACTCTAAAAACCAATATGATGTAGAGAAGGTTATACTTGTATTAGCAAAGAGGGTTTCTTTATTGAGTTTCTTAAAACAATGAAATCACAGATCCAATTCTGTTCTCTATTAACTAACCTACATTTATATAATACTTGAAGGTTAGCAAATGTTTTATATGGGTTATTTTATTTTCCTTAAAATAACCCTTTTTTCCTTAGAAAGATTTTATTTATTTTGTTTTACAATTTTTCCCCTAATCTTGCTTCCCTCCCCCCCCCCAGAAGGCAGTCTGTTAGTATTTAGATTGTTTCCATGGTATGCATTGATCTAAGTTGAATGTGATGAAGAGAAATCATACCCTTAAGGCAAAAAAAAAAATAAACTATAAGAGATAGCAAAATTACATAATAAGATATTGCGTTTTTAAAAAATTAAAAGTAATAGTCTTTGGTCTTTGTTCAAATCCCACAATTCTTTCTCTGGATACAGATGGTATTCTCCATCACAGATAGCCCATAATTGTCCCTGATTGTTACACTGATGGAACAAGCAAATCCATCATAGTTGATCATCACCCCTATGCTGCTGTTAGGGTGTACACTGTTTTTCTGGTTCTGCTCATCTCAATCAGCATCAGTTCATGCAAATCCTTCCAGGCTTCCCTAATTCCCATCCCTCCTGGTTTCTAATAGAACAACAGTGTCCCATGACATATGTATACCACAGTTTGTTAAGCCGTTCCCTAATTGAAGGACATTTACTTAATTTCTAATTCTTTGATACCACAAACAGGGCTGCTATGAATATTTTTGTACAAGTGATGTTTTTACCCTTTTTCATCATCTCTTTAGGGTATAGACCCAGTAGTGGTATTGCTGGATCAAAGGGTATGCACATTTTCATTGCCCTTTGGGTGTAATTCCAAATTGCTCTCCAGAAAGGATGGACGAGTTCACAGTTCCACCAACATTGTATTAGTGTCCCAGATTTCCTGCATCCCTTCCAACATTAATCATTGTCCTTTCTAGCTATATTGGCCAGTCTGAGAGGTGTGAGGTGGTATCTCAGAGATGCTTTAATTTGCATTTCTCTAATAAGTAATTATTTAGAATAATTTTTCATATGATTATGGATTGCTTTAATTTTCTCATCTGTAAATTGCCTTTGCATATCCTTTGACCATAAAATAACCCTTTAAAACAGGTAGCATATTTAATTACTCCATTTTACACATGAGGAAACTGTGATAGAAAAGTATGATCTTGATTTACCTATTACATATTAATCATATATAATATGATTATAAATATAATTAATATTTATGAATTAATCATCAGTATCTTAAAGGAGTTATTTTCATCTACCAGTTTTGTGGTTTCCCACAAGCCATCACCATCTATCTTTTGTTCTTCCTCTCAAAATAATAATCTTCCTTCAAGATTCAGATCAAGTATCACTTCTCCCATGATGAAGCATTCCTTGATCCCATTGTCCAAAGAGATTGTGCTCCTTACTCCTCAGTTTTATTTGCACTAACTTGGGTAGGTGCTATCACTCTGGCCCATCTCCCCAGTAGAATGAATCTTCTTGAAGGCACAGATCATTTCATTTTTGCTTTTATATCCCAAGTGTTTAGTTCAGTACCTACCACAAAGTGGGCACTTATTAAAAGTTGGTTGAGTTGAATTGATTTGGCTGAAGTTTTATGTAGGGCTCCTGGGCCTGAACAGGTTGACTTGTCTTCATTCTCTGTTACAGCTTTGACCTATAAAGGGTCAGTAAGTTCTGCCTTAGGCCCAAAACTTGATTCTTGTTTAATCTACAAAGAAAATCTTTGGATTCAGGCCTTGGGTCCACATATTTATAACTGGTTCACAGCAAGAAGGTCTGAGAGGCAAGCAAAGAGAACACTAATTTAATTTCCAAGTGATAAATGTCAGATTAGGCCCATTTGCTCTTTTGAGCTAGCTAGAGTTTGGGATAATAAATTTAAAGCTTTCTCCTGGTACCATTCCATCTGAGAATATAGTCCCAGGGCAGGCTAAGAACTTCCCTTTAATTTATGTAGGGATTTGGTTTACCTTTAGAATTGAACATTTTTATGACCTAGGTAACTGGATTAGAGATGGGTGGGGGGGCCTTTGAAATTTAGAGTCAAATGACAAATAAAAGTACCTTTCCTAACTTTTGGAACTCTTTTCAGCAAATGGGGATCAAGCAGATCTTATTATAAAAGCAGACCTTATCATAAAAGTTCCGGTATTCTTGGGCAATGTATATAGAATAAATAGAAAGGGATGTTCTAAAACCACAATATTTAACCTGGAGTCCATGAATTTTTTTAATTGAGAATAGAATTTTAATATAATTGGTTTACTTTGTAATTCTATATATTTTATTTTGTGAATTTAGAAAAAAGAGATGAACATGGAAAATATTAAGAATCCCTGATATAGGTGGTTTCTAAATTTCTTTCTAGTTTCAAAATCTTGAAGCTTTATCCTGGATGTTCACCTGATCATCCTTACTTTTGGTCATGACTAAATATCTCATAAGTCCTAGGATGGATAGCTTTGGAAAAGGTGACCCTGGGCCCATTTCAGTTCAAATACTGAGCTTAAGGTTTTTAAAAAGCAAAGTTTTCAATGGGATAGGAGGTCCTAAGGTTCAATTTATTGACTCAACTCCTTGCTTTCAAAGAGAATGGGGCATAACAGAACCCTTCCAGGAAGTCAGTGATACCAAGTGATATGAGGCTACACAAGAACAGTCAAGCAGGCAAGAAATTTCACAAAGTCATGTGTTAGATCCAGAAAGATAAACACATAATGACAAAGATGGCCATCAACATAGTTTTTTTTTTCCCCCTTAGGTTTTTGCAAGGCAATGAGGTTAAGTGGCTTGCCCAAGGCCACACAGCTAGGTCATCATTAAGTGTCTGAGACTGGATTTGAACCCAGGTACTCCTGACTCCAAGGACGGTGCTTTATCCACTATGCCACCTAGCTGCCCTCCATCAACATAGTTGAATGCTCTTAAGAAAATAAAAGTTTTTTTGAAAACCAGCCTGGAATGATAGAGTACAAGTTTAGACATAGGAAAACCTGGATTTTAATTGTACTTCAGATGATTATTAGTTGACAAAACACTGGTAAGAAATTTTATCACTCTGGCCTTGGATAATAATTACAGCATTTATCTCAAGTGGCTATTTTTTTAAATTAAATTTTTTTTTTGGCTTTTGCAACACAATGGGATTAAGTGACTTGCCCAAGGGAATATAGCTAGTAAGTGTTAAATTTCTGAGGTCACTTTTGAACTCAGGTCCTCCTGACTCCAGGACCGGCACTATTTCATGTGGAAATTGTGAGGATCATATGTGATCATGTATATAAATCATTCTGTAAATTTGAAAGTGTTCTATGAAGCATCTGGTTGTCATTTCCTATCAGGATAATCCTTCTTTCAGTGATTATCTGCAACTCTACTGCAATTTATAATCTTAGAGAGTTAACTGTGTCAGTGAAAAGATAAGTGCCTTGTCCAGGATTACCTAGTGAGTCAGGATTACTGATATATGCCTGCAGACCATTTTAATTGTATAACTAAAGAATAAAATTTTAAAACATATACTTATGATTATCAGACAAAATTATGCTCCTCGAAGCAACTTTCATCTTAGAAAATGACATTTTTAAAACAATAATTCAGGAGATTCGTGACTGTACATAAGAAAAGGCTGCATTGTCATAATGATAATGTGCAGAAGGGAATATTTCTATAGTCAGTAATACTTGGAGATACTCAGTTCAGTCACACATTCATAATGGATTATTCAGAATTGTGTGTACATTAAAAGCACACCCACATTCTATATACATATATATATATATATATATATACCTTAAAATCTCACACTATATAAAATACATACATGATATATATATATATATATTTATAAACACAAACTGTATACATTTGTATATAGTACTTTAATGTATGAATAATATGACTATATATGCATTTAATGTATATACGTATAGTTTTTAAATACTTTAAGTTTAATAATATTCTTTTAATATCTAATTGGTAGTTTGGTGAATGGACAGTATCATCTGACAACTGGTAGAATTATACATATCATTCATTACTGTTTTCCTTGAAACTCACTGATTTTACAATAGATGAAAAAATAATCAGCAAGCATACTATAAAGATAAAAAAATAATGTATACAATAATTATAATAATGTTTAATTTATCCTTCATTCTCAAAGACCAGTAAGAGGTTAAGGGAGATGATGTCATGACAAGCACGTGAATTAGATTTGAGTGAGGGGGAGCTGTGCTAAGTCACCAGCCTCACTTTCTCCTTCAGAGCCATCTGGGTGCAGGGGCCAGATATGAATCAGGATGACTTGGAGATGGTCTTGGATGGCAGGCAGTCAGGGTGAGGTGACTTGCCCAAGGTCACACAGCTAGCTAGTAAATGTCAGAGGCTGGATTCAAACTCCCATCCTGATTCTAAGACCAGTGCTCTATCCACTGCGCCATCTAGCTGCACCATGTATTCCTTTTCTGGGTCCATGGCTCTGGTAATCAGCCATATATATCCAAGGCAGGAATTTGAACTTAGTTCTTCCTTTTTCAGAGACTGCCTCTCAATCCACTGTAGCACAATGCCTTTCACATATCTTACTTGTTACTTAGAAATTTATTAGAATCATTATGTTGGGGTGGGGAATCTGCTCAAATCCAATTCATCTGCATGTCCTGGCTTCTCCTTTCTGATGTCAAGGTCTTTTTTGAAGAAGGACAAACATCAATCAATCAATTAATCAATCTGATGTTATAATTCAAGTGTTCCTGAAACTCTAAACATTCAAGTCTACTTCCCAGCAGACCACTTAATCAGGGAAGAGAGTAATGGAAATAAACCTATGTTAGAAGCCAGTGGTTTGAAATATTTCAGCAGTGAATACATTTTCAGATGCTCAAATGAGATAAACATTCTGATACCAAAATGTCACTTCAAAAGAAGCTATTTACAAGGTTGCTTTTCACTTTTCTCAGGCAGTCTGTACTGACAAACCATTATGTTACTGATGATTCATCTGTGTGATGTGTTGACAATAGGTGCTTTGTTTAAAAAGAGAGTCAATCCGATTGACATAACACAGTCATTGAAAGATTCCTTGGAATTTCTCCAGGAGATTGTTAAGCAAAACATATATCACATCCAAATTTACTATTACCTGTTAAAGGACCTGATCTCAAGAAATGATTATCTTTCTTACGAGTTGGTGTTGGAACAGTATGAGATGTCCATCCTGATATATAGTTGCTGTCTCTCTTGCAATAGCAATTGCTGAACCACTACACAAGATACCTCTAAGTTTAAGCTAGTAAAGATACAACTTTTCCCCAGAGTATTATGTTTCCTTTGAAAAGCCATTCAATTTTACTTCAAAACAGTTTTAAATATAGAATTTCTTTTTTTAGGATTATTTTTAACTTTTTCATTATTATATATGTGTACAAAGGAGAATGATGGAAACCAACCAATAAAAGAACAGTGCATTCAGAATGAAGTTAATGATCCTATGTGCTCTCTGCCTTGGTTGGACCCTATCTGGAATATTGTATTCAGTTGTGGGCAATATGTTTTAGGGAGGATTTTCAGAAAGTGAAAGGATTTCAAAGGAAGGTGATCACAATGGTCAAAGGATTGAAAGTACCACACAGATAATGACTGAAAAATCTTGGGATAAGGGGCAGCCAGGTGGCAAAATGGATAGAGCACCAGTCCTGGAGTCAGAAGGACCTCAAATTTGAGCACAGATACTTATTAAGTACCTAGCTGTGTGACTTTGGGCAAGTCACTTAACCCCATTGTCTTGCACCCCCTTCCCGAAAAAGAAAAAGTTTGGGATGTTTAATGTGGAATGGAGCATACTTAGGTATCTTCAAATATTTGAAAAGAACTCATAATAGAAGGAACTTGGCTCTGGAGGGTAGAAATAGGAGCAATGGGTTTCTAGAATAAAGCCTTAAAAAACTACAGAAGTTTCAGTAATCTCTAAAATTACAGGGAAGTATATGTAGAAAGACATTTAAAGTATTAAATATTCAAAAGTGGTGTAGGTTATTTGCTTTCCTCCTAATTTTTCTTGGTTATTGGTTTTCTCCTCTGAAAGATCTGGGTTTGAATCTCACAATAGAAATCTAATAACTGTGTGACGTAAGGTGAGTCACTGAGTCTCTCAGCCTCAATTTCCTCATTTGCAAAATGAGGGTAATAAAGCATCTACCTCAGTGGGTTGAAATAACAGTGAGATAATATGTTAAGCACTTTATAAACCTCAAAATTCTAAATTATTATTAGCTACATTATTATTATTATTATTATTATTAATAGGCAGTCTAGATGGACATTTTAAAGTATAGATTGAATTCAGGGTTTCTGCCATCCTTTTCACCTTCAAGACATTTCTAAAATCCTCCTTCCCAGGCATAACCCTATTCAGGCACAGTAAAGTGAACCAGGCAACATGCAGAGAAAGAAATAGATAGTCATATATTGCCTCATACAGTCTCTTAATTTATTTTGTTTCCAGTTCTTACCCTGAGCTTCAACGTTTTCCACCTTTGGGCTATGGGAAAGTGTTTCTCTGAACATGTGTGTGTCCATATATCACACAGTATGTCGGGTTAGCAAGATAATGGGGCCAACTGGGAAAAAAAAATCCCACAAAGAGAGCAAACCTGCCTTTAGTTTCTAGGTCAGAACCTGCTCTAACGAAGTAAGCTGTGAAGGGCCTTTTATTTTGCTACTTGTTTAATTAAGATAACAGATGTTACTATTATATAAGTCCTAGTGAGTGGCTGTTTAATAGGCCACTCTTTCAGATGGTTTGTGACTGGTGAAAACCAGCTCAAACAACCATTTCCTTTGCAGGAAATTCTCCTACAATTAAATTGAATAAACAATGCCAGTGCCCATTCATACAAAGGAGACAGCTTTAATGGGGCAGGAGTAGAATAGGAGCAGTAATGTTCCAACAGAAGAATTTCCTAGTTTAAAAGACCACTTCCATTCTCTGTTTTATCTGTGGGACACTAAGTCGGTTTGACAATCAGACATACTGGGAAAATATTTCAAGATAGTGAGAAGCTCAGTACATTGGAAGGAAGACCAGAAGGCCTGGTCCTTCTTTGTGTTTATATTAATAAAAGCTGAGGAAAAGGCTAATCGATGGCTCCCCTGGAAGCCAACAAGGTAAGGGAGACAGGGAGAAATGAAATAGGAGTACGAGTCACAGAGGGCTTTGGTTTGCTTTATTTTTGTTTTATTTTATTATTTCTTTTGGTGAAATGGGAAGATAAATTACATTAGTGTAGTTGGTGTATTGAGGGAACAACTTATTCTTTAATTGTGAATCAATTTGTCAGTCAACTCATCTCTCTAGTTCCATTTCTTCATCATTGAAATGAAGGAGTTGGTTCAGATAAAGGGTTCTTAGCATGAGACTCATAAACTTGAAAGATATTTTGATAACCATGTGAATGAAATTGGTTCCCTTTGCCATCCCATGTATTTTATTGCATTTTAAAAATATGACTTTCAGGAGGGATTACTAGACTTTGTGAGATAACTATGAGACCAAAGAGGTTAAGAACCTCTGGGCTAGATGCTTTCCTAGTTTTCTGTATAGTTGTAAAATTGTACAGTTCTATTCTTGTTTTGGGAGAAGAACAAATACAAACATAACTTGGTCATTCTATTTCGTTATCTATTAACGCCTCTATGTATCTATCTGCTTTTCTGTCAGTTTTTCTATTTATTCATTAATTCATTTGTTCCTTCCTCCTTTTCTCGCACCTTTCTTCTTTCTTTCTCTTTCTTTTCTTCCTTTCTTCCTTCTTTCCTCTCTTCCTTTCTTCCTCCCTCCCTTCCTCCCTCCCTCCCTCCCTTCCTTCCTTCCTTCCTTCCTTCCTTCCTTCCTTCCTTCCTTCCTTCCTTCCTTCCTTCCTTCCTTCTAGTTTGAAGAAGTCTATCATCAGGTTGGTTGCAAGGTAATACATTTTATTTTCTTGTTTTTTTGCAAAGCAATGGTGGTTGTGACTTGCCCAAGGTCACACAGCTAGGCAATTATTAAGTGTCTGAAGTCGAATTTGAACTCAGGTCCTCCTGATTCCAGAACCTGTGCTCTATACACTGGGCTACCTACCTGCCCCTAAGGTAATACATTTTGGAGCGTTTCCTCTGCTACTTACTCCTGTTGAACTAAGCCAAGTCATTTCACTGTTTTGGCTCTTGGTTTCCTCATCTGTAAAAGTGGGAGGTTTAAAGATTTAGAACTAAAATCCTCTTTGAGATCAGAGAATAAGAGGTTTCTTAACCTACATCTATTAAGTTTATGTACACCCATGAGAGATAGATAATTGTATTTCAAAATGTTTGGTTTCCTTTGTAATCCTTGGTAATTTATATTATGCATTTAAAAACTATTTTGAGGAGAAGTCCATAGGACACAGGATACAGACTTGCCAAATACTGTCTGACACGCAAAGCAAAAAGAAGACCAGAAAGTCTGCTCTGACCCAACCTCCTAATTTTACATGTGAGTAAACTGAGACTTAGGGAAGTTGAAATTTGCCCTAACTTATATAGGTAGCAAATAGAAGAATGAGAATTTAATCTAAAACTAGTGCTCTTTCTATTTTTGAAATCCAAGTCAATGATTTCTACTATTAAAGCATATATACATAAATATGTGTATATATATATACATATATGTACATAAATATGTATATATATATATATATATATATATTAAGATGACACAAGGAGGCTCAACTCTCTGATTGGCCAAAGGTTCTTCCTTAATTCTTAATTAGGAATAATCAAGATATGATCGGGGCAGTTAGGTGGCACAGTGGATAACATGCTGAGCCTGTAGTCAGGAAGACTTATCTTCTTAACTTCAAATTTGGCTTCATACACCTAATTAGATGTACGACTCTGGGCAAGTCACTTCACACTGCTTGTATTGGTTTTCTTATTTATAAAATGACCTGTAGAAGGGAAAGGCAAACACTACTGGATCTATGCCAAAAAAAAACCCCAAATGAGGTTCCAAAGAATCATAAATGATTGAAATGAGTGAACAAAGTAAGAAATGTTCAGATGAGCTCAATACTTTGAACATGATACCTCCTTCTCACATAATAATTTGGCCTAAAAGGGGGTTACATTTAGATTCTTTTACTTATTCTTTGACTTGTTATTAGGGTTAAACAACTTATTCTCAAATTACAATTTGTTTCCTTTTAATTATCTTAAAACCCATCTTCTGAACTGAGTTTTAAAGAAGTATTTCCCCTTCTGGAAAGGTTCTGGAAGGGGCATGACCTGTGCAAAGGGTAACCACACCACAACTTTTCTAAATAGAGACTTTTTACCAACTGCCTGGAATTCTCATCAGGTAATCTCTCATTCCACTCTATGTTCTCTCCAGGTACCATATACTGTAATTATATGGCAAGCCTAAGTACATGTCTAATTGGATAATTTGGCAAAACGGGATTTAGAAACACCAGGATAGATATTTACCAGCACTGATCTCATTAACATTGACATGTTATCTGTGAATGAAATATAAAGGTAAGAAGATATCCACCAAATGCAGGGGTCACAGATCAGTGGCTATCTTGGATGCAGAAGTCTGCTTTTGTATATCAGAGGACTAATGAGCAGGCATCATTACGAGGGACATGATGGCGTCAGGTGAAAGGTCCAAATCATCTGTCTGGCATCTGCTAAGGTAGAGAGTGAGTGATCTTAGGCCACAAGGACATGTTTACATGGTTCAAATATCCAGGCACAGGCATGAAGTTCTCATTACACTTAATGACACGATGCCTCTAGTTTGGTTACTATGGTCATAGCCACTTAAGGTGGCATGTGGCTGTTTTGTTTTTTTTTTCAGAACAGTGGTTCTGATGAGATATTTCCAAATTTATTTTTTTCCTGAGTTTTACATGCAGCTCTTTACTAAGAGAACTACAATTGTGGCATACTTCATCTCTTCCTCATTCTCTAGTGTACTTGTAGGATTCATCGATTCCTTAAGGATTCATCGATTCCTTAAACAATGTTCTTGGAAAGTTCATGCTCTGCTCCTAGACCATTAGTATCCCTTACTATCCAACATTATCAGTTCCAAACTCTCAATGGTCCTTCAAACAACCCCAACACTTCCTTGACATTTGAATTTTGTTATTTTTCCTACTAGAAGTCCTGCTCCAATAATTCTATTAAATGTGGATTAAGCCTTGCCCACCCTATAGACATGTCAATATTTGTATTATTCCCTGACCCTTCACTTTTACTACCTTCCATCACTTCCTTCAAATTTTGGCTTAAATGATCCAACTCTAGTCAATCTTTCTTGATTGGTTCTGTTTTGCTTTGCTCATGAGTGTTCAATCACTTGTGTTTTCTGGTGCCTCAAATACACTTTCAAGTCTATATTAAACTATGCCAAACTGTGAGCTAGAAATACAAAGAAAAGAGCTAAATGATTTCTGTCTTCGAGGAGCTTGTTGAGGAGATATCTGGAGACATATTTTATATATATATATATATATATATATATATATATATATATATATATATGAATATGTAAGTATAAAGTAGATAAGTAAATAGATATATTTATATGTTTATCTCTCTCTTTGTCTCTCCATCCATTCATCCATCCATCCATCTATCAATCATCTATTAAGCTGGGCAGCACAATGGTTAAAGCTCTAGCCCTGGATTAAAGAGGATTGAGTTCAAATCTGTCTTCAGGCACTTAATAGCTATGTGACAGTGGCAAGTCACTCAACCCTGTTTGCCTCAGTACCTTAGAGAAGGAAATGGCAAACCACTCTAGCATTTCCAAGAAAACCCCAAGTGGGGTCATGGAGAGTTAGACACAACTTAACAAAATAGCAACATATATCTAAATATCTATATCTATATCTATATCTATATCTATATCTATATCTATATCTATATCTATATCTATATCTATATCTATATCTATATCATCTATATCTATATCTAATCTATATCATCTATATATCTATATTACATATATATGATGTCCTCTCTTCATTCACTCTGCATCAGATTGTCTGTGCTAATGTTATGAAAGGACAAAAACATAGCAGAGGGAACCATAATGTCTAAGCAATGAAAGACTGAAACAGGGTCTCCCTCCCCCCCCCCCAAAAAAAAAGAAAGAGAAAAAAACTGAGCAAAGGGAAAATCTGACTTTAAGATGCAAAGAAGGCGGTTCAGCAAACCTTATTTCCAGAAACTTGTCAGAACTTAAACTAATTGTAGAGACTCATTTGACAAGGAGAGAGAAATTTGGCTGCCGTTTTGTATGCTGTTTTAGGTCTCAGCCAGAGAGGGTAGGGTTTGCTATTGGTATGTTTTTATATTTCCCTGAAAAAGCCCAGATGCTAAGGTGATGGGTGCTTATGTAGAATTCTTATACATAAACAAAAATATTTTGACAAGGAATGAGTAGCCCAGGGAAGGCTTGTAAGAGAAGAATGGTCTTTTTCTGGAGATTCTAGTTAAAGCACCTTCATTCTAGCCCTTAGGGGCAGCTAGATGGCCCATTGGAGTACAGGATTCCTTTGGGGGCTGGGAGAGATAAGGTTGGAAAGATAGGACTGCGTCAACTCATGAAGGTCAGCTTGGCTTTATTCCTTTGTTGTTATTTTCTGGGCAGTAAGGAGTTACTAGAAATATTTGAATAAGGAAGTAGTAACATGATGGAAATATATTTTCTGATGATGAATCTGGTAGAAAATTTAAATTGAGAGGATGTTCAGGAAGGTCCTAAAGAAAGGGACTAGAAAACTGTCAGGCAGCTAGGTGGTGTAGTGAATGGAATGAAGAAGAATCCTCTTCCTGAGATCAACTATGACCTCAGACACTTACTAGCTGTATGACCCTGGGCCAGTCTTTACCCCATTTGCTTCAGTTTTCTCCTCTGTAACATGAGCTGGAGAAGAAAATCACAAACCACTGCAGTATCTGCCAAGAAAACTCCAAAGGGATCACAGAGAGTTGGACATAAATGACTAAATAACATTAAGAAGCTTCCTTTTAGTTCTGAACCTAAAACCTCATGTTCTTCCCTAGATCCTTCACTGTGGATCCAAGATCAGAACCAAATAATTATTGCTAAGAAATACTACTTCCAGGCTAAGCTTGAGCTGAGGCTGTACTCATCTTCCTCATTACCCACCTCCTCCTTCACTTCCTCCTCTTCCTCTTCCTCCACAATGGATAGTTACACGCTTGGTTTTAAGTTTTGCTAAAGACTCTGTGGAGTAATTTTTACAAAGTATTTTATATCCATTATTGAATTTGAATCTCACAAAACCCTCTGAGACAAATATGAAATATAGTATTATTCCTATTTTACAGATGAGGAGGAAATTAAGACTCAGACCAGTTCATATTATAAAGTTGGCAAATGTTGGCATGCATCAGAGACAGGATTAGTCTATCATATATAGATGGCCCCAGACAAAACCCCCCTCCCATCTCAATATCCTAGCCAGTTGTTCATCCAGATCATATTCCTCTCGACCCTACTCTTTTCCCCCTTCCATTTCTTTCTCTAGATATTTTAATAAAAACAACATATACCATTTTTTTTTGGAAATCTATGTAAACTGAATACCCTACAAATTCACTTCCCATCTCTATTAGACCAATGCTCCCTTCCAGTTGATGCTCTTCTATGTATGTAAATGTTTATGTGCATACACACACAAACACACATAGCCTTGGCTATTACAAAATATGCTCCAGGAAGACAAGGACTGTCTTGCTTTTGATATCTGTATCCCAAAGCTTAATGCATTAGCCGTCACAGAGATGAACTGCCTCTAATTATTGCAATGATATAATTGCTCCCCAGGGTATAATTTCTAATGACATCCTTATACAGTTCTCTAGCATTTGCTAAAGGGTGGTTTTTTTCATCTGTCTGCCTCAGTTTCCTCAGTTATAAAATGGAGATAATAATAATAATAATACTCACTTCGTAGGGTTGTTTACAATGTGATAACATCTGTAAAACATCTAGCCCCAAATTTGGTACATTCTAAGTACTTAATAAATCCTCATTCCTTTCCCCCTCTCATCCATCCATCTATCCATCCATCCATCCATCCATCCATCCAATTATTCATTCACATTTCCCAGACCCAGATGCAATTCTTCATCCAACACAACAGGATATGCATTGAGAGCTGGCACACTGTAGAAAGTTGTAGATGCAAAGTTGGAGAGTTCCTGTAACTGTTGTCTTTCCTCCCCCAGTGTAGAACATGGAAAATTAAAATGATAGCATACTACCAATGTACATGGTAACAGATTTATATCCAGAGCAGTGATACTAGCATTTCCTTGATGTTGCTTTGCCTCCCAGGCAGGATTTCCATTATTATGGAGATGAACTGCCTCTAATTATTGCAATAACATAATTGTTCCCCAGGGCAGAATTCCTAATAACATCCTTGTTCAGCTCTCCAGCAATAGTAAGAGATGTCCTGAGGGCAGGTTTCTCATTAAACCTCACATCTAGAGTCACTCTGCCTCTAGAAGGAAAGCAGGAGGCCTGAAGCAATGCACCTTCTTTCCACCCCAGCATGGACCTGCTGGGCATCACGTTTCTATTGCCTCCCAGACCACAGTGGTATCTAGACCAGGATTCTATGTAATGCAGGCCTTGGTAGCCCAGAGCCCAGATTCTACCTTTCTGTTCCATAGACACTTTGAACTAAGCCTTTGGGAAGAGATTCAAATTAATGATACAATACAATTGTATTTCCAAAGCAAAACTCACTGCATCCCAGACAACTGACACATGAATGTGATTTTTATTCCCCTTTGAGATGAAATGATCTCCTCACAGTGTGTCAGATGAAATCTGATTATGCTGTTGGTGATGCCAGACAAACCTCAAAAAAATATAGATTTCAGTTCGGTCACAAAGTCCTAGGAATAAGAATGTTTTCTTTTTTTAAAATATTGTATTTTCAAAATTGATCCCATGACCTGAAACTTGACCTGAGTTTCTTAGGCTGAGAGGGCTGGAAAATATAATTATATTGAAATCTCTTCCAAATTAAACGCTATTTATATCTCTGAATTTCTTTTCAGAAACAGGAAGTGGCTAAATTTAGCTTCTATTAATAAATTACAGTTACATTAGGGTGTTATCCCTTAATCCTGCTTCCAGTTTCTCCCTTCTCTGATCCATCCTTTATGTGGGGGGGGGGGCAAAATAATCTTCTTAAAGCCAAAGTCTGACCATGTCATTCCCCTGCTTGAAAAATCTTCAGTGAATAAAACACAGACTCCTTAGCCTGGAGCCTAAAGCCCTTTGCTGTCTGACTCTAACCTATCTTTCTACCTGATTCCTCTTTGCTTCTCACATGGACTAAGATACAGCCCAAATGATCTCGCTCACTATATCCTGAACTCAATATCCTCCCTCTCATCTTTCTGCCTCCCTCCTCCTCATTCTACCTCCTCCTATCCTCACCTTCCTTCAAGGTTCAATAAAAATATTAGCTCTGTCTGGAAGCTGGCTCTCTCCCTCTTCAGATCATCTCAAATTTATACAGATGTGCAAATATTATAAGATCCCTCTTCCCATATCTCTTGAAAGGGAGGTATTTATTTAATTTTTTAATCCTCAGTACTTTACATATTGTCTTATACACAAGATCTTAGAAATGTGTGCTGAATGAATATCATCAGTCCAATACCTACCTCCCAGGACATTTGAGATATGTAAAAATGTCATCTAAACTACATTGTTGTTCAGTCACTTTCCAGTCATGTTCACCTTTGGGCAAAAAATACTGGCCTGGTAGGTCATTTCTTTCTCTGGCTCATTTTACAGATGAGGAAACTGAGGCAAACAGTATTAAGTGACTTATCCTGGGTCACACAGCTAATAATGTTTGAGTAAGTGATTTCAGGTTTGATACTCTATTCATGTGCCACTTGAATATCATTAAGAATTACAAAAATTCAGGGGCAGCTAGGTGGTGCAGTGAATAGAACACTGGCCCCGGAGTCAGAAGTTACCTGAGGTCAAATCCAGCCTCAGACACTTAATAATTATCTGGCTGTGTGACCTTGGGTAAGTCACCTAACCCCATTGCCTTAACAAAAAAAATTTAAAAAAAAGAATTACAAAATTCTATATAAATCTGTAGCTATACTAAGGTCAAATAGAATAAACTCTCATTCATTTCTCCAGCATTATTAACCAAAATGAAAATTGCCTAAACACAATTCTTTTTTTTCAATTTATAGTATTTTCTATATTTAATCATCTTAGAGAATTACTTGAGACCTAGAGAAGTTCATTAACTGATCCATGATCAATCAATCAGCAAGCAACTATTTATTGTTACTATATTTCAGGAAATTTGCTAAGAGCTAAGGTTACAAAGAAAGGCAAAAATAATCCTTGTCCTCATGGATCTTATATTTGAATGAAGAAATAACATTTCAAAACCAAGGTATATACAGGAGAAAAACAGATTTACTGGAAAGGAACTTGAGAAAAGTCACTAGGGGGGAAGACTTCCTGATGAAATCAGAATTTGACTTTCCTTTTGGAGGAAGTCAGAGAACCTAAAGGAGGAGATGAAGGTGCAGAGCATTATGGATTAGCAGTCTGTCTAAAGGCAAAGATATGGAACAATTGCATTGGAGAAACAGAAATTAGGCCAGGATAAGGTAAGGAAAAAACAATTTATCAAGATCACTTTGTCAGTGTAGCTAAGAAACTCTCATCTATCTACAATATTCATCCAAAATGACTCGGCCAAGTTCACACAAACAGTATGTGTTGGAGGAAGGACTTAAAGCTGGATATTCCTAACTCCAAATCTAGTACATTATCCACTAGTTCATGGTGCCTATCCTTGCATCCCATGCTTAGAGTAAGCTTGTCCTGCTAAAATGGTCATGACTGGTTACTCCTATGATAAATGGGATATAAGAATATCATATTTAGTTCTGGGTAACATGTTTTAAGAAGGTTATTAGCAAGGAAGAGCACATTCAGAGGTTTCCAAAACATCATTTTTCTTCTTAAAAATCAATTTCAGAGGTAGAAGAAAAAAAATTCCATAATATTTAGCCCTTATGCAGATATTTTGTGCTTTAGTGATACTGAAAATATGAATAGATATGAATATAAAATGATAGAAATAGACTTTTGGATTTTGAAATATACCATGCCTCTGAACTGCTGACATGGCTGCCCCCAAACTAAATTTAATTTTCCATGGTCTTAGACAATTTTTTTTCCCCAGGTTAATCTTTCTCAGGTCTTTTGAGTCTCCACAAATACTAGTTGTCAACATTTTTTATTTATTTTAAAGGCAGGTAGTGCAGGGGATATATAGCATTGGGTGTGGAGTAAAGACTAAAGTTCAAATCCAGTCTCACACATTTAATATTTATGTGATACTGGGCAAGTCACTTAAACTCTGTATGCCTTAGTTTCCTGAACTATAAAATAAAGATTAAGAAAAACATCTATCTCTCAGGGTTGCTATAAGGCCTAAATAATATAGTATTTATAAAGGGTTTAGTTAAACATAAAATCTTATATAAATACTAGCTTCTCCTCCTCCTCCTTCAGGAGAGTTTTTATAAATGCCTTGTCTCATTTTTTACATCATTTTTCTTTAAACAGGTAGAAAGATTTTCATTCCCCTGAGATCAATGATAATGGCAATGATGGCAACAACAATATTACTTCCTTCCCTTTGTCTCATCTGTTTCAGCCCTGAATGTTTAAGATTCTTTTAGTTAGGAAGGAGAGGGATTGATAGTTGAGATGCTTTATTGTTGAGAATAAGTTACTAACAAGGAGGGACTGGTCTAATGATACTGAAGATGCAGCTGATGGATTGTAGGAGGTACGGTAGAAATGGAGAACTGCTTCAATTTTGCAGTAATATTATGAATTTTGTAATCAGAATGTTGAGTGGAAACACATTATTCTCTTCTACAGGAAGTAGTATAGAAAGGTATATGGAGACTGACTACATACAGGTTGTACAATCCTCTCCCACACAGCACTGGGGGGAGGGAGGGGGGACTGAATAATTTTTTAAAAAATCAGTATAAGGAACTTTCAAAAGGAAACAGCTCCTTCTACTAATACAAGTTTGCAACTATTCTGCAATAGATACTATTTGAGTTGATTAAGACCCTGAAGCAACTTACTTGCCCAGGGTCACACAGTCAATAGGGTTCAGAGTTGGGACTTGAACCCATGATTTCCTGACAGATAGCGGTTCTATATTCATGATCCATCACTGCTCAAATACAGAGACTTACTAAATAAAACACTTTAGGAAGTCAAATTGAGGTAGCAAACAATTAAATTCACCTAACAAACTATTCCATGGAATTAATACAGGATATTTCAAAGGACAACTAATGATTATATTATAGGAATTCATCTATATTATGGTTTGAGATTGAATTCAGAAGCTGCAAGATAATGCGGATAGCCAGGCCCCCTAGGTTTGACTGAGGCTTTGATTAGAGTAGACCATCCCAAGTTCATATATTTATATTTCTTCTCTCGTCTACCACAAATCAAGGAGGACTACATACTCTGAATTTAATATATGTATGAATACACCAACTATAAACTATGTCAGATTTGTTTGCAGAAACCATTAATAAGGACAACAAAATTACAGGCAATTATCCAATTTGCATATGCAAATCCAATGAGTTGTGGGCATAAAGGGTATGTATACATTTTTACAGACTTCCCCAATGAATCCTTGAGGACTTGACCTTTTGTATCTATTAAAAATCATTATGTATCCAGATGGTAAGTGCTGTCTTACCTGTGACAAATACAGACGCAGAAATAATTGCCATTTTCAGACAGACTAATTGAGTAGTTTGCAAAAAGAGGGTATGGGATAATTTGCAGGGATGACAGCTAAAGAAAAGGTTCTACAAATACCTGCCATTTGGTTCATTCATGCCCATTATACCATTTGCATTATATGTTATACATATATAAACCCAAATTCTAAGTGTAATCTACAAAAAGAAAGATACTTGTGGAAAATAGGCTGTATTATAAACTTTTGTATGAGGAAGAAAATATATTACATTTTTTCACATATCTTAGAACATAGAACTATATCCCTTAAAGATATAGGTGGGGGAGAGGGTGAGGAAGGGGGAGAGAGTGAGAGGGAGGGAGGGAGAAAGAGAGATTATGTCTTTCTGATAGATTGCCAATGGAACATTGTAGCGTTTCGCCATTTACAAGAATTTTATTAGAAAAATTCATTATTTCTTAAAATCTTAAAACTTCAAAAAACCTCCAGCTCATTTCCTTAAAAAAATCTGATGCATTTTCCTTTTCAAGAAATTCTTTAATTCTTCCTCCTCCACTTCCTTCTCCTCTTCCCCTGCCTCTTTTCTTTTTTCTGAGCTTTGGAAATCTACCTCTTGAGCTGTGCTCTACCTATGGTTCAGGGAGGACCTCTATTTAGATAGTGCTCAGGGCTATTTGGGTTGGAAAAGACTGATTTTAAGATCATAGAAGTAGATCCAAAAGGTTCTCTTAGAGAGATTGTATTTTCCAACTCTTTCATTTTACAGATCAGGAAACTGAAGCTGATCAATGATTAATGTTGAATGATTTGTCCATGTAATTTGGTAGACACAGCATTCCAACCCATATTCTCTGAATCCAAATCTTGCATCCTTCACATTGCACCCAGCTGTCTTACTCTATTATCCTGAGGTCTGTAGACCTTCAAGAAGTTCATAAGTTAGATTTCAGGATTCGCAAAAACTTGAATGGGAAAAAAATCATCTATATTTTCATTGTATAATTTATTTCATTTGTAATACTATGCATTTTATTCTATAAATTTAAAAATATTATTCTGAGAAGGGATTCATAGTCTTGGCCAGACTTACAAAGGAGTCTATGGTCAGGAAAAAAATGTTAAGAAACCTTACTTTTAAGTCAGTTTTATCAATTTATTCTTCCATTTTAAATATCTGCTACTATAGTTTGTGGCTTCATTTGAGTCAGAAAGTACTTCATTTCTAACTAAACTTTTCTTTTCAAAAGACTTTTTGGACATTACCGTTCATTTTCTCTCACGATCTCCTTCCCTTTTTTCCACGTATAGACAGGCCGCGGGGAAGCCTTTGGTTTACACTCAATGACAACTTCGCCTCCCACTTTAACAAGGGTCATCCTTTTCAACAGGGTTCTGGAGAAATCTGGACCCAAAGCTGAAAGAGAATGTAGCAACTCAATTGAGGAATAATCTGCTGCTGACAAAATGGTCAACAAAATAAAACAAACTTTATATCTTTCATTCTTTCATAGCCTTGACTATCAGAAGAAGTGGGCACCTCCATCATGGATGGGAATTAGGGCTTTGATATTTAAAGTAGAAAAAAATATTGGCCTTGTCTTTAGAATGGGCTATACTTGAAAACTATGTGGATGATTGAATCAGTTATTTTTGTCTGGAAGACTCATGTCACACTGATAATGTCAGAAAGTTGACTTGACATATTATATGGTGATCACGGGGTAATAGATATTGAACTAGAAAGAAACTCAGGTGCCATGACACTCAGGACAGACACTTAGGGAACTGTTGTGGATATACAAGTCAACTTTAAAGGCAGGCTTAGAACTCAAGCACTTTGACTCTAGAGACAATATTTTTTCCCTTGCATCGTGGGATAGTTCATTTTAAATTCAGGAAGATTTAGGTTCAAATTCCACCTCTGAAACATACTGGCTAAGTCATTTAATTGTGTAGTGTCCCAGATAATTCTTTAAGATAGCAAATTATAGGAGAGTCATTGGCTTGTATCAATAGAAGCCATTTTGTCACTGAGCGTTCTGTTACTTTAAAAAATATTGTTTCATACCAAAAACAAACAGACCAACAAATTAGCTTATACTCTAGCAAGAGAAGTCTGAAATCCATCAGAAATGATCACTCTTTTCCTTCTTGATGAAGAAATAGGTAACATGGCAGACAGCTTTCTAATTTGGTTTCATGTGAAAAGTGACTAAAATGTATATAAACTTTGATGTAGAAATCCTACATCTGGGACTAAATCCAAAGCATGTGAAGGATACAAAGAAAGATTCCATGTACTATAATATTTCATTCATTACAACATGTTTTTGAGGAAAGTATCAAAAACCCCCAGTAATATAGTTATCCCAACAGTCACTTAAATCACTATTTAAAAAGATTTCCAAAATCTTTAACTCAAGTTTATCTGATTTGATTGTCACAACAACACTGAGAAGAAGGTGCTAACAAAGTAACTGAGGTTTAGTGACTTGTCCAGGGTCACTTAACTAGTAAATATATGAGGCAGGACTCAGGTGAACTCCGATCCATAGATCTATTTAGTATGCTACCTATCAGTTGGCTATTAGATTAGAAAATATTTATTCATTAACTGCTTTTTTTTTTACAAGACAAGTTTAAGTGACTTGCCCAGGATCACACAGCTAGTAAGTATCAAATGGCTGAAGATAGGTTTGAACTTAGGTTCTCCTGTCTCTAGGCCTGGTGCTCTATCCACTATGACACCTCAATAGAAAATGACTAAACCAACTTAGGACATGCCTTCAGTGGAATATTATTACACAAGAAATGAAAAAAGAAAAAAAAGAAAAATTCAGCCACATGAAGAAATATAAACTGATATAGCATGAAGTGAGTAATCCTCAGCAATAATCAACACAATGATTACAACAAAATGGAAAGAACAATAAAATTAAACTGAACACTGTGTAATCACAATCATTGAACTTGGTCTTGGAGGAGAGATGGGAAAAATATGCCTCCTATATTTCCTAGGAGAAGGGGGGGATACTGATTGGCAGAAGCACAGAATGGAAGAGGTGATGGGAAACACTTCAATGACCATCTAGTACAGCCCTATAGCAAAGAAATACTCAAATACCAACCTTTACTTCAAGACCATCAAGGAGGGAGATTTCACCCGTTGTCAAGGTGCTCATCCCTCTTTGATCAGTTTGAGTTGTTGAGAAGTTTCTCCTAACATCAAACTTAAATTTTCCTTGAAATTTGCACTTATTTCTTTAGGTTCTTATTACTTGAGGTTAAACAGGAAAAGTCTAAATCCTCTTCCATATAAGAGACTTTCAAATAGCTGAAGACAATCATCCTGTATCTCTTGAGATCTTTCTTTTTGAGAATAAATATGTCCAGTTCCTTCAACCCGTCCTCACATGACATGGACTATTAGTACTTTGCTGTCTTGGTTGCTCTCTTCTGCACATTCTCTACCTTATCAATATCCTTATGAACTGTAACATATTATTCTAGATGAGTTCTGCAGATAGAGCAGAAGAGACAATGCCTCCTTTTCCTAGAAGTTAATGCCTCTCTAATGCAGACCAAGACTGCATTAGCTGGTTGATCTGTCATAAAACAGAATTCACTAAAAGTACCAGATCTTTTTTTTTCAGAATAACTGAAACTTACCTATGCTTCCCTTATAAGATGTTTATGAAGCTTTTCATTTTTTCATAGTCAAATATAAGACTCTATCACTCTTGGATTCAACGCCATACTCTAAGCATGTCAAGTTACAGATACAGCCTCTAACATCTGAAATTAGTTATCTCTTTTAGTTTTCTGCAAATATTTGATGAGTGTGAAATCTCTACCTCTACCCAAGTCATTGACAAAAAATATTAAACTACTCAAGCTCAAGGACAGATCCCTGGGGATCTCCTGGAGACCTGCTGCTATGGTGACCTTGAACCATTAATAGCTATTGTCTGAGCTTGATCATTTAACCAGCTATGGAATCATTTAAACCCAATACTCTCATGCATATGGACCTCCAAAGAAACTATGAATAAATTTCTGGGTGCTTGTGAAAGTGAAATGAGAAAAGTTATATCATTATTAGCTCTAACCTTGAACTACAAAATTTGCATTTCCTTCAATCATGAGCATAGGCAACCAAAAAATTGTTCTGAGAAGGATTCATTGTCTTCACCAGACTGCTAGAGGAGTCTGAGTTTCAAAAAAAGGTTAAGAACCTTTCTTCTCACCTAGTCCCTGAATCTTCATCTTCCCAACAAAAATAGCATGAGGTATTTTCTCAAAAAGTTTTGCCAGGATATAGGTAAACTATATTCACAATATTATCCTCATTTGCTAGTGCAACAATCCTGTCAAATAAAAGAAATGAGATGACTCCAACTCGAGTAGGTCTTAATGTAACCAGACTGGTCCTTTGTAATTACTTTTCCCCTTTCCAGAAGTTCACCAATTAACTCTTTAGTGAACTGTTCTGACATGATCAAAGGAGCTGGTAAAGCTCACTGACTGGGATGTGGAATGCTGCACTTTCTAACACATATCTGTTGGCTTTGCAGAATTTATTTGTAGTCTTTATTATATGGGAAGGTTCATTGGGTAGTGAATGATGGGGAGAGCATGCTATGAAATAAATGAAAGTTGCCAATGAAAAACATACACTATACAACAATACAACCCTACCACCAAAAAAAGAGAGACATCTTTCTATTAATAATAGGAAAATTGGGGTTTTGTTGCTCATGGCCTTGAGCAAGATGGTACAGTGTGTGTCCTCCAAAACTGATAGATGTAGCTCAACTTGGAATGAATCAGTTCCCATGTACAAGCTACATGGTTCAAATAGATCAGAGGAGGGAATTGTAGTGAAGTGTTGGCCACCATCATATGTTCTGCAACATTTTCTAACTCCACCTTTTCTGTGGTAATACCACAGGATGAACAAAGGGAATTCTGTGACCTTTGACTCAGTGCTATTTTAAGAGGTTAGGGTATGTGTTTATGTGTGTGTGTGTGGGGGGTAGTTATCTTTAGCATACACATACATATCTTGTCCAGGCTAGATAATAGTTGGAAGAACAAAAATAGAGAAGAGACCAAGTCTAAATCTTGCCACCTCAGCTCTATCCATTATCCTAATTCTTTCTCTTCTCCCTTCTGGAAGTGGAACACCAAAAACTACTCTGAGTTTGGATAGGATTGGATAGGGATTGGAATTTTTATTTTATCTCTCTTGGATCTGGGCATCCTCTTAACTTCTTGGTCATAAGTCAAGTTAATTCAAGTCAACTAGTACTTAAACAAACAAAAAATAAAAACACCAAGCATGGAAGGTTTTCTCTCCCTCTCTCTTCATACACATATGCAC
The DNA here is from genome assembly GCF_037893015.1 of Macrotis lagotis. Lineage (NCBI taxonomy): Eukaryota > Metazoa > Chordata > Mammalia > Peramelemorphia > Peramelidae > Macrotis > Macrotis lagotis. The sequence goes on from NC_133665.1 coordinate 152,125,842, forward strand.
ATACACACTCATATGCCTCCATTTACCTATATGTACATCTGTCTTTTATCTATCATCAGGTTGCTTCTTATGGGAACATATTCTTGTGCTCTTTGTCTCTTTTTTTTAAAAATCAAATAGTAATTTGAATGAATTGGAAGCTTGGAGGATAGAGTGCTGGGCCTCATGTCAAGAAGAACCAAGTTCATAGGTGGCCTCAAACATTCACCTTGGGCAAGTCACATCTCCATTCATCCAAATCATTGGAGAAGGAAATGGTAAACCACTCTAATATCTTTGCTAACAAAACCCCCTACAGGATCACAAAGAGCAAGATAAAACTGAAAAATTTGGGGCTATACAGTAATCACTTGGTTATCTCTAACCTCATGACTAGTTTGAGGCCTTCAAAAACATGAAGTGTATCCAAATTCTTTGGCAAAATCTACTTATGACATTGTTTTTCTCCTAGGACAGACCTTTCTATTCTTTTTCACTCTTTCTCACTTTTACTCCATAGTTGGTTTGGGGCTTTGAGGCATTTCCTTGAATGTGGTATCTGCCCATTGAGACATATCTCTTTATATTCTCAATATATAAATGGATTTTGAAGATTTCTGTATTAGCATTTAATTCCCCAAGTAAGAATGTTATTTTGTTTGATTGCCTTTGAGCTAAAATTTCCCCAAAGTAGTCAACACATACTGTATTTTAATCCTCTGTGCTTGATAAATTTACTCTCAGTTTCTAAAAAAGAAATCTCTGTGTATTATATATTGAAGTGTAATTTACCAAAGCCCACTGCTATCAATATCTTAAAGATGCCTGAGTTTACAAACTAATTCTGTGGGAAGATTGGGGAAATGTTGTTAACAATTTTGGTAAAAAAAAAGATGAAGAGAATAGTGTTCAAAGAGATGGATATTCAAGGGCCTTTTGTAGGAAAAGATTCTGGAATGGATGAACTAATCTCTTGGCAGATATCTCATGATATCTCTAAGACCTCATTTTCCTGTATTTCAAAAAAATTTGGCACTGTGTCCCAATATAATTCATAAATCAGAGACTCCTTAGAATGTGAAACAAAGAAAAATGAACATTACAAAGGTCTGCTCTTTTAAAAACAATTTTTTTATATCTGTTGAAAACAAACACAGAGAAGGGAAAATAACTTTTCTAGATATGATTTAATTCTTTTTAAACATTTTTTGTTTTTTTTGTTTTTGATTTTGCAAGGCAAATGGGGTTAAGTGGCTTTCCCAAGGCCACACAACTAGGTAATTAAGTGTCTGAAGCTGAATTTGAACTCAGGTACTCCTGACTCCAGGGCCAGTGCTCTATCCACTGCACCACCAGCCTCCCCCATATGATTTAAATCTTTATAGAATTCCTTTACCAAAAGGGGTATGCCATATATTCCTTTTGTGCATTACTTTCTTGGATTAAATTATCTCTCAGGTCCCTTTAATGACTAGCATTTAATAATAGGTAGCATTTACATTGTACTTTAAGGTTTGCAAAGTGCTGCATTATCTCATTTTATCCTCACAACAATTCTGAAAGGTAGGAAGTATTATAATTATCCTTATTTTATGGATGAGAGAACCAAGTCAAATAGAGGTTAATGATGTGGGATTATGCAGCTAATATCTAAAGTCAATTTGAACTCAGATCTTTCAGGCCCCAGGTGTAGTATTTTATTTTTATGCCATCACATTGTTTCTTTAAGCTCTAAAATTATGAAAGACTCCCCATTAAATCTGAATGATAAGAATTTTCAAGATATATTTAAATGCATGAAGGTTTCAAAGTACTGTATATGCTCATTTAATTGTCATAGCAACTTTGGTGAAGTGTATTATCTCTATTTTGCAGATGAGAAAATCCACTCAAAGAGTTTAAATGACTTGTCCATGGTCTCACAGTTAAGAAGTGTGGGCAATAGGATCACTGATGACAGGATCATAGATTTAGAGCAGAGCTCTCCAACCGTACTTTTAAAAGTTTTTATTGAAGCAGTAGATAATATATTTTGATTTGCAATTTTAGTGAGAGCTCACTTTGTTTACTAAAGTCTTTAGTAAACCCATAGGTGGTGGCATAAAATTGTCCCAATGACAGCAATTTGAACAGCCTGATTTAGAGTAAAAGAGACCTATCTAGTGAATCCTCTCATTTTACAGACTGAGCTAGCTCAGGGACAAGGAGATTAGGTAACTTGACAAGTAGTAGGTGGCAGAATTGACATTTGAACCTGGAACTTCTGAGTCTGTGTTGTGGGGATTTATTCCCCCATTACACCATGCTGCCTCTCAACAACAAAGTTTCCTGGAGACAGAAGACAGGAAGTTCACCATTTCTTGATAAAGAAGCTTCATAACTGGATGAACCACATCCCATTTAGGACTTCTTCATACGAGCAATTGAGATTTGACAAATCACCCTGGCAGGTTTTGCAGGACTCTGAGTGTGCACCCTTCAAATCATCGACCCTAAGCTTCACAATGGGAAGCTATAGTTGAAAAGAACAAAAAGCAAATTTGTGATGAGTAATCACAATTACATTTTGGAGACAAATTTTTACAGTGTGCATAGCATGTTTTCAGTGCTGGAAAAGTTAATGAAGAAGAAGGAGAAGGAGGAGGAGGAGGAGGAGGAAGGAGGAGGAGGAGAAGGAGAATACTAACTTCTCACAGAAGGAAAAAGTGTTTTCAGAACTAAGATATTAACAAAATGGTTAATAATTAAAAATTACAATGTAATCATAATTAATGAAAAAGCCTTTAAAAATAGATAAAAAGTCAACTATCCAAGGATCCTATAAACTCCCCACTTAATCTACATGGAGAAACCCTTATATGTGAAAATCTACTACCCTTTCTGGAGGTGTTTGTATTGAAGCATCAGAGAATGGCCATCTCTCTGATGTTCATGATCTGGGAGAATCTTGGCAGAGAACCAATAATTGCTCTCATGGTTTGATTTTTGAGAGAGTCTGGGACTAGAAAAGTCTGCCCAAGGTTCCCAAGAAAGCAGCCATGAAGAACATTATTAAAGTATTGTAATTAAACATGTACATATAGGTTGTAAGCACATGAGCACACACACACAAACACACACACACAACACACACATACACACACAAACAACCCTCCCTCCCGAGGGTAGTATCCAAATTTTCTCAAAGCAAGGACTTCTCTAGGATTTTGAGTTTGAAAGAATGAATGACAATTTTTAAAGCCCGAGTTATAACTGTTGACGTTCTTTTGTAAATAAATATATATTGCTATTTCAAGGGAATTGTGATCTCACTGAGTAGTATTCTGTTAGGTGATTCAAAACTAGAATCAGACATGTTTCCCCATCTTTTGTGACTTTTGTTCATGTCCAATAAGTTCAAAATGCTGGGACTTTTCCTCTAGATTCTTATGTTGCATGAATACCAATGGAGTCAGAGGGTTGCCATCCACCATGCCTAATTTGCACTGCATTTTGGGGCAAGCAGAAAGGGAAGGTGAAGAGAATAACATGTATAGTCTTCTTCTATGTGCTAGGGCTCTATGTCAAATGCTTTTTAACAGATACTATTTCATTTAATCTTGACAACAACATGAGAGATGCTATAATTATCCCCAATTCAAAGTCAAAGAAACTGAGGCAAACAAATGTTTAGTAGAAGAAACTTAGGTACACAGATGTGTAGTAACTTGCCCAAGGTTACAAAGTTAATATGTTTGAGTCCAAATCTTGTTGGTTCTAGAACTCTATACACTGTATCAACAGCTTTCTTGTTGCATGATAATAAGCAGTACATTTTGAAACTGGGATAAGTAGTTGGTGGATATTGGTGGGGTGATCACCCTATATCATTTCTTTCTTTCTTTCTTTCTTTCTTTCTTTCTTTCTTTCTTTCTTTCTTTCTTTCTTTTTTTTAAGGTTTTTTGCAAGGCAAATGGGGTTAAGTGGCTTGCCCAAGGCCACAAAGCTAGGTAATTATTAAGTGTCTGAGACCGGATTTGAACTCAGGTACTCCTGACTCCAGGGCTGGTGCTTTATCCACTATGCCACCTAGCTGCCCCTTCTATATCATTTCATTAAAGGGAAAAAGAGGTCATGAAAACTGCTCCTATGGGTGGGCTATTGGAAGTCTACTAAGGAATGCAAGGCATAGGAGGAGAAAGAAGAGATATACTTTATATTTTCATATCTGAACCAATTCTTCTTACTAATTGGGAGTTGTTTTTACCTGCTGAAGACATACAATACTCTCTCTAAATTTTCATACCCTGGGGAAAAGCTCCAGGTGCTCTGCCTTAGATACAATTCTGGCTGTGTGACTAATCTGGCTCCTTTTCCATCATACATTTCATCAAGGATATCCTTTATTTTATGCCCCTTGTTCAATTCTTTGTTGGTAATATGTTACAGTCTACATTCATTAAAATGATCAGGAGCAGTGAGCTGAGAAAAGCTTTTAATGCCATCCTCAAGCACTTATTTTTATTTAATTAAACTATGCTATATAAACGAAGTTATGCTTTGCCACACTTTGATGTTAATTACTCTAAGTGGCCAACAGGGGGACTCTTGAAGATAAGTGTTCTGTGAATCAGCAATGATTTCTGTGAGGCACAAGACTTTAAACCAATTCTTCAGCCTTATCTAGAAGGGCGACCCCAATTGGGGAGCATACACGAATGGCATTTGTCTCAAGTTATTTCAGGTTAGTTATCACACAAATCACTCCACCCCTCTGGGCATCAGGTGCATCCTCTCTAAAATGAGGTTGTTGGACTAAATGACCTTGAAGGTCTCTCTCAGCTCCAAATCAGTGATCATATTCTAGTCTATAGAAATCTTATTGGGAAGACAGTTGAGAGTTACTGGATAAGATGGCCTTTTAAAAGTTCAGAATCTCATACAGGCTATTATCTCACATTTTATCTCATTATACAATAAAAATAAAACCTATAGTGCATTCATTCAAAACTTTTCTCTGTCAGTGAGATGTTAGTATAGGTATGTAGCATCAGACACATTTCTTGACTCATTGTGCATGCAACTAGTTGAATGGGCACCGTGTTTGAGCTTCTTCATATACAGTTACAGCTCATTGAAAGAGATGGCCCATTTGTTATTTGTGATAATATGTATGGGTTTGGACTGAAGTTCACCTTTACACAAGATTGCTCTCAGCAAATCCACTAAGAGGTAGGTGAAATTGGTCCTTGCTAAGTTTTCATCTCTTCTTTTTAGTATTCTTTTTTTTCCTTTCCTGGTTCCTATGTTTTCATTGAATTTGTACTACTCCCCAATAGACCTTCACTTCTGGCTAGCTACCATCATTCCCTCTAATGTGTTTATGTGTCTTCCAAGCTATATTTGATGCATATTCAATGTGACCTTTTAGTTTTAAAATTTTACAAAAGTGTAGCATTGAAGTCTCCCTTAAAACAGTTTAGCAAATACAACTAATACAGTATGACAATGTATGCAACATTTTTCTTCCACCCTTCTACCAAGAGGAAGGAATATTTCATGATGTAGTAATAATGATCACTACAAATATTCAGAGTTCAGTTTCCTTAGGGGTCTTTTCATTTGCATTGTTAAAGTCACTGGACTTATTCTTTTGGGTGTGATTACATCTTTCTATTTCAGTTTTTATTATAGTCTCTGAATTCTTTCTATTCATTATTTCTTCCTTCATGTAATAAATTGATATATGACAGTTTGTCCAATCATTCCCCCAATCAATGGGTATCCCATTATAGTCAATTCTTTGCTACCACAAAAATATTCTGCTATTAATATCTTGCTATGTAGAGGAATTTTCTATCCATCTGTTAATCTCCTCAGGGGAGTGTGTTTAGTAGTGCAACTGTTGGGTGTATAACATGTAAACTTTAAGGACCTCAAGTAATCAATTCTAATGGTGGAAATTCAGTTACCGTGATCAAGGAAATTTCATGGACTTTCTTTTCACCCTGCCAATTCCATCAGACTCAAGTTGTTTTGTGCCTATGAAAAAGGGATGAGATAAAAAGATCTACCTTTTTGTATCTTTTCCAAAGAAATCTCAAGAAAGTGAAATATCTCAGTAGATGTAAGTACTTGAAAGAGTTGGGGAGGTCTCATTTGCACATAAGCTTCTCTCAACTCCAGGAACTAGCCTTAGGGCAATAGATAGTGCAAACTGCATAAATTTTCACACTTATGATCAGAATTCCAGAGTAATATTAGACCTTTGGAGAGGGGAAAAAAGTCCCAGAATCCAGATTTCTAAAAAGAAAATGGAAATTCATTGAGTAACACTGCCACTGAGTTCCCCCAAGTTTGTAGCTAGAGAGGAGAATTCTTGGGCAATACTGTCTTCCTGAAGCATGATTTCTTTATGACAAATCCTGCTATTATGCTTTTAAGATGAATAATAACATATTTGTTTACTATGATTAGAGTGAAGAGGAAGTAATAAAACCACAGAGTCCATCAATATAGTCAAGGAATTGAGGTGAAAAATGAAGGGGGAGGCAACTGCATTTTATGTTTAAGGATAACTGGCTTAAAAGTTAATTGAAGCTATGAGGCAGGCACTGCTGGTGGGTTCCATTTTCAAGGACTGAACCACGTGATATGATAAATACCCATATATAGTCAATGCTTTTTATCACTCAAGAGTACCTTCCTTTCTAACTACCAAGGAGTTGAGGCTGTATCCATCTTCAGATATATATGTATTTAGAGATTTGATGATGACCCTGATCACCACTGATAAAAGCTTATGAATTCAGGTTTCCCATTCTTTTAGTTCCTCAGTATAATTGGAATCTCCTGGTGTGATAGTGGCTATAATTTCTAGTTTCTAATTCAGCCTCCTACATTTTTTGGTAATGTGGGCACTTAACTGGAAGGTTTGGAGGCTAAGGAAGGCAAGTTGCCCTCTTGCTAAAGGCTGACCACACTACGAATGATTTAAATTTTTCATAATCCAGTTCAATTGGTACCAAAAAATCTACCTCCCTTGTAGATAAGCACTTAACGAAGTCTGGATGAAATAACTTTGAGTTTCATCTGGATGCTTTTGTAACTTGGAAACCAATCATCTGAACTAATGCCAAACTAACCAGATAATTGTTCCAGTTTGCACTCATTTTTAATTGTATCATCCATTACTTCACGGTATTTTGAATACTTACTCTAGGGTCAGCTGACCACTACAAAAACGGCATGGGCAATTCCTATTCTGATAGATCATTAAGGATGGCTTCGTGGAGGTGAGGACAGTATATACTACTGTCCCCATGTCTCCTTTGGTTATACAAAGGCACCCCATAAATTCACATCCTGAGTGAATATCTAACTGCTCCCTAGGGTCCTTTGAATCTTACTGCAATCAGAACTCCTCTATATTTAATTAGTGAATTATAAAATTAGATATTAGCCTGGGTTCAGTAGGCAAAGCAAAGGAGAATCTTTCTTAGGTTCCGTTTAAGTCCTTCTCTTTTACACATTTACACTGCTTTCATTGTGCAAGTTATGCCCAAAATTAAACAGGGAAAGGAGAATGGGTTAAATTATCTTTGGAAAATCAGATTTTAATGACCATCAATGTCCTTCCCGTGACAAAATATGGTGAGGGTCTTTGAGTTTTTGGAACAGAATTTAAAGATCATTCAATGGACATTGGAGAAGAGCATGGTAGGTATGAGTTGATTGTAACACTTTAAAAGCAAATGATTATATAGGTATAAAGTTGGACCAGAGCCTTGATAAGAAAAAGGGATAACTAAGAGATTTTGTCTAAATTGCATTGCTATCAACTCAATGTCAAGGGAACAAGAGGAAGGTCTTTAGCTCAATAGGTAGAACTCTTTCCTTTTCCTTCTTCCAAATATATCCATAATATTTTTAGTAAAATCTGGACGAAAACTGAGCAAGATGTCCAAATAGGGATGGGCAGCTATCTGGATCTCTAGAAGGTATACTCACAATCTCTCTTAAAGATTAACTCATCACTCAGATGGTCACCAAACACTAGCTTCACCTCTCACAAACCTACTGTATTGACTTTTATATTTTGAAAATCATTCATACACAGTAGACACATGCAACAGCAGATAAAATCATACTAAAGACTTATCCAAGTAAATCAATCTCTCCTCTGGACTATTGGAGCATTGGTTGGGAACACAGTATATCCTATATCTGTGGGCAATGGGCAATGACAAGAGCCCTTGATCGGCAGTCAGTAGAGAAATTACATTGCAGGCAATCACCACTCATGATGTAAGGCAAATTATTTTATCTCATTAGGCCACAATATCCTTGATCTGTGGATTAAAAATTACCTGTGGAGCTCATCTAATTGGACTAGTTTGAGAAATAAATGAGATAATGGATACTAGTTTTTTGGAATCATTACAGCACTATCGTTAGGATGATGATAATGATGGTGATGATGATGATGATGACGATGATGAAACATATGTCTAATCAGCAGTTTTCAGATTTGTTAGTTCAGTCAATATCTATCAGAATTCTGGCTCAAATAAACTTCAGTTATTACTAACTACCAATGTTGTGACTAAGGTTTGGATACAATATCCACAGAGAAACATAAACAATCAATTCCCAAAGCTTAGTTCCAACTCACAAAGGAGCACTGGTTTCTACCTCTTTTACTAATGGCCAAACTTGATCTAAACGACTGACCTAAAGGTGAAAATATCTGCATTCCATTTGCAGATCTAATTCAGTCTAGCATCCGGGTTAATTATTTAGGAGGTAAGCATTTGCAATCCATCAAACATGGATATGTCACAAGCACATTTAAATACCTAGACTGAATGCATAAAACACGATTAAGGTAAAAGCTTATCAAGTTTATGCATCCTAATCATTGCATTTCTTATTCATGACTTGGGGGATTCCTTCCCACCCCCCTCCCAGTTAGAGGAAATTTTCTTTATGGCTCTGGAGGATCCACAATTATGATCAATATTAGAGGCTAACGTTACCTTTTAAAACATTAGATTTTTTCCCCCTTTGGTCAATTTGAAAGCTGCCTTATTCGTGACTCACACAGGTAATCACCACTTATTGGCTTCACCTCTGAGAATTACAACATACTGACTTTTACTCCTTGAAAAACACCAGCAGGGCGAATTTATATCCATGTGATATTGGATATAATTATAGTATAGGCCTGTCCAAACATAGCCAATATTTGTGAACTTTCCAAAAGTTAAATGGCCCAATTGTTCATATTTTGGGAGATTAGATATTATGATTTTAGATATTCAAATATGCTTTTTATTGTGCTGATGTTTTTGCTATTTGGGAGAAAGGACTCAGAACTGAAATAGATTATAATGCCAAATCTCTTATTCTTAGCCTGGCAGGTGAAACATTCTTTGTATTCCAGAATCTAGCTCCAAAACTAATTTTCTAATTTTATGTTCTACCCTTCACTGCAGCTAAGGTAATCTATTCATTACCCCCTAATGAAGATCTGGTTTTATATTAAACACTAAGTCTTGAGTTTTGTGGGGCAATGAATTCAACATTCTAACCAGAGTACATTCTGTCATCTTCTCTCCTCATTTTACCCCATCCTTCAAGGTCTATCTTACGTTCTAGGAAGCCTTCCTTGAACACCATATCGCACATCAATCTCCCCCTCATTAGCACTTTTTACTATTTGTTTGGCACTTGGCACATTACCTTTTGCTATTTGCTAACTTCACTTTGGAGAAATTCAGTAAGTATTTATTGACTGTTGAGATATTGCTTTAAATGCTAGAGATAAGCAATATTGAATCATAGTATCACAGAATTTAGAGATAGAAAGAAAGTTAGAGATCATCAAAGACCAATCCCCACATTATTTTTTTTAACAAAGGAGCAAACTGAGACCCAAGAATGTTGAGTGACTTACTCAAAGTCAAAAAATAAATATTATAAATTCAGCACTCTTTCAAATAAAAGAGAAGAAAGAAGAGGAGAAAAATAAAATGATTTAGTATCTGCTTTCAAGTACCTTATAAACTAATAGAATCAAATAGGATACTAAGAAGTTCACAGCCTTTCTGAAATCTGCATAAATGCTGCCTCCCCAATTAGACTGCATGATTCTTAATGGCAAGGGACTTGTCTTTATAACTCTTTATAACAGCCTCCATCCTCACCATCACTGATGCTTAGAATGTTCCCATTAATATTATAAGTTTACATTTGTTTGTTCAACTGATATCCAAAAAGTATCCAAATTAAATCTGTGCCACGTGGCCAAAGTTTTGCTAGAAGGTCAGCTACTATGGGGATTAATAGGGAGATATTATGAAAAACAGAGCAAGTCAGAGTTCACAATTCAAAAATGGTCTCCTTTCCACTGCAAGAGGAGTGTCATGCACCATTAAGGTTTGTTTTCCCACATGTATTTAGGCTTGGAAAGGGTCAGAATTTATCAGTAGTCTCAGATTTATGAAGAATGGAAATATTAGTTATATCCTGGGAAACCATAGTCCCATGGACTCTTAGAGTCAATAGATTTGTCTTCTCCAACCAGTGTCTCTTAAACTGATCATAGTAGGAGGAAGGAAGATAAAGTCTGAAAACTTTCACATTTCTCATCTACTCTCATTTTATTGCTTTTGCATCTCAGTGGATGCAAGCCACAATCATGTGAAAGGTCTTGCCATTCTGGCTACAGGATATTCCAGTCCCAAATCCATGCTTTTGCCCATGCTTTTCCCTGGGATTAAATCTTTACTTTTGCCTTGGTGAACCTCTAACTCCATTCAAGTCAAGTCTCAAAAGACCTTTCATGATCACCCCAATTGATCTTCTCCTCTTCTAAAATTTTGTTATTGTTCAATCATTAAGTCCTGACTGACTCTCTGTGACCCTATGGACAATATTAGACCAATACTGTCTATGGAATTTTGTTGGCAAAGCCACTGGAGCGGTTTGCCATTTCCTTCTTTAACAAATTAAGGCAAACAGAGGTTAAGTAAATTGCTCAGGTCATAAGTATCTGAGGTCAAATTTGAATTCAGGTCCTCCTCTCTCTAGCTAGGCTGCCTTCTTCTTCTAAAATGAGTTTGAATATATTTGGCTTGTATTTTATACTAACTCCTCTGTCTATATATTCTTTCTCTCTCAGTAGAATATCAACTCTTTGGGGTCAAACATTATTAAGATTTTGTATTTGTGTCCTGGCACATTTTTTGGTCTTTCCCCCAGATCCATGGTTTCATCAGTGTAGGAAATTGGGGGTTAGTGATTTCTGCTACCCTTGCCGATCAACAGATAGTTTTAGAGAGTTATCAAGGGCACTGAGAGGTAAAGTGATTTATTCCAGATCATACAGCAAGCATTTGTCAGGGCAGACCTTAGCTGAGATCTTCATGTCCTTCCAGGCTAGAATTCTCACCCTTATACCACACTCCCTCTCACACAGCATTTACTTACCAAAAGTACAGTGAATTGAATTAAATTAACTTTAGAGCAGAAGCTTGAGGTGCCAGGACCACTCACTTACAATAACCTCATGAATGATCATTAAGATTCTTGAGCTTATCAAATTGTAGTTATTTGGGTAAAATACTTCCATGATGTTGACCATTATTGTAATGTTTTTTGAGCTTATCATAGGCTCTTATCTGCACTAATCAAGGTACATAGATGCACAGAAATCTGAAGGAGCAGTGAAATCATTAGATATGAATTTATGCTGTTAACATAGCACCCCCCCCCATGGAGTTCCTCTTCCTTATTATATTTGGCCTTGGCACATGCTAAAATAAATTTATTTTAAAATGGACACTTGTCAAGTAATGGTGAGAATCTAGGCCAGGATACTAAACAAATCCATAGCTAAAATACAGAGAAGATGATGCATATGGAAGATTTTCTGAGCTGCCTGGGCCAATTAAATGATATTGTAAAGAATGAGTAGAGTTGCTTGCCACCATGTTACAGATTTATTTGGTAATGTCAAATCCAAATCCAATCATCTTTTTCATAATTCTTCACTCTGAACTGAAGTTATAGGAGAGTTACATTGCAGTAACATGAATTTAAAATTGGAAGGGACCTCAGAGATCATTTTGCCTAAATCCTTTCATGAAATTGAGGCCCAGAGAACAGAAATGATTTCCCAAGATCACACTGGTAGGAACAGCGGCAGCATTTGAACTTAGGTCTTTGGCTTCAATACAATTCAGATCTTTCATTTTCTTGAGGTCAATGTAGCCATAAAAATGAGCAGTGAATGATCTGTGTTCCCAACAGAAATCATTGGGGGTGTGGGAGGGAAGCTCTATTAAGAAATGTTTCTGTTTATTTTGCTTAAAGACCATATGGAGCATTCTCCAGGCAACCTATCTTCTGCCAGAAGAATTTCTTTGTATTATCTTTGCATGAACACAAGCTTGGCAAATGATATATTTGTTTAGGAAGGGGGTGTATTTTAAAAATAAATTAAATTACATTTTTTTCCTTCATAAAGAAAATTACTCACCAATCACACTAAGTTCTGCACTGGCAAAAATAATTCCATGTCTGTTTTCAGCCACACATTGATACATGCCTGCATCAGAGAGGTTCACGGTAGTAATGTTTAGTGTCCCAAGCTCGATTTGAATTCTGTCCTATAAAAACAGCAAGAAGTAAAAATATAACCCTCTACAACTCAGGTCTCGAAACCATCCTAACTCTATATCATATGGAGGGGGACAAAACAAGAAGAAAATGGCAGTCATACAAGCAATTTACATCTCATGATCTATTTGTCTGTCAACTGAATTTGCGTTGGGTCAGATGCTAAATGGAATCACTAGTACATCAGCTGGCAAATGGAATTTAAATTGTAGTACTCTCCTGAGTTCTCATTGATTTAATACTGAAACCATTCAGATTAATATCCCCTCCAAGTAGATGAACGTGAAATTTAAAATGCCTTTCTATTCTCAGGTTCTGGATGAGCTTGGAAAAAATGCCGCCAACTCTACTGTCTAGGGCATTTAAAACATTCAAATTATTGGAGGGCATGACTTAGAAGGTTAATCGGAATGTGATCATCTCAGATGGTGTAGAGAGAAACATTTAATATGGGCTGAAGTTTACTAAAAAAAGTCTATGTTAATAATTTAATGGTCCTTTACTTTATTTCTGCCACTAACATGATTTAAGTTCAGGACCATCTGCTGGTGGCCAACACAAAGCATGTGAAATTAGTGTGTGGAACAAAAGACTCAAGTCTCATTTATCAGCCCAAGGATACGTGATATGTGTTATTCATTTTCATAAGTGCAAAAAAGTAGTTCTTCCCCCTTCCCTAGAGAGCCGCCATTTAAAAAAATAAAGAAATAACATGAAGAAAACATTGGATTTTGCCTTGCTGGAGGGGGGCAATTTAGTGCAGGTAGACACTTATTAGGTTTTGATCAAATCTAGGGATCCATGTTCCCTCACATTAAGCCAAGGGAGAAAAATGCCATTACCTTCATACCTTCACAACAGTCATTTGTTTTCGTTTGGCTTTATAATTGAGAGAATCATGGGACTGACAGGATACCCTCTGGTGAAAGGAAGGGAGTGTGTGGGGCAAGGGAAGGTAAAAACAATTCTTTCTTTCCTTTCTTTTGTGTAGCATTAATCTTTAGGCTGTTCCTCATGCCATTGCTTAGAGCAGAGCCCTTTCCCTAGGTGACCTATGTGGGAAAAAATTCCAACGTGAAAAATTGACTCACTCCTCAAGACCCAATGAAATGTCAAATTTCCTTTAACTTTTGAAGTTCGGTTTGAAAATAAAGCATAGGAAATTAAATCGAGACAATCGTTCTTCACCCTAAGGCTTCCTGATTTCATTTGGGGTCTTTCATTGGGGCCTCCTTAAATTTCGATTTCCATTCTAAATGTTATCACACCAATTTTTCTTTGCCTAGAAAGTGATATGTGCTATAGTCAAATGAAAAAAGACTTTCATTCTTCTTTCTGGATCCCCTCAATCCATATAAAGCATTTATCTTCACTTACCTCTCCATATTTTTTCTTTTAAGTAATATAATCTCATTCAAAAACTCTGAAAGGTAGGTTCTATTATTCACTATTTTAGAGATGAGGAAAAAGAGGCAGATAGAGGTTAAGTGACTTGTCTAAGATCACATAGCTATATCTGTGAATGTCTGAGATTAGAACTTGATTTCAGGTTCAGCACTCTATTTTGCTTGTATCGTGAAAAAAACATGTTAAGTCTCTTGAGGGTATGGATTATTTTCTACTTCTGATTCTATTTCTTCTGTGTTCAGAACAATTTTGAATAGGGGATATACAAACCAATGTGATTTCATTGATGTGGGGAACTCTCAGCAGGGAATCTTCCTTCATCAACGTAGACTGACAACTCATCTCTAACTTAGATTCTTTGAGATTTGCCTAGTGTATTCCTCAGTGATATGTCCATGATCAGATAGTTAATAAGACTGAGACAATACTTGAACCCAGATTGTCCTGACTCTACTGCCAGCTCTCCATCTGCTCCATCATGTTGCTTCTCACTTAATATCCTCATGCAACCCATCAGTTAATATGAAACATCTACCATGTGCCAGGATCTTTAACAACATCATTAACTTTCTCTATAGTCATCATGTCATGTCAATCAGTTTGGATGTTAGAAATGCCTTGTGATTCTTCCATTATCATAGAAGTATGGCAGTATTAAATATTAAACTTGTCATCCATACTCTATTATCCTCATTGTTCTTACCTGAGTTAGTAATGGTTCCCCATTTTTTAGCCACCTGTATGTAGGCTTTGGTCTTCCATTTGCTTTGCACTCCCAAAAGATACTTTCTTCGATGGCCACATGGATATCATTTATTTTTTGGATCCAGTTAGGCTGAGCTACAAAATTAAAAAAAAATAAAAAGCCAAAAACTCATGAGAAGTCTGTTTCAGTGTTAGTCAATCTTTTGTCTCTAGGATGATCTTTCAGAGAATGATGAAATTAAAAGCTACTTGCTTATTTTTCCTATTTCCCAAGATGACGGTACACATGACCCTCAGTCCAGGCCTTGTGTATCTGGGCAGTGTCTTAGAGTGGCAGCAATTAGTTGAGAAGGAGCTAACTGTACTAGTTACTGTCAACAAATAACAACCCTGGGCCATGTTTACATGCGTACAAGTATTTAGGAATGTATTCTCATATTCAGCCTGGAAAAATCATTATGCCTCCTCACAAAGTTTGTGGAATTATCAGATATGTGCATAAGCATAATAGCTGTCGATCCATCGATCTATCAATCTAACAGCATACTACTATGCTTTAAATAAATATATGAATATACAAATATATTCTTATACATACATACATATATATATATATATATATATATATATATATACTAACATACCATCTTTTCCAAAAAATAAGATACATGACTCTGATCCTGCCATTTCCATATAACCCATAGACTATGTTCAAGCACCATGATGCGGTGGAAAGAGCCAGTCCTAGATTTGGGGGTCAAAGATCCTGAATTTAAATTCTAGCCCTCATTCCTCTCCAGGTTGCCCTCTGGACTTCTTATATCATGGATCTGAAATCTCTTGATCCTAAAGATTGATGTTTGTCCTTCACTCTTGAAGAAGACCGTGACATAAGGGAGGGTGATGCCATGACAAACACATGGTGAGGGGATGCTTTGCTAAATCACCAGCCTCTCTTTCTCCTCCAGAGCTTCCTGGTTCAATGGTCAGATATGAATCAGGACAACTGGAGATGGCCCTGGATACCAGGCAATCAGGGTTAAGTGACTTACCCAAGGTCACACAGCTGGTAAGTATCAAGTATCAGAGGTTGATTTGAATTTCCATCCTCCTGTCTCCAAGACCAGTGCTCTGTCCACTAAGTCACCTAGCTGTCCTTTCCTAGACCTAGAATTCACAGGTTAGACATGACCTCTGTCTCATTGGATGACTCCTCCAAGAACCTCCATTTCAGGGGATTGTCCAAGCCAGAAATATGTTGCATTTTAGATTTTTCCTACTATGCTCTTTCCCTGGATATCTTTGTCTCCTTCCAACCTATTTTTTGCTTTTTTTCTGTCTTGTCTTCCCCGCGTTAGAATGTAAACATCTTAAGGGCATGGGCTATTTTTCTTTATTCTCAAGGTTTATGACTTAAGAAACTCTTAATAAATTCTTGTTGAATGACTCACCAACTCTGCTCCTAATTTCTCATGTAATTCTGGGCAGGTTACTTTACTTCTGGACCTAAATTTCATCATCTGTAAAATAACAGACTTAGATGAAATGTTTTTTAGATCTTCCTTTAGATTTAAACCTGACTCATTAAAATTTTCATTCCACCTATCACCCATCTGATTGTTTACCTGGATTAAAAACATTGCCCAGGCATAGACTTGTTCTGTCACCTTCTAGGGACATGACTGACATAGAATCCTCCTTCACCTGTTGGCGTTTTCAGACCCTTGGCAATTTTAGTGTCAGTCTTGAGTCCTCTTTCTAATTCTATCTTCCTAATTCTATCTCCACATTTCCTATGTCCTCTCCTCTTTCCTCACAAAATGACCAATCAAGATGGACCCATAAGTAGTTCCTAGAAGCTGGCTAAGAATACTGACTTCAGATCATTTCGTCTTTAAAATATGGTCACTATAATAATGAGCTTCCATTTTTCATTGGGCCACTTTTCTCGGGGAAAATATTTTCATGACATTTAGCAATTCCATTCCTTTGTGGCTTTTCATTTCACTCTATATTTGTTATGGTAGAGTAGAGGCAGAACGGGATAGCAGATGACAACTCCATTTGGAGTAAAGAAAACAACTTCATATCCCATCTGAGAAACTTGTGGTTTTAGGAACACCTAGCCTCCCAGTCTCAGTTTCCTCATCTATAAAATGGGAAATCTAAGAGCACGTTGGGAGGCTCAATGAGATAATGTATGTAAAGTTCAAACACTACATTAATATCAAGTTATTAGTAGTGACAAGTAGCGGAAGAAGCAGGACCCTCCAGGCCACTAGAAAAGCTTAGATTCAAGTCCCAACTCTGCCCTGAATTGCTTATGTATCCTTGAGTATATCAAGCTTTTTCCCCTGGTCCAGTTTTCTAATTAGCAAAAGAAAAGGTTTAATTGAACAAGGCGGGTTTTAACCTGGGTGACATAGATTTAAGTGTGCTTGTGAACTTGGAAAGGAAAAAAAAATCCATCTATTCTAGCATAATTTGTTTCCTTTGCAATTCTACGTATTTTTATGCTTTATATGATTCTTAAAATATTTTCCTCATAAAGGATCCTTAGGCTTCACTAGACTGTGCAAAAAGGGTCACACCAAAAAGGATTAAGGATGTTTGAATGTTTCAACAAAGGCATTTATTCAATTGTTCTGAACAAAGAGGGATTGTTAATTCCAGGTTCCATAGGATAACATTATACATTTAAAGACAGCTACGTCATTACCCAACACATGACTCCCTCTGCCATGGTCGGTGGACTGATCAGACGTTCTTGAGCAGTCGCTTTTGAGGTCACAGACAATGGAGAATAATGTTGGGAATTATCAGAAGGATGGTTACTATTTTTGGAACATTAATTGCTCACAGTACCCTAGTATTATAACACCTACCAATGCACACCTATTACTTTGCAATTAGAGCCCAATATGATTTGGGAAAAGCTCATCAGGCTTTTTATTTCAGGGCGCTTGTGAACTTGGATGGGAACAATTTCATGTTATTTCAATATAATCTGTTTTCTTTGGAATCTCAAATTTTATAGGATTTTATAAAACATTCAGAGAATGATTTTAACACATTTGTAGCTGTTTTAGCATCCTCATCTTTCCTTAGCTTGGTTTCAGATATACATGTCCACAATTTAATTCAAAGGGGGGGGGAGACTAGTACTGAAATGAAATTGAGATATCTTCCCTTTTTGATAATACCCAAACAAGGAAATAATTTAACAAATAGCATTGCCAGTAGAGGTCTCCAGGCTTCTGTATAATGTTGCTTTAACCTTTTTTCTTTCTATAATCAGATAAGAAAATTTCATGTTTTGTAAAGAGCCAAAACACATTTTTGTAAATCCCTTTCAGGTTGGGATGATGTGTAGTTGCAGATGAGAAAAGGTTGAAAGGATAGGCTTTGGGAAAAAATAAAAAGAGCATCAATAAATATTAGCTTGAATTGGGGAGAGCTGGTTTATAGTCATTAGCCTAAAAACATGCCCAAGTCTATCATTGTTCTCTGTCTTCCAACTGCTAATCCAAGGGGAGTTCACAAGGTAGATACCTTTTTGTGTTCTGTTTGGAGAATTTGATGCATAACCCTGTTATGGCTGATGGCAGATATCCACCTAATTTTGCATGCAACCCACTGAATATTTACCCCCTGCAGAGTCTGTAAAAAACAAGGCAAATAAGAAAAGCTGCAGAAGTTTGAACAGAATACTAAATACTGAGTCAAACTTTTCAAAGGGACTTAAAAAACAGAAGGGCGAATGTAACTGTGGAAGCAAAGTCAAGTTGCTATTCAAAAGGAAGCATCAACACACCAAAGAGGTAGGGATAGATTTCAATGACATAGATTGATAGTTACAATTAGACTCATTCATTGTTTATTTCCAAACTATGGAAAATTTGAAGTAAAAAAACCTTGAGATAGCAAATGAGGGAAGAAGCTGGAGAGGGTATTGAAAGGACCTTGCATAATTCCACCTAATTAAATGTCTTCAATAGCGCACTCCCTTTCATCCAACACGGCTAGAGTTCAAGTTCCTTTCAAGGATATACAATGGCTCCTCTGTGTGTTGGTCATGATAACATCAGGGTCTGACTCATCCCTTGGGAGAATTTTGTAAAATGCTTTCAAAAAAATTGCAAACTTCAAAGACAAGAATAGCAGTTAAAATGACAATAGACATCATCTGAACAATGGACTGAGGACAATAAATTCAGAAGACTGTAATAAAAAATTTACACACAATTAGAAAATCTGCCATTGGCAGTTATTACTCATGTGACCTTGGACAAGTAGATTTACAGAATATTCCTGGGCTTCAGTTTTCATAGTTGTAAAATGAGAAGGTTGGACTCTTTGGCCTCTGAGCTCTCTTTCAGCTATAAGACTATAATTCTATGAGATAATTGTTTTCCTCCATTCCCTCATACTGGCACAGAGGTGATCCCGAATTCTCAGAGGCTTAGTGCAATGTCTAGCACATTAAAAAAAAATTCTTAATAAGTGTTCTGCCTCACTATCTATCCATCTACTTATGCACCTATCATCTGATAACCTGTCTGTCTTTCTGTTTATCTAATTCTTTGTGCCAGTATAATACAACACAGCCAAGGATAAACCTATCTTTGCAAAAATAGAGAATTGTTTGAGGTGGAAGCTGCATATGTGATCAACTGAAGTTAAACCTTTAGAGGGAAAGATAAGTGGGTGTGTTTGGGACCAAAACTGAAGTCACATAGGTAGAGATGTCCTATGGATGTAAATGTATGCATATATATATCTATATCTATATCTATATATATATATATATATGCATGTACATGGATACATTTATAAATTTATAATATGAATATATTTATAAAATCAGAAATGGGTTTTTATCAGTGCATAGGGCTCCTGGTGAAGAATTATAGAGCTGGTAAGTTATATTCCTAGAGAACTGGCTGAGAATAGAGAGAAATTAAATGACTAGCTCTATCATAGGGCAAATACATATCAGAAAGTTTACTTAAATCTTGGACTTCTTGATTACAAGGCTGCCTGTCATTTCACCTCATTGGTTCTTTGTATATAAACAATAACATAATAAACTTTATAGCTCTCTATATTACCATTGTATATATGTGTTCATTATTAATAACTAATTATAATAATCAATACAGTAATTCTAATAATTATAATACTTATTAACAATGATGATAATTGACAGAAATATAGGTATAGAAATAGATGGATAGACATTTATCAGAACACTTAAAGCTATAATATTTATTAACAGTAATGATGATTAATTGACATATAGAAATAGATAAATGGACAGAAGGTGGACAACCCTAATAGTTATAAAAATATTATCATAGCAGAGAAAGATAATGTGGTGAAATGGATAGAAAGCTAACATTGGAGCTAAGAAGACTTGAGATCAAGTGTCCAGAATGATATTATCCTAGCACAATGTTATTATTTTTACACGTTCACATGTATATAGTACCCTAATTTTTCTTGGACATTTTTCTCACTTTCAGATTAATAGCTCACTGAGGATCAGAGAGGTTACCACTTGCCTCTGGTCATCCAGTAAGAGTTGGAGCTAGGTTTGAATGTGGCACTTCTTCTCCTAGAGACCCATGCAGTACACTATGTTCTCTACCTCATGAAGTAGATTATCAGGGGGTTACCTTTGAACTCAAAGAGAATAGTTTCAATATTGTGCTGGGAGTTCAGCTTCGTGAGTAGAGGGAGGATACTGAGGATGTAGGGGCATCAGATAGTCACACTTTCAAGAATCTTAATAATGAAATCACCAAAGTCCTTTATGAAGTCAGCCCATCAGGAAGCAGATCCTGATCTGCCAAAAGCTATGGAAATGGATCCCATTCTGGTTGCAGCCCACCAAACTAGAATGATTTTTTAGGGCTGGACCATTATGGCATCTGGGGGCTAAGCATTATCATTTGCAGGTCAATTGAGTGAAGGTTTTGAGACCCATCTCCAGTCTGATCACAAGTGTGACAACCCACAGAGCTCATTCACTAAGGTATGAAAAGTACATGGTCTGCCTCAGCAGAAGGGATAAGTGGATTGAAAGGTGTCAGTGAGGCTGGTTGAAAGGAGATGGTGAGATTGAAGACATGTGGAAAAAAAAAAGGGAAAAATCTGCAGGGTGAGGTCTTCCAGGACATTGAAGGGAATAGGACCAATAATGAGTAGGAGAAGAGTAGAGCTATTTATTTGAAATATGAAAAGAAGCATGAAGAATAGTTATGGTCCTTTGTTATTATTTCAGAGAAACACTATATCTAAATGTTTTTTCTTCTGCAATATTGTAAAAACACATCTTTCTAAGCCAGACAGATTATGCTTTGTCTTTCTAGTCCTTTTAATGGTTTGGGAATAAGAAGATAAACTTGCATGCTAGAAAACACAAGTCTTTTTAAATTTATTTTTCTTAAGTTATACATTTCATATTGTAAGCTTAAATAATTGTACTATTCTGTGAACTCGTGACATGGCAGGGCCCTGGATAGATGCATTAGTCATTCATTTTCATCTTTTTTTTGATAACCACAAAGTACAGGTCTGCTATACAACATCAAAGTTCATCCATTTTACTCACTTGAACTGGTTAAGCTTTTTTATTTTCTAATGATTTATTCTTCGGCTAGAATGGAAGCTTAGTGGGTGAAACAGAAACCAATGTTTCATAGTTGCCTAATTATTCAATTTCCTTACGGACAAATTCCCAGCATCAAGTAACTTCATTGATTAACTTACAGGCTTTGGACCTATTAGATGTGTTATAGGAAGTACAAACAATAAAAAGTGGGTTGGTTTATATACGTGTGTGTGTGTGTGTGTGTGTGTGTGTGAGCTTTTTTATTTCAAGAAAAATCTTTCTTGGTCATTTTTTTGCTTGGTTGCTTTTTTTCTTCTGGACTTATGATTTCAGCAGAGTAGATAACTGTCAATTTGGATCAATTTGTAAACTCTTTCTATGAATGCACAGATCAGCAACTCATCTGCAATTTATAATTTTAGGAAGTTGCCTGGGGCACTGAGGGATTAAGTGACTGACTCATGGTCACCCAGCTAGCATATATTAGAGACAGGTCTTTTCGTTTCCATTTCCTTTATTTATGATACCATTCTGCTTCTTTACCTGATCATAAACAGGAACATAAATTTGGAGTTGGAAGGGATCTTAGATATAATATTGCAATCCCCTCATTTTTAACAATAATGATAGTGATATCCAGAAAGGTTCAATGTTATCATAATCAGGTCCTGTAACTCCAGCTTCAACCCTTTTCCCAACACCCCTTGCTGAGTATAAAATTATATATGACATGTATTTTTATAGTTACATTATTTTACATTGTAAGGCTGAAAAAATCTTAAGGACACACATCTATGGGTTTTTTGTTTGTTTTTTTGAGACAATTGGAGTTGTGCCTTGCTCAAGATCACATAGCTAGTAAGTGTCTGAGACTGGATTTGAACTCAGAGTCTCCTAACTCCAAAGCCTGAGTACACAGTACCACCCAGCTACTCCTCACATCTCTGCTTTCAGTGGAATTATAATCAGAGCAATTGTCATGGTTTTTGCATTGTATGTTCATCCCCAATCTGACTCTCTTATCCTAGCTATCTGAACTCTTAAGTTCCCAACATCTCATACTTAAAACATTGCCATCATCTATTCATTTCTTTCCTTCAAAACAACATCCAAGTCAGACTCCTTCTGATGAAATATTTCATGATTGCTTAATTGTTGCCTTTTGCAATTGAAGACTATCATGTCATCAAGGGCTGATAAAGTGATAAGTACATGAGGTTTTGTGGCATGAAGTGGAGGAAAGAGGACATCTGGTGCTGAGAGTGGGAAACCTTGGACTTTTAGATGCAGACCTTTCTAATATTATTGAGGTAATAAGCCATTATAGTTGCTCTAGGCATAACCTCAGTACAATACTTTTATGGTGACAACTTGGCACAATAGGATAAAGCTAACCTGTCTCTTGATGGTCTAATTGTCAATATGGTAATTTTTATGGTGAAAATCTTTCAACAGTAGGGTAAAGCAAACTTGTCTCTTGATGGTCTAATCATCAGAATGATAATATTTGGTAAAAAGTTTTCAACAGTTGGGCAAAAGCTAACCTGTCACTTGATGGTTGATTCTACAAAGCTCTGCAACCAGAGTTCAAAGATTTTGACTTCCAACTCCAGCACACCTGTAAACTTCAAATCCAAATGTTAAAGAAAGGTGAGCCCCTGCCAAGGCAAACAGTTGAGAGGGAATGATGAGCCAGACCATGGGCATGAGCATATGGGACCCATCAGAACCATCACGTGGGTGGCAAATAACCTTACCAAACCCAAAGGACATACCCCCTTACTCTTCCTCTCTGGCAGTGGGCATACTATGATTAAGGGTGGAGACCAGGGAAAAGTGAGTTATCTGGAATCTTTGGAGAAATCCTCTACCACCACATGAGCACACTCTACACTTGGCAGAAACACACCTTGGTCACAGGGACCAGAAGATCTAAGAAAAAGGAGCAAGGGGTGCCAAAGACCCAGACTTTACTGACATGGCATGGGGTGACCTGGCAGGAACTCAGAACAAATGCACACACGAACCCCTTTTGTTAAACCCTTCCTCTCTACCCTGAGTCATGATAGACCTCTAAATCCCTCGATCTCCACCCTCTCAATTTTTCCACACACAACATCAAGGATTGCTCTCAAGCATCATATCATTTTCCTTCCTCAGCACCTTCTACATGTCTTCCTAATTACTGCAAATTATGGGTTTTACATTCTTCTATCAATGTCCCTCTTTTATCTAAATGCTTTTTAAATTTTCTGCTGCATTTGACTTCACTCTTACATTCAGGTATTCGACCTTACCGTCTCATCATAAACTCCCATCACTGGGGCATATGACAGTGTCCCTATCCACGGGATCCATCCTTCAATAAGCACTGCTCAAGAGAAACTTGCTTGTTCCTTTGGCCCTTCTGTACATAACATCCCTGGTCAGGTAACACTGATAATAGTGATAGTTAAAAAGAACCATTGCCCTAATTGATTATGTTTATATTTTTGTTTTTCTAGTCTAGGTATATTAATAAATAAGATGAGAACATAACTGCTAAGATCTCTATGTTCAACCAGGAATTCAAAGTCCTCAGCTATTTTGTCCCAATCTACCCTCCTGGTCTTATGTTCAACTAATTCTTACCTCTAAATATGCTGCCATCATCTCATATCACCACCACCACAACACTATCATTTTGCATGTGCATAGCATTAGAGGTAATATAGATATATGTTTATATATTTGTGTTTATATACATATGTATTCCATTTTAAAACACTTTTAAAAATTTACTTCAATTGGGTCTCAAAGCAACTCTATGGGTAAGGACTATAATAGTACTTACATGGTTGAATGGATATGATACAAGTCTCAGATTCAGGGAAATCTGAGTTCAAATTCAGCCCCCCACAATAGTTTTGTGACCTTGGACAAATCAGTTATTTTTTTCCGGTCCCAGTTTCTTGATCTTTAAAATCTATCTGTAATTTGCAATTACCTTTTTAGGTCATGAGAATAAAATGAATCAATGAGACATGATTTGCCCTCTAAACTAGTTTTGTCACCTATAAATGGTGAAATAACACTTATGTCATCAACTTTACAAAATAAAAAGGAAAGAACTTTGTTCAGCAGGAATATATACGCCCATACATATGCACACACATGAACATACACACAAGGAGATATCCACACACATATACCTACATGCATACACATGGATACACACATATCAACTAGGTGGCATAGTACCTAAAATATCAAGCCTAGAATCAGGAACACCTGAGTTCCAAAGCAGCCCCCCCACACACACACAATATAGTTCTCAGTAGATAGAGTACTAGACCTGAAATCACAAACATCCATCTTCCTGAATTCAAATCTGACCTCAGAGACACTTACGCTCTGAATGACCCTGGACAAGTCACTTAAACCTGTTTGCCTTTGTTTCTTCTTCTATAAAATGAGCAGGAGAAGGAAATGGCTAACCGCTCCAGTATCTTTGCCAAGAAGACTCCAAATTGAAGAATTAAATGCAACAGAAATGACTGAACAGCAACAATACATTTACTTATGAGTTGCTATTACTCCTACTCCCAATATTTCCATTACTTCTACTGTTCCTCTTCCTCCTCTTCCTCCTCCTCCTTCTTCTCAATTGTTTCATCTAGCATTTTCATTTGGTCTCTTTCCTTCCTTAGACAGTTGGTTAGTACAAAGACCTTCTCAGACCGCCAGAGCTTGGACTCCCAATTGCCTTGGGTAGAATCCCTGAGATTCTCTTTTCACCTATCAACTCAGCTACCACCTATAGTTTAAGTCCTCAATCTTTCCCTTCCTGTTCCGAAAGGCTAGAGCCCTTTATTTTGCAGTAAAACAAAACAAAACCCTGAGACTTTTCTCCTGCTGGGCTTAACTTTGTATTTTTATTTAAAAACAAACAAACCCTAAAAGCAATCTACAAAACATCATCAGACACTATGGAACACCATAGGGAGTCCAAGAAGCCTTCTAAACATGTAGATCAAGGCACTTAGATCTAGGCAAAGCTCTGTAAATGTGAATTTAAGTCAGTATGTAACAAATCTGTTTCCTGATATATGAATTCAGTCACAGTGAAATTCTGCATTTGGGGTCACCGTATAATGAAGGATACCAGCATGTGTGTGTGTGGATCAATTTCCATTTATTTTTCTCCTCCTTTCTCCAGGATGCTTCCACTAAAATCCTATTCTGAAACCTCTTTGAGGTATATTGGTGACTCTGGGAGCAGAGGCATTGAGTGGAGACCTGGTAATGAAACAAAATTTCTGAGGATCAGCTTAGTTAGGTTTGGCAAGCTCTTCACCATGTTGGCCACAAGGTGATGTATTTTTTTTTACAACAGTCCTCTAAGACCTGATGCTTAAGAAATGTTTGTTGATGGACTGATTGGTCTATTGAACGCTTAAGTCACAGAAGGTCTACAATTCTGCATCCTAAGAGGAATCCATAAGGTTATAAGATCTATGAAGTACTGAAATTTCTCTCTCTCACCCACCCACCTTCTCCCCAGTGAAGATGAGGAGCTCCATGTTGTCTTCTTCCTCCTTTGTTACTTTCCATAGAGTATTGTGGGCCCTAAAAAAATTGCCACTGGTTCTCTGCCAAACCACTGTAGCTCTCCAGGTCAGATTGAACAGAAGAAAGAAACCAAACCCTTCTGATCTTAAGTAATACACAGTCTATATATCTGTTTAGCATAGAGCTCTACTCTAAATTACCTTGAGTAGTATTCCTTCCTGGTCACTCTGTGCCACCTTGCCTAGTGCCCAGTCATAACATAGCCAAATCACAGCCTGGGAGGAATGATCTTGCTGCTGGGATCTGCTTCTCTCATTCTCTTTTTGATGAACCCAGAGACTTCGAAACACTGTCCCCAGTGTGATCATGCCTCCAACTTTTGCCTTTGGCACCAAAACATGGATCCCTTGGATAGCATCTATGGACATTCTTACTAATAACTTTCAACTTCATAGAAGAGACCTGGCAAGAGGCTTCAGTGATTTACTATATGATAATAGGATATTGCTAAATCAAAGAGATTTCAGAGGTCATCTAGACCAACTCATTTTAACTATGAGGAAATTGATAGAGTTTGTAGGTAGAAATAGCTTATTAGGTGGAACAGTAGAAATAGAACTAGAATGAGGAAAACCTGTATTCAAATATATAGCCTCAGACTCTTACTGTGTGACACTGGGCAAGTCATTTAACCTCTATTTTCAACAGCTTTTTCAAAATATGGATAATAATAGCACTTACCTTCCAGGTTTGATGTAAGGATCAAATGAGATTTTATTTATAAAGTATTTTCCATAGCGCTTGTCATAGAGAAGATGCTTAACAAATGTGTTATCTTCTTTTATCTTTCCTAACTTTCTAATTTTTCTTCCCTTCCTCCCTCCCTCCTTCCATCCTTTCATTCTTTTTTCTGTTTTCTTTCCTTCCTCCCTTTCTTCCTGTGTATTTCCCTCCCTTTCTTCTTAGAGTTTTTAAATGTTTTACTTCCTACCTTTCCCCCTTCTTTCTTTACTTCCTTCCTTACCCAGAATAAAACAGGAGAAAAATAGTTCTGATTCAGATGGCTTGTTTTAAAATTTTACCTTTGACTTGTGTTACTTGTGTGACCTTGGGAAAGTTACTTAAATTTTCTGGGGTTTCATTTCATTATCATTAAAAATGAGGGGCTAAATTAGACAGCCTCTGAGGTTCCTTCTAAATCCAGATCAACAGCTCTGTGAATATGGATAAATAAAAAACAGAGATGAATCTTAAACTCAAATCTAAAACTTTCTACCATGCACAGGGTAGCCTTCTTAGAAATGTGGGAATAAATGTTATTATGGATTGACAAGTTTCTTTGAATTTTGGAAATGAACTAGAAATATCTAATTAATTGCCAATATAGCTACCTATATTCTAGAATTGGACATGATAAAGGTAAAAGTACCAGGATGATTGAATTTGCTTTCCTATTTTCATTCCAATGTTTTGATATCATGCATATATAATATATCCCATTAGCAAAGGGATTATTAAATTATTTTTATCTTCTAATTGAATGGAAGCTCTATTCACTTTTTAGTGAAAAGAAATTTCACAAAAAATATTCAACAGATTCTTATTTAAATATTATTCTAAATATTATTACTATTATTTGTGTAAAAAGTTGTTTCTATGAAGATAAATTGAAAAACAAACATGAGTAACTATCTGGTGAAGCAAATCTGTTTTGGACAGTTGTGGTTGATTCAAAAGTCAGCCCTTTTCTTTTCCTAAAAGATGGATATCTGAGCTTTCTCATTTTACTTTGTTCCTGAATTATGGCTGATATGACAGCAAAATAATACCCTTTGAAAAAATAGTCTTTTTCCAGAAAATTGAAGAATATTTGCTTTTACTAGAGTAGAATTCTAGTTTTTTTTTTTTTTTTTGCAAGGCAATGGGGTTAAGTGGCTTGCCCAAGACCACACAGCTAGGTAATTATTTAGTGTCTAAGTTTGGATTTGAACTCAGGTCTTCTTGACTCCAGGGCCAGTGCTCTATCCACTGCACCAACTAGCTGCCCCGAATTCTAGGTTTTTTAAATAACAATTTACTTATTTCAGGATATAGGTAAGTGGATGGGTACATTGTCACTTTCATATTAATTAAACATTTATTAAATACCTATTTCATATAAGCACTGAATTAAACACTAGGAATACAAAGATGAAAAAAATATATAGTTTCTGCCCTCAAGGAATTTGCAACCTGATTGAGATGCTTATGAGACAGTTAACAGATAGCTGGGAATATAGATCTGGAGGTCTCTGGAGAAGTTGGACCTTGAAAATTTAGAGAGTATCTCCCTAGAGAGGCTAATTGAAGTTATGAAAGGGAATGGGATCAAAAAGAAGACACAGAAGAAAATAAGAGAAGATTGCCAAGGATAGAGTCATAGGAGAAACCTCTACTTTTAAGGTCTAGATGGAAGAAGCAAAGGAAACAAGGGCTGAGGAGTTATAAGTAAGAAGATTATGAAAGGGGAGAGAGAGAGAGAGAGAGAGAGAGAGAGACTGACACTAAGAGCTATCCAGTAATGGTAAGCTGGCAGTTAGCAGGTCAGGAATAGAAGGCCAAGCAGATGGGGGCTTTTGAGCCAATTGATAAAAACTGGACCACAGGATAAATGCAAACCATATGAAATATTGGGTGCAATAAAATATATAACTTTGTAATTTTGTTCAGCTTTGTGAAAGCCCCTAGACCTTAAAAATATAAGGCAACTCACTAACATGGATCTGCAATGTATATCAACCATCAGAGGTCTTCCAGCTGAGGTTGTGAGGTAGCTGGTGGAGGCAATTTTCTCAGCATCTTAAGTTAGGAGGGGTTGAAAATGCACACAGGCCCTGGCTGGCCTATTCAGAAGGCTCATTCATTTCAGTGCTGAAGTGAACAGCTTGCCATTTTATCAAGCCAGAAATAGCTCCTAGCACACCTGTGGTTTTTAAAGTGGAAAGGTGAGGAGGGGATTGCAGTGAGGGAAAAACAAAAGAGAGGCAGCATTCTAAACTGATATTCACAGCCTATAATCCCAGAACTCAAAATATCTAGATGAGGCAAGAGGATTTCTCATTAACAAAGACAAACTGTTTATGGATAGGATAAACAACTCAGGTAACTCCCCCTCTCCCTGTGCCAGAGACTTTGATTATAATAACTCTTATATTTAAACCAGAAAGGTAGGTAGCTAGGTCATGGGAACAAGAGCATTTGGAACACCCAATGGGAATTATTTCATGTTCCAAAGTCATGTTGTGCTGAAAAGAGAATACTGAATTTGGAGTTAGGTGACCTGGGTTTGGCTCTTGAATCTGATAATCACTGATTTTAATATATATTTAAAATAAATATCAAGTTGAATATATTAGGTTTGCAGTTTCATGTAAAATTAAAATCATCATTTTTTCCTATTCTATTATGTTATAGAAATACTAGTTTTATTTCTAAAGAAGGAACTAGGTAAGTTGCTTTGGCTGCCTGTCCTTTCTTTCCCTCATTTATTAAAAGGGGAGGGGGGGCATGGACAAGCTGACCTCTGAGGTGACAGAGTAGAACCAATGCAAGGAATGTCTACTTTTACAGTACTGAAATTCAGTTAAATCCATGCCATCACTGATAAGCTATCTGAAGGAAAAAAAACAGAACCCAAATAAACATCAAAGCAACAAGAATCATCATTGTGACAATATTATAACTAGCAAAAGTAAGTAGGAATAAAGACAGAACTGGGTTATCTATAGAAAATAGGCAGATATCATTCCCTTTTTTAACCTAGTCATAAATATAGATAGCTTGATTGCAAAGAATAACACTGTTAAATCTGATTTTCATCTCTAAGGCAGGTTTGGGGATAGAACATTTCACTGAGCAAAGCTGGGAGAGAGTGACGATGCTAATTTTTTCCAGAACAAATACTCTAGAGTATTTCTTCCTAAAGTTGGGAACTTCTGCCTCACTAAAATGACTTAAAGAGTAGGGTCAATCTTAATGTTGAGAGCTTTTCATATGCTATTTTACTCTGGTTTTACACTTTATTTCCAAAGTCCCTAAAGGGAGAATATATTCATTCACTTTTAGCTGCTTCCTTGAGATTCAGGAGAAAGATCCTTTGACACTCTAGGCTATATCTGTTGAAAAGAGAAATGGAAGAGAATGGAATAAATTTTGACCAATTACTTAAGATATCCTCAAAGCACTTTTATATGAAAGTCATAATAACTGACATTTCTACAGTGTTTTGAGTTTGAATAATCATTATACATGCATTCTAGTATTCCAATCTGTACATTAGTAATGAAATATATCATTTTCATTTTACAAATTAAAAAATACAAAACAACTGAGATACAGAGGGGTTAAGCAATTTGTCCTTGGTCACATGTTAAAGAATTAGAAGTCATACAGCTAGTGAGTGTCAAAGACAGAATTTGAACTCAGATCATCCTGATTCCAACTCTAGTTGAATTTTCCTCCCCTATCCATTAAGTCATCTTCCCTCTCTCCAACAGAGAGAAATTAAAACAATAATATATACAAGCCTGAATTCTCCCACTGCCTGTGGTTGTGAAAACCAATTTTAAATAGATATAAATTTGTTACTGGCTTCTCAGAGGGTTAGTTTATAACCTTCAGGCTTGTGCTTTTCCAATCAATCAGCTGGGAAAACTTTTATTTTTCAATCAATCAAATAAAGTATTGCCTCACAAAGAACAAGAAGAAAAAAAAAGATGACACTAATTCATGAAAAGTATTTTCTCAAATTATTCTTGAATGTTGTCAGGCATTTCCTATTCTTGAAGAATGGAATATTATTAAAAAGTTCAAGTGGAAAAACATGGACTAATTCAAGTTTTACTTCATTGGTTCATGGAAAAATTAAAGTAGTTTCTTTAAGCTTTCATTAAAAAAGAATTTTATTTTTCTTCCTCTCCTTGATTTCTTATATCATTGATAGAAAGCTGACCTTAGAGTAAGGAAGATCTGACATCAAATCTATACAAATCTAGGTCTATGTGGCCATTATCAACTTCTCACTGTTCCAAGTAACTCTAAACTATATCATTTTAACTATTATAAATACATATTAGCTACAAAGGGCATATGAAGGAAGACACTATCTGCAGTCAGAGGAATAAATGATTTAACAGAAGTATGGATAAAGTGTTTCATGTATATATCTATATATATACATACATACATACATACATACATACACATATATGTATGTAATACATGTGTGTCTAATAAAGCAATATCTAGGGTGGGGAAGAAAAAGAATATTTCATGATAACTTTAATATATATGTATCTAAAATGAATAGTAAGTTGTTACAATAGATTGAAGTTTCATGTGCGATTGTAAATTTTTTCTATTCTACTATGTTATGGAAGCAACATGAAAGTTTTGTTGTTTTATTTCTTAAGTTCAGAATAAAAAAAGTTGATATCTTACAGATGGGTTACACTGGATTAACACATAGGTCCTTTACATATATAACTCACCCATCTATACACACATAATAAAATATGCACATAGAATGCTAATTTCTTGAGAGTAAAGATTATTTTATTTTTTGCCTTCATATCCTCTAGCACATTATCTAAAGTCAGGGATTGGAAACGGATTATACCTGTGACTTCACTGGAATAAGGAATTTCTGGAAATGGACACTCTCTGGAGCAATAAATGTTAGCCTCTACTACTCTACAATTTGAAATTTAGGGAAAAAATGTCCATGAACACAAAAACTTTTGTCTTCATCTTAATTGGTTCACTTTGTAATCCTATGTATTTTATACATCTCAAAGCATTAGACTGAATAGGGACCCATAGGTTTTACCAGACTGCCAAAAAATCCAAAGTAAAGAAACCCAGTTTAGAGAGCTTCCTAGAGTACTGAGCTGGCCAGTGTCTTGCCGAAGGTCATACACCCAGAATATATCAGATGCAAGATATGATCTAGGGCTCCCTAATTTAGACATCAGCTTTCTATTGACTTAGTCATTCTTTCTCTTAGTATATGGAATACACATTTAATAAATGCTATTTGATAATATATATATATATATATATACACATACACACATATATATATGTATATATATATATATATATATATATATATATATATATATATAAAAATCCATGCCATGTGCAGGATGAATATGAATAATGTTATATTTCCTAAAAAATCATTCACAGAACCAGGAAAAAATAATATGTCTTTTCTCCTATTTGAGTATAGAGTCCATGAGGAAAAAGTGTTTCATTTCTCTTTGTATCTTCCTCATTGCCAAACATAATTCTTCATTGTCAGTGGGAACTTAATAAGTAATTTTTTTTTAACTTAAGGTTAAGAAAAGGATTGGGAGTGGTAGAATTTTTAGAATTTCTGATTATGGAAATTTTCCTGTTATGTTTGAGGAAATTCCTCTGGTCACATAGATCTTTCAACAAGAAAAAGCATAGGAAAAAAGTTATTGGAGAGTGGTCATGATTATGAGAAACCAAAGAGATAATTGAAAAAAAACCCCCTAGAAATCAGTTCCTTCTTTAGAACTAGTAGTACAATTTTAAACAAGCTAATATTTTTGTCAACCCGCTGTTAAATCAGTGTTATAAATAAGCATGGTTAATAATCCACAATACTTATAGGCATCCTTCAGTCAAGACTGATAAAATCCAAGTACACTCCCAATTAGCAATTCAGTCCAACAATTCAATATTTATTGAAGTGAATGATCAGACCTAAATATTAGTCATCATTAGGCAATATGGTATAATAGTGAAAAACATACTGACTCAAGTCAGAGATCCTAAGTTAAAATCTCAATACTTATTACTATGTGGCCTTGTCAACCCCTTCATTTTTCTGACATTATTTTGCATTATCTAAAATGAGGAGGTTGAACTAGCCTATTTCTAAGGTCTTTTCAAGTCCTAAGTGCTGTGAGATTTTGATATCACCTTATAGGGAAAGTAACTAATGGAAAACATGCATCTAGTTTGGGCAATATTATCAATGACTACGAAAAAGGTATGTCACATTGTTTATCAAATTTTTACTATGGCAAGATGCTGAACAGGGTGACAGGTGTTGGAAAATAACGATCCAAAGAGATTTTTGTCAATCTAGAACAATGAGATTATAATTAATAGAGATTGATACAAAAACTTAACTCGAGGATGAAAAATTTAAATACTCTAATGACAGAACAATAATGTGTACTAAAAGGAACTGTGGGTTTTAGTGGACTACAAGTTTAAAGAGTCATGAAATGTTCCATAAAAACAAATACATAATTATCTAATTGTCTAAAACAGAAGCAGATCATATACTTTTTAAAAAGGAAGGGTGGGGGGATGAACTCCTAACCAAACAAGGGATAGAGAAAATTAGAAAGCTAAAGTTGAGAATGTGATGACATGAAACTAAAATGTTCCTGTAGAAAAATATTAATGCATTTAAGATAAGAAGAGAAAAGTCAACTGAGAAAAATCATTCTATTAAATGTTTATGTAAAGAATTTTATGTTCAAGACCATCT
Source organism: Macrotis lagotis (assembly GCF_037893015.1). Lineage (NCBI taxonomy): Eukaryota > Metazoa > Chordata > Mammalia > Peramelemorphia > Peramelidae > Macrotis > Macrotis lagotis. The sequence goes on from NC_133665.1 coordinate 152,159,336, forward strand.
ACAAAAATAAGACCAAATGATATTCCATAGTAAAAGAGTAAACAAAAGTTATGAAAAAATTCAAAAGAATTGTAGGCTATTAGCATTCATATTAAAGAATGTTCTAAATCACTAATAATAAGAAAACACATCCAAACAACCCTGAGGTTTCCCCACATACTCAGAAAACTGGCAATGATAACAAGAGAGGAAAATAGTTAATGATGGAGTGGTTGTGAAAAGACAGGAACACTAATGCATTGTTGGCACAAGCATTATGTATAGCACTTTGGAATTATGTGAATCAAGTAGCAAAAATGTTCTTTGATGTAGGAATTTCTCTGCTATATTCCAAAGAGGTTAGTCACAAAAGAAAAGATAGCATAAGCATCAAATTATTTATGGAAGATAATTTTGTGGTAGGAAAGAGCTTAAAACAAAGCAGATGTCCAGTGTTTGAGGTCGGGGAAATAATAGGAGATAATATGAATTGAACTGGATATTACTATTAGAAATTATTTACATAATAAAGAGAAACCTTTTTTTTTTTCACTTTGTCACCCTACACTTAATAAGATCCAGTGTTTCTTAATCACCTCTAGGACCAAATGCAAAATTCTCTTTTTTTGGCATTCAAAGTCCTTTATGACTTAGCCCCATCTCTTCACATGCATACTCCTCTTCAATCAAGTGACAACATCTTCCTCGCTTCTCCACAGATAAGATGTTTCATTTTTTTTTTTACAGTTCCCTATGGTTAGAATTCTTTCTCTTCTAATCACCTACGTTCTCTTCAACTCTCAGCTAAAATCTTTCAACTTTTATAAGAAGGCTTTCCCAGGGGCAGCTAGGTGGTACAGTGTACAGAACACCAGCCCTGGAATCAGGAGGACCTGAGTTCAAATTCGACCTCAGGCTCTTAATAATTGCTTAGCTATGTGACCTTGGACAAGTCACTTAATCCCATTGCCTTAAATAAATAAAATTTAAAAAAATAAATAAAGAAGACTTTCACAATCCTTCAATTCTAGTGCTTTTCCTCTCTTAATTATTTCCTATTTATACTATATGAAGACTATTTGTACATATTTGTTTGCTTGTAGTCTTTCCTTTGAGATTGTGAGTTCCCTGAAGGCCAAGACTATCTTCTGTATCTTTGTATGTCCCCAGTTTTCAGCACAGTATCTGGGTACTTACTGACCAACTGTCTGACATAAAAAACATTTATAGAAACTAACACAAAGTGATTTCAGCAGAGTCAGACAACATTATCCACAGTGATCACAACACTCTAAATGGAAAGAATAAAGCAAAAAAATTAGAATGAGATGATGCAAAATTATAAAGAATAAGGCTGACCCCAAAGAAGAGATAGGATGAAAGACTTCTTGCTTCCCCAAGGGAAGTTAGATGAGTGGAATGTTGTATATCTTATTGTCAGATGCTTTTCAAAGTGTACTTTCTCTTAAAAATTATGTGTTGTGATGAATGACTTTCTTGGAGAAGACAAAGAAAAAAGATAGAGGAAAATGTAAGCAAAGAAAATAGAAAATGTGAATAAAGATGCATTTTAAAAGTTAAAGATCTTATTGTCCAAAAGAAGAGCAGTGAAGGTCTAATGAGTAATGTAGAACAATGTCTGAGTTTCTGGAACAGATATAGAAAAGTATGACCAAAATTCAGAGATGAAATCAGGAGTCAAGACTAGTTGAAATAAATAAGAGTATTTAGTCTGAAAAGGAAACCTGGGTAGGGGGGAGGTGGGGGTGCTGGGAGGCATCAAGAGAGATGACAGCTTTCCTCAAGTATTTAAAGATTAGTCAAATTAAGAATGATTAAACTACTTCTTTTCCCCAGAGTAGAACTGAGAACAATGGGAAGAAATTATACGGTGGGGATTTCAAATCAGTTTAAGGGAACATTTCCTGAAAATACAAGGTGTCCCAAAGTGAATAGGACCATCTTCAGAAATGTTAGCGTTTTCCTTATTAGAGTTTTTCAAATAGAGGTTGGAGGGGCAATCTTTATGGATAATATGGAAGTGATTTCTGTTAAGGTACAGATACAGATTTTATTGGATGATTTTTGTGGTTTTGTTTAACCTTGAGAGTCTATATGCCTAATAACCTCTTACCTAGAAAGCACAAATGTTTCAGCAGTTTGGTGAATCTTAGAAGAATAAGAATATGAAACAGAGACGAAATATAAAGTTGGGAAAGAACCATATAATAGAGGGCTTTAAGAACCAGGAAAAAAGAGATTACATCTTGTCCATAGGGAAAGGGACCCACTGAATATTTTTTTAATTGAAAAGGGATATAATAATAATCCACAAGGAAGGTTATTCAATTAATGTAGTTCTCTGAATTCAGATATAGAAATGATGGATTGAAGGGCGGCTAGGTGGCGTAGTGGATAAAGCACCAGCCCTGGAGTCAGGAGTACCTGGGTTCAAATCCAGTCTCAGACACTTAATAATTACCTAGCCGTGTGGCCTTGGGCAAGCCACTTAACCCCCTTGCCTTGCAAAAACCTAAAAAAGAAAGAAATGATGGATTGGAGAAGGTATAGACTGAGGGGAAGGGGTTAGATGACTATTAAAAGAGTATTGGGAGGCGGCTAGGTGGCACTGAATAGAGCACCGACCCTGGAGTCAGGAGTACCTGGGTTCAAATCTAGCCTCAGACACTTAATAATTACCTTGCCTTGGGCAAGCCACTTAACCCCATTGCCTTGCAAAAACCTAAAAAAAAGAGAATAGCCTAAGACATATATATATATATATATATATATATATATATATATATATATATATATATATATATATATATATATATATATATTAGGAAAAGCTTCAGCAGGACTAGTTATAACTTGAAAGACATTAAAAATGTTTAAGTGCTTAAAATTTACAGGCCTTTACATCTGAGTGGATTTAGTAAAATCTCATTGCTTCTTAAGAGCTGATGTGGTGCAAGACTTTTTATTTTATTTTCAATCAACAGGAACAGACCGGGGTTGAGGGTTTTCCAAGACAGATGAAATGGAAGGCCACATGGTTGAGACTTGATATTGATATTAGCTCTGGATCAATGCTGATGATTTGATTTGGAACAGGAGCAGCTGTACATAAAAATTCTTCAGGGGAGAAGAATTTGTCATGCTCTGCTTTGGAAAGCACAAAATTTGGACAGCTTAGGTTTGGAAATATTCCTGATATACAAGAAATCCCAACCAAATATGAGCATTTATAAGACACTAAAGCTAGCTCCTAATAAAATGTCTATTGAAGAACTTGGCACTTTAAAGATGAATTAGAGGAAAGAAAAAATATCTCTGATCTAGATTGTATTCTAAAATATATTACTTTCCTTGTGTTTTCCCTCCAGTCTTAAACATTTTCTTAAACATTTCTTAAACATTTCCATTTCTTCCATTCTTTCTAGACTCTGGAAAAATACTTTCTCCTAAAGCTTGCTCCTTTTAATCCTGTACCATTTGGGGAAAGCAAAAATATACCATTTGAAATAATGACAGCTATTTTAAGCAATGTTATTTGGAACTTTCCAACAAGTTCCTTCCAACTCTTTGATATCATAAGACCAGAGAGCTTATGAGTCACTATTAACATAAACATACACTTACCATAAAAAGTCAACTGTCCTCTGGCCACATTTTTGCCTCTTGAATTTTCAGCTACACACTCATATAGACCAGCATCTTCCTGTTGGAAATTTGGAATTTCAAGAATTCCATTAGATTTGTGTCTTCTGGCTTTCCTGGCTATTGGCTTTCCATCAGCTCTTCGCCAGATAATAGTTGGAACTGGACTAATAATAAAAAGAACAATGGAGTGAATCATAGTGGAGAGGATAATTTTTTTTACTTAAAGTTTTGCATCTAAAAAAAGGCAAAAACAGGTCATCCCATAAAGTTATTTAGGTTGTATAAGTCATTCATGCATGATACAGGTCAAATAGGAATGCTTCTTTCCTCTTAAATATAAATGAATACTAAAATGCTGGTCTTTTCTCAAATATATATTGTACACCTAACTTTAAAATTTTGCAAAGTGAAAAAAAAGTTTATTTTAGTGAATGGGCCATATGACTTTGACTAAAACAGAAGGAAAGACATTCATGAATTCCTAATGGTTTAAATGACATTTTAGTTCACATGTGTAAGGATTCTTGCAAGGTAAATTACAAGCCAAGCTATATTAGCCCAGCACATGTTTCCCTTCTGTGTTGTTTATGTATTAGGGTTTCAATAAACTGATATCAAATAAAGATGGTTTTGCCAGAAAAGGCCCTGAGTAGACTCCCTGTGTTGAACTTATGAGAGAGCATGGACAAGAGTGATACTGGATGAGTAGGTGTAGATGGATTGCAAGCTTCATTATTGAAGATTGAATACAAATTAATGATATAGTAGATTTATTTGATGTTCCCAAACATCTCCTTTGGAAAACTTGAGCCAAACTACTACAATTAAGGGTGGAATCAGATGCTGGGGCTTTCGTGTTTTGTTCAAACATTTGTCTGCTGTCTTCTTACAGTATACGTTCTAATCTGCAAACATGGAAACTTAACCAAGTCTGCAAATTGGTAGGATATTGCACTGGCCGATGATATCAGAACTTCAGCTCTAGAACAATTGGCTCAATAGTTTACTTTCAGAAATTTACATATTAGATTGTCAAGTCTCTGAAAACTCTTCTGCATAATTTAAGATTATATTTCAAAAATTAAAATAATCAATCTGACCATACTTTCAGTATAGGGATTTATATTCACTAGATAGATACATCCCTGAATAATTGGGACAACAGAGAAGACTCCACCAAAGCTCATTCCGTTCATTTTTTATATATTTGAAAATGTGCATGCTCAATATGGTCTTTGAAAATTACTTTAGCTTTGCCATCTTTCTGAGAGACTCTGAAATGGATGATGATGATGATGATGATGATGATGATGATGATGATGATGATAATGATGATGATGATGGTGGTGGTGGTGGTGGATGATGAGTAGCAGCTGGTTATCCAGACATGAATATTTCTGTGTATATTCCCTAAGTTCAATTTTTGTCTTATGAAGCTTACCAGCACTGTCATTTAGGCAGCAAATTCAGTTGAATTCATAGTCCCCTTTGAAATCCAAACAACATAAGCTTATTTGCTATATCATTGCTTTGGAGGAATTGTCTGAAGTGTACCACAAAGACTTAGTTTATAGATTGGATCTAACCAGGTCCTTTCTTTAGCTACTTGAATTGGGATAGTCTCCCTTAGATGGCCAGATTTTATTACTTGGGGCCAAAGACTGAACTGGTTTATATTTCCTTTGCTTAAGCCAGAGCACTTTGCAGACAATACCAATGTCTTAGTTGCCTCATCTGCCTTCCGGCTCTAAAATTCCTATGTCACTCAGACTAATTCTCTGAAGAATACATTGAGGTCTTGGGGACATTATTCTGCTTCCAAGGCACAGTAAAAAAATAGCATGCTAACAAAACATGATTCAGGACGATGGGAATGACTTACTTTAATATTTCAGTAAGAGCTATGGGGAATGATGTGGATAATTAAAATCCACAGAGGACTCTCAAATCTTTAATTTAGTTGATAGTTAAAACCACCCCACCACAACTTTTTATTAACTGTATGCAGGAAAAAGTCTAACTGATTTGAATTTAATTGTCCTTTATAAGCTAAAAAATTAAAAAAGCATGATAACTCTTTACTATTTTGAGGGGAAAAGAAATGAAGAGTACCATAAATTCATGAAAAGTCAGCATCATAGGTTCAGAGTTGGAAAGGATATCAGAAATAATTTGATCCGCATTTTATAGATGTGCAAACTGAAAACTGAAGAGTTAAAATGATTTTCTTAATGTAATACAGATAGAAGGTAGCAAAGCCTGATTTTAGGTCCTATGATTCCAAATCCAGAGGTTTATCTATTGCATTATCAAATTTTGTTAAATTCACAAGCTGGGTTAGAAAGTAAGGTATTATTTCCTTCTTTTCTTTGGGGGACCGAGCAAGTAGAATATTTCACGTACTTTCAGAATAGGTTTATATACGTGTGTGTGTGTGTGTGTGTGTGTGTGTGTTAGTTTTACTGTAGTGTTTTTTCCCTTTGATTTATTTTTATTTTTTCATATAAGGAATGATCCTCTTGATGGGGGTGGTGGAGGGTTATATCAGGAAATAAGAGATAATAAAAACAAAAGATGTTAATAAAAAGAAAGCATGACATCTCAGAGAATACAATAATTTTATCATGCCTTGTGAATGGTGTATCTTCATGTTCTCTGCCTAAAGTATAGGAGGAAACTAGGTAATTATCTAGAGAGACTAAGCAATTCAAGACCAGTTTCAAGAAAAGCATTATGTATCTGTCCTCTGTGCACCAGACCAGCAGTAAAAGTCTGTATTTTCCCAAAGAGTTCACTTAACTGTACATCAAATGAAGAGCATTGTTTCCATGTCATACCTGTTTAGACAGTGTGGCACATTAAAAGCCATAATAAGTGAATGAAATATATTTTCTGAATAACCCATTCTCCTCTTCTTTCTGGTCACATCGATTGTGACAGCTTAATTTTCCTAGTGCCATTAGAGTACCTTGCTTTTCAGTGAGAGAATAAAACCAAAGATGCATACTCACAGAATTAAAAAACAGAAATGCTTTCTTTGTTCCTGAATCTTCTAAAAAAATCACTGTCAAAACTAGGGAGCAAACTTTGAGCCTACCTGAGCTTTAAAAACAACAATATCCCAAAGAAAGGATGAGGAAGGACATTAAAACTTACTTTCCCAAAGCAAAGCATTCCAATTTCACAGTTGCTCCTTTTGCAGTTGGGACTGTCTCTGGAAACTGCACTTCTATTTTTGGCTCATATTCACCCATGACCCCTGGGAATAAATAATAGATACTAAATTTTGGATTTTTAGATTTTTGAAAACATGATTTTTTAGCTGTCATGTTCTATACATAATTCTATACATTCATACCTACATTTTAAAGAAGTCTAGACTGATATCCATGATTTGAAGCTATTTCCCAGATGTTGCCAGAGTGCCATACCATATCCCTAAGATTAACATTTTCAAGACTCTATACACTCTCAGAATCTGAAACAACAGTTTTTCTTAGGATCTTGAGAAGAAAAAGAAAAAAAAAACATGCAAGCAAAGAGATTTCCAGAGGTGCCACTTTTTAGGAAATGTAATGAAGAATAACTAATGATATTTTTAATCAAGAACTTGGGAAAATTAAAGGGTGTTTTTTGGTAATTTCTTCCCCTCCTTTATATGAAAGCCAAAACTAATTTAAAATTGTCATAAAACTCATCGTCAGGTTGCAATAAGATGATTCATTTAATCTCAACAATTCTTGAAGCATGTTTTCTCAATAACAGGTATGTTATGATATTCATTGGTGATCGGAGGACTTTTAATGACAGAAACTTGGTTTGCTAAAGTAAATAAAAGCAAAATTTTCAGAATTTAACATATCTATCTATCTATCTATCTATCTATATATATATATACCTTGACTATTTAATACTTAACTTTTCAGTTCATTATCCATCATTCTTTCCTATATCCTAGAAAATAGCTTCCGTTATTCTCTGCAAAATGATCTAATGAAGTCTTGATTCAATGCACTTTGATCTATAACCATTTATTAATTGCCTACTAAATATAATATTCCTCTTCCTTAAATCTTTAAATAATTTTTAGCATTGTTGGAAACAGGGAAGCTTCAGCATGATGGTGAGTCATTTAACAGGTGGGACAGTCACATTGCCTTGTTGAAGGAGGTATTTTAGTATATGTTTAAAAAAAGACATTTTACAAAGCTTGGGATATAAAACTCAATGGGGTCTCTGGGTTTATTTGACAATGTGGGAATATTTAAAGAAAAATGAGATTTGGGTAAACGACTTTGGTATGGGACTTGTGTGGCTGCAATTTCTATGTTTTCCAAGAAATTTTTCTCTTGCTGGGGGGGGGGGGGTGTTTTTGTGTCCTTACCAGATTAATGGAAGGCAGGGTGGGTCAGAGAGGGTTTGTATATCTATGAGTTCCTGCCTTGTGTGACTTGAGGCAACATGTGGAAGGATTTAGGGTTTATTAAGGGCAGAGTCTAAGAGGCAGAGGCCTTCTGGTGACAAATGTGATATGGCACTAGCTCTAAGATATTATCCCATCACTCAGGGGCTATGTATTGACAACCAGGATATAACAATGTATGGTTCTTATTTTAATGTCAATTCTTCCAGTTCTAGTCTTCCAACTATTCTGATACTTTAACTAAATCATGAATTTATATAAAAGACCTCCAGACAGAGTCAGTGGAATTGAGGTTTGAATCTTGGCTATTTCACTTCTTACCTAAACACTATCAGGCAGGTAATTTAGTTTTCTGGGCCTCAGTTTTCCTCATCTGTAAAATAGCAATAACACATATACATTCTGTCTCATGGAGAGGTTTCAAAGTCTAAATCTAATAATTATAAAGGACCCTGCAACAATAAAATGATCCTGTATATTAGCTATTTTTAGCATTAATCTCATTCTGTTATTTACACATCACATTTTAGGTCATGACTATCAATATTTCTAAATTAATTTTACCATTATTTCTTCATTTTCAAGCTAATTTCCCCTGAAACATAGGACATAGAGGTAAAATAGTGCATGCACTATATCAACTTTGCTATAAAGGTTAGGGAGAGACTTTTCCTGTTTAAATGTACCACCACTTCTTCAGCTGGTTTAAGAAATAGTTGATTATTATCTATATCATTTCCAGGCATAAACTTAAAAATCAGAAATATTCAAGTCAAATATTCTATTAAAGAGAAATCACATCCATTTGGAAAGTGGGCTAATAGATTCCTTTTTTTTAGGTTTTAACAAGGCATTGGGGTTAAGTGGCTTGCCCAAGGCCACACAGCTAGGGAATTATTAAGTGTCTGAGGCCAGATTTGAGCCCAGGTGCTCCTGACTCCAGGGCTGGTGCTCTATCCACTGCACCACCTAACTACCCCAATAGATTCACTTTTAAGATGTTTGGAAGAGGTTCAAAGAATTTGCTAAAACTTACATACTATTGTTCATTTTATAAACTGGAAGATGTATTCTTTTTTTTTTATTTTATGTTTTTGCAAGGCAAATGGGGTTAAGTGGCTTGTCCAAGGCCACACAGCTAGGTAATTATTAAGTATCTGAGGTCATATTTGAACTCAGGTACTCCTGACTCCAGGGCCATTGCTCCATCCACTGCGCCACCTAGCTGCCCCTGGAAGATGTATTCTAATTCATTTTGTTATTATTTTATATCCAAAATTATTATATGTTCCAAAGGACAGACTTTATGGTCAGCATTGACAGACAGAAGGAGATAAAAGAGAGGGATGCCTATTTTTCTCCTACAAATTAAATTCACAATCCAGTTATATTACATGTAGACACAAATAGGCATACATATAACTCCCTTTCCTTTTGTTTTTAGTTGACCCATCTCATTGCCTCCTTTGAGTCTCAGAGTACTGCACACTGAAAAAAAAGTTGTCATATTAAAGCACATGAGCTAAATCTACATTCTAGATATATATATATATATGTATATATGTGTATATATATATATATATATACACATATTTGATTTTCTCATATCTTTGTCACCTTCCTATAAATATGAGACTGGGAAACTGGCTAGCATGTTGCTTCACCCTTTTTATGAGGGGTATGTCTACATATTTAGAAAATAGTACTAATTAAACCAAAAAGGATTGCCCTTTGATAAAGAAGACTTCATCATCTCCACCTCCATGCGGGAAATTGGAACAAGTAAAATATCCAGACTTCATTTACTAGAAGGAGATAACTTCAAAGCAATAAATGATTCTCACCTACCTCCATCCGACATTCTCTTTACATAAACACTACAGTAGTTGTGAGCATGTTTATTTTAGTTCAGTCATGAAAAATCAGAGTGAGAAATATACCACAGTAAATGTCCAAGGGAGTCATGTCACCCCAATAGCAACTACACAGTATGTTGTAAAGAAAGGTTACTTAATATATCATATGCATGCAGCACTTCTACTAATACCCATTCACTTAAATGCATCTTTTTCTTCCCCTACTGTATCATTTTGAAATATCCCTAGGGTTTCTAGGATGAGTTAGTGACCGAAGACCATCTCCTTTACTAAATGGAATGCTATAGGTTGCTCATATGGTCACACAGAAAGATTTTGAATTTGCTCGAGACTGATTTATATGTTTGGTTAGAAGAATATGAGTGACAAAAATATCAGCAGTGATAGAATTTAGCAGGCCCTATGGTTGTAGATATAGCACATAAATGACATGGTTATTAGCGGGGAATGGCATGTGGTTATCACTGCAGTTTTAAGGATTCTTATTTTAAATAAGACTTGGCTTTTTGCATTAGTCATAAAAATACCATGGAGTGATTTTTTTGCAGATAAATTATGAGCAGTTTCTGTGAACACCTGTGAACTGTTAAGTTTAATTTTGGTACATCTGGTACTGACTAGGTTTTATTCCACTGTACCATTGGGTTTTTTTTTCTCTTCCACTCTTTTCTCTCTTATTTTTTTGGCACCAAACAGAAAGAGATGTAATATTTTTAAGAAATAAAAGCCTCTAAACTGAAGTGCATTTTTCAAGTCATTCCTCTGACCACCTGTACTCTTTTGAACTTAATTGGTCTACAGCTGTTACTGGTGATTTACAGAATCATTGGGCTACTAAATGAGGCCATTGATGGAATTACTCCAAAGCCATTTGACACCTTTTTCCCCCCTGAAACATTTTGTAAAATAGTAACCAGTTTCTAGGTTAGGCAGTTATCCAGTAGAAAGAATCTGGATAATTTAGAATAATAGTTTTCTTTAATATTAGGTATGTTTTTCTCATGTGAAATTTATCTAGATAATAGAATATCAATTTTGCCTCTAGAGACACAAATCTAACTAATGATTTATTAATAGACACACATTTAGTATAAATTATTAAGATAATCAGAGCTACAGTACATTTTTGAAAAAGTATTGCTGTTGATTTTATATTAAGAAAATTAATATAACTCTGGAAATGAATTTTGAAACATCAGAGTTAGAAAACTTTGGTGACTTTAATGAGAGAAATTGTGTAGACAAGTTCCTCATAATTTTCTGTCACTGCATCCTTTGGAATGGTTGAGCCATCTACTTAGGGATGGGATCTACTTAGATCTGACTTTTGACAACATTTATTTCTTCTTTCTTCTATTCACAGTTCCTCTTTGTTTCCAAAGGCACATGATCAGGCAAGATCTAATTTTACTGAACTACTTCTTTCCTTCCTCTTGTTGAAAAAGTCCACCATGCTAGGAACAAACTAAGATCAACGTTGTCCTTTGGCAGGCCATCTCTCGTAAACTGAGGAGGCAGATTTAGATAATTGCATAGCTCAGTTCTATTGGATTCAGGATGACAAGTTTTTAATTTGCATTCTTTCTTTTATTTCTAGTCTGTTTATTTCATTGAAAGAAAGAAAAACATCTTGTAGTAAAATATTTAATCAATTTTGTTTTATAAGTTATGTAGTGCCTACAATTTTCTTTAGTATATATATTTTTCCTTAGAAAGCTTGAATTTAATAGTCTACTTGAAGATATAGCCTATAACAATAAATAATATTAGTTTTTGAGAAATCTGATAAAAATTGCCAATTATGTTCCTTTTTTCTAGCCACTCATTAATATGTAAATTTCTAAGTTGTAAGCTTGGGAGACTGTCTTTCATTTCTCCTCCTAGCGCCTACCACAGTGCTCTGTTGTACACTGTGAAGACTTAACATATGTTTATTAACTAACCCACCAAATGGCCATCCAAAGGGTTCTGGTTCCTCATGGACTTGAACTTCATTTGACAGTGTTAGAGGTTTGTAGCTGACTGCCAAGTTGCTAAACCTGTCAAACTTTCAGAATATCTTCAGTCACGAAAACTCTATTAAATCAGATTAACAGTGGCAGTTTAGCAAAATATCTCGCATTCTTAGTCATTAAATGTTCTCCTCATAAAACTTGATTTACGCCCACCTATCTTCAATTCTGATGTTGTTAAAGCGTTTTTTTTAAAGAAGAAATTTCATGACAAAAGCACATATAGCTTGCAATTGGAAGTGAGAATAAAATAAAGCAAAGTGTTTGGGTATAAATTAGAGATCTAAGCATTTGAAAGATGATTAAACGCAGAGCAGCTCTTAAATCACTTCCAGCCATGAATTGTATATAGGAAAGGTCTCTGTGTTGTGCAATAGTGCCATTGGCTAAAGGCAAACTCCAGGGCACTGTATCAGACTGTTAAATATTGGATTCGCTTACTTGCATTAAAAATAGCAAATTATGAACAATGGATCAGATTACTTAAAAGCAAGATGATTTTGTCATTGAAATGAATAATTGGAAAGAATTATTGGAAAGAATTCAGGGTAAGTTTTCTATCTGTTTTCATCTTCTTTCATGTCCTCGAATAGAGAAGATTCAAGGGAGACAGTATCCTTGAGATTACATTCCCCACAAGTTAATGCCTGATGAAAAAGTGAGAATGCCACCCTGGCATGGTCTCTAGTTGCTTGTAAAATATTTATGAAGAGGAAAGGGAGGGGGCGGAATCCTGTGAGACCCATGTAAGATTCAGCCAGGAACCTAGAGGATTATAAAGAGAAAAACTGGTTTAGCTTCAGGAAGCTGCCCCATCGCTGTGTCTAATTCATCTCACAAACAGGAAGTGCTCCCTCTTCCATCCTGAGAGCCACAGGTGCGGGCATCTGCTGCCCAGGGAAAACAGAGTTGTGAGATAGCAGGGCTTCACAGACATCATGGGGAGATGTAACACTTTTCACACCCGAGGGCTCTTCAGTTGCATTTCGGGTCAAATTTCTACATTTTTAACATTCCCTAAATTATTGCAATGCCTTTTTATTATGGTATAGGAAGTGATGACTGAGTGGCCATTCTCTAACTTGCCCTCCTCTCCTCCATCTTTTCTGCTAGTTTATAATATTCAGATGATTCAGTGGAGTGAGAATTAAAACTAAGGGATTTATATTCCTTGAAGTTAGAGAGGCTGTAGTTAGGGAAATGAATGTTGAGGATTAGTGGAGTCTTGTCTTTTGTGTATGTCTGCATCTCTCTCTCTCTCTCTCTCTCTCTCTCTCTCTCTCTGTCTCTGTTTCTCTCTCTCTCTTTCTGGCTCTCTGTTTATCTAGCTCTCTCTAACTCTGTCTCTCTGTCTCTGCCTCTCTCTGTTTCTCTGTCTCTCCTTCTCGACTAGATGTAGTCTCAAGGAACATTACAATTCTCTCTCTCTCTCTCTCTCTCTCTCTCTCTCTCTCTCTCTCTCTCTCTCCTCTCTCTCTCTCTCTCTCTCTCTCTCTCTCTCTCTCTCTCTCTGTCACTCTGTCTCTCTCTGTCTCTCTCTTTGTGTCTGTCTCTCTCTCTCTCTAACTCCCCCTCCCCGTCCCCCTTACTTCTTTCTTTTTTCTAGACCTGAGATTACTTCACTGGTGCAAGATGACATCACACTTCATCTTGCCTTGCAGATAAGGCTACTCATTTAGTCTTAGAGAGTTGCTGGAGCATTGAGAGTTTAAGCAATTTGCCCATGGACATACCGCTAATATGAGCCAGAGGCATAACTTAAACCTAGTTTTCCCATCAGAGGCATTAGACCGCTATCCACAATACCATACTTATTATTACAATATTCTTGTTAGGGAAGTAAGGGGAGGCATAATGATCCCTGCTCTATAGGTGAGAGAAGCTGAAAACAAAAAGGTTTGGTTAAGGGGATGCCCAGGTCTCCTTTTATTTGTGTTCAACTCTTTGTGACCCCCAATTGGGGTTTTCTTCATAAAGATATTACAATAGTTTGCCAATTCCTTCTTAGTTTACAGATGAGGAACTGAGGCAAATAGGATTAAGTAACTTGTTCAGGGTCACCCAGCTAATAAGTGTATGAGGGGTAAATTTGAACTCACAAAGAGATTAAATCTACCTGACTCTCGGACTGACCCTCTATCCATTGTACCAACTAACTTCCAGATCCCCTAGAGGTCCAGAAACTTCTATTAGATTATATCGCCTAGTGGTTATAATTGTTTTCTTTATAATGTTGCTTATCATTGAGTAGCTACTTACATACCTTGGATAAAGAATATCCTTATGCTACATGTCTCCCACTTATCGCTTGGGTCAGACTAGCATGTATTATACAAAATAGCATAAGGAAAATTCTCTAAAGAATTAGGAAAAAGAACGCAGAAAAAGGAGAATGTAGAAACCTGTACGTGTCATTCAGAAGCTGCGCTAAATGCTCTATTTCAAAGATTCCAAAGAGTGAATGAATGGATGAAAAGTCAAGAATGAGCTGAACTTTTTCCATAAAGAGAAAAAATTATAAAAAATCTTGCTAGGTATTCAGTATCACCCTTCATTAAGGTCTTCTTCCAGTGCCTCGCTGTAACATGGAGTTATAGTCATAGTTTCTCAAACTGGCCACATCAATAATATTTGCAAAGGCTTAGAGGATGGGTCATGTACATCTGTCATCCAAGGTCCAACCTCACTGAGCTTGGTGAGGCTCATCTCATCAGATTGGGGAAAAGCTTCTAAAATGTTTTAAGCCAAATAAATACAAGAAAGCCATCTACTCAAGCCATTGGATTTTGGGAATCTACAAAAAGGAATTAGCAGTTCTGTACAAATCACAGATTCTTCAACTATTCAATTCCTGAACTATTCATTGGAATATTCATTTCCTAAAACTGAGCAATAGCATTCTTAAAGTGGGAAGCACATTTTGATACAAGTAAGTTCACACTCTCCATAACATGGGAGGTCAACTGGACAATTCAACTTAACACACATCTATGAAATTTGTAAAAAAGCTTTGTCTCAGTGAATTTCCAAAGTCAGATTTCAATTGCACATATTAACTGGGTACATGGATAAAATAAATCTAGATAAGTTAATTAAATCCACCTCTATCCCTTGGTAAATAGGATTTACCCATTTACCCATTTATTGATGGGAGACAGTGATTAAGAGGAATGATCATAAAATCTGGGGTCAAAGAACATGAGTTCAGATTTTATTTTGATTTGTGTGGTCTTGGGCAAGTCAACATGTGTTTGCCTTTCATTTTATCCCTGGCTTTTAGCATAGTGTCTACTGTGTAATGGTTGGGGATTAACTTAATTTACCTAGTTTCCACAAAATAAGGGGATTTTATATTTGAGTTCCCTTTCAAATACAGAATTACCCCATAAAGCAAACAGTAGAACACATGGGGTAGCATGTGGGAAATAGCACTATTTTCATTTTGGGTCTCTTGTCTGATTTCCTTTAGTTCTTGCTTCTTTGGGATTACTATGTCCAGGACTGGAACACTTTTGGTTGTAAATTAAAAAAAAAAAAAACCTATCACAATGGCAGCACCTTTAACCAGCCAAGGGAATTTAGCTCATTAAGCTGTAGCTTGTACATTCTAAAGTGACATGCTGAAATAATTAGCAGGATAATTCAAACCAAACATCACCTTCCATTGATCATCTTAAAACCAAATGGGGGGATTAGAGGTGTAAATTATCAAGGGGGATTGCATCAGTCCTCCTCTTGTTTGACCTGTATAGATCTAGTCAAGTCCATAAGCATTTAGATAGTGTTTACCATTTGCCCAGCCACTGTGTTAAATGCTGATGGTAACAGTATAATCTCTAATGTCAATGATCTTAATTCTAATGGGGGAGATAACGTGTAAACAAACTAGGTAGAGGCAAGATATACTTGAGTAAAAAGAAAGGATTCATGGAGGGAAAGACACTAGCATCTAAGAGGATGGGAAAAACCTACAGGAGTAGGTGAGACATTAATTGAGTGTTAAAAGAAGCCAGGGGCAGCTAGGTGGTGCAATGGATAGAGTACCGGCCCTGGACTGGGTTCCAGTCAAGCCTTAGACATTTGACACTTTCAAGATGTGTGATCTTGGGCAAGCCACTTAATCCTAATTGCCTTCCATTCAGGGCCATCTTCAGGAGTCCTGATTTATATCTGGACATGACCCAGATGAATCTGGAGGAGAAAGTCAGGATGGTGACTTAGCACATAGCACCCCCCCCCCGCCATACACACACTCAAATCCAATTCATGAGTTTGTCATGGTATCACCTCCCTGGTACCCATGGTATTTTCTGAAAATGAATGATAAACAATTAGAGAGAGAGAAAGAGAGAGAGAGAGAGAAAAGAAGAGAGAGAGAGGAGAGAGATGAGAGGAGAGAGAGAGAGAGAGAGAGAGAGAGAGAGATCCAGGTATGAGGGACAAGCTGTGCAAAATCACAGAAAAGGGAGATAGAATGTGGTATTAAATGAACTGAAAGTAAGTTAGTGTTTCTGGAATGTATGGTATGTGGAAGAAAATATAAGAAAAATAGAAAAATATAAAGGAAGCATTTTAAATGCCATCAAAGGAATTTCTGTCAGCAGATCTTTACTCCAAATACTAGAAATATGCTTGTAGAAACTGTTACCTGTTGTTACCAAGTTATAGATTAAAAAAAGAAAAACAAAAACATAAATCACCTTTGTTATACAAACTCCATCCTCCTCTGTCACAATTAATATGTTCCCATTTTCCTCTCTCCCATAGCCAAAAACTAATTAAATATCCTATTTTGTGCTTAGTAACCTAGTTTGATTTTGAGTTTTATGTACTGTAACTTAAATGGAAAAGGCATATTATAGATTTTCCCCATGAAACTCATATAGAAATTAGGAATAATGAATGGGTATTAATTGCTGAAAGATGAGATTCTTAGTTTGCTAATTTTGTGATAAAATATTCTAATGAAAGTCATTTGTCACATCTGTGAAGATAAACTGGACAAGTCAATATAAAATTAACAAACCAAGTGGAAAAAAAAAGTCATGAAACCTTTTGTTAGTAAAAGGATGTCATAGTGACTTGACCATTTGTATGTGGCTAAATTTTTCTTCCTTTATCTTTTTGATACCACAGGTCCTGCGGTGGCATCTCTCATCAACTGCATCTTGATGCATCAAAGTCAATATTTCATTATATTGCTATGACCTGACATGCTGAAATGGAAAATACCACTGAACAGATGTCTTGGTGCAAAGGCATTTGGAGGAAGAGCTGTGTTTTAAAAATGATTACTTACAAAGTGCCAGTGGAGCACATCTTTAGAAACAGTCTATTAATACTTGAGGCCTAAAGGAGTGTGCCACTTCTTACAAAATTGGTAGCTTGCCTCCTTTTCTCTTTAAACTCGACAAGGTTCTTCTGAGTTGGAAGGTACTTATTTAAATTGAAGATGTATAATAAATACTATATTTCATTACAAATAAGTACGGCGAGCCATTTGGCCTTGATGACCTTGAAGTAGTAGACTTACTTAGCTTACTAAGCTAAGAGCATCCTTAATAGATGCCTATTCTTAGAGTTTGACTATCTAGCTTACTGATATATTTTTGGTTTTGGTTTTGTTTTCTTTTATTTTGGTCTGGCCTGAGCTGGAAAGCTTTAGGAAGATATTTGAACTCTTGACTAAATAGGCAATAAGAATCCATTAAAGAAATAGGAATGGTAAATATGTTAACTTAGTTTCATGTGACCTTAAATTTCAGATCAGATAAGGCAACATGATCATCTCCATGTCATGTCCAAAAATAAGGATGCTTTTGTGGATAGAGAGCAAGAGAGAATCAAGTGGTTATTTCATTGACACAGGAAACTAATGGGTAAGGAAACCTATGTTTCCTCAAATGATGCAAATCTGTATCTTCCACTTAATGTCTTAGAGAGTTATGTAGGTCAACTGAGAGTTTGTAAGTTACGATAGTATACTATATTATATATATATATATATATATATATATATATATATATGTATATATATTTATTATATATAATATATATAATATATTATATATATAAATATATATACATATATTATATATGCAATGGGATTTGAACCTGTATTTTCTTGGTTTTGGGGGGTTAAGAGATTTTTGAGTTCAGGACTAAATTTCTAATACTTTAGAGTCTGCCCCAGGCTTTCCTCATAGCATATAATGGTTTTTAAACAGATACTAGATGCTGCTTGTTGGGGACGATATAGATAGCACTGTTGGTTAGGTACAAATGGCACTAGGGAGCTTTGGAACTGCTTTCCAACTGGGACACTGAGGAGCAGCATAGTAGCAGAGTGGATAGAGTATAATAGACTCAGCATCAGAAGACCTAAATTTTGGTACTACCTCAAACACTCCTTAACTGTGTGGTCATTAACAAATCACAACCTCTCTGTGCTCAGTTTCTTCTTGTTTAATATGTGGATAACGATAGTACCTATATCACAGGGCTATTGTGATGATCAAATGAGTGATGTATTTGGCAAACCCTAAAGTGTTTTATAAATGGTAACTATTATTATTTTGAAGAAGACATTTTCCAATTATTATATTCTTATAGTTTTATCTTAGGAATTCTTTTTTACATCATTAACATTTCTTAGTCCAGTTAAGAAACACTCATTTTCAAAATACCTCAGTGTGAATTGTCATCTGGAATCAAATCTTAGGTTTTGAAGTTCATGTGGGAGGCAGCTCGTTTCTCTTTAGGATTTTTCTAATCATGAGGAAATTTCCCCTGATATCAGGCTTAAATTTTTCAAGTTTAAAATTCCTTCCTTCCTTTGTTCCTTGTTCTGCTCTCTGAGACCGAGCTATATATGTTTAAATCTATCTTTTATGTGATGGGTCCTTCTTAAACCCATTGTTGTTGCATTTATCATTGAGATGCTCTTTTGGGTGAAGCAATAATCATGATCATGATTAATGTCATTTGGAATCTTTGTTCATTCTTCATATGAAAGAAATAACCTCTTTTCTTCCATCCTTCACTACTCCTTCACTAAGGGTACATTGAAATATTGGGCACCATTATGTTCTTTTGCCTGCCATAGTCAACTTCAGACCAGGAGTGGATAAATGGTGATGTGACACCCAAGTATACAGTCTTGTTTTATCACTGCAAAGGTGTAATGTAATTAATTTCCAATTACTTTTCCTTCCAACAAGCCAATGTTGATAATACTAATGACCTGTATTTATAGATGGTAGCTATACAGTTTTCAAAACACTTTTATCTATTCTGTGAAATAGCTTATATAGGTATCATTTATAACCATTTTTGTGATGATTGATGATATGATGATGATATTTGATCTTCCTTCTTGAAGAAGACCATGACATCAGGAAAGTGATACCATGGCTAGTACATGAATTGGATCTGAGTAAGGGGATTCTATGCTAAGTCACCGGCTTTACTTTCTCCTCCAGACTCATATGAGTCCAGTGGCCAGTTATGAATCAGGATGACTGGAGATGATTCTGGATGTAAGACAATCAGGCTAAGAGACTTTTCCAAGAGTCAAGTGTCCAAGGCAGGAGTGCAGTTCCTATCCTTAACTCCCAGGCCAGTGCTCTATTCACTGTGCCACTTAGCTGCCTTTTATAGATGAGAAAAACTGAGGTTCACTGAGAGTCCCATGAATGGACTCCTGCCACCTACCCTCTCAAAGCTCCAAGGCCAGGCAACTCTCAGAAACTATTAGCTGCATAAGTACTAACCTGCATTCATGGAGTTTTCTCATCTAGAAGTTCCCTATCAAAAAAAATCACAGTTCTAGTCCTTAACACTTTATTCCATTTCTTTCCTATTTTTTAAATTTATGGAATAAAACAAACATTTCCATTACATAGCATAATAAAAAGGTGATTGCACATGAAACTGCAAATCTGCTATGTACAATCTTGCTATTTTTTTAAATATACAACAGAATTATTATTAAATTTGTTTTTTCTACTTTCCCTTCCACCCACCCTAGATATGGCTATTATTGAATAAAATAATATACATATTAATATATTCATGTATGTAAAATTATTTCTATATATATACTTCTATTTATCAGGGCTTCTTTTTTTCCTGTGGATGGATTTGAAGTCTTCTATGTTGTGTCGGCTGCACAGCCACACAGTTCACTAGTTCCATCTTGCCCTCTTCAACGATAGTATCTTGACTTTTTCCCCCCTATAAATATCTCAATCCTGTCTCTTAGTCTAAGGATCTCTGTTATGAAGTTATCAAGCTGTCATAGTTGGTCAGATTCGTGATCCATATAGTTGATTATTCTGTCACCAAGAGACCTCAAGGGATGTCTGTGGGAAGGTTGGCTTCACAGATTCACAAGGTCTTCAAGTTAAAAAACATCTGAGATTACTTAGTCCAACCTCCTGCCCAACAAAGGGATACTCCCTCTACTACATGCTTGGTTTCCCCGATCTCAAGTTTAAAGATGAATTATTGCCAAGCTTCTTGTGGTTTTCCCCCATTTACTACTGTGTTTAAGGTCTTATGATTGCATCCATAATCATCTCAAAAATTCACTTAAAAGGGCTGGTGAAAATGTCATTTGACCACAGACTATGTTTTCCTCTAATCCTCTTGATTCCATTTTTCAAGTGTCTATAGCATCGCGAATAAAGCAGTCATCTAGAAAATTTAGGTTTTGAAGCCTTATTCAGGAAAGTAAATGCTAAATTACATTGAACTAATTAGCTGAAAAATTGCTCAACTGTCCACCCCCCTGCATCCTTCATAGACATGGTCTCAGCAGGAGGAAAAAATAGGGAAGATTCTCTTCTACAGCTTTCAATCCTCTACCCATTCCAATGCAAACACCCTCAGTTTTCAAGGTGAAGAAATTTCTAAAACACAGGTATAATTATGTCATCTCTTGTTTAATAAGCTCCAGTGGCTACCTATCATCATTAAGATTAAGTACAAAGCTTTTATAACCTGCTCTACTAATTCTGGTTTTATTATACAATACTCTCCCTTAAACCCACAGTGAAGTTAGGTCTAGTCTGATCTTGTTTTCCCTTGCACACTACATTCCCACCTCTCTTTGCCATACTTCTGCATGAACCTGCTCTCCCACACCTGAAGGCACTCTCTCCTCAGTCCCACCAACTTGAAATCCCAGTTCAAGCTTCACATTCTGCCAGGGAGACAACCATATACTCTAATGTCTACATGTTCTCTCTCCTTGACATCACTTTGTACCTATTTTGTACAGCTCTGGTATATTAGAGGCAGTATTGACTAGACGATAGACTCAGTTTGGAAACCAGGATGACCTATCTTCAAGTCAAATCTCCCATACATATTGGCTAGACAAATCATTCAACCACTCAGGGCTCTTGATAACTTTAAGATTATATCCATAGAAGAAAGCATTAATTTAGGGACCTCCCTATACTAGGGGTCAGGCAACTATGGCCAATAGATCAAACCAGTTCACTTTTCTATAGCTTTCAATGTTTAAATGTAAAATTATTCTTAGTTTGTGGGCCATATATAAATAGGAGGTGACCTGGATTTTGATTAACAGGTTGTCATTTTTGAAACCATGTCCAAAACCAATTACAGTACAGACCCAGACTCTAGTCTTATATAGTGAATATACTTATATTTACACACACTGTGTATAAGCTTCTAGGAAAGCAATGAATATTTCATTTTTGCTTTTATATCAACCAGTTCTTAGAACTTTTGGTGCATTTTTGTTATTGTTCAGTGGTTTCTGTCTCATCTCACTCCATGACTCCATTAGAGTTTTCTTGGCAAAGATACTAGACTAATTTGCTATTTCCTACTCAATTTATTTTATAAATGAGGAAAACTGAGGCAAGGGTTGTTCAGTGATTTGTCCATGGTTACAGGGTTAGTATCTGAGGTAAGATTTTCATTCCTATCTTCTTCTGACTCCATGCTCTATCCCACAGCTGCCCCATTTTAATAACTGCTTCTTTTATCGACCAATTCATGTTTCCTCATGTTGTTTTTTTTAAATTATATTGAAACTTATTGCTAGGTATGATAGCTATATACTTAGCATATGCTTTCTTTATTCATTGAAAAGTGATAGCAGAAAAGGAAACATTCTGCTTGCTCACAAATAAAGATCAGTAATTTGGGCACAAAAATCATCCTTTATGCAGTAATTGTTTTGATAGGATATACACTCATCTAGGTTAGTCAGTAAATAAATCCATGCAAAGAACTCACCATCATTCCTCAGTATTAAAGGTGTAGGCGGGCCTAGAACTTTGTGGTTTGTGACCATGTTAGTCACTACACAGGTATAATTCCCAACATCTGATTTTTCCACTTTGGCAATATATAAGTTTCCAGTCTCTTGAGAAACAAAGCGTCTGTTATCTTGGTATGATGGGTATTCATTGAAGATCCAAGCATAGCTCAGTTCTAAAAAAAAATGGGCATTATCATTACAAACATGATTCTTGGTACTGGAAACTCTCACTTGTGGAGAAACAATCAAGATAGAATTCTAGGTTACTTTAGAAAAATAGACCTTTAAATCAATCATCCACATAAGCTTCAAAAAGAAACATCAGCACACTAAATTATTTAGACAACCCTTCAGTTTCCCAGATATGAAGCTATAACTAGTATTAGTACTTTTATTCGGGGTATTGAATTAATTTGTTATTTTTTTCTTTTCTAAATTCAGGGTATTGCATTTGTTTGTTTTTTTATTCATTTTTAATGACTCCAAATATTTTCCCCAATTACATGAAAACATAGTTTTCAACTTTCATCCTTTTTCAAACCTTTGAGTTCCACATTTTTCTATCACCTTCTCTTCCCTTTCCCTCCCCATGGCAGCAAACATTGATATAGGTTTTGCATGTACAATCCTTTTTTTAAACATATTTCCATATTAGTTCCAAGAACAAGAACTAAGGGGAAAAACATGAAGAAAAATGCAGCATAAAGGAAATTTTAAAAAGTGAACATAGTATGCTTTGCTCTGTATTCAGACTTCATAGTTTTTGCTCTGGATGTGGATGCCATTTTTCTTGACAGGTGTCTCAGGATTATCCTTGATAACTGAACTGCTGAGAGGAACTACATCTATCATAGTTGATCATTACACAATGTTGTTGGTGTATACAGTGTTCTCCTGGTTTTGCTTGCCTCATTCAACATCAGTTCATGCAAGTCTTTCCAGTCTTTTCTGAAGTCCCATCCCTCATGATTTCCTATGTTACAATAGTACTAACAATCATATACCATGGTTTGTTAAGGCATTCCCACAATTTCTAATTCTCTGCCATCCCAAAAAGAGCTGGTTGTATCCCCAGAACTTAGCTTAGTATTTGTTCCCTATAATACATTTCATTTGTTCATTTTGGTACAGAATGTGGATGGGGGGGAGAAACACTTCAAATGGAAAGAGTAATACTAGGGGTGGCTAGGTGGCACAGTGGATAGAGCACTGACCCTGGAGTTAGGAGCAGCTGAGTTCAAATCCATCCTCAGAAACTTAATAATTACCTAGCCGTGTGGCCTCGGGCAAGCCATTTAACCCCACTGCCTTGCAAAAAACAAAAAACAAAAGAAAAGAGTAATACTATATATCCCCAGTTGTATAAAGAAGAATCAAATGACATTATAAACATTCACATACATACACATGTTAATGTACATATATATGTACACATATACACATATGTACATATATATGTATGACATTTATATGTTTACAATGTCAAAATGAGCTAGATAGGTAAAGATAGAAACTGGACCTATAGTTTCACTGCAAAAGGGAGCTCCATGTACTGATGTAGGACAAAGTCTTCTCTTACAACATGATATATTATTGTGTCACACCCAAATAATATTGGATATTTTAGGGTTGCATATTGCCAGAGAAAACTACAATTATATTATGTAGGTTATGTTTGCATTTGTATTTTTTAATTGATATTTTTATTTTTTCCAAATACATGTTGTGAAAGTTTTTCAACATTCATCCAGGTGCCCTATGTATATTTTTAAGTTACCCTCCCTTCCTCTCTTCAGTGGCAAACAGTCAGGTTAATATTGAACACATACATTTGTGTTTAAACATGTTTACAGATTAGCCATTTTCAGTATGAGGAATTAGGATTAAGGGAAAGAAATACATAAAACATATTTTTAAAAAAATGAATAAGGGGCAGCTAGGTGGCACAGTGGATAGAGCACCGGCCCTGGAGTCAGGAGTACCTGAGTTCAAATCTGACCTCAGACACTGTGACCCTTGGGCAAATCACTTAATCCCATTGCCATAAACAAAAATAAAAATTCAAGTGAATTGGGTATTCATCAGATTCTGAAGGATTTGTTTTTGTTTTATTTTTGCTTTGTTTTCCTTTCTCTGGATGGAGATAACATTGTGCATAGTTGATCTAATATAGTTGTCCTAGCTCCCTGAAGGGCTGAGAGGAGCTGCTTCCATCAAGGTTGATCATCTCACAATGTTGTTGTTAATGTGTGCATTTTCTCTTGGTTCTGTTTCCTTTCACTCAACATCAGAATCCTATAAATCATTCCAATGCTTCTCTAGAGTCTGGATCTATGGTTTCTTATGGAACAATAGTATTCTATAATATTCATATACCATAACTTGTTTAGCCATTCCCCAGTTGATGGGCATCCTTTAATTTCCAATTCTTTACCACTATAAAAAGATCTGCTATGCATAGTTTGGAACATGTGGGACTTATCCCATTTTTTATAATTTTGTCTGAATATAGACCTAGAATTGCAATTGCTGTGTAAAAGCGTATGAACAGTTTTATTGCTCTTTGGAATAATTCCAGAATGTTTTCCAGAATGGTCAGATCAATTCACAGCTCCACCAGCAATGCATCAATGTCCCAATCCTCCCACACAACCTCTCCAATATTGATCGTTTTCCATTTTTGTTATCTTAGCCAATCTGATAGGTGTGAGGGTGATACCTCATTGTTGTTTTGATTTGGAGCATTTTTTCATATGATTATATATAGCTTTAATTTCTTCATTTGAAAACTATCTACTCATATCCTTTGACCATTTTTTCCATTAGGGAATATGTATTTCTATTTTGTTAGACATTTCCCAATTGTATTTTAATTTGCTTATAAGTCTATGAACAGATGCTTCTGGTGAAATGTTTTAACATTTCAGTAATATGTCTGAAACACTGATAATGCTGGTCCTCAACCAGATCCTTAACAATTTGCTCTGTTATCTCAAATATATAGGTAATATTTCTCCATTTTCTATAATAAGGGAAAGTAGGAAAGCATAATTGATATCACTTTTAGAGGGTGAATTCACATACATATAACTGGAGAATATATGACTAAATTCCTCTCCTATCCCTGCTCTTTGAGAAATGACTAGAAGAAAATGTTGTCTATCCCTGGTGGAGAGCTTGAAAGATGGTCTTAGAAGGAGTAAGGCTCACTCATTGTGTCTGAGAGGTAACAAATTATCTTCTTTGACTTCCCCCAATCCCTCCATCCTTTTTTTCTTTCCTACATTCTTCATTTTTCTCTATGGACTCAGTCTTCCTGGGACTAAAAACCTTAGATAGACTCTTATTTTTCCCATTCTAACCAAGAGTTTCCCCAAACTTAGCAAGGATAATCCAGTAGTATCTTGGACTTAGACCATAAATTTTATTGCTTTATCTTAAGCTGTCTTCATTTCTATGTCCAATTTTATATATGTGAGCATTTTCTCATTACCCTTAAATCCTACTTTACGTGTATCTTTTCTGTCTGTGTGAAATGTACATAAATTACTGCTAAGGATCTTACAATTGACCAAATTGTTATTTTGATGATCTATGATTTACATATTTGTCTTCTAACTTAAATTTCCTCCAAGTGATCAAGCTATATTTTTTTATTCCAGATGTTCAGAAATGTACATTTTTGTTTTCAAAGAAATTACAATATGAACATGTGTTGTCAGGTGAAATCTGTCAAGACTCATTACCGCCAAAACTAAAATATGCTAAATTTATGAAAATCTTGAAGCATCTACAACAGAAACAACATGCCCACTCAAGTATTAGTAAAGTTCTGAAGGAGGATGTTGGCATAGAACTGGCATAGTCTCACTAACACTGGGCAGCTAATGTTAAAAAAAGATAATTACAATGCTAATTCCCTGATTATGTTACAAGGATATTCTAGGGATAAATTATGGGCTGTAATAAAAACACATTCTTGGAGGAGATGCTAGAATCTCAAAAACAATGTTACTAAAGCACAAACTCTGACAGGTCCTACCAACTGAAAAGGTTTCAAGTACAAGTTCACTGATGGACTGTATGTTTGTTATCTAGGAATCAGCGTGGCTAAGACTAGGTAGTTTCATTACTAGGTTGACCCCTAGTGTTTAATTGTTCAGATCATACCTTAAAGATGATTTCCTGATTTATAAAATGATTACAACTGTCCTACAGCAATGAAATTACAGATCTTTTGAAGTATAAGGATATATGATAATGGTATTTTAAAAATTTGTTGGAATAATTTAAAATTATTTTTTCTCCAAAAGTGTGTTTCTCTCTTCCCCTTGCCCCTTGTTCAAATAGATCAAAACCACATTTTTGCTACGTATCTGACCAGCTCTCTTTTATCTTGCTTCCCAGTGGCTGCAAGGTGGTTTAAGTTCTGCGGCAGAGATTGATGTTCAAATGAATATGAGATATGTAGGGGAAAGTATCTGACAAAAGACATGAGTTGTCTTTCCAATGAATTTGCCAAAACAAGAGAAACAAACTTAGATTCCCACCTCCCACCCCTGCCATGACAGCAATAGAACTGAGATGTGAACAACCTCAACCAGCCTGCTGATTTTTCTCTATCATGTTAAAGAAAAGAGCCTGTGTTACCTTTGAATGATTTCTTGATTGAACTGATCCCAGGGCTTATGTGTCACATATACATACATATATAACATTACATAGATATATGTATATATATATATAATGAAAAGAATTCAATATATGTTTATATATCAATATAAAAGAAGTTAATATAATCTAGAAAGTAATTATCACCCTAAAATTGCTTAAAAAGAGTGAACAGGATTCAGTATTGGGAATGAATTTTGACCCTCTATGAGACTTTAAAGTCTCATATCTCTATCTCTGATATCTTTCTTTCATTAAGATTTTAAGGTTATTTGAGTCCAGAGTCAGGGGACTATATTATACTGTCCAAAAACTATCAAAAAGGAGATTAATTAATATTAGTTAATGATAATGAAAGAATCAACTGGGTTAGTAAAAGAGCATCACTCATCATCATCACTATTAATTGACAGTTCATATGTGGTTTCTGCATTTACAAAGAGCTTTTCTCATTACAGCTGTAGAGATATTTTAATTCAAGTGTTATGTCCACTTTTGCATAGAAAGAAACTAAGTTCTAAGAGTTCTTAAGTGAATTCTTCATATTAAAGCCAGTAACCCAAATGGAATCTAAATCAAGTCCTCTTAAGCCCCAATTTCAACACTCCATCTTCTATATCTGGACCTAAAAAATCATTTAGATCAGTTTTCTTTAAAAATATTCATTAACATTTTAATTTATGGAATAAAATAAACATTTTCATAAGATAGTATAATAAAAAGATGATTGCACATGAAATTGAAAATCTATTATAATGCAACTTAATATTCTTTTTAAATATATAACAAAATTATCATGTAAATTATTTTTTTCCTTTCCCTTCTTCCTATTCTAGAGGTGGCTACCATTAGATACAGATATGTACAAAAGTATAACATATGCTATACATTCTTAAACTATAATCTGTGAACTTCTTTTGAAAAACTTCACGCTAACTATATTTGAGTGTATTTGGTTTCCTTTGTGATCCTATGTATCTATTTTATGCATTAAAAAATAACACGTCTCCCCCAGATTGCAAATGATTCCATGATATAAAACATGCAGGTTAAGAATACTGGCTGTCAAGTCTTTGCATTAAAAAACAAAACCCCAAAAAGCAAAAAAAAAAAAAAAAAAAAAAAAAAAGGAATCTTGATATGATTTGAACCCTAAAGCATGGTCAGTTATTTATTTGATTTGTTTTATAACTCTATAGAAAAAACACAGTAATGTGCTGGAGGAGTCCTGGGATGGGAAGGGGAGAGGGAAGGGGGACCTTGCCAGTTGCGGGGGGGGGGGGGGGGGCTTTGGGGTGGTTGGGTTCCATCTTGTGCTGTTTACAGTCTTTCTGAGTTCACATAAAGTACAACTCATGATATTCTCCATCTTCCCTTTTACTGTTACTATTTCTATATGTACGGGATGTATTAATATTGCACAGATTGTAGAAAAATTATATGGTTTAGTTTCAGAAGTGGAATCTCACAGAAACCTTGCTTACTTTTTACAACTGAAATATTTTACCAGACTTTTCATATTCCTGGAGCAGGCTGCTTTTTTTGAATTTGTGCTATTGACATTATTGACTATATAAATATAATTTTTCATTTGTATCATAACAAAGAATCTCAGCATGTCCATTTCTTCCCTTCTTTTCATCCTTAATAGATGCCTATTCTTAGAGTTTTGACTATCTAGCTTACTGCTATATTTTTGGTTTTGGTTTTGTTTTCTTTTATTTTGGTCTGGCCTGAGCTGGAAAGCTTTAGGAAGATATTTGAACTCTTGACTAAATAGGCAATAAGAATCCATTAAAGAAATAGGAATGGTAAATATGTTTAACTTAGTTTCATGTGACCTTAAATTTCAGATCAGATAAGGCAACAATTATCATCTCCATGTCATGTCCAAAAATAAGGATGCTTTTGTGGATAGAGAGCAAGAGAGAATCAAGTGGTTATTTCATTGACACAGGAAACTAATGGGTAAGGAAACCTATGTTTCCTCAAATGATGCAAATCTGTATCTTCCACTTAAAGTCTTAGAGAGTTATATAGGTCAACTGAGAGTTTGTGAGTTATGATAGTATATATATATATATATATATATACTATATATATATATATATATGTATAAACAATGGGATTTGAACCTGGATTTTCTTGGTTTTTGGGGGTTAAGAGATTTTTGAGTTCAGGACTAAATTTCTAATAATTTAGAGTCTGCCCCAGGCTTTCCTCATAGCCATATAATGGTTTTTTAAACAGATACTAGATGCTGCTTGTTGGGGACGATATAGATAGCACTGTTGGTTAGGTACAAATGGCACTAGGGAGCTTGGAACTGCTTTCCAACTGGGACACTGAGGAGCAGCATAGTAGCAGAGTGGATAGAGTATAATAGACTCAGCATCAGAAGACCTAAATTTTGGTACTACCTCAAACACTCCTTAACTGTGTGGTCATTAACAAATCACAACCTCTCTGTGCTCAGTTTCTTCTTGTTTAATATGTGGGTAACGATAGTACCTATATCACAGGGCTATTGTGATGATCAAATGAGTGATGTATTTGGCAAACCCTAAAGTGTTTTATAAATGGTAACTATTATTATTTTAAAGAAGACATTTTCCAATTATTATATTCTTATAGTTTTATCTTAGGAATTCTTTTTTACATCATTAACATTTCCTTAGTCCAGTTAAGAAACACTCATTTTCAAAATACCTCAGTGTGAATTGTCATCTGGAATCAAATCTTAGGTTTTTGAAGTTCATGTGGGAGGCAGCTCGTTTCTCTTTAGGATTTTTCTGATCATGAGGAAATTTCCCCTGATATCAGGCTTAAATTTTTCAAGTTTAAAATTCCTTCCTTCCTTTGTTCCTTGTTCTGCTCTCTGAGACCGAGCTATATATGTTAAATCTATCTTTTATGTGATGGGTCCTTCTTAAACCCATTGTTGTTGCATTTATTATTGAGATGCTCTTTTGGGTGAAGCAATAATCATGATCATGATTAATGTCATTTGGAATCTTTGTTCATTCTTCATATGAAAGAAATAACCTCTTTTCTTTCCATCCTTTCACTACTCCTTCACTAAGGGTACATTGAAATATTGGGCACCATTATGTTCTTTTGCCTGCCATAGTCAACTTCAGACCAGGAGTGGATAAATGGTGATGTGACACCCAAGTATACAGTCTTGTTTTATCACTGCAAAGGTGTAATGTAATTAATTTCCAATTACTTTTCCTTCCAACAAGCCAATGTTGATAATACTAATGACCTGTATTTATAGATGGTAGCTATACAGTTTTCAAAACACTTTTATCTATTCTGTGAAATAGCTTATATAGGTATCATTTATAACCATTTTGTTGATTGATGATGATGATGATGATGATATTTGATCTTCCTTCTTGAAGAAGACCATGACATCAGGAAAGTGATACCATGGCTAGTACATGAATTGGATCTGAGTAAGGGGATTCTATGCTAAGTCACCGGCTTTACTTTCTCCTCCAGACTCATATGAGTCCAGTGGCCAGTTATGAATCAGGATGACTGGAGATGATTCTGGATGTAAGACAATCAGGGCTAAGAGACTTTTCAAGAGTCAAGTGTCCAAGGCAGGAGTGCAGTTCCTATCCTTAACTCCCAGGCCAGTGCTCTATTCACTGTGCCACTTAGCTGCCTTTTATAGATGAGAAAACTGAGGTTCACTGAGAGTCCCATGAATGGACTCCTGCCACCTACCCTCTCAAAGCTCCAAGGCCAGGCAAACTCTCAGAAACTATTAGCTGCATAAGTACTAACCTGCATTCATGGAGTTTTCTCATCTAGAAGTTCCCTATCAAAAAAATCACAGTTCTAGTCCTTAACACTTTATTCCATTTCTTTTCTATTTTTTAAATTTATGGAATAAAACAAAACATTTCCATTACATAGCATAATAAAAAGGTGATTGCACATGAAACTGCAAATCTGCTATGTACATCTTGCTATTTTTTTAAATATACAACAGAATTATTATTAAATTTATTTTTTCTACTTTCCCTTCCACCACCCTAGATATGGCTATTATTGAATAAAATAATATACATATTAATATATTCATGTATGTAAAATTATTCTATATATATACTTCTATTTATCAGGGCTTCTTTTTTTTCCTGTGGATGGATTTGAAGTCTTCTTGTTGTGTCGGCTGCACAGCCACACAGTTCACTAGTTCCATCTTGCCCTCTTCAACAATAGTATCTTGACTTTTTCCCCCTATAAATATCTCAATCCTGTCTCTTAGTCTAAGGATCTCTGTTATGAAGTTATCAAGCTGTCATAGTTGGTCAGATTCGTGATCCATATAGTTGATTATTCTGTCACCAAGAGACCTCAAGGATGTCTGTGGGAAGGTTGGCTTCACAGATTCACAAGGTCTTCAAGTTAAAAACATCTGAGATTACTTAGTCCAACCTCCTGCCCAACAAAGGGATACTCCTCTACTACATGCTTGGTTTCCCCGATCTCAAGTTTAAAGATGAATTATTGCCAAGCTTCTTGTGGTTTTCCCCCATTTACTACTGTGTTTAAGTCTTATGATTGCATCCATAATCATCTCAAAAATTCACTTAAAAGGGCTGGTGAAAATGTCATTTGACCACAGACTATGTTTTCCTCTAATCCTCTTGATTCCATTTTTCAAGTGTCTATAGCATCGCGAATAAAGCAGTCATCTAGAAAATTTAGGTTTTGAAGCCTTATTCAGGAAAGTAAATGCTAAATTACATTGAACTAATTAGCTGAAAAATTGCTCAACTGTCCACTGCATCCTTCATAGACATGGTCTCAGCAGGAGGAAAAAAATAGGGAAGATTCTCTTCTACAGCTTTCAATCCTCTACCCATTCCAATGCAAACACCCTCAGTTTTCAAGGTGAAGAAATTTCTAAAACACAGGTATAATTATGTCATCTCTTGTTTAATAAGCTCCAGTGGCTACCTATCATCATTAAGATTAAGTACAAAGCTTTTATAACCTTGCTCTACAATTCTGGTTTTATTATACAATACTCTCCTTAACCCACAGTGAAGTTAGGTCTAGTCTGATCTTGTTTTCCCTTGCACACTACATTCCACCTCTCTTTGCCATACTTCTGCATGAACCTGCTCTCCCACACCTGGAAGGCACTCTCTCCTCAGTCCCACCAACTTGAAATCCCAGTTCAAGCTTCACATTCTGCCAGGGAGACAACCATATACTCTAATGTCTACATGTTCTCTCTCCTTGACATCACTTTGTACCTATTTTGTACAGCTCTGGTATATTAGAGGCAGTATTGACTAGATGATAGACTCAGTTTGGAAACCAGGATGACCTATCTTCAAGTCAAGTCTCCCATACATATTGGCTAGACAAATCATTCAACCACTCAGGGCTCTTGATAACTTTAAGATTATATCCATAGAAGAAAGCATTAATTTAGGGACCTCCCTATACTAGGGGTCAGGCAACTATGGCCAATAGATTCAAACCAGTTCACTTTTCTATAGCTTTCAATGTTTAAATGTAAAATTATTCTTAGTTTGTGGGCCATATATAAATAGGAGGTGACCTGGATTTTGATTAACAGGTTGTCATTTTCCAAACCATGTCCAAACCAATTACAGTACAGACCCAGACTCTAGTCTTATATAGTGAATATACTTATATTTACACACACTGTGTATAAGCTTCTAGGAAAGCAATGAATATTTCATTTTTGCTTTTATATCACCAGTTCTTAGAACTTTTTGGTGCATTTTTGTTATTGTTCAGTGGTTTCTGTCTCATCTCACTCCATGACTCCATTTAGAGTTTTCTTGGCAAAGATACTAGACTAATTTGCTATTTCCTACTCAATTTATTTTATAAATGAGGAAACTGAGGCAAGGGTTGTTCAGTGATTTGTCCATGGTTACAGGGTTAGTATCTGAGGTAAGATTTTCATTCCTATCTTCTGACTCCATGCTCTATCCACAGCTGCCCCATTTTAATAACTGCTTCTTTTATCGACCAATTCATGTTTCCTCATGTTGTTTTTTTAAATTATATTGAAACTTATTGCTAGGTATGATAGCTATATACTTAGCATATGCTTTCTTTATTCATTGAAAAGTGATAGCAGAAAAGGAAACATTCTGCTTGCTCACAAATAAAGATCAGTAATTTGGGCACAAAAATCATCCTTTATGCAGTAATTGTTTTGATAGGATATACACTCATCTAGGTTAGTCAGTAAATAAATCCATGCAAAGAACTCACCATCATTCCTCAGTATTAAAGGTGTAGGCGGGCCTAGAACTTTGTGGTTTGTGACCATGTTAGTCACTACACAGGTATAATTCCCAACATCTGATTTTTCCACTTTGGCAATATATAAGTTTCCAGTCTCTTGAGAAACAAAGCGTCTGTTATCTTGGTATGATGGGTATTCATTGAAGATCCAAGCATAGCTCAGTTCTAAAAAAAAATGGGTATTATCATTACAAACATGATTCTTGGTACTGGAAACTCTCACTTGTGGAGAAACAATCAAGATAGAATTTCTAGGTTACTTTAGAAAAAATAGACCTTTAAATCAATCATCCACATAAGCTTCAAAAGAAACATCAGCACACTAAATTATTTAGACAACCCTTCAGTTTTCCCAGATATGAAGCTATAACTAGTATTAGTACTTTTATTCGGGGTATTGAATTAATTTGTTATTTTTTTCTTTTCTAAATTCAGGGTATTGCATTTGTTTGTTTTTTTATTCATTTTTAATGACTCCAAATATTTTCCCCAATTACATGAAAACATAGTTTTCAACTTTCATCCTTTTTCAAACCTTTGAGTTCCACATTTTTCTATCACCTTCTCTTCCCTTTCCCTCCCCATGGCAGCAAACATTGATATAGGTTTTGCATGTACAATCCTTTTTTTAAACATATTTCCATATTAGTTCCAAGAACAAGAACTAAGGGGAAAAACATGAAGAAAAATGCAGCATAAAGGAAATTTTAAAAAAGTGAACATAGTATGCTTTGCTCTGTATTCAGACTTCATAGTTTTTGCTCTGGATGTGGATGCCATTTTTTCTTGACAGGTGTCTCAGGATTATCCTTGATAACTGAACTGCTGAGAGGAACTACATCTATCATAGTTGATCATTACACAATGTTGTTGGTGTATACAGTGTTCTCCTGGTTTTGCTTGCCTCATTCAACATCAGTTCATGCAAGTCTTTCCAGTCTTTTCTGAAGTCCCATCCCTCATGATTTCCTATGTTACAATAGTACTAACAATCATATACCATGGTTTGTTAAGGCATTCCCACAATTTCTAATTCTCTGCCATCCCAAAAAGAGCTGGTTGTATCCCCAGAACTTAGCTTAGTATTTGTCCTATAATACATTTCATTTGTTCATTTTGGTACAGAATGTGGATGGGGGGGGGAGAAGAACACTTCAAATGGAAAGAGTAATACTAGGGGTGGCTAGGTGGCACAGTGGATAGAGCACTGACCCTGGAGTTAGGAGCAGCTGAGTTCAAATCCATCCTCAGAAACTTAATAATTACCTAGCCGTGTGGCCTCGGGCAAGCCATTTAACCCCACTGCCTTGCAAAAAACAAAAAACAAAAGAAAAGAGTAATACTATATATCCCAGTTGTATAAAGAAGAATCAAATGACATTATAAACATTCACATACATACACACGTTAATGTACATATATATGTACCACAGTATACATATATGTACATATATATGTATGACATTTATATGTTTACAATGTCAAAATGAGCTAGATAGGTAAAGATAGAAACTGGACCTATAGTTTCACTGCAAAAGGGGAGCTCCATGTACTGATGTAGGACAAAGTCTTCTCTACAACATGATATATTATTGTGTCACACCCAAATAATATTGGATATTTTAGGGTTGCATATTGCCAGAGAAAACTACAATTATATGATGTAGGTTATGTTGCATTTGTATTTTTTAATTGATATTTTATTTTTCCAAATACATGTTGTGAAAGTTTTTCAACATTCATCCAGGTGCCTATGTATATTTTTAAGTTACCCTCCCTTCCTCTCTTCAGTGGCAAACAGTCAGGTTAATATTGAACACATACATTTGTGTTAAACATGTTTACAGATTAGCCATTTTCAGTATGAGGAATTAGGATTAAGGGAAAGAAATACATAAAACATATTTTTAAAAAAATGAATAAGGGGCGGCTAGGTGGCACAGTGGATAGAGCACCGGCCCTGGAGTCAGGAGTACCTGAGTTCAAATCTGACCTCAGACACTGTGACCTTGGGCAAATCACTTAATCCATTGCCATAAACAAAAATAAAAATTCAAGTGAATTGGGTATTCATCAGATTCTGAAGGATTTGTTTTTGTTTTATTTTGCTTTGTTTTCCTTTCTCTGGATGGAGATAACATTGTGCATAGTTGATCTAATATAGTTGTCCTAGCTCCCTGAAGGGCTGAGAGGAGCTGCTTCCATCAAGGTTGATCATCTCACAATGTTGTTGTTAATGTGTGCATTTTCTCTTGGTTCTGTTCCTTTCACTCAACATCAGATCCTATAAATCATTCCATGCTTCTCTAGAGTCTGGATCTATGGTTTCTTATGGAACAATAGTATTCTATAATATTCATATACCATAACTTGTTTAGCCATTCCCCAGTTGATGGGCATCCCTTTAATTTCCAATTCTTTACCACTATAAAAAAGATCTGCTATGCATAGTTTGGAACATGTGGGACTTATCCCATTTTTTATAATTTTGTCTGAATATAGACCTAGAATTGCAATTGCTGTGTAAAAGCGTATGAACAGTTTTATTGCTCTTTGGGAATAATTCCAGAATGTTTTCCAGAATGGTCAGATCAATTCACAGCTCCACCAGCAATGCATCAATGTCCCAATCCTCCTACAACCTCTCCAATATTGATCGTTTTCCATTTTTGTTATCTTAGCCAATCTGATAGGTGTGAGGTGATACCTCATTGTTGTTTTGATTTGGAGCATTTTTTCATATGATTATATATAGCTTTAATTTCTTCATTTGAAAACTATCTACTCATATCCTTTTGACCATTTTTTCCATTAGGGAATATGTATTTCTATTTTGTTAGACATTTCCCAATTGTATTTTAATTTGCTTATAAGTCTATGAACAGATGCTTCTGGTGAAATGTTTTAACATTTCAGTAATATGTCTGAAACACTGATAATGCTGGTCCTCAACCAGATCCTTAACAATTTGCTCTGTTATCTCAAATATATAGGTAATATTTCTCCATTTTCTATAATAAGGGAAAGTAGGAAAGCATAATTGATATCACTTTTAGAGGGTGAATTCACATACATATAAACTGGAGAATATATGACTAAATTCCTCTCCTATCCCTGCTCTTTGAGAAATGACTACTAGAAGAAATGTTGTCTATCCCTGGTGGAGAGCTTGAAGATGGTCTTAGAAGGAGTAAGGCTCACTCATTGTGTCTGAGAGAGTAACAAATATCTTCTTTTGACTTCCCCAATCCTCCATCCTTTTTTTTCTTTCCTACATTCTTCATTTTTCTCTATGGACTCAGTCTTCCTGGGGACTAAAAACCTTAGATAGACTCTTATTTTCCCATTCTAACCAAGAGTTTCCCCAAACTTAGCAAGGATAATCCAGTAGTATCTTGGACTTAGACCATAAATTTTATTGCCTTATCTTAAGCTGTCTTCATTTCTATGTCCAATTTTATATATGTGAGCATTTTCTCATTACCCTTAAATCCTACTTTACGTGTATCTTTTCTGTCTTTGTGAAATGTATATAAATTACTGCTAAGGATCTTACAATTGACCAAATTGTTATTTTGATGATCTATGATTTACATATTTGTCTTCTAACTTAAATTTCCTCCAAGTGATCAAGCTATATTTTTTTTATTCCAGATGTTCAGAAATGTACATTTTTGTTTTCAAAGAAATTACAATATGAACATGTGTTGTCAGGTGAAATCTGTCAAGACTCATTACTGCCAAAACTAAAATTATGCTAAATTTATGAAAATCTTGAAGCATCTACAACAGAAACAACATGCCCACTCAAGTATTAGTAAAGTTCTGAAGGAGGACAATTGCACATATTAACTGGGTACATGGATAAAATACATCTAGATAAGTTAATTAAATCACCTCTATCCCTTGGTAAATAGGATTTACCCATTTACCCATTTATTGATGGGAGACAGTGATTAAGAGGAATGATCATAAAATCTGGGGTCAAAGAACATGAGTTCAGATTTTATTTTGATTTGTGTGGTCTTGGGCAAGTCAACATGTGTTTGCCTTTCATTTTGTCCCTGGCTTTTAGCATAGTGTCTGCTGTGTAATGTTTGGGGATTAACTTAATTTACCTAGTTTCCACAAAATAAGGGGATTTTATATTTGAGTTCCCTTTCAAATACAGAATTACCCCATAAAGCAAACAGTAGAACACATGGGGTAGCATGTGGGAAATAGCACTATTTTCATTTTGGGTCTCTTGTCTGATTTCCTTTAGTTCTTGCTTCTTTGGGATTACTATGTCCAGGACTGGAACACTTTTGGTTGTAAATTAAAAAAAAAAAACCTATCACAATGGCAGCACCTTTAACCAGCCAAGGGAATTTAGCTCATTAAGCTGTAGCTTGTACATTCTAAAGTGACATGCTGAAATAATTAGCAGGATAATTCAAACCAAACATCACCTTCCATTGATCATCTTAAAACCAAATGGGGGGATTAGAGGTGTAAATTATCAAGGGGATTGCATCAGTCCTCCTCTTGTTTGACCTGTATAGATCTAGTCAAGTCCATAAGCATTTAGATAGTGTTTACCATTTGCCCAGCCACTGTGTTAAATGCTGATGGTAACAGTATAATCTCTAATGTCAATGATCTTAATTCTAATGGGGGAGATAACGTGTAAACAAACTAGGTAGAGGCAAGATATACTTGAGTAAAAAGAAAGGATTCATGGAGGGAAAGACACTAGCATCTAAGAGGATGGGAAAAACCTACAGGAGTAGGTGAGACATTAATTGAGTGTTAAAAGAAGCCAGGGGCAGCTAGGTGGTGCAATGGATAGAGTACTGGCCCTGGACTGGGTTCCAGTCAAGCCTTAGACATTTGACACTTTCAAGATGTGTGATCTTGGGCAAGCCACTTAATCCTAATTGCCTTCCATTCAGGGCCATCTTCAGGAGTCCTGATTTATATCTGGACATGACCCAGATGACTCTGGAGGAGAAAGTCAGGATGGTGACTTAGCACATAACACCCCCCCCCACCCCATACACACACTTAAATCCAATTCATGAGTTTGTCATGGTATCACCTCCCTGGTACCCATGGTATTTTCTGAAAATGAATGATAAACAATTAGAGAGAGAGAGAGAGAGAGAGAGAGAGAGAGAGAGAGAGAGAGAGAGAGAGAGAGAGAGAGAGAGAGAGAGAGAGAGAGAGAGATCCAGGTATGAGGGACAAGCTGTGCAAAATCACAGAAAAGGGAGATAGAATGTGGTATTAAATGAACTGAAAGTAAGTTAGTGTTTCTGGAATGTATGGTATGTGGAAGAAAATATAAGAAAAATAGAAAAATATAAAGGAAGCATTTTAAATGCCATCAAAGGAATTTCTGTCAGCAGATCTTTACTCCAAATACTAGAAATATGCTTCTAGAAACTGTTACCTGTTGTTACCAAGTTATAGATTAAAAAAAGAAAAACAAAAACATAAATCACCTTTGTTATACAAACTCCATCCTCCTCTGTCACAATTAATATGTTCCCATTTTCCTCTCTCCCATAGCCAAAAACTAATTAAATATCCTATTTTGTGCTTAGTAACCTAGTTTGATTTTGAGTTTTATGTACTGTAACTTAAATGGAAAAGGCATATTATAGATTTTCCCCATGAAACTCATATAGAAATTAGGAATGAATGGGGTATTAATTGCTGAAAGATGAGATTCTTAGTTTGCTAATTTTGTGATAAAATATTCTAATGAAAGTCATTTGTCACATCTGTGAAGATAAACTGGACAAGTCAATATAAATTAACAAACCAAGTGGAAAAAAAAGTCATGAAACCTTTTGTTAGTAAAAGGATGTCATAGTGACTTGACCATTTGTATGTGGCTAAATTTTTCTTCCTTTATCTTTTTGATACCACAGGTCCTGCGGTGGCATCTCTCATCAACTGCATCTTGATGCATCAAAGTCAATATTTCATTATATTGCTATGACCTGACATGCTGAAATGGAAAATACCACTGAACAGATGTCTTGGTGCAAAGGCATTTGGAGGAAGAGCTGTGTTTTAAAATGATTACTTACAAAGTGCCAGTGGAGCACATCTTTAGAAACAGTCTATTAATACTTGAGGCCTAAAGGGAGTGTGCCACTTCTTACAAAATTGGTAGCTTGCCTCCTTTTCTCTTTAACTCGACAAGGTTCTTCTGAGTTGGAAGGTACTTATTTAAATTGAAGATGTATAATAAATACTATATTTCATTACAAATAAGTACGGCGAGCCATTTGGCCTTGATGACCTTGAAGTAGTAGACTTACTTAGCTTACTAAGCTAAGAGCATCCTTAATAGATGCCTATTCTTAGAGTTTGACTATCTAGCTTACTGCTATATTTTTGGTTTTGGTTTTGTTTTCTTTTATTTTGGTCTGGCCTGAGCTGGAAAGCTTTAGGAAGATATTTGAACTCTTGACTAAATAGGCAATAAGAATCCATTAAAGAAATAGGAATGGTAAATATGTTAACTTAGTTTCATGTGACCTTAAATTTCAGATCAGATAAGGCAACATTATCATCTCCATGTCATGTCCAAAAATAAGGATGCTTTTGTGGATAGAGAGCAAGAGAGAATCAAGTGGTTATTTCATTGACACAGGAAACTAATGGGTAAGGAAACCTATGTTTCCTCAAATGATGCAAATCTGTATCTTCCACTTAAAGTCTTAGAGGAGTTATATAGGTCAACTGAGAGTTTGTGAGTTATGATAGTATATATATATATATATATATATATATATATATATATATATATGTATAAACAATGGGATTTGAACCTGGATTTTCTTGGTTTTTGGGGGTTAAGAGATTTTTGAGTTCAGGACTAAATTTCTAATAATTTAGAGTCTGCCCCAGGCTTTCCTCATAGCATATAATGGTTTTTAAACAGATACTAGATGCTGCTTGTTGGGGACGATATAGATAGCACTGTTGGTTAGGTACAAATGGCACTAGGGAGCTTTGGAACTGCTTTCCAACTGGGACACTGAGGAGCAGCATAGTAGCAGAGTGGATAGAGTATAATAGACTCAGCATCAGAAGACCTAAATTTTGGTACTACCTCAAACACTCCTTAACTGTGTGGTCATTAACAAATCACAACCTCTCTGTGCTCAGTTTCTTCTTGTTTAATATGTGGGTAACGATAGTACCTATATCACAGGGCTATTGTGATGATCAAATGAGTGATGTATTTGGCAAACCCTAAAGTGTTTTATAAATGGTAACTATTATTATTTTAAAGAAGACATTTTCCAATTATTATATTCTTATAGTTTTATCTTAGGAATTCTTTTTTACATCATTAACATTTCTTAGTCCAGTTAAGAAACACTCATTTTCAAAATACCTCAGTGTGAATTGTCATCTGGAATCAAATCTTAGGTTTTGAAGTTCATGTGGGAGGCAGCTCGTTTCTCTTTAGGATTTTTCTGATCATGAGGAAATTTCCCCTGATATCAGGCTTAAATTTTTCAAGTTTAAAATTCCTTCCTTCCTTTGTTCCTTGTTCTGCTCTCTGAGACCGAGCTATATATGTTAAATCTATCTTTTATGTGATGGGTCCTTCTTAAACCCATTGTTGTTGCATTTATTATTGAGATGCTCTTTTGGGTGAAGCAATAATCATGATCATGATTAATGTCATTTGGAATCTTTGTTCATTCTTCATATGAAAGAAATAACCTCTTTTCTTCCATCCTTCACTACTCCTTCACTAAGGGTACATTGAAATATTGGGCACCATTATGTTCTTTTGCCTGCCATAGTCAACTTCAGACCAGGAGTGGATAAATGGTGATGTGACACCCAAGTATACAGTCTTGTTTTATCACTGCAAAGGTGTAATGTAATTAATTTCCAATTACTTTTCCTTCCAACAAGCCAATGTTGATAATACTAATGACCTGTATTTATAGATGGTAGCTATACAGTTTTCAAAACACTTTTATCTATTCTGTGAAATAGCTTATATAGGTATCATTTATAACCATTTTGTTGATGATGATGATGATGATGATGATATTTGATCTTCCTTCTTGAAGAAGACCATGACATCAGGAAAGTGATACCATGGCTAGTACATGAATTGGATCTGAGTAAGGGGATTCTATGCTAAGTCACCGGCTTTACTTTCTCCTCCAGACTCATATGAGTCCAGTGGCCAGTTATGAATCAGGATGACTGGAGATGATTCTGGATGTAAGACAATCAGGGCTAAGAGACTTTTCCAAGAGTCAAGTGTCCAAGGCAGGAGTGCAGTTCCTATCCTTAACTCCCAGGCCAGTGCTCTATTCACTGTGCCACTTAGCTGCCTTTTATAGATGAGAAAACTGAGGTTCACTGAGAGTCCCATGAATGGACTCCTGCCACCTACCCTCTCAAAGCTCCAAGGCCAGGCAACTCTCAGAAACTATTAGCTGCATAAGTACTAACCTGCATTCATGGAGTTTTCTCATCTAGAAGTTCCCTATCAAAAAAATCACAGTTCTAGTCCTTAACACTTTATTCCATTTCTTTCCTATTTTTTAAATTTATGGAATAAAACAAACATTTCCATTACATAGCATAATAAAAAGGTGATTGCACATGAAACTGCAAATCTGCTATGTACATCTTGCTATTTTTTTAAATATACAACAGAATTATTATTAAATTTGTTTTTTCTACTTTCCCTTCCACCCACCCTAGATATGGCTATTATTGAATAAAATAATATACATATTAATATATTCATGTATGTAAAATTATTCTATATATATACTTCTATTTATCAGGGCTTCTTTTTTTCCTGTGGATGGATTTGAAGTCTTCTTGTTGTGTCGGCTGCACAGCCACACAGTTCACTAGTTCCATCTTGCCCTCTTCAACAATAGTATCTTGACTTTTTCCCCCTATAAATATCTCAATCCTGTCTCTTAGTCTAAGGATCTCTGTTATGAAGTTATCAAGCTGTCATAGTTGGTCAGATTCGTGATCCATATAGTTGATTATTCTGTCACCAAGAGACCTCAAGGGATGTCTGTGGGAAGGTTGGCTTCACAGATTCACAAGGTCTTCAAGTTAAAAACATCTGAGATTACTTAGTCCAACCTCCTGCCCAACAAAGGGATACTCCTCTACTACATGCTTGGTTTCCCCGATCTCAAGTTTAAAGATGAATTATTGCCAAGCTTCTTGTGGTTTTCCCCCATTTACTACTGTGTTTAAGTCTTATGATTGCATCCATAATCATCTCAAAAATTCACTTAAAAGGGCTGGTGAAAATGTCATTTGACCACAGACTATGTTTTCCTCTAATCCTCTTGATTCCATTTTTCAAGTGTCTATAGCATCGCGAATAAAGCAGTCATCTAGAAAATTTAGGTTTTGAAGCCTTATTCAGGAAAGTAAATGCTAAATTACATTGAACTAATTAGCTGAA
Organism: Macrotis lagotis; assembly: GCF_037893015.1. NCBI lineage: Eukaryota > Metazoa > Chordata > Mammalia > Peramelemorphia > Peramelidae > Macrotis > Macrotis lagotis. The sequence continues at coordinate 152,202,051 of NC_133665.1, forward strand.
AAATTGCTCAACTGTCCACTGCATCCTTCATAGACATGGTCTCAGCAGGAGGAAAAAAATAGGGAAGATTCTCTTCTACAGCTTTCAATCCTCTACCCATTCCAATGCAAACACCCTCAGTTTTCAAGGTGAAGAAATTTCTAAAACACAGGTATAATTATGTCATCTCTTGTTTAATAAGCTCCAGTGGCTACCTATCATCATTAAGATTAAGTACAAAGCTTTTATAACCTGCTCTACAATTCTGGTTTTATTATACAATACTCTCCTTAACCCACAGTGAAGTTAGGTCTAGTCTGATCTTGTTTTCCCTTGCACACTACATTCCACCTCTCTTTGCCATACTTCTGCATGAACCTGCTCTCCCACACCTGGAAGGCACTCTCTCCTCAGTCCCACCAACTTGAAATCCCAGTTCAAGCTTCACATTCTGCCAGGGAGACAACCATATACTCTAATGTCTACATGTTCTCTCTCCTTGACATCACTTTGTACCTATTTTGTACAGCTCTGGTATATTAGAGGCAGTATTGACTAGATGATAGACTCAGTTTGGAAACCAGGATGACCTATCTTCAAGTCAAGTCTCCCATACATATTGGCTAGACAAATCATTCAACCACTCAGGGCTCTTGATAACTTTAAGATTATATCCATAGAAGAAAGCATTAATTTAGGGACCTCCCTATACTAGGGGTCAGGCAACTATGGCCAATAGATCAAACCAGTTCACTTTTCTATAGCTTTCAATGTTTAAATGTAAAATTATTCTTAGTTTGTGGGCCATATATAAATAGGAGGTGACCTGGATTTTGATTAACAGGTTGTCATTTTCCAAACCATGTCCAAAACCAATTACAGTACAGACCCAGACTCTAGTCTTATATAGTGAATATACTTATATTTACACACACTGTGTATAAGCTTCTAGGAAAGCAATGAATATTTCATTTTTGCTTTTATATCACCAGTTCTTAGAACTTTTGGTGCATTTTTGTTATTGTTCAGTGGTTTCTGTCTCATCTCACTCCATGACTCCATTTAGAGTTTTCTTGGCAAAGATACTAGACTAATTTGCTATTTCCTACTCAATTTATTTTATAAATGAGGAAACTGAGGCAAGGGTTGTTCAGTGATTTGTCCATGGTTACAGGGTTAGTATCTGAGGTAAGATTTTCATTCCTATCTTTCTGACTCCATGCTCTATCCACAGCTGCCCCATTTTAATAACTGCTTCTTTTATCGACCAATTCATGTTTCCTCATGTTGTTTTTTTAAATTATATTGAAACTTATTGCTAGGTATGATAGCTATATACTTAGCATATGCTTTCTTTATTCATTGAAAAGTGATAGCAGAAAAGGAAACATTCTGCTTGCTCACAAATAAAGATCAGTAATTTGGGCACAAAAATCATCCTTTATGCAGTAATTGTTTTGATAGGATATACACTCATCTAGGTTAGTCAGTAAATAAATCCATGCAAAGAACTCACCATCATTCCTCAGTATTAAAGGTGTAGGCGGGCCTAGAACTTTGTGGTTTGTGACCATGTTAGTCACTACACAGGTATAATTCCCAACATCTGATTTTTCCACTTTGGCAATATATAAGTTTCCAGTCTCTTGAGAAACAAAGCGTCTGTTATCTTGGTATGATGGGTATTCATTGAAGATCCAAGCATAGCTCAGTTCTAAAAAAAAATGGGTATTATCATTACAAACATGATTCTTGGTACTGGAAACTCTCACTTGTGGAGAAACAATCAAGATAGAATTCTAGGTTACTTTAGAAAAATAGACCTTTAAATCAATCATCCACATAAGCTTCAAAAAGAAACATCAGCACACTAAATTATTTAGACAACCCTTCAGTTTCCCAGATATGAAGCTATAACTAGTATTAGTACTTTTATTCGGGGTATTGAATTAATTTGTTATTTTTTTCTTTTCTAAATTCAGGGTATTGCATTTGTTTGTTTTTTTATTCATTTTTAATGACTCCAAATATTTTCCCCAATTACATGAAAACATAGTTTTCAACTTTCATCCTTTTTCAAACCTTTGAGTTCCACATTTTTCTATCACCTTCTCTTCCCTTTCCCTCCCCATGGCAGCAAACATTGATATAGGTTTTGCATGTACAATCCTTTTTTTAAACATATTTCCATATTAGTTCCAAGAACAAGAACTAAGGGGAAAAACATGAAGAAAAATGCAGCATAAAGGAAATTTTAAAAAGTGAACATAGTATGCTTTGCTCTGTATTCAGACTTCATAGTTTTTGCTCTGGATGTGGATGCCATTTTTCTTGACAGGTGTCTCAGGATTATCCTTGATAACTGAACTGCTGAGAGGAACTACATCTATCATAGTTGATCATTACACAATGTTGTTGGTGTATACAGTGTTCTCCTGGTTTTGCTTGCCTCATTCAACATCAGTTCATGCAAGTCTTTCCAGTCTTTTCTGAAGTCCCATCCCTCATGATTTCCTATGTTACAATAGTACTAACAATCATATACCATGGTTTGTTAAGGCATTCCCACAATTTCTAATTCTCTGCCATCCCAAAAAGAGCTGGTTGTATCCCCAGAACTTAGCTTAGTATTTGTCCTATAATACATTTCATTTGTTCATTTTGGTACAGAATGTGGATGGGGGGGGAGAAACACTTCAAATGGAAAGAGTAATACTAGGGGTGGCTAGGTGGCACAGTGGATAGAGCACTGACCCTGGAGTTAGGAGCAGCTGAGTTCAAATCCATCCTCAGAAACTTAATAATTACCTAGCCGTGTGGCCTCGGGCAAGCCATTTAACCCCACTGCCTTGCAAAAAACAAAAAACAAAAGAAAAGAGTAATACTATATATCCCCAGTTGTATAAAGAAGAATCAAATGACATTATAAACATTCACATACATACACACGTTAATGTACATATATATGTACACATATACATATATGTACATATATATGTATGACATTTATATGTTTACAATGTCAAAATGAGCTAGATAGGTAAAGATAGAAACTGGACCTATAGTTTCACTGCAAAAGGGAGCTCCATGTACTGATGTAGGACAAAGTCTTCTCTACAACATGATATATTATTGTGTCACACCCAAATAATATTGGATATTTTAGGGTTGCATATTGCCAGAGAAAACTACAATTATATGATGTAGGTTATGTTGCATTTGTATTTTTTAATTGATATTTTATTTTTCCAAATACATGTTGTGAAAGTTTTTCAACATTCATCCAGGTGCCTATGTATATTTTTAAGTTACCCTCCCTTCCTCTCTTCAGTGGCAAACAGTCAGGTTAATATTGAACACATACATTTGTGTTAAACATGTTTACAGATTAGCCATTTTCAGTATGAGGAATTAGGATTAAGGGAAAGAAATACATAAAACATATTTTTAAAAAAATGAATAAGGGGCGGCTAGGTGGCACAGTGGATAGAGCACCGGCCCTGGAGTCAGGAGTACCTGAGTTCAAATCTGACCTCAGACACTGTGACCTTGGGCAAATCACTTAATCCCATTGCCATAAACAAAAATAAAAATTCAAGTGAATTGGGTATTCATCAGATTCTGAAGGATTTGTTTTTGTTTTATTTTGCTTTGTTTTCCTTTCTCTGGATGGAGATAACATTGTGCATAGTTGATCTAATATAGTTGTCCTAGCTCCCTGAAGGGCTGAGAGGAGCTGCTTCCATCAAGGTTGATCATCTCACAATGTTGTTGTTAATGTGTGCATTTTCTCTTGGTTCTGTTCCTTTCACTCAACATCAGATCCTATAAATCATTCCATGCTTCTCTAGAGTCTGGATCTATGGTTTCTTATGGAACAATAGTATTCTATAATATTCATATACCATAACTTGTTTAGCCATTCCCCAGTTGATGGGCATCCCTTTAATTTCCAATTCTTTACCACTATAAAAAGATCTGCTATGCATAGTTTGGAACATGTGGGACTTATCCCATTTTTTATAATTTTGTCTGAATATAGACCTAGAATTGCAATTGCTGTGTAAAAGCGTATGAACAGTTTTATTGCTCTTTGGGAATAATTCCAGAATGTTTTCCAGAATGGTCAGATCAATTCACAGCTCCACCAGCAATGCATCAATGTCCCAATCCTCCTACAACCTCTCCAATATTGATCGTTTTCCATTTTTGTTATCTTAGCCAATCTGATAGGTGTGAGGTGATACCTCATTGTTGTTTTGATTTGGAGCATTTTTTCATATGATTATATATAGCTTTAATTTCTTCATTTGAAAACTATCTACTCATATCCTTTGACCATTTTTTCCATTAGGGAATATGTATTTCTATTTTGTTAGACATTTCCCAATTGTATTTTAATTTGCTTATAAGTCTATGAACAGATGCTTCTGGTGAAATGTTTTAACATTTCAGTAATATGTCTGAAACACTGATAATGCTGGTCCTCAACCAGATCCTTAACAATTTGCTCTGTTATCTCAAATATATAGGTAATATTTCTCCATTTTCTATAATAAGGGAAAGTAGGAAGCATAATTGATATCACTTTTAGAGGGTGAATTCACATACATATAACTGGAGAATATATGACTAAATTCCTCTCCTATCCCTGCTCTTTGAGAAATGACTAGAAGAAATGTTGTCTATCCCTGGTGGAGAGCTTGAAGATGGTCTTAGAAGGAGTAAGGCTCACTCATTGTGTCTGAGAGGTAACAAATTATCTTCTTTTGACTTCCCCCAATCCTCCATCCTTTTTTTCTTTCCTACATTCTTCATTTTTCTCTATGGACTCAGTCTTCCTGGGGACTAAAAACCTTAGATAGACTCTTATTTTCCCATTCTAACCAAGAGTTTCCCCAAACTTAGCAAGGATAATCCAGTAGTATCTTGGACTTAGACCATAAATTTTATTGCCTTATCTTAAGCTGTCTTCATTTCTATGTCCAATTTTATATATGTGAGCATTTTCTCATTACCCTTAAATCCTACTTTACGTGTATCTTTTCTGTCTTTGTGAAATGTATATAAATTACTGCTAAGGATCTTACAATTGACCAAATTGTTATTTTGATGATCTATGATTTACATATTTGTCTTCTAACTTAAATTTCCTCCAAGTGATCAAGCTATATTTTTTTTATTCCAGATGTTCAGAAATGTACATTTTTGTTTTCAAAGAAATTACAATATGAACATGTGTTGTCAGGTGAAATCTGTCAAGACTCATTACTGCCAAAACTAAAATATGCTAAATTTATGAAAATCTTGAAGCATCTACAACAGAAACAACATGCCCACTCAAGTATTAGTAAAGTTCTGAAGGAGGATGTTGGCATAGAACTGGCATAGTCTCACTAACACTGGGCAGCTAATGTTAAAAAAAGATAATTACAATGCTAATTCCCTGATTATGTTACAAGGATATTCTAGGGATAAATTATGGGCTGTAATAAAAACACATTCTTGGAGGAGATGCTAGTATCTCAAAAACAATGTTACTAAAGCACAAACTCTGACAGGTCCTACCAACTGAAAAGGTTTCAAGTACAAGTTCACTGATGGACTGTATGTTTGTTATCTAGGAATCAGCGTGGCTAAGACTAGGTAGTTTCATTACTAGGTTGACCCCTAGTGTTTAATTGTTCAGTCATACTTAAAGATGATTTCCTGATTTATAAAATGATTACAATCTGTCCTACAGCAATGAAATTACAGATCTTTGAAGTATAAGGATATATGATATATGGTATTTTAAAAAATTTGTTGGAATAATTTAAAATTATTTTTTCTCCAAAAGTGTGTTTCTCTCTTCCCCTTGCCCCTTGTTCAATAGATCAAAACCACATTTTTGCTACGTATCTGACCAGCTCTCTTTTATCTGCTTCCAGTGGCTGCAAGGTGGTTTAAGTTCTGCGGCAGAGATTGATGTTCAAATGAATATGAGATATGTAGGGGAAAGTTATCTGAAAAAAGACATGAGTTGTCTTTCCAATGAATTTGCCAAAACAAGAGAAACAAACTTAGATTCCCACCTCCCACCCCTGCCATGACAGCAATAGAACTGAGATGTGAACAACTCAACCAGCCTGCTGATTTTTCTCTATCATGTTAAAGAAAAGAGCTTGTGTTACCTTTGAATGATTTCTTGATTGAACTGATCCCAGGGCTTATGTGTCACATATACATACATATATACATTTACATAGATATATGTATATATATATATATATATATGAAAGAATTCAATATATGTTTATATATCTATATAAAAGAAGTTAATATAATCTAGAAAGTAATTATCACCCTAAAATTGCTTAAAAAGAGTCAACAGGATTCAGTTTGGGAATTTTGACCCTCTATGAGACTTTTAAGTCTCATATCTCTATCTCTGATATCTTTCTTTCATTAAGATTTTAAGGTATTTGAGTCCAGAGTCAGGGACTATATTACACTGTCAAAAACTATCAAAAAGGAGATTAATTAATATTAGTTAATGATAATGAAAGAATCAACTGGGTTAGTAAAGAGCATCACTCATCATCATCACTATTAATTGACAGTTCATATGTGGTTTCTGCATTTACAAAGAGCTTTTCTCATTACAGCTGTAAGAGATATTTAATTCAAGTGTTATGTCCATTTTGCATAGAAAGAAACTAAGTTCTAAGAGTTCTTAAGTGAATTCTCCATATTAAAGCCAGTAACCCAAATGGAATCTAAATCAAGTCCTCTTAAGCCCCAATTTCAACACTCCATCTTCTATATCTGGACCTAAAAAATCACTTAGATCAGTTTTCTTTAAAAATATTCATTAACATTTTAATTTATGGAATAAAATAAGCATTTTCATAAGATAGTATAATAAAAAGATGATTGCACATGAAATTGAAAATCTATTATATGCAACTTAATATTCTTTTAAATATATAACAAAATTATCATGTAAATTTATTTTTTTCCTTTCCCTTCTTCCTATTCTAGAGGTGGCTACCATTAGATACAGATATGTACAAAAGTATAACATTATGCTATACATTCTTAAACTATAATCTGTGAACTTCTTTTGAAAAACTTCACGCTAACTATATTTGAGTGTATTTGGTTTCCTTTGTGATCCTATGTATCTATTTTATGCATTAAAAAATAACACGTCTCCCCAGATTGCAAAGGATTCCATGATATAAAACAAGCAGGTTAAGAATGCTGGCTGTCAAGTCTTTTGCATTAAAAAACAAAACCCCAAAAAGCAAAAAAAAAAAAGGAATCTTGATATGATTTGAACCCTAAAGCATGGTCAGTTATTTATTTGATTTGTTTTATACTCTATAGAAAAACACAGTATGTGCTGGAGGAGTCCTGGGATGGGAAGGGGAGAGGGAAGGGGGACCTTGCCAGTTGTGGGGGGGGGGGGGCTTTGGGTGGTTGGGTTCCATCTTGTGCTGTTTACAGTCTTTCTGAGTTCACATAAAGTACAACTCATGATATTCTCCATCTTCCCTTTTACTGTTACTATTTCTAATATGTACGGGATGTATTAATATTGCACAGATTGTAGAAAAATTATATGGTTTAGTTTCAGAAGTGGAATCTCACAGAAACCTTGCTTACTTTTTACAACTGAAATATTTACCAGACTTTTCATATTCCTGGAGCAGGCTGCTTTTTTTGAATTTGTGCTATTGACATTATTGACTATATAAATATAATTTTTCATTTGTATCATAACAAAGAATCTCAGCTGTCCATTTCTTCCCTTCTTTTACAGATATGGAAATTCAAGCCAAGAAAAGTGAAATGATTAAGCCTAGGGTCCCTAGGTAATTAGGAGCAAAGTGGGGCTAGGACCCAAGTCTCCAAACGTTAGTATTCTTTCTTCACTGATATCATGAGGTTCAATTTATTCCTGTTTTCCAATATTCTTTTGAAATGGAATTGGATGTTATACTTTGTCAAAAGCTTTTTCTGCATCTATTGCTATAATCATATGACTTTATTGCTTTTGTTATTAATACTGAAAGATTTTTTTAAACCTGAGCAAAGTTGGATTGCCTGAACAAATACCATCAAATTTCTGCAAAGTTGAACAAAGAATCAAAGAGTAAATTCTCTTGTGTTGAAACACAGTAATATATCTAATACACTGATTTATTTCCTAAGGGACTTCAATGCAATATTTACACTTATTCAAACCTGACAGATTTCTTTTGATAGGTTTTCACATACTAATTGTTCTAGAAGTAACAAGGCAGTGTTTGTCCTAGAGGCAATTTATAACAACTGAGTAAACAGACACTTGAGTACAGGATGAAATGGCTATTGGTGCTTCAGATGCATGATTGAAAAAAAACATAATGATAGTGGTGGTGATGACAAGTTAGATGACCAGTAAGGAAAAGAGTCTTCTCAAAGCAAGGGACAGTTTCCTCCTTTATTTCTTCCTGAGTCCCTTTGAGAGCTAAAGTTAAAATTCCACTTTTCAATGGATTTATTTTTCCATGGACTGCATGGCTAAGGAGCATTGGATTGTTTTAAAAGGAGAAATGGGAAGATTCGCCAACTTAGGATTCTGTTCATTGAACAAAGTCACCCCATGACTATTGCCATCTGTCTGAAATTACAGCCCCAAATATCTCAAATACCTATTATGAACCAAAGAGAAATATGGGCAAATAAGTATCAGAGATAGAGGGTTCTGGAAAAGAGGAACAGCTGTGCACCCAAGGCTGTGGAGGCATTGAGCTGTTTGAAGCTGTCAGTAATTCCCCAGGCTTACTTAAGGATCATAAGATCATGGATTTAGGGATCAAAGGGATTTAAGGATTATTTAGAAATCATAGGATCAAGGCATTAGAGAGGGAAGGAACCTCAGGGACCACTCTTTTTAATTTACAGTTGAGGAAGCTGAGGCACAGGGTGGTTAAATGGTTTCCCTAAAATTTTAAAGTGTGTTAGCAAGAGGGATTTGTTTCAGTCTCCTCACTCCAGAACCAGTATTTCTCCTTTCTGTGCTACTTCTCTTTAAGTCATTATGCAACCCCATTTTACAGATGAATGCAAGGAAGCCCAGAAAGATTAAGTCTGCTGCCTGAAGTAACAAAGGCAATAAATGACAAAGCCAGGGTGGGCAATCCAGGCCACTGACTTCACATCCAACCCTGTTTCCACTGCACCATACTGTCACCTAGACTGCGGTTGGTCATCTTGGAGTTTAGAAAATGGTCAGGGCAGTTGAGGAAAGAGAGTGTTATTGCAGAGTGAAGATGAATGGGGGAGCATTGGTATTGAATGTTTGGTGCATGAAGTGGGAGAAATAATGTAGGAATAGTGAGTTGGTGATCCAAAGAGACAACAGTAATAAGGGAGAAAACAAAAAAGAAGAGAAGGCAAGTACGAAGTAATGAACTGGGGATCAGGAAGGTTCAACTTCTTGAGTTCAAATCCAGTCTCAGATGCTAACTGTGTAACTCTGGCCAGCCACTTAACTGTTTGCCTCAGTTTCTTTATTTGTAAAATGAGCTGAAGGAGTTGGCGAATACCATCTTTGCTTAATAAGACCCCAAAGAGTTGGATAAGACTGAACAACAACTTTTTTTTAACATGGGGCTTGGTATACAGTATGCACTTAAATGCTTGCTGACTTGAAAAAGGGGGATGTAAAATAAAAACAAAAGTCATCATTGATACATACACATATATGTATAAATAATTTAAAAAGAGAGTAGAAGATGTCTACCTCAAACCCAAGAATGAGTTCTAAGTTAACTAGGGCCTTGCGTGTACTCCTGCTATGCAATAAGCCTTGCCCTAAAAGGGCCTGGAGGCAGGGAGCCCTTAAGGAAAGAGAACAAATGGAAACCTTTCAGTGCCCATCCAAGTCATACAACCTATACCATACAGTTTTTACTAGCATAGAAGTAGAAAATGATTTCACCTGAATAGGTATTTCCTGTGCCTTTCATAGGTTCTATAGGGAAGATGAGATAAGAGAATCTAGAGCACAGGGAATGCAAAGTGGCAGCATGACTGTGTGTTACATACTCATGACTTGGCTATGACTTACATAACTGTAACAGTCACTTGCTTTTTCTCTCCCCCTTCCAAATTTTATTTATAACCCTATGAGGGGTGCATTAAATAAGTTATATCTTATGCTGGGGACAGTGGAAGGGAGAAAGGAAGGGAAAGGGCTAAGGTTGGTGTGACTTCAGCTTTGGGGTTCTAAGATTCAATGAACGAAAGCGAGCGATGTCCACACCAGGATCTGTGTCAAAACATTGAACCCTGAAAGGTATAGGGCACCAGCTGTCTAAAGAGGTCAAAACCCCTATGCCAATCAGCAGTGTAACCATAGGGGCGGTTAGGTGGCATAGTTAATAGAGCACAGGCCCTGGAGTCAGGAGGACTTGAGTTCAAATCTGACCTCAGACACTTAATAATTGCCTAGCTGTGTGACCTTGGGCAAGTCACTTAACCCTACTGCCTTACAAAAAAACCTGAACAAAATGGCCACTGTACTTCCATACTGGGTAAGATAGGAAGACCCAAGCTCTAATGATAATGATAACAATTATAGTAACAATAGGGGCAGCCAGGTGGCACAATGAATAGAACACTGCCCTGGTGTCAGGAGGACCTGTGTGACCTTAGGCAAGTCACTTAACCCCACTGCCTTGTGGGAAAAAACCAAACAACCCCCTCCAAAATGATAATAATAATAACAATAACAACAATATCAATTCTCTTCCTCCTCTTCCTTTTTCTCTCTTCTTCTAGCTGCTTCTGCTGCTATTGTATTGCTACTACTCCTGCTATTATTACTGTTACTATTACTCATCTTCCTACTCCTTCTCCTGCTATAGTTGCTGGTATTGATAGCATTACTGCTCTGCTGCTAATATTAGCATTGGCACTGTACTGATACTGATACTACTACTACTACTACTACTACTACTACTACTACTACTACTACTACTACTACTACTACTACTACTACTAACGGCTACTAAGACGATTCTGCTACTACCAGGATTGTACTATTACTATTATTCCTTCTCCTTTTCCTTCTCTTGCTGCTGCTGCTAGTTCGGCTACCACCACCTCCACCACTACCAGATGGCATTTATATTGTTTTTAAGATTTACAAAGCACTCATTCGACCTCTTTATCAATCTTGTGAAGTACTTCTTTTATTAACTTCCTTTGCAGTAATGGAAACTGAGGCTTAGAGAAAATATGGAAGCATCTGGAGTGCCATTTAGTACATGTCTTCCTGACTCCTTCCTGACTTCCAAGTCTCACTACATCACGGCACTGCTCTCTATATCAATGTAGAGCTTATTAGGAGGACTGAACTTGTTATTTCTCTGGGATAGGAAGCTCCTGGTAGGAAACTTCTTCTAGCAATATAAGTCAGCATTTTCTCTTATATTTATGGTCTTAGAAAGCTATCTAGAGCATTTTGAAACAAAATGACTTTCCCAGAATCTCATGTTTTATAAGGCAAACTTGAACTCAGATCTTTTCTGCTCTGAGGTCAGAATTACATGTAAAAATACTTTTTCAAAATGTACTCCTCTCTAAGACAGTCAGTAATCTTATATATCATAAATATAAAATCATGCTAAACATATTTTCATATTAGTCTTGTAGTGAAAGAAGAATCAAAAAAGGGGAAAAACCCTTCAATCACTCAAAAGTGAAAATAGTATGCTTTGATCTGCATTCAGACCTTATAGTTCTTTCTCTGGATAGCATTTTTCAACAGGAGTCTTTTGGAATTTGGATCACTGTACTGCTGAGAAAAGCTACATCTATCACAGTTAGTCATTGAACAATGTTGCTGTAACAGTATACAACATTCTCCTGGTCCTGATACCTTCATTTAGCAACAGTTCATCTAAATCCTTCCATATTTTTCTGAAATCCAACTGCTCATAATTTCTTAAAGCACAATAATAATCAATTATATTTGTATACCACAACTTGTTCAGTCATTCTCTGATTGATGGATATCACCTCAGTTTCCAGTTCTATGACAGTACAAAAAAAAGATAAATATTTTTGTTTGTGTGGATCCTTGCACCATTTTTATGATAACTTTGGGGCACAGACCTAATAGTGTTATTGCTGGATCAAAGGATATGTCCATTTGGTTCCACTTTGGGCATAGTTCCAAATTGTTCTTCAGAATGGTTGAATTTGTTCACAACTCCACCAATAGTACATTAGTGACCCATTTCCCCATCTAACATATATCAGTTTCCTTTTTTTGTCATATTAGTCAATCTGATATCTGTTACTTGGTATCTCAGAGTAGTTTTTATTTGCATTTCTCTAAGTAATAATGATTTAGAGCACTTTTTCATGTCTAAAGAAAGCTTTGATTTCTTCATCTGAAAATGACCTGTTCTTATCCTTTGACCATTTAGAAAGTTGGGAATAACCTGTATTCTTATAAATTTGATTCTGTTTTATATACATTTGGGAAGTAAAGATTTTATCAGAAACACTATAAAAATTATTTCCAAGTTTTTTGCTTTCCTTCTAATCTTGGTTGCATTGTTTTGCTTGTGCAAACCCTTTTTAATTTAATGGTATCAAAATTATCCATGTTGTATTTCATGTTCTCTATGTCTGTGGTTAAAAATTATTCTCTTCTCCATAGATCTGACAGATAATCTAATTTTTTTATGTAATCGTGCTTAATTTAAATCATGTAACCATTTTGACTTCATCTTGGTATACAATAAGACAAGTGGTCTTTGCTCAGTTTCTGCCACACTATTTTCCAGTTTCCCTAGCAATTTTTGACAAATAGTGAGTTCTTTTCTCAGAAGGTAGAATCTTTGGGTTTATCAAACACTGTATCTTATGTGCAAAGCTTATTTCACTGATCTACCACTGTATTTTCTAGCCAGTACAAAATAGTTTTGGTGATTTCTGCTTTACAATGTACTTTTAGATTGGATGGATACAGATAGATTAACTTCTTTTGTATTTTTTTCATTAATTCCTTTGATATTCTTGACCTTTTGTTCTTCCAGATAAATTTTGTTATTATTTCTTCTAGTTCTATAAAATGATTTTTGATAGATTCATTTATAAATTAATTTAGAGAGAATTTTCATTTTTATTATATTAGCTCAACCTACCCACGAATGATTGATATTTGTCTAATTATTTAGATCTTCCTTTATTTGTATGAAAAGTATTTTGTAATTGTATTCATATATGCTTGGGTTTGTCTTGGTAGATAGACACCTAATTATCTTGCATTGTCTATAATACTGGAATTTCTTCCTATCTCTTGCTATTGGTCTTTGTTGGTAATATATAGAAATAATACTGATAATTTTTGTGGGTTTATTTTACATCTTGCAAGTTGCTTAAGCTGCTAATTATTTCAAAAGTAAATAATAGTGTTGATAATGGTTTTACCTCTAATCTTTCTGGGAATGCTTCTAAGCTTATCCTTATAACATATGATGCTTACTGATGGTTTTACACAGATACTGCTTATCATTTTAAGGAAAGCTCCATTTATTCCCATGTTCTCTAGAGTTTTAATAGGAATGGGTATTATATTTTGTCAAAAGCTTTCTCTGCATTTATTGAAATAGTCATATGATTTTTGTTAGTTTTTTATTAATATGGTCAATTATTAATTTTCTTTTTGTTTAGTTCACAGTTAGTTTCATGCAATTGTGTCAGTTGTGTTCTTATTCTTTATGTTTCTGGCCTGTGTGACCTTAGGAAAGTCATTTAACTGATTGTCTTGTATTCAGGGCTCTCTCCAGTCATTCTGATTCATATTTGGCCTCTGGATCCAGAAAGCTCCAGAGGAAAAAGTGAGACTGATGTCTTAGCAATTCACATGCATGTAATAGAATAACCTCCTTGACATCATGTCCCCCCCCCCATGAATAAAGGAGAGACATCAAAATTTTCCTAATATTGAATTAGTCCTGCATTTCTGGGATAAATCCTCCCTAATCATAGTATATTATCTTCTTGGTAAATTGCTGAAATCTCTTTGCTAGTATTTTATTTAAAATTTTTGCATCAAAATTCAGCAGGAAAATTGGCATATAGTTTCCCGTCCCCCTCGGCTTAGGCTCATCCTGGTTTAGATATCAGCATCATATTTGTGTCACAAAAAGAATGTGGTATTTCTTCACCTATTTTTCCCAAATAGTTAATATAATATTGGAAGTGACTGTTCTTTATATGTTTGGAATAATTCACTTGTAAATCCATCTGGCCCTGAAGATTTTTCTTAGGGAATTCATTGCTGGGTTGTTCAATTTCTTTTTCAGAATGGAGTATTCAAGTATTTTATTTCCAATTTTATTAATCTGGGAAATTTATATTTTTATAAACATTTATCCATTTCACTTAGATTGCCGTATTTATTGGCATATAGTTGGCAAAAGAATTCTGAATTATTGTTCTAATTTTCTCTACATTGGTGGTGAATTCAGCTTTTACATGTTTGATAGTTAATTTGTTTTTCTTCTTTATCTTTTTAAATAAAATTAGTCAAAAGGTTTATCTATTTTATTGCTTTTTCATAAAACCAATTCTTAGTATCACTTATTCTTAGTTCAATAGTTTTCTTACTTTCAATTTTAATTCCATTAATTGAATCAATTTCAAATTTAATCTCTCCTTTAATTTTCCAAATTTCTAAAGTGACATTTCATTGGATATTTTTAATTTATCTTATTTTCTAGCCTCTTTTTTAGTTGCATGCCCAATTTATTAATTGTCTTTTCTCATTTTATTCATGTAAGCTTTTAGAGACATAAAATTTCCCTAAGAACAGCTTTAGCTGCATCTCATAAATTTTGGTATATTATCTCATTATGTCATTGTCTTCAATAAAATTATTATTTCTAAGAGATGTATGTAATGAGTTGTTTTTATTTGCTCAAATGAATTTTTTTTTTTAGTTTTTACAAGGCAAACGGGGTTAAGTGGCTTGCCCAAGGCCACACAACTAGCTAATTATTAAGTGTCTGAGACCGGATTTGAACCCAGGTACTCCTGACTCCAAGGCCGGTACTTTATCCACTACGCCACCTAGCCGCCCTCAAATGAAATTTTTTAAAGAATTATTTTCTACCATCAATTTTCCCCTTCTTTCTAAGTTGTTGGCTCTCTTTTGCATAACTCTCACTTCTTTTCCCAATTTTACTTCTACTCATATTTGATTTAAAATTTTTTTGAACTCTTTCAAGGAGGCTTTTTGGGCTTGAGGTCAATTCATATTGCTCTTTGAAGCTACAGATATAGGTATTTTGTCATTGCTGTCCTGTTCTGAGTTTGTGTTTTCGATCTTCCCTGTCACTATGATAGCTTTTGATGACCAAGGATCTTTTTTTTTTTTTTTTTGCATATTTGGGGAGGATCTATTTTGTGACTTTTAAAGGTAAACTATTCTCCTGGGGCACAGAAGGCACTATTCTAAGCTTTGTGTGCTGGGACCCATGGGCCTGGTCCCTGGATTTCTGTGCTGGGTTCTCAGGTCCTGGTCACTTGCCCATTGTGTGTCTGATCACTTTTGTGTGACCTGAATTCTAGGGCTAGAGGTTTGCCTTTTGCCCTGGTCCTGGATGTCTCACAGCTTCTTTTCTGTGCCATTGTGCCTGCTGAACCAGAATCAAAGGTCCTTGGTTGCTGAACTGTGACTGTGGCTATAAGTCTATCCCTGACTTGCCTAGACCCCATCTGCACTGGGCTACACTCCCCTTTTACTGAAGTTAGGTATACTTTTCCTGAAATTCTTCTAAGTTATCTTAAACTGAAAAATTGTTTCACTCAATCTTTTTATAGGTTCCATCACTCCATAATCTGTATAAAAACTTGATATAATGTTGTTTCCAAAAGAAATAGATGAGAGCTCAGGCAGTTTCCTGGATTTTCTTTGCTACCTTGGTTCTGCCTCACAAGCAAATAATTTTGATCTCTATTAGCCTCAGTTTCCCATGCTAAACTGATTTTTCTTTTGCTACTGAACTCAGAGTGTTTCTATATGAAATTAGCTTCTTAAACTTTAAAGTCCTGTATAAATATATCTATAATAACACTTGCTTTTTTCTCTCAGTTTGATTTCTCACCCTTGATAAATATTACCCATTTTAGAACATGGCAATAAAATATTTTAAAATAAATATTATTTCTTTTATTTTTTTATTTTTAGTTTTTGCAAGGCAATGGGGTTAAGTGGCTTGCCCAGGGCCATACAGCTAGGTAATTATTAAATATCTGAGGCTGGATTTGAACTCAGGTACTCCTGACTCCAAGGCCAGTGCTTTATCCACTGTGCTACCTAGCCACCCCAACTTCTCTTATTCTTTACATCATCAAAATATTTCCCATGCCCCTCCTCTGTCTTCCTTCCAGAGAATGGCAATACATTTTAATTTGGGTATATTGGATCTAAACTTATATACATGTTCATTATATCTTTTGTTCTCTCTATCTACTTAAATGAAGGAGGGGGAATAGAGACAGAGTGACAGAAAGAGACATAGAGAGACAGACAGAAAGAAATCAGATAGACAGAGCCAGAGAGACATAAAGAGAGAGAAGGAAAGTAGAGGGAGAGAGGAAAGAAGAAAGAAAGAGAGAGAGGAGGGAAAAAGAAAGTAGCTGTTCTACCTGTCTAATTCTTCAAATATTTGGTGACCCAAATCTGCAAGTAAGCCTGGAGGCAAAGGGCAGTAATTAGGACTGGCAAATCTTTGAAGGGTCAGTAGAAATTGGAAAGATGTCATTGTCAAGTTCAACAATTCAGCAAGCTTTTATTAAGTGCAAACTATTGGGGAAATAAAAGACAAAACTAAACTTTCCGTAGCTGAGGTGCTAGCATTCTGCTTAGGTAGGGATTCTTAACCTGGGATTTGCAAATCACTTCATTGGTGGGAAAATTATTTCTTTATTTTCACAAACCTATAATTGGCAATTAGCATTTCTTCAAATATTATTTTAGGTCATTAAAATTAAAAATTCATTAAGACTTCTGGGACATCCTATAAAAACACAAAGCATTATTCTGAGGTGTCCATAGGTTTCAGAAAACTATCAAAGGGCTCTATAACACAATAAAGATTAATGATCTCTGTACTAAGAAGTTACAATATTCACAGAGGTAAGTATATTTTCATTATACAAAAAATAAATTTAAAGTAATTTCAGGATACAGGGAGCATTAACTTTTAGGTGATTAAGAAGGGTTTCCTATGGGAGGCAGACTCTGAGCTAAGCCTGGAAGGGCTACCCAAACTCAAAATTTTATGAAAACACTCAGAAATAGCCTCTAGTCTTGCATTGGTTTAGTGGAGAATGAGAGACTAAAATGAAGAGAGAATTATTGGTTGAGCTGGAAAAGCGTTCTGGTTGTAAATGGAATAAGACCAGAATGGGAGAATATGAGTCCTTGGTGAAAATTATTATTGGGAGGGGGGTGAGAGTAAGCAAATCATTGATACTTGATATTGAATTAAAAGAGAGAGAGACTGTATTTGGAGGTAGGAGAGCCATCTGAAGAAAAGGCAAGTTGTAAATCATTAAAAAAGTTGTAAATTCTATCATATATGATATATTTGCAATGGTCTATTCTATAAAGGGAAGAATTTTTATGCAGTTCACATACTAACAAAACACATCTTCAAATATCAGAGTATTTCAATGAATAGAGCACCAGGCCCAGAGTCAGAAAGACCTGAGTTCAAATCCAGTCTCAATGTGACCCAGGGAAGGTCATGTAAAAAAAAAAAAATCACCGTTTGCCTCAGTTTCCCCATCTGCAAAATGGGGATATTAATAGTACTCAACTCCTAAGTTTGTTGTGAGGATCAAATGTAATAATAATTGTAAAACTCTTAGCAAGATAACTGACAAATAGTAAGAGCTGAATGAGTATCAACTATTATTAATGTCTTATTGTATAACCATAGCTATATAAACCAAAAACCTTCAGGATTCCATGTTTCAGAATGTTCACACAAGAAATGACATTGATATTTTTCTCAATTATTAGCTTCTCAAGGAACAAAAAACTCTCCATTATGTGGCAGAGGAATTCCAGAAGACAGAAATTCTTTTTACAGCATTGACGTGATTTTCATACTTGCTGCCAGATGATCCCAGAGCGTAAGCCTAAGTGAGACTCCTCAGAAATCTACAATTTTTTCCAACCATTGCTGAATGAAGGCAAATTCAGTAACCCGCAGACCAGTGTGCTAAATTGCTGCTGTCAAATAATTAATCTCCAGAGTCAAAGGACTTAATAAACAACTAATGTTTTTGAAAAGCTCAAAGCCCTCTGTAACAGTCTAATTACAGTGATCTATGCTAATGAGTCTGATAGCAACTAGGTAGAGACCAACATCTCATACCGTGTACCAAAATAAGGTGCATGATTTAAGAATAATAGGTGACACCATAGCAAGGAATAGTCTTCCTGTCAGAAGGAAAGAATTCATGACCAAACATTGTGAAATATAAAAAAAATTAATTTTGATTATATTAAAAAAAACCTTTTGTACAAACAAAACCAATGCAGCAAAGAGAAAAAGGAAAGAAAAGTGGAAACATTTTAATAGCAAGTATCTCTGATAAAGGTCTCATTTCTTAAATATACATAGAGAGCTGAGTCAAATTTATAAAAAATACAAGTTAATCCCTATTTGATAAATAGGCAAAGGATATGAACAGGCAGTTTTTAGATTAAGAAATCAAAGCTAACTATAGGAATATGAAGAAGTGCTCTTAATCACTATCGATTAGAGAAATGAAAATTTAAACTATTCTGAGCTACCACCTTGGATTGACTAATATGACAAAAGTTAAAGAGGATTTAGGAAAACTAATGCACTGCTGATGGAGTTGTGAACAGATCAAATGATTTTGGAGAACAATTTGGAACTATGCCCAAAGGGCAATGAAATTTGATGTATCATTTGATCCAGCTACCACTACTAGGTCTGTACCCCAAAGAGATCATAAAAAGGGGAAAGAACCCACATATGGTAGAAAAATATTGGAAATTGAAGGGATTACCATCATTGGGGAACCTCTGAACAAGCTGTGGTATAAGAATGTGATAGAGTACTATTGTACAATAAGAAATGATGAATAGGCAGATTTCAGAACTACCTGGAAAGATAAGTATGAGCTGATGCAAAGTGAAACAAATAGTACAAGAAAGCATTGTACATAGTTTCACCAACCTGTGAGATGAACAACTATGAATGACAGCTCTCTTCAGCAACACAATGATTCAAGACAAATACAAAGGATTCATGAAAGAAAATGCTATCCACACCCAAATAAAGAGATGATAGACTGTGGATACAGATCAAAGCATTTCATTTATGTGTTTTTTTCCTTTTTGATCTATTTCTTCTTTTTCATGTTTTTTTCTTGATCTGCTTCTTTCACAACTAATATGGAAATAAGTTTTACATGATAACACATATATGACCTATATCAAATTGCCTACCATTTTCAGAAGAGGGGAGAGGAGGAAGGGGGGGAAGAAAAATTTGGAGCTCAATATCTTATAAAAATGAATGCTTAAAATTTTCTTAACATGTAATTGGGAAAAAATAAAATACTATTTTAAAAAGTCTGATTAGCCTCATAACAATATTCTAGTCAATTCCCAATACACTCTAACATCACAGTACAGCATATTCAAAGTCAGCCTTGAAGGCAGAAAGACATGACTTCAAATACTACTTTTGACACATGCTGGCTCTGTGACCCTGGACAATTTCTTGAACTTCTTAGTGCTATCGGCAACTCTCAAAAACTAAGAATTCAAGAAAATGTGCTGACTTAAATTGAGTTGAAAAATTTCATCACTAGGAAATTCTGTATACTAATGAAACCACAGGTCCGGTTCTTATTCTTTTCCAAAAATTCCAAATGCCCTCAATAAGGAAACAAAATCTTTGGGCAGACAGATTCCAATGATACCTATTGGGTTCTTTTTATATTTATTCCTATCAGTCTTGAAAATTTTTTACCCAATATCATATAGACATACATATCATATATACATACTCCATGTTATTGTAAAATGGAGTCACAATTCTACTTATTTTAAGAAATAATTACACATAGTTGATATAACCCAACTTATTCTATTGTGAGAAGCAGGGTATCATAGTGGGAGGATCTTAGAATCAGAAAACTTGGATCTTTGTTCTAGCTCTGGGACTGGTCATGCACTTGAGGCCAAATCACTTGAATTTTCTGAATCTTAGTTTCCTCATTGGTAAAAAGGGAATAATAAAACTTCCATAATTACATCACCAAATTTGAGTGACTGTTATTACTTTCTTTGAGTTTTTGGGAGGAGAATGATTTGTGGATCCCAAAGAGCAATACGAATGTGATTTAGCATTTAAAATGATACAATAGGGTGGCTAGGTGGTACAGTGGATAGAGCACTGGCCCTGGAGTCAGGAGTGCCTGAGTTCAAATCTGACCTCAGACACTTAATAATTACCTAGCTGTGTTGCCTTGGGCAAGCCACTAAACCCCATTACCTTGCAAAAAAAACAAACAAAAAACCCCCTAAAATGATACAATACCATTAAAAGAGAGATTTTAAAATACACATAATCCTTTATCTTAATACACACACACACACACACACACACAAACACACACACAAACACACACAACCCTACTCCTACTATTTGCTGTTTTTCAGAATCCTGATTGATTTCATTGAGTTTACAAAATGATAGTGAAGGAGTAAAGGCAATAATCAGATCCAGTTTCTTCAGAGTGAGATAGAGAAATGACCACTGGATTTGGAGTTAGAATATAATGGTTTGAATCTCTAATCCTCCAGCCACTGATCAGTTTTGTGCTAGTCGCTTAATCTCAATGGGCCCCAGTTTCCTCATATGTAAAAGGAGAAGGTTGGAGTGGATGACCTCAAAATTTGTGACTCATAATCTTTCTTGTAAAATATCTGATGGCTTAAGCATTTCAAAGAGAGGGGAAGGCAGTACAGAGACATTATTATAGAGAAAGAGTTCAGTGAGGGCAATTTGCTAAGGAAAAGTCTGAGGGATGGGCTGACAAAAGGATTCTAGTAACCCAGTGAAACCAGAAATCATTTGAACTCAAACAAGTAGAGACAGTTGGGGGAAAAAATGTCTATTCTTACATAAGGCAGCAAATAAGGTTTATTCTCATTTTTTCTTCATAGGCATCCTACATAATAGGCAAAAATTATTAGCATCGTTTTATAGATAAAATGATCACAGAGAGGTGTAGTGGAAAAAAAGATTCATTAAATTACAAACATGTTGTACCTAAATGAAAAGTTGGTTCACCGGCTTTCCTGGAAGGAGAAAGTAAAATGTATTTTCCTAAATACTACTACCTTATAAGTATATGGCTCAATAGTGTGGGGGCAGTAAATTATGTTGTTAATAATTATTTATATCTTTAAAAGAGAGATGGAAACAATTGAACATGATATGAAACAATCCTACAAATTCTCCTGCCAAGTCATTAATTTACAGTCTTTTTCACCAGATGGCTCAACTGTTCTGTCCTCTTTAATGAACCTGTGATTAAAAAAATATTCAAATATTTGACTTTGAAATATCCAGGGTATCTTAACCCTTCCTAAATTTCAGCAAGGAAAAACTGCTCATTATTCCAACCAGAGGCTGTTCATCCTTTTTCACCTCACTTAACCCTCAGGTGAAACAAGGATAAAGTATGACATTGAGGGTTATTAAACTAGAATTTAGTCTCCCCAAATAGCCTGTGAAACTTCTGTCCCTGCAGACTACTGAAAGCAGGAGAGAAACAGCTGTCTATAACAGTTAACTTTAATCCTCCTTGAAGCTGGAAGTTTGACTACATATGATCTGCTAATGCCCCTTTTGGCCTCAAAACCTGACCCTTTTCCAATTCTGGTGTGTGGCATGTTGTTTCATACACTTGTGATATCCTTTCCTCCCCAAGTCCCTTGATTCTGATGACTATTCTAAAGTGCTGATTGACCAATTATCAACTTCTCTCCTCATAACAAATTCAATTTAAAAGATATTAAATCACTACATTGTGTAAGGCACTATCCCATGTGCTAAAAATAAAACAAGTAAAAGTCATGCAATAGCTTTTGCTACTGGGGGAGGTAAGATGGATACAAGTCACTATATATATATATATATCACATTTTAGAATAAACTAGAGTATTTGTAACATGGATAGAGAATAATAAATGCAGTGATCAGGAAAGGTTATGTGTACTAGGCTATACAATAGATAGAAGTGAAGAGACTGGTAAAGGGGCTTAGAAACAAAAGAAACTATATTGCCACTTTCAATTCATCCAGTTGTATTTATGCTACCTGCTTTATAAAATTATTTTAAATGAAACATTTTGTATAAAGCATTTCATATATTATTTGAACAAGTTAGCTGATTTTATTATTTTCTTTGCATTCTCCTAATAAATTGAATATATTATATTTGTAATATAATATAATAATCATATATCAGACATATTTACAATATATATATGCACAAAATATGAATATATTGATATATTTCATGTGTATTTATCTGTCTATCCAAAATGATTGCTCCCAAATACTTGCACCCACATAAGTACAGAAAGAAGTCAATTTTAATAAAAATTTCAGGAAAATAACAGAAATTTGACAACATTTGTAGGGACCTTAGCCATCATCTTGTCCTACCCCTAACAAGAATCTTTTTTTCTCTTGCAGTCCATTTGGCAGAAAGGCATTCATGCTTTTCTTGATGACCTCCAGTGAGGGAGAACTTACTACCTCCACTTTTAAGTAGCTCTAACTGTTAGGGAACTTTTTCTGAGTTTTACTAGCTATTTGCTTCCTTGCGTTATGGACCCACTTGGTTTTGTCTTAGGGGAATAAGGCAAAAATAAGTCTAATTCCTCTTCCCTAAAGTCCTTCAAACACCTGAAGAAAGCTCTTAGGTCTGAAGCCAACAACATATCAGGTCCTTAAACATATAGTTTTGCATATACTTTTCCAGGCTTTATTTTATTCCTTAAGAAAACTTTCTAAAAGAGTTTGTGTCTAATGATAACCACCATCCAAGGATTATTTCTATACTTGATTTAGCAGGGATGTTTAAGACATGTCAATGTTGCATATGAATCATGGATTATCTCTAGCAGTTTTCTACTAGAGGAACACAACAAAGAGAACAACCAAACTTGGTCAATTTAATATTGATAATATTGAATATTTCCACTGATATCTGTCCTTTGAGGGAGGTGGTTGAAAAAGATATTAGTGACTAGTAGTTGGAATGATTTTTTAATCCTTTTTGGTCATAACATCTTCTTATGCATATGTATACATTTTTATCCATACATATACATTTAATACTACTAATAACTCTCGTGCAGTTAGTCCTCTAAGTATTCCTTTGAGAACATGGAGGCTTAGAGAGATCAGGAGACTTCAGAAGTTCACACCATAGAATTGAGACTGGAACCCAAATCTCCTGATTTTCATTGCCTGAGAACAAGTTATGGAAAATTACAGCATCTGATACAAAGTAGTCACTCAATATATCTCTGAGTGAAGCCGATATTTCCAGTACCATCAATCTCTTCGGATTATTTTTTTGTGAAAATAAAAGTTATTCTTCCTTTAGAGACAGAAAACAATAGAAAACACCATTTTTATTTACTGAATGTTAGTCAGAAGTGAATTTTACCTATATCTTGATTTCTAGCTCTTTTCCCCTGTCACTCTAAATTGGCTAAATGTTTGACAGATGTTTAATAATTGACCTAGCTTATCTTCTCCACTCAGACTCCCTTCCTACTCAATTGCCAGCAATTCTAGTTGCTATAGCAACAGTAAACATTAATGATTAGGCCAAGAGGATTTCAACAAGTTCTTAAGTTAAAAGTTCCCCCAGGGGGAAAAAAATCCATCCATCTATGGCAGAATGGAAAATATTATATGATTGAAATTCCCTAGTTATTGCATTTATTACAACTAAATACACAAACCTATTTATATAGCTCTTCATAGGTAACGATTTTTTCCCCCCTTCCTGACTAACAAAAGGCAGGATGAGTTGTAGAAAATGGAAAAATCTCTATTTTTTTTTAATGGAAGGAAAAATAGAGAATTATCTGAATAAATTCAAAAATGGAGAAAAATAATAAAGACTGAGTTCAAAGCAGCTTCCTAAAGTCACATGAAGCAAATCATTATGGTCTTTTTCTCTTCCTCCTTCCCTCCCTCCCTCCCTCTCTCCCTCCTTTCCTTCCTTCCTTCTTTCCTTCCTTCCTTTCTTCTTACTTCCTTCTTCCTTTTTCCTTTCTTCTTTCCTTTCTCTTCACAACTAAATTTTGCTTTTGTCCTTTTCCTGAGATCTGACAATTAGCTAGCAGATAAGTCAGATATGTTTGGTCTTGTCATGCCAATTTCTTAACTGCTGCCTCCCTCCTTGTTTTCAAAATCCTGCTTCATGTTTCCAGATTCTTGAATCTTTTTATTCCTTCTCTGGAATTTTTCCTCTGGATTTCTAAATTGATATTTGAATCTGCTTCACCCACTGATTTCTATGGATGAGATATTTTAGACCCTGGGAAACACTTGACTGGATAGTAATACTCTCTATACAATTAAATGTAAGAATGAATATGGCTATAATTATTTTTTAAAAGCAAACCAGTCAATTACACTAATTACTAGAAATGTATTAATTTTGAAAGCATCATTCTTCCAGTTCTATACAGGAAAACTTTCCGCAAAAATATTCATCAATATGTCTAGGTTATTTTTTATTTTTCTCTAGAAATCTGCCTGTTCTAATTACTACATATCAAACTATTCACATTGATTTTTCCTTGTTGTAATGATCATTATAGTCTGATTGTTAGCATTTCTCTGGCCATGTATAAGCATGGTTTTAATGCTACCAGGCTAAAATTTCAATGAGCAAGATAAGTATGGAGAATGAATAACAGCAGCACTTCCAAGTGGGGTACAGTAATGTGGCAACAGCTAATCGAGTCAACTCAAGACGCAATTGTAGGTAGCACAGAGGCAAAACTTCCAACAAGATTACATTCATCTGGGAAAGGAAAGTGGGGTTGGTGATGGCTGCCCCAAAGAGGTATGATGATGATAAGCGGACATCACCACAATTTTCCCACCCAGGACACTTTTTTACTCTTTCAACTTATGAGCCTCAGGTCTTCATTAATATACAATCACCAGTCCATCAATTTATCTGGCTGCCATCCTGAATCATTTCAGTTGGTCTATGTTCAGAAGAAGCAACAAGCTTCGTGAAAAATATGGCAGCCTGTCAATTGTGTGTATCTTTGTGTCCTAGACTACATCTTTTTTGTCCTCATCTGGTACATAGCAATAGGATTTGAAGTGGACATGGGTATACCTAAGGGTGGGAGGTTATTTTCTGAGAAAAGGCTTTGAGTAGATTGTGTTTGCAAACAGAGGAAGTTGTATTCAATGAGAAGAAACAATAAAAATTGGTGGTAAATAGAAGTTACAGTCATAGATCAAGGAGCAGACTGTCTCAATTCAGTTCCCTAAAGTCTTTGGATGCATCTCACTTAATACATATATCATACATATTATAATATACAATGTGTATATATATATATATAAATATCTATCTCTATCTATCTATCTATCTATCTATCTATCTATCTATCTATCTATCTATCTATTTCCTTTTCAGTCATGTCTAACTCTTTTTGATACCATTTGGAGTTTTCTTGGTAAAGATGTTAGAGTTGTCATTTCCTTCTCCAGCTCATTTTACAGTTGAGGAAACTGGGGCAAATGGGATTAAGTGATTTGTCCAGGATCCCATAGCTAGTAAATATCTGAAGCTGAATCTGAACTCAGGGAGGTATCTTCCTGACTCCAGACCTGTCATTCTATCCACTGTGTCATCTATCTGCCCATATGCATCCTAACATATTTTGTTTTATATTATTTATTTTTTAGGGTTTTTTTGCAAGGCAATGAGGTTAAGTGGCTTGCCCAAAGCCACACAGGTAATTATTAAGTGTCTGAGGCTGGATTTGAACTCATGTACTCCTGACTCCAGGGCTGGTACTTTATCCACTGCACCACCTAGACACCCCCCATCCTAAAATATTTTAAACAAAAACACTCTACTGTTTTATATATAGTATTAAAGGTATAATTACACATGTTATATGCATGTGCATATGAATGGAAACACATATGTATATCTGCAATACAAATATGTGTCTCTGTCTCTAACTCTGTCTTTTACTATTAAAATAAAAGATGATATTAATGATTAGAGACTTCCTACAGTCCATTGGATTCACAAATTGCTTAGCCATTTGTTTAGTTTGTCTCCTGGACGATACTTGACCTCTGATCACTCTTATTCTCTCTTAGATTAGATGATTGATTTAACTGTATTCAAAAAATCATCTTACCAGTTCTTGGTGTAGGGGGTTGATTTCCAGCTTAGCCTGAATTTTTCTATCCTTGGATAATTGCATATTTCTTTGATTGACCTCAACAAAGAATGGACAGCTCATGTGTCAGAAGGTTCAATTTGACTATTAGAAAGTAAGCACTGAGTCTATCATTTGGGGGCACTTGCACCATACTTGCTAGATGAATGTAAAGAGAACTGGGATTAAGTTAGCCTACAATACAATGACAGGATAAGATGACTAATCAGAAGTACAAATTGAGGTTAGAAGAATATGCAATGGAAATAGCATTGGAATGGGAGGTGGCACATATTTTAGTATTGTTTTGTAAATGAAAATAAATTCACAAGGGTTTAATGCCAATGAATTCTGTTCTCTATGATACAAAGGGATGCATTTTTACACCAGAATGGAAGAGTGAATAGAGTGCCAGGTTTGGAGTTGGGAAAAATTGAGTGTGAACCAATGGAAAATTATTTACTAGATTACCTGTAAAATGGGAATCATAATGATATCTAGTTCAAAGAACAGTTATAAGTAAGAAGAAAATAAGAATATGCATACATATATATATACATATTTACATATATGTATATGTGTATGAGTATTCTGTATACATGACTTTCCTTAAGTGAAAATCCAAACATGAGATTATGCTACTCAATCTGTCCCAGGGTCTTCTAGGATAAAATAAAAGCTCATCTATTTAAACTTTAAAGTTCATCACAACTTTCCCTTCAACCTACATTATTCAGGCTCATTGAGCATTTCTTTCCCTTAGACACTCTGTACTTAATCCAAATTGGCCTTTTCTCTGCTCCTCATACTCCATTTCCTGTCTCTAAGCTTTTTCACTTGGGATATACTCCTTCCTTACCTTCTTCTCCTAGAATCCATCTCTTTCTTAAGATATAGCTCAAGCAATATTTTCTATAAGAAATTTTCCCGATCTCCCCTAATATTAATGCCCTTTTCTCTCTCAAACTAAATTATGTTTGTACTTTGTATGAATTTTTAATTATTCTTCAATTTTTATTACATGTATTTCTATGGATACTTATAACTTCATTTATTTGAATGTAAACTTTCTAGTAGACATTATTTCATTCTTTGTGTTGGTATTCCCAATACCAAGCATCTTGTTTGATTTACAAGATTCAATAAATAATTTTTGATTGATAGAGTCCTTGTCAAAACTTAAAGTGTTTTGTATTATTATTTTGATAATAATTAGATAAACTAAATTATTTTGATGTTATTGCTTTGTGATAAATTAAATCAGGTATTATTAAGAAGATTAGAAACCACTAGTAAAATACAGGGGATATTCCTTTTTAGGATAAAACTTTCTGGCACCTCTCAGAGCTCATCAATTAGTATGTGAAAATAGAACTTGAAAATAAAATATATAGGGAAATCATAAAACAATTTTGAGTTTCTAACAGTTCCATAATTTTACAAAAATTTACACAAAATTTAACGCAATTTTAAGGGTATAAATGGTTACAAGGGCCCTATAATATTCTTAATAGAGCAGAGTTGTCTAATTTACACTCCACCAATTTATATCTGTGATCAACTGGGAGGATGCTAAGTTGAATTATTTTGGTTCATATAAAAAGAAAAGGGCTTACCAAATATATCAAATAGTATCACAGGTTTGCAAAGAGCAAAAATCACAAGCTTTGGAATTCAAAAGACTTTGGAGAACTTAGAATCAACTCCATATTTTAAATGGAAAAAAATGATGTTTCACTATGCTTGAGGTCATACAGCAAGTTGGTGGTGATAAAGCCATTCAGAACTCAGATCTCTAGTCTCCCAGTCAAGGGTTCTTTGCACTCTAGTACAATGCTTCTGTCTGACTCCATGTGGTTGCCCTCCATCACTGAATCCGCCTTAAAATGTATAAAAGAAGGAGCACACTTAACTGTGCCAATGAGGTGGCAGGGCAAAGTACTTTTGTAAAATTAGGGTCTTTCTGATGAGTTCTAGAATAATCAATGTGGACTTGCCTTTCTTGAATGACTCACATTACTCTTCCTTCAAACACTTTATAATACAGACCTCCTTGTTTTCTAGCAATGACATTTCATTTCCCTTGAAAATGTCCCCCATCACTCACCCCCAATACTGAGAATTCTGTTCCTTTCATCCATAAATCTATGATCCTGGGGAGTTCATATCTCTTTCAAGACATTGTCTAATATTTACTTCTAATATGAGTCTTTCCTGCCTCCCTAGGTTTTAGTGTTCTTATTCTTTCCCAAAATTACGTTCAATCCATTTGAAATTTATTCCCTTCTTCCACCCTCCAGTAGAATAAAAGCAGCTTGAGGGCAAGGACCTTTTTCTTTTTTTTTTCTTTCTGTCTAAACCTTAATAGAGTGGCTGTTTAATAAAGGTTTGTTTATCTTGATTAACTTGAATCAGTAATATTGAATTTGAAGTAATTTTTTTATCAAATATAGATCACGAATAGTTCCACTCAGTTCCCCTTTGACTAAAACCTTTTCCCTGTTAAATCATCAATGTTACCTTTGAGGGATAAGAAGACTTCCAAGGGGGCAGTTTTCTACTGCTACCACAGGACTTTGGGGTAACCCTATTCTAAAGTTATTTCAACATATGAACACTCTACAGCTGATGTTTCAAGCTGATTTTTACTAAAATGTTATTGGTTAATATTTAACTATTTTGCTAAATACAAAAATGCAATACACCATAGATTATGGCAATATATGATTTTCTAAGTCAATATGAAACTGGTAGGCTGCTGTTCTATTTGAATCTGACCCTTTATAAAGCCTACTTGCTACAAATATGGCATAAACCTATTATGTAAAAATGAAGATATAGTAACACATCAAAGAATAATTCACCAATTTATTCTTTTTTTCCAACTGGCTGTTTTTATTTAATGACCAGAGCATTTCCTATGAAAAGGGAAAAATACTTTGCCTCTTTGTGTATGTGCATTTTTACTGAGAAAAAGAAATAAGGTTCAAGAGCTGATTTCTAAAATAATGGATTTCAACTTGACTCAGCTAATGCTTTAATGCCATGCTTTCACCACCTTTGATCAGACTCTTATTGTAACTGACAGAGATTAGATCCAGTCATAGTGTCTTATGAATAGGTTCCTTCATTAAAGGTTTTAATATTGTGGTCCACAGCAAGGTTAAGGTTGCAATACATCTTCTTGGTGTAGGAGAAAAGATGCTCTTTAACTGACCAAAGCTAAAACTGTTGCCTATCACAAGTCCCTTCATCCTAGGGTCTTTAAGTAGCCTCACCACCTGCAATGGCAATTAGACTTCAAGAACGTCTTGAAGGGAGAACCTAATGATTGGACTCAGATAAAGCTAACTAATTTAGACAGCAAGGTGAAACAATGGATCTTGAGTCAGGAAAATTTGAGTCCAAATCAAGTCTCAAATGCTTACTAGCTGTGTGACCTTGGGCAAGTCACTTACTTTCTAACTAGTTTTCACATTTATACAATGGGAATACTAACAGCAACGATTTTCCATGGTTGTTTTAAGCATCAAAGGAGATGATGTTTCTAAATTGCTTTACAAATACTTCATTATATATTATTAATTAACTATGACCCAAATACTGGGGATCTAAAGAGGAAAATTGCCTTCAGGTTCAAACATTACAGTAGCAAAGTCAACATAGAATTTAATAGCAATTCCCATAAATTCAAGGATTTTCAGTTAAGGATCTGTAGCCTCTCTTAGCTATCTCC
This sequence comes from Macrotis lagotis, assembly GCF_037893015.1. Classification (NCBI taxonomy): domain Eukaryota; kingdom Metazoa; phylum Chordata; class Mammalia; order Peramelemorphia; family Peramelidae; genus Macrotis; species Macrotis lagotis. Next base: position 152,232,332 of record NC_133665.1, read on the forward strand.
AAGATATTTTTCTTCTATGTCTGCCATTAAACCCACCTACTTCCATTAGGTTGGGCCACTGGGTTTTAACAGATGTGCCTTTATCTAATCTTGCCTAGAAATAGGCTTCCATGCCACTCACCGCTACCTGTCTACTGTTCCTTGTTGTCCTCTCATTAGAGTATTGGTTCCTTGAGAGCATGTTTTTGTTTTGCATATGTATATTTGCACTCCTAGTGCTTTAGCCTACTACCCTGATATATAGTAAGTTTTTAATAAATATTCTACCAGACATATTCAGTTATGCATTTGTAGTTCCTCTGAGTATCTTCAATTGCTAAGGATTTATTCCATATCTCCTGACTCTTCATTTTCTTCCCAAATCACTGCACCCAAATTATACAAAACTAGGGTAGTTCTCTTTCCTAAGAAAATCAATTTCATGAAAACTCTTCCCATTTTTTATTAAAGATTTCATTTATTTTGAGTTTTACAATTTCCCCCCCAATCTTACTTCCCTCCCCTCCGAAGGTAATTTTTCAGTCTTTACATTGTTTCCATGGTGTACATTGATCCAAATTGAGGTGATGAGAGAGAAATCATATCCTTAAGGAAGAAACATAAAGTATAAGAGATAAGAAAGATCAGACAATAGAATATCAGGAAAACTCTTTCTTAATGGATTTTGTGGGGTCAGTAGAATTGATATGTGCTTGATTCTCAGAGGAAATAATAGGGTCACAATAGAAACTCGTGAGTAGGATCTTACAAATCTAAAAAAAAACAAAAAGTTGGGAATTATTGCATTATGATTGCAAAAGAAGGAATCAATCAATATGCCTAATTAAGTGCCTAATTAATAGATAAACTTCAGGATGGGAACTCAGGTCTTCTTTCTTGAAACTGAAAACCATAAATCCTGGCTCTTTCTCCTATTTTCTGGATAACTCTACCCATTACACAGGCACAGAGCACTGAATGATCACTCTTTCTCAATGAAGGGAATATTATGCAAATCAGTTAGAGACCTGGGTTACATTTGCTTCACTATTTGCAACATATTGAAACAAGACAAAATCTAAGACTATTGGATACAGAGTCGGAACACATGAATTGAAATCCTAGCTCAGACACTTGAAGGCAGGTCACTTACTCCTATAAGCCTCAGCATTCTCATCTGAAAATAAGGACTATGTATAATCCCTGCTTCACTAGAATGTAAGGAAAAATAATGTGAATTTGAAGCCTATTGTTACTGAAATATTTCAGTAGTATCACTTTGCCTTCTATATCACTAAGGATTAAATACATTTCAGCATGGCTAATGGAGAAAATGAGTGTTTATACTTGACCTTCCTTCTGCCTAAATACTTGCTTTTGGCTCTGAATGTGGGCACATGGACAAGAAATCACTGTTGGAGAAGGTAATGTAACTCAGCTGTATCTAGTGCCTTGCCAGTATGTCAAAAGCACCAAATGACAAACAAAGAGTTGGCCCCCTTCTCCATCTATGTGAAGATTCCTCAATCACTCACCTTCTGTCTTGCCAACCCAACTATTTACCCTTTCTTATTATTATTCACACTGGGAACTACCCACAGTCCTTTGGCTCATGAAACTTTCCCATCTCTTTTCCCGCGAACCTGAGTTGTTGTTCAGTTATTTCAGTCATGTCCAACTTTTTGATTCCATTTGGAGCATTTTCGGCAAAGATACTGGATTAGTTTGTCATTTCCTTCTCTGGTTCATCAATATATGAGGAACTGAGACAGAGTAAAATGACTTGTCCAAAGTCACATGCTAATTAAAAAATTAAGGACAGTTCTGAATTCAGATCTCCCTTACTTATCTGCTGCTGTACTTAACTGTCCACTTCTGAGCCCATAGCTACTTCTAGAGCAAAGAAACAAATAAATTTGCTGAAAAGAGTTTCTCAAAGGCAGAGAATTCTTTGTAACAATTAATTGGAAAATGGGTCCTGACAATGTATTAAGCTGTTACATCTTAAGACAATTCCTTTGCAGATGGTAAAAGAAATAGTGTTTTCAAAATAATTGGGCTTTATCTCTAAGGAGTCTGCATGACAATTAGAAATATGTCTCTTAAATAAAAATTGAAGTTAAGCAGTTTTTTGAATTTTTTTTAATATTCCCTCACCCATTCTAGGCTGTCACCAAGCCAATAAAAGAATCTCATTAGCATTGCATTCTTCATCCCTTCAATATTTTCTGGAACATTATTTGAGAGATCAGTCTACCTGCTTTCGATTTCATCAACTCCATATGAGTTACAGATGCCAGATGTCTTTGCTCTAGCTGTCTGTCTTTTGACAGACCTATGCAAAAGGCGTAGGTGTTAGGGAAGGAAGCTCACGACTGGTTTACTGAGGGAAGGTCCATTATTGATGGGAAAAGTCACTGGGTAGTTAATGCATATGTGTCAGCCTTCCCAACTTTTGTACTGCCCCTTTGGGAATCAGTGCTGACAGATAGAAAGGACTATAACCAACTGGACTGCTCAGAGGGAGATCATTAGTCTGTATGAAGACTCAGGGCTCCTGGGTGATTAAGAGGTAATAGTTTACAGGAGCAATGCATGAATTATATATACCAGGGTCATCACCTCAAATTCTTTTGTGTTCTCCATTCTCCTCACCCATTTTTAAAAGGCAAAAAGAAGAGCAAGAAAATCTCATGCATAAGGTGGGTCTTAAAACAGGAAAACTTCAAAACATAAATATTTCCTAGAATCTCTGAAGAGAAAAAGAAAATATGATTTTTCTAATGGGAATTTTTCTAATTTTCTATTATTTTCTAATATTCAATGAAATTGGAATAGAATAGTCAAGAAAAGAGTACCTAAAAGATTATAATTTGGGAGGAGTAAAATTTTTCAAAATATATATATTTCTTCTTATCTTCTATTTTTAATGTCCACTGTCATTTCCCACTTTATTTCTTTCCTCGACCTAGAATGATAATGAAATTAATAACACTGATCACTGATCAAAAATTGTAAACAGCTCCTTTTTTTTGTAATATATATCTCTTTGGAATGGCAGCTTGGTAGAATGGGGGTTGGCTATGGGGTTTAATGGTCAGGTGAGGTTAGATTCTGTACCTACCTCTCTTCTATTCTAACTATGAAAAAGAGGGAGGTGGCAGAGTTGATAGAATTCTGAATGCTTACTTAGGTATATGATCCTGGGCAGGACACCTAAAAGAAAACTTCCAACTGCCTCAGTTTCTTTATTTGTAAAATGAGATTAAATGAGATAGTGATTGTAAAGTGTTTAGCACAGTGCTATCTAGCTGCCCAAATATGCCATATAACATTTGTTAAGCTTAATTGTCTTAGGCTGAAATTGAAAACAAAGTTGGTTTTATAATTGAAGTTTTATTCTGTAGGATTTTACCAAAAACCCATGGGTGAATGGCATCCTTATGAATGCCAACCCCAATACAAAATTCTGGGGGCATTTTATACAGAAAGGACAAAGAATTATAAAAACTGAGTTAATTGACCAATGAGATTTCACATAGATGACATGGTTTCACAATATGATCCTCTCATATCTTATAATTTTGCTTATAATTTCTATTGATAAGAATCCCACTTAAGCTAGAGAGTAAATGTTTACAAATTACAATAGGATTGTTCTCTCCTCATCCAAGATGGCTCTTATGTTGAGGTCTGTTGATCAGGTAAAGGAATTTATTGGTGCTATCACCGAGTTTTCAAGGCAGTATTGACACAGGCTAAATCAACATTTGGTATGTAGGAGACAGGTCTTACACAGCAGAATGTTATTTTTTTATACACTGAAATTTATAACTATTAGTTAAAGGTTATGAGACTAATTTTTTATCAGAAATATATAGATCAGAAAAATTAATTCCAAATTAAATCAGATAAGACATTAAATATATGTATATTATAGATCTATACATATAACATATTGAGATTCACAAAATACATACATATATATGTAAATATAAACATATTCATATATTTGATATTTTTTCTTGAGTGATCTTTCCTTTTTTTCCCCATTTCCCTCTCTTTTTTGTTCAGAGGTGTGATTTCTTTAGAAAAGGGAACTTCCCTTACCGTACTTGCCTCCACAGTTATGGACAAAGCTACCTGTAACTGATGGTCTTAGAGTGTTTTCGGGGGGGGGGGCAATTAGACTTGACTCAGCTCAGTGTCTAGCGTAGGGTGGGAACTTAATAAGTGTTGACTGACTGCTTTGATTGGTCTTTATATCAGTGAATGTCCTCTATGTCATATCAGAAATGAACCATCTTCTCATCACTATCTCTTAGAATTCATTGCCAAGTTTCCTTCAAAGCTTATCTCAAGAATTATCATCCATATAAAGGCCTTTCTTATCTGAATAATTGCTAGCATTGCCAGCTCTGTCCACATCTCCCACCTTATTACCCTGCATCTGCTTTGCACCTGTTTGTATATATTCAGATCTGTGCACGTGTCTCAACACTTAGATATAACCTAGTGATAAAGAATTGGTCATTGTCTTTTTATAACCAGCATAGAGCACAATATCTGCCACATAATCACTAGTAATTAAAAATACTTATTGATTGATTAGGTATAGATTTAGAGATAGAAAACATCTTCTAGGACTAGAGTTTATCCTATTTTACAAACGAGGAAGCTGAAGCCCAGGGTATTAAGTGACTTATCTAGCAGCAAATTGATGAAGAGGAAATATTAGACCAAAATTTATTTTCTTCATATTCTGGTCATCTGATTTCTATCCCTTTGTTATCTAAAACCTTAACTCCCTACTGAAATGTAAATAGCTTAGTTTCAATATTAGAGCTTCAGCCTCTTTTCCAAACCTACCAGGAGGACTTTCCCACAGAAACTGAAAACTGAGATAGATGGTGGGAATTACTTCAGCTCCTTCTGAGATATAAATCCACTGAGATGATAGGAACACCTCCAACACCTTTTTCCCAATGCTTCCCCTACCCTTCCCCTGATTTTTTTCCAGTATGTACTACATGTACTGCTCCCCTATATAAACTCTGTCTTTACTGATACATGCTGTTGCTCTAAGCCCAGCTGCAGGCTTCTTTCAGTTGTTCCTACTTTCCTTTCTTAATAATGTTTTCCCTCTAAATGCTACTTATGATCTTAGATACCTTTGCTGCTACTGCAGCTGCTCCTTCACTCTGACTGTCACGTTCATCCCATGTCAGGACCACCTATTTCCAACTGCCTTTCCTCAGTTTATCTCCTTTCTCCTTTAACTCCTGTTAATTACATTAATATTTGAAAAAAATTTTGGCCCTAAAATATATTTGAATCAGAGCTGGTACTTTCATGAATTTAGGGCATTTGAGCTATTTGAACATAAAACTAGTCTACCCCAAAACCATTTTAAAAAATCAATACTAGCAGTAAAAACCAAGTAAAAATTTGGATTGAGGTCCTCTCAGTCCAAATCCTATATTTGTTTCATTCTACAGTTTTAGAAATAGAATTGACTGTTAGGTGGATTAGTGGATGGAGTACCCTGCCAGGAGTCAGGAAGAGTTTAAATGTAACCTCAGACACTTACTACATGTATGACCCTGGGTAAGTTACTTAACTCTGTCTATATTTCCTCAATTGTACAAAGAACTGAAGAAGGAAATGCTAAATCCCTCCATAATCTTTGCAAAGGAAATCCCAAATGGGCTCTGTAAGAGTTGGGCATGACTAAGATTACCAAACAACAACAAAATCTATGCTAATCAAGGGAAATTAAGATGCAGATAATTGCTAGATAATTGATAAAAGATAATAGATAATTGCACAGTGCAATGAGATCTCAGTTCAAATTCTACCTCAGAGATAACTACCTGTGTGAACTTGATCAAGTCATTCATCTTCTCTTAACTTCAGCTTCCTTATAGGACACAGTTGGATTTGACCTCTATGGACCCTCTCAGGCTTAAATATAAAAGTCTTACAGAAGCAATGAATAGCTTTATAAGTATTTATTCATTGGACTACAGAAAACATCAAATATTAATGATGGCTATTATGTTCTAAGCTTTATTCATTATAATAATGACACATTTGCATTACAGTTTATATTTTCCAAAATTCTTTTCCAAAGGTGTGCTTTTTTTCTTATCTTTTCTCTGATCTGGCAGGCCCTACAATTCCAATCATGCTGAACAGGTATTAAAGCAAAGCATTTTATATAGCTGGATATTTTCCCTTATGTAGAATGCAATTAGAAAAGAATGTAAGGTATAAATAAGTTATGCTAATTTACATTTTCCTCCTTTTCTTACTTTTTCCCTCATTCAGTCAACATTTATTTAACCCCCCACTACATTCAAGGCAACCAGGAATGGATCTATACCCAATATTTTAATATAAGAAAGCCATGCAGAATCTGTGTTTTAAGTAGCAAAAAATCCCTCAGAGATTGAATGGACACAAGCTGTTTTCCATTTGAAAAGCTGATAGACCCAACCTTCTTTTTGGCTTACCTCAGTTAACCCAGAACTAGGGGATTTAACTCTGAATTGACTTTTCATTGTTTATGGACTATCTGGAATGCAAGTACATAATGAGATAACTTATGTTAATTGAGTTTGGTTATTAAAGGATTGCTCCTGGGTACAGGGGATTTTGCAGAGAACAAAGGGTAGTCTGTGGTAGAGAACAATTTTGGTATGGTTATTTGCTACAGAATAAAAAAAGACATTTTTTCAGATCACAGTCACTGAGCTAAGCCAGCCTATGGACTGGTTTCTTTCCCATCTTCCTCCTATGATATTTTATTGGCTGCTTTTTGTCAATGCCAAACTGTGCATTTCCTCAGCGGAGATAAGTGAGCTGAATTTTTTTTTTAAATATTAAACATGAGGAAATAAAAATAGAAAGCAATGTCAATTTGAATTTAAAGTTCTTTAACCTGAGAATGAGCTGAACCTCTTAGCACAATATAGCTTTCTTAACCAGACAGACTACAGTGCCAATGAGGAAAGGGAACGTTTATGCTTTTAGTTTTTTTATTTCCTTTTCTTTTTTTTCCTCCAACTTCAGAAAGCCATAGCCTGAAGAGCCTGGCTGACCATACACCCAATGCACATCACTGATCTCAAGGCTCAAGGTCTAGAAATCAAGGCTCTGTCCTTTAATATGCCCAAGTACTTCTAGGCAGATTAGTGCCAATCCCTCGTTCCCATCCTGTTGTCCTTTTTCTGTTCAGGAAAGGAAAGTAAATAATCTTGACTTTAATAGCAATTGCCATTTTCAAACTAGATATGCCATCAAAACAAGTTGAAAGGTCAATGATTCCCTCTACCTACAGATCTCTCAACTCATCTTCTCAACCTTCATCTCCCCAGCATATAGAGAATTAAAATTTCTTTTCCCCTAAAGATTGATATGACCCTTTAGATGATAGGAATATGCCCTCAGGTAAAGGAGAGGGGTTTAAAGGTCTGGATCTAAAAGAAAAACTCACAGATAGACTATTTGATCCCAGAGGTAAGAAAAGCTTAGATTTTAATTCACAGGTTGGACAAAGGTTCACAGGTTACTACAAAGCATTCACAAGTTACTAAAAATTCACAAAAGCTAATAGCAAAGACATTTAAGAAAGGGAAAAGAGGAAAGGTAAAGAAAACAGTTAGGAGATGTGACTGAGCTTAGACCTACTTGGATACAGGCATCTGGATCTGGGGCCATATTGGTAACTACAAGCTATAATAGAAGTAGTCAAGTTAAAAATGGAAAAGAGAAGAAAACTTAGGAGAGAAGAAAAAGAAAAGAAAAACATGGATCAATATAGATCCAGCCACATGGAGCTGGGGCCATATTGGTAGTTACAAGCTGGGAAAGGAATAGTCAAGTTAAAAGAGAGAAAGTGAGAAGAAAAGCTTAGATGAGAGCAGAGAGAAAGAGAAGAAAAACTTAGATCAATATAGAACCAGACACATGGAGCTGGGGTCCTATTCTTCCAGCCATATGGCCAAACCATGCCATTTGGCGGGGGGGGTGAAGATGGAAAAGTCTCAGAGAGGAAAAGGTTAAAAATATTATATAAATTCAAACAACTGGAGGGCAACTAGGTGGCACAGTGGAAAAAGTGCTGAGTCTGAATTCAGGAAGACTGTGTTATCTTCCCTAGTTCAAATCTGGCCTCAAATACTTATTAGCTGGAAGACCCTGGGCAAGTCATTTAAGTCATCCTTTTTGGTTCATTTTCCTCAGCTGTAAAATGAGCTAAAGAAGGAAATGGCAAACTACTCCAGGACCTTTGCCAAGAAAACCCAAATTGGGTCATGAAACATCAGGTATGACTGAAATGATTGAATAATAGCAAAAGAGAATTGGTGACCATAAGCTGGGGAATGAATGACTGAACAAATAATAGTATATGAATGTGATGGAAAATACTATGACCGACTGATTGACCATCGAATTACAGATAAACTTTTCCGTTTAACTTTGCTCTGTGGTTGAAATCTTGTCACCAAATGTTACCACATTGATGATTGTGCTTTAAGAAATGGTAAAAGGGATGTTTTCAGAGAAACCTCTGATTATCTGTATGAACTGATACAGAGCAAATAAGCAAAATCTCAAGATCAATTAATGCAATAAAATAACATTTTGTAAACAGTCAGCCTTGAAAGACTTAAGAACTTTGATCAACACAGTGACCAGTCATGATTCCAGAGGACTAAGAATGAAAATTGCTACACACCTACTGAAGAGAAGTGGTGGAATTAAAGTACAAATTCATTCCCCTTCAAACACATACAAATACACATACTTAAACACATACATATACATATACATGTATATACACATGCATGCCCCCCAAATATATGAATATATATGAATAATATGATATATATATCATATATTACATATATTTTATATATAAAATGGTCATTTCAGAAATTATTTGTTTAAAGGGCTTTGATTTTCTTTCATTTTCAGTACAAGAGGGTGAGTTTAAGGGAATATGAAAAATGTTAAATAAAATGTTCAAAACAAAAGATTCAACAAATAATATTTTTTAAGAAAAGAAAGAAGTGGGAAGGAGAGAAAGAAAGGGAAAAGAGGGAAAAGAAGGAGACAAGGAACAGAAAGAACTTACATTTATATTTTCTTCATGTTTTATCAATCTTATCTCATTTGATCCTGTCTATAGTTCTGCAAAATAGGTCTTTAATGTGTTTTTCTTTCTTTGTGTTCCCAGTACTTAGCTCCAATAGGAAACACATAGGAAACACTTCATAAGTGCTTGCTTTTTGATTGATTATCCCCATTTTACCAATAGGATACTAGATCTCTAAGAAGTTACCTGACATGCTCTGGGTCTCATAGCTAAAGTCAATACTGAAATAAATTATTTATATTTAATAAAGCAGCATAATAGAACTAGGGCAATGCACAGCGATTTTGTGCTGATGAGATTTTAGAAACAGATTGGAGTGAGGAAGCAAAGAAAATATAACCAGACAGAAAAAGGCTATAAGACTCAGACCAAATTGTCATTGTCATCATCAACATTGTTCACATTTATAAAATGCTTCAAATATACCATCTTTACAGTGGTCCATTTAGTTCGATAGTACAAGTATTATCATTCCCCATTTATTGAGTGAGTCAGCTGAGCCTCCACAGAGGTTGCATGATTTCCTAAGGTCACATAAGTAGGACTTGGCAAAGCTGGCATTCATAGGATGAAGCCAGACTTTTGAACTACCAGTCCAGTGCAGTGTATACCCACAGAGCCAAGTTACTGCTCTCCAAGCAACCGTGGACTGTGACAAAGGAGAAAATCACTGCTTTAGCTCCTTCTGCTGCTGATCTCTGGGCCTGCTGGCATAGATTTACCTTTTCAAATTCATGAGCATTATGGCTGATTAGAGATCTTGATGGAAAAATTAGTTGAGGGTTAACTTGGAGTATGAAATATAGTGGTACAAAAACTACCTGTGATACTTGCTAGCTATAGTAACTTAGACAATGTGCTTAAAATGACTTATGTTTATCTGTTTGAATTAATGGGAAATGTAATACCACTGAAAGTGCATTGACTTTAGGTTCAGAGGACCCTTTCAAATATCACCTTTGTTGCTTACTTTCTGTGTGATTGTGAGGAAATCACTTCACCTCATCATACCTCTGTCACATGAACAATGGTGGGGTTGATTAAATGGTCTCTGAAATCCCTACCAGCTCTATGAGTAATTCAGTGAAGTCCCTAGGATTTATCTATCAAGTCATGGGAAGATTTCCTATCTATATTGGTGAATGAAATTCTTACACTAGGAATCTTCTTCACCCTCCTCCTTTTATGTGAATAATGATCTGAGATGATTAAAAGCTATTTGCATTTGTCAAGAATTCAAAACCTTTCCTTCTGATCTAAAATATGAAAACACAGAATTTGATGGAGAAAATTTGAAAAATTTAAGAATAAGGAAGTTAAAATTATCACTGAAATTCTTCTTGCTTCAGATCATCTAGCCATATAAAGAAATTGTCTCCTTCATATGGCCTGCTATCAAATGGGTCAAAGTGGCTAAAATAGTGGAGTGACTTGGGTTTAAAATGTATTTGCTTTGAAATTCTTTGCTAGTTCAAAATGTATTTGTTTAGAAATTCTTTGCTGGAAATTTCTTTTGTTCAAAATTTTCTCTCCTTTTTTCCCATGGTAATCATGGGACGTCAGTTTCTATAATGCTTCAGAGTTCAACATTCACAACTGTAATTTTCATTAAACTCAACTGGAAGTGTTCATACCTAAGGGATTAGGAATATGTTTACTAAATTATGTGAGTGAAAGAATAGCTATTCTGCACAGAAGAAGGAGCAGATGAGAATATTCTTTTATGTTTAATATATTGCAATTGAAATACTTTCCTAGGATTTGCATTCTTAGTTTCTTCTTTTGTCAATAAGAAGCAACTACAAAAGAAAGAAAACTTTGAAACAGAAACCTCAAAAAAAACCCTATTTTCTCTTCCATGGAACACAATAGATACAACCTGCAAATAAAAGATCTAAATGATTTTGATGGCAGAATCTCAGTGTCCATGAGGACACTTGTTTTTGCTTTTGGGGAGTCACAGGTATGTTCTATGTATACATTTCACTACATGAATACAGAGATTCTTTGAGTACTCTGGAAACATTCTGTTAGGAAGAACTGTTGTACATCCAGCTGGGGCTGTCATATGGATGTATGAATTCCTGGAGAGTGTTAGTATAACATGACTTCTTTCCAGGGGTTAAATTTGACAGTAAAGATTTCAGTAATATGCTAACCTATAACTAGCTGACATGAGAATAGCAGGGCATCCTTAGCAAGGGAGAGGAATTGCTTTCTTTCCTGCCTTCAGCTCCCTGTTGGAAGTACTAAGGCAGTCTTACCCAAGGCAGCGTCCATGTTTTGGGGGTACCTACTATGTATTTAGACTAAGTATACATTGTCCTAAGAGTGGGGAGGCAGTGAACAAATAGTCTGCTTCCCTAAGTCAATCAAACAAAAATTTATTAACTACCTACTCTCTGTTCAGGAGCTAAGGTTCAGTACAAAAAGGCACCATCTGTGAAGCTAGAGACCCAGAGTTCATTGCTTATTCCTTATTTATATAGTAGTGCACAAGTCACTTAATCTGTGACTCATATGGAAAAAGAAGGGATTGATTTCTTAGATTCCTTACATCTGAAAATAAATGATTCTTTGATTCTACTGTAAGTTCCCTAAGAAAAGGGACTGGTTTCCTTCCTCCCTTCCTCCCTCCCTCCCTCCCTCCCTCCCTCCCTCCCTTCCTTCCTTCCTTCCTTCCTTCCTTCCTTCCTTCCTTCCTTCCTTCCTTCCTTCCTCCCTTCCTTCCTTCCTCCCTTCCTCCCTTCCTCCCTTCCTCCCTTCCTCCCTTCCTCCCTCCCTTCCTTCTAATGCAGGGGAAAGATGAAAAGAATTGTGAATGTAAAAATTGGATGGGGTTTCTCTCTCCCTTTCTTTCTCTTTATTTTTCTGTTCACAGAAAAGTGATCATAGTAGCAGCTATGGGGCAGTCAGATGGCACAGAGCAACTAGAGTCAGGGGGACATGAGTTCAAATCCAGCCTCATACACTTAATAATAACCTAGTTGTGGGACTTTGGGCAAGTCACTTTTTTTTAGATTTTTTTTTTGCAAGGCAAATAGAGTTGAGTGACTTATCCAAGGTCATGGGCAAGTCACTTAAACTCATTGTCTTGCAAAAAAAAAGAGAGAGAAGGAATTGCTTTTAGTTGCTATTTATTAAATTGTGGATTTTATTCCAGGTGAGCTAATCTGGAAGCTGCCACACTTTCAAAAGTGCTTAAATATTTCAGTCTGTGGATGGAATGATTACCAGAAAGAAAGGGAGAAAGGAAGGTCAAAGTCTTTTGCTAGCTAATCATGGAAAATTTACAAGGCAAAATTCAGCTATTAAAAGTTGTTTGGGAAATCAAAGAAGTCAAATATATAAGGTCTGGAATTAGTCTAGCAATAGGAAAGACTTTTTACTTCTAGAAGCTCATTTCCTACAAATACAAGCTTTGTTATGGCTACAATAGCTATGCAAAGATGTGATGAGTCATAGTCTCTGAATAGTCTCAAAGAGAATTCACAAGAAAACATAAAGGAAAAAGAAACAGTTATGGACACCAGGTTAACTGCTTAGAGATAGATGACTTTGAAAATATTTGACTCCTTTCTGATGATATCTAATTCCAAGAAGTGGACGTGAAAAATGTTCCAGACATAGGGGAAAGTCTATGCAATTCTATAAATTATAGAATCATAGAATTTGAGCTGGAAGGGATATTAGTGGCCATCTGATTCAACCCCTATCATTTAATAAGAGGAAGAAACTGGGGCAAGTGACTTCAGCATGAGAGACAAGATTTGGATCCAAGTTTTCTTGCATTCTACCATATAGTGGGAGAGAGATTTTCATGTATATGGAATAGCTAGTAGTTTATTTTGCCTCTGATATGTTACATTGGTATATAAAAAAGCTGAATCTTTGAGCTACCATCAGAAATGTTACCCTCCCTCCCCCAAACATTAGCCACTTCTTCATCTCAGCAGAGATGAAGCAGCCCATAAACTCCTAGTAGAAGTTACGTGCTGCTTGGCATAGAGAAAGAATAGTATTTGTTCAAAACTGATCTTCTCTCCCTTAATTCTAAGATCCACCAAAGGAATAAGTAGAGGGAACAATGAAAAACAAAACAAAACAAAAACAAAAACCACAAAGCTTTCCACAAACTTTTCTTTATCAATCTGTGTTCTTGGGCTTCCACTGCAACTTCTACAGGCAAGGCTGTGGGAAATGTAGGAGAATAAAGAGAGGGAAGGATTAAATTCATTGCATTTTGGATACCAATAGTCAGAAGCCACTGCCAAAGAAACCTAACAGACCCTCAGGTATATCGAATGCTGCCACTTCATAAATATTTACACCAGAATAGAACAAGAGTTCTCCCTGTGATCGATGCTGATTAACTGGTACAGTCTGCCTTTCTGGTTTTTCTTTTGTCTTCTTTTCTTAACAATATTAGCCTTGAAATTCAACTCTGAAGCTTCATCCCGGCAGGGAGGTGACCCTGGCTTCTGGCAGGCCCTGGAGAACAAGTTCTGGTGGGTTCTACTAACACAGAAAGGAATTCCACTTAAGCTGTACATTGTCAGTGTAGCCTGGCTCAGAAAAGGCTTATCATTGCAGTTTTGGACACAGTGACAGGGAACTAGACCTGGACACAGGAAAACTTGTGTTTATGTCCCTTCTCACATAGCTTACTAACATAGTGAGTAAGACCCTTGGAAAGGCACATTATTTCTCTTATTTTTCTCCTCTGTCATTTGGTTGGATTCAATGGCCAGTAGGGTCCCTTTATGCTTTGGGTCTATTATGCTATGACCAGGCATTAGGAAACTATAACTGAAACAAATAAAAACACAAAATCATTCTGAAGCCTATGTAGTTCCCTCCTATTCTTATTCTGTGACAGAAACAAAAGAAAAACAATTATAGGAGTGGAGCCAGAAGATGCTCTTAAGTCAATACACATTAAATTTTGCCACTTTTTTTACAAGGCAATGGGGTTAAGTGACTTGCCCAGGGTCACACAGCTAGATAATTATTAAGTGTCCAAAGCCAAATTTGAACTCAGGTCCTCCTAATTCCAGAGCTGGTGCTCTGTCTACTGTTTCACCTAGCTGTTCCTGTTGGCACTCTTAATATGAGAGCTTACTGCACTCAACTCTCCTTTAGACTTGCCTTGCCATTTTCTGCTTCAGATAGATGCCAGTTGATGTAATATGATTGATACCAAAATACAATTTTATGTATGTAGTCTATACAAAAATCTTTTTTGGGAAGGGTCTTTATATATGTATACATACACACACACACATACACACACACACATATATATAGATTTTGGGGGGGGTGTGGTCAGTCACTTTAAATAACTAGATGAAACAGGAGATGGAGTACTAGAACTAGTTATGTGACCCATAGCGAATCACTTAACTCCTTTCAGTCTCAATTTCTTTTATCTGCAAAATGGGGATGATAAAAGTGATTATCTCAGAGGGTTGTTATGAGGTGCAAATAAGATCATATATTCAAAGCCCTTTGCAAATTTTAAAGAGCTACATATATGCTAGTTTGTCTTATTATTTCTCAAGAAGCCCTGCAAAATTACACAGGCCAATGAACTAGGTCTATAATCAGCACTTAGCACATTTATTCTATTACTTCATGGCTTCTAACAGTCAGATATTTAGTACTGTCAGTGGGAGAATTCTGCCCATGCAACTGTCCCTTTGGTCCACTTGACTAGCCAAGGTCTACTACTGTGATTTAGTCTACTGAGTGTCCTTGGCCTAAAAAGCAAAATTTTTCAAGGTCAGGTTGAACTGTGTTAACCAGTGCACAATTGGTGGTGTTTGAAAAAAGGACTCATTGGATGTTGCCATGACCTCCTGGAGAAAATGAGATCCATTTTCATGGAGACTTGACAGAGCCAAAGAGACAGTCATCACTGGCTTATGTGAGGCCCTAATCCTGATAAGGAAACAAGCATAGTTATTATCTTTCCAGGGAGAAGCAAGCTGAAGCCTAGGATGGCCTTGTAGGCACTCTCAGCCAATCATCATTTTTGTGAGATCTCAACAACCCAGACTGAGCACTATATTATAATACAGTACATAATATATGTATATATATATATATGAATATATTTATATATATTGGTTCCAACATATAGTCCTCCCATAACTTCTCAAAACCACATGGATTATATATTTTGTGATTTACTTTAGATCTATGTATGTAGAGAGATGGATAAAAAAATTGATGAGGGGGTGGACCCAAGATGGCAGCATAAAGGCAGGAATTCCAGGAAACTCGTTCCCCCCAAAAGCTCCAAAAGCCTTCAGATTATGACTCTAACCAAAATTTAAGGGGGGGGTAGAACCCACAGAAAGACTGAGTGATACAATTTCCAAGTCCAAGACAGCTTAGAAGTTCTGCAGGAAAGCTCTGTTTCACTGGGATGGGGGTTGGAAAAAGTCACTGTGAGTGCAACTGCAGAGCAGCACAGCAGGGCTTAGTGCATAGATCCTTGGGGACACCTGGATCCATGCCTGAGGAGGCAGTTTCCAGACCTCCTGGCCCAGGGATCACTGGGAAAAGCTTGAAGGGGTGGTGAGAGAACTCTGCTTCATCAGAGTGAGTGCCAAGAGAATGCGGGCCTCAGAGCAGCCTTGTGCTGAGAACCTGCAGCAGGAGAAGCCAGCCTACACCTCCAGAGCATAGCCCACAGATGGTAAGGGGAGATCTCTCTGCTCTTCCTGGGGTAGGACTCTGCTGTTTTCCCACACTCAAATTCAGGTTGCAGTTTAGGCTCCCATACCACCATAGCCAAGCAGGGACCTTCCTCACAGATCTAGGGCAGGGGCAAGGGCCTGTGGTCATCCACATACTGAAGTACAGGCAAAAGAGCCTCTCATAAAACCTTGGCAGAATTAAGATCCCTGTGGGTTGTCCCAAAACTCCCCAAAGCCTTGGAAGTGAGGTAAATCAGTCTTAGGCTGAGGAAATGAACAAACAAAAGAAAAAGAAGAATCTGACCATAGAAAATCACTTTGGTCTCATGGAAGATTCAGAAGATGACAAAATTGAAGCTTCTGTACCCAAAACCTCCAAGAGAAATAGAAAATGAGCTTAGGTTATGAATGAGTTCAAAAAAGACTTTGAAAAACAATTAAGGGAGGTAGAGGAGAAATTGAGAGGAGAAATGAGAGTGATACAGATAAATCATGAAACCAAATCAGCAACTTGGTGGAAGAAATATAAAAAAATACTGAAGAAAATATTATGTTAAAAACCAGTTAAGACTGAATGGAAAAAGCAACACAGAAGGTAAATAAGGAGACAACTGCCTTAAAAAGCAGAATTATCCAGCTGGAAAAGGAGATAAAAAGTTCTCAGAAGAAAATAACTATTTCAAAAGCAGAATGGAACTAAAGGAAGTCAATGACTTTGTGAGAAATCAGGAAGAAATAAAACTATTCCAAAAAAAAATTAGGGGTGGCTAGGTAGCACAGTGGATAGAGCACTGGCCCTGGAGTCAGGAGGACCTGAGTTCAAATCTGGCCTCAGACACTTAATAATTGCCTAGTTGTGTGACCTTGGGCAAGTCACTTACCCCCAATTCAATTCCATCAAAAAACCCAACTCCCTCATCCCCCCCAATCAGAAGAAAATGTGAACTATTTCATTGGAAAAACAACCAACCTCCAAAACATTCAGAAGAGATAGTTTAAAAATTATTGGGCTACCTGAAATCACGAGCCTAGCCTTCATTTTTCAAACTGTAAAATTGCCCTGAGATCCTAGAAGCAGAAAGTAAAATAGAAATTGAGGGAATTCTCTGATCTGCTCCTAAAAGAGATCCTAAAAACAAAACTTCCAGGAATATTATAGCCAAATTCCAAAACTCCCACATCAAATAGAAAATATTAAAGCTGCCAGAAACAAACAATTCAACTACCATGGCTCTTACACAGGATCTGACAGAATCTACATTAAGTACTGGAGTATGATATTCCAGAAGGCAAAAGATTTTGGTTTATAACCAAGAATCAACTACCCACCAAAACTGAACATCTTCTTTCAGGCGAAATGATGGACTTTCAATGAAACAGGGGACTTTCAAACTTTCCTTTTGAAACAACAAGAATTGAACAGAAAGTCTGATCTCCAAGTACAGGACTCAGGTGAACCATGGAGAGCACAGATGAGAAGGATTAACTATGAGGAACTTAATGATTTTGAACTGTTTGTATTCCTGCACAGGAAGGTACTGATTACCTGTATGAACTTTCTCATTTATAAGAACTGTTAGAAGGAGCTCTTGTCTATATATAGACAAGTAACAGGAAGGAGCAGAATATAATGGTATAATATAGTAAAAAGATGGAGTCAATGGGTGATAAAGGAAAGTACTGGGAAGAAGAGAAAGGGGAGGAAGGAGGAGCTAAGATATTTCACATAAGAGTCAAGAAAAAGCTTTTTTCAATGAAGGGAATGAGTGAGCTTTCATTCTCATCAGAAATTACTGAGAGAGGAAATAACAAACACACTTAATAGGGTATAGAAATCTATCTTACCCTAGAGAAAAATGTGAAGAAAAGGATGGGATAAGGGGGTATGGGGGGAAGGAAGGGAGGGGATAGGTGATAGAAGAGAGGGAGGATTGTGGAAGAGGGTACTCAGATGCAATGCACTTTTGGACAGGGACAGGATGAAAGGAGAGAGAGAATAGAATAAATGAGAGTGGGAAGGAATAGAGTGGAGGGAAATACAGGTTGTAATAGCAACTGTGGGAAAAAATATTGAAGCAACTTCTTTGGTGGACTTATGATAAAGAAGGCAACTCATCCCAGTGACAGAACCATTGGAATCTGAACACAGACTGAAGCACATTTACTCTCTCTCACTATTATTCAGCTTTTACATCTCTTTTTGGGGAGAGGGGTTTATGATTACTCTCACAACAAGATTATTGTAATATATAAAATAAACAAAAAAAATTGAGGGGAGATATATAGAAGGGAAACAGAGAAGAGTAAAGACAGATACAGAGACAGAGATTAAGACAAAAAGAAATAAAAGGAAACATTTTTCTGGTCTCTAATCATGTGAAGGCGAATGTGACTATTTCCTTCTATATCAGGAAACTTAAAAAAGGTTCTTCAACTGGGACATTGGCTTTCATAGATGATTTTCTTCAGGCAAATATCTTTTTGTTGACATGATTGATTGAGATGTGTAAAGAAAATACAACCCCCACTCTGAAAGATACTTTGTCTAAAGTTCAAACCACAGGACTTTTGTTTGATACAAAATTTTCTTATTGCTATGTAGCATGTAGCAATACTTCAGGAAAATGCAAAGCAATGTGAAAGACAGATCTAAAGATTCACTTTGGAAAAACAAACTAGGTATAGGCTGCATGTTACATGGGTTATGAATCAATTAGATAGGAAGTTCATTGAATTAGTCCTTTAATATGTATAGCTTGGACAGAGGTGATAGAACATGAACTGAGTACAGATATGAATAGTTAAAGAAAATCTAAAGGCCTGAATTTGGGAAATCACAGCACATCTTCACTTATTTCAAATTATTACCACAAAAAAAAATTCTTACTAGATAAAACTTGGTTCATTGGAAGAATGCTGAATTTGGAATAGCAACTTTATTTCAAATCTTTATTTTATCACTTTCTAGTTATGATCTCAGACAAAAAAGCCTTTCACCTCTCAGCCCTCAAATTAGGGGATTAGAGTAGATGATCTCTAGGATTTTTTTTCCACTTCTGAATCTATTTTCTTCTGATTTTAGTAGCCTAATCATAAATACTGGTGCAACTAAAATAAAGAAAACAATCCAAAAGATAATTAAAAGATTGAGTAAAAATGATATCAAAGATAAAAAAGGTGGGAAGTTGACTAGTAGTGTAAGTCCGGTTGACTGTCTGAGGAAAGGTTGGGGAAACTATTTTTCTGCCAAAGGTTATTTAGATATTTATAACATCATTGGTGGACTATATTTAATAAAGCAGTTAACTAATTCACCCCTAAAAAGCTACTAGATTTATTGACTTTTGAGTCCTGCCTGTGGTTGACTTGCCAGGCCTGCAGGCTAGAGGTTCCCTACATTTTGAATGGTGCACTAGTATCCCAGAGATGTTAAAAGAAAAAGACCTCCAGTGAATTGAATAAATGATATAGGGAGGGTTGCTGGGAGAGACATATAGATAGATAGATAGATAGATAGATAGATAGATAGATAGATAGATAGATAGATAAAAAGATAGATAGATAGATAAAAAGATAGATGGATAGATAAACAGACTGACAATAATATAAATAAAGGTTTGAGATTTGCATTAATGGAACTGGTACCCAAAGTAATAAAAATCTCTCATCCACCAAATAACCATCCAAAATTATATATTATAGGTTGACAGTATTCAATGTATATTTTAAAAACATATTTGCAAATTCCTTTTTTGGGGGGGGGGATTTAGAACATCTTTTCCCATAAAAGGTATATTGTAGAAAAGGTTATATAGGTCCTGATGCTAACTCCTGCCTCTTTTCCCCATCCCCATTTGAAGGACCACATATTCAGTGCTCTACAGGGCATTAAATCTGATTCTCTGAATGAGGAATTTGAAGCATTAAGGAGGTTATTGGTATGACTTAATATGATCCAGAGGTGACATTTGAATTTAAGTCCTCAGATTCCAGAGTCAAAGTTCTTCTGACAGTTTCATGGTCCCTCTCTCTTATGCATAGTTTTCCTACACTAAAGTGATACTTTCAGAGCTCATCATGAAATAGACTGTCATGGAGACTGCTATGCCACAGAAGTGCAGACTCTAGAAGGTCATATCACTGTAGAAAG
Source organism: Macrotis lagotis (assembly GCF_037893015.1). Lineage (NCBI taxonomy): Eukaryota > Metazoa > Chordata > Mammalia > Peramelemorphia > Peramelidae > Macrotis > Macrotis lagotis. The sequence continues at coordinate 152,252,328 of NC_133665.1, forward strand.
ACTTAGGTATTCTTAGTGACAGATGACCATGGGTTTGTTAGTCTAGGACTGGGCTAGTTTGAAGAGACTTATCAACAGAAGTTGTCCATGGAGTGAAAAAAATTGGATACAGCTAGTTTTGAAGACCATCCACAGAAGTATAGCAAGATTATTATTTATGTCTCTTGTGGCATTATCCACACTAGTAACTTGAAAATTTGAGAAAAGTATATTAATAATTTAATCTTTGATGAACTTAACATTTCTAACATTGTGCCTATGGGAAAGCCCATTCTGCATTAGTAGATCTATAGTTGGACAAGTTCTCAATAAACTAGAGAGTCCAACCTTCTTGCCTTACAGATGCGAAAACTGAGTCTCAGGGAAGTTAAGGATTTAAATAAGATTATATATGCTGCAAGATTCAAAGGGTCTGTATGATTGTGAATTTTGATTTGTTTTTAATTCGAGTATTACTGATCATTAGAAAATATTTCCTCCCTGTCAGGATCTGTCAGAATTGCTGCATCTTGGGGATGATCTTTATTGGGAGGGGATGTTATTATAGAGAGAAGAAGATGGGGACATATCTCAGTAACGGGGATGAGTTACTTTTAATTTCCTTTACCTCTTCGTAGCAATCATTCTTCAGATATTCTGAATTAGAATTAGTTTCTGGGGCAGAGTGGGACTTTAGGACTCAAATTTCTTACTAATGCTAACTGTTAGTATTCCTAAATCTGACACTGTATATATAACATCCCCCAAACACAGATGATATGTTTGAAAGATGCAGGAAATAAACTTTATTCTTATATATAACAAAAATATATAGCTCACCCTTTATTCTTACATGATATGTAAGAATATAAGTTTCTTGAGGGTAGGGATGGTTATCTTTTTTATTTTATATCTCTAGTACCTAGCACATTGAATAGAATGGCAACTGCTTAATCAATTCTAATTTCATTGAATTGATTTGAAATGTAAAATGTTTGTAGAAAGTGCCTGTAACCACAACTCACTCTTTGATATAAGTAATAGCTTTATAACCTTAAAATATTTATCTGGTCTGAAATTTGAATTTTCCTGCCTCCTTTTTGCTACATATTTCTTTTTTCCACTTGTTTCTCCAAAATTTGTGAGAATTATTTCATTTATCATGTTTAAATTTCCATTAATAACATAGCACCTGGTACCTGATAACCATTTGGTAAGTATTTGTTGATTATATGGCTTTAAGAATGTTTTCAAGCACTGGTCTCCCTGTCATTAGTCAAATATCTTTTTCTTCTATATAAATGATCTTATAACACAATTTATACATTATTTATAATAGAAATGAAATATGAATTTGCATAGTCCTATACAGTGTGAGCCTTGGAAAGAGTCTTCTAGAAGAAATATTGTTGAACTTATATGTGGCATCTTAAAAAAGAGTTTTTAAATATTTAGAGAAATGATTAATTAGCATTTTGGTAAATAATAGTGCTAGCTGAAATCCACCAATTGCCTACTTAAAGTTATTTAAATATAAACCAAAAACCATACATCTGAGAAGAAAAGTATATCTTTGGTTTTACATCAATTTCAGATACAAACCAGGAAAAAAGGTTAATCTTAAACTTTTCCAAATAAAATTATGTTTAAGACTTTGCTATTATAATAATGATGATGATGATGACATTAACACCTTCCCCACCTCTACAAACATCAGCAATAGCAACAACAATAATGATGCTATTACTTTTGTTTATTAACAAAATATACTAACAAAGTGGTTAGCAGGATGATTTATCTTTATTCCTTACTTAGTTTTTTCATCTGTAAAATATGAAGATTTCAGAATAGAATATCCAAAGTCTCTTCCAGTTTTAAATCTATGATCCCATTTACCCCATTATACAGATTAGATAAGTGAGACTCAGAGAATAGAAGTGACGTGTTCGAAATTCCATATGAATGAATAGAAAAGCCAAGGATAAAAATTGAAGTTTTCTAGATCTTACTCTGTTATTCTTTTCACTGCTGAAAGCAAAATAAATTAAAGAAATATCCCTGAAGGTAACATACATGAGCAGAGAGGTGGTTTAATTGAGTCCACTATATGATATGGCAGTAAAAAAAAAAGATAATATTGTTTTGTGCAGCATTAAATAAGGTAAGGTGCTCAGAATGAGAGAGGTTAGAGTGCTTCTCTACTATGTTCTGGTCAGTCCACATTTGAAGTACTGCTGAACAGGGTACTTTTGAAAGGGTTTTGATAAACTGAAGAAGGTCCAGAGGAGAGCAAAGAGTATGGTAATGGTCCTTAAATTCATGAGAGATGGAGATTGGTTGAAGTACCCGGGAATATTTATCCTAGGGGAAAAGAAGACTTATATGGAACTTGATAGCTTTATCTTCAACTGTTTGAAGGGTTGTCACATGATAGAGGGATTAGCTTGTTTTTTGCTTCTTTCCAGGGGACTGCATTAGGACAGATGAGTAAAAGGTACAAAGTAAAAATTTAAGTTTGTTGAAAGAGAAAACTTCCTAAAGATAAATGATATCAGGAAAAGTAATTGGCTGCTTGGCTGCCACTTTATTTGAGGTCTTCAAGCAAAAGCTAAATGCCCATTTGTCCAGTAAGTTTTTGAGTAGATGATTATTTATTTTTTTCTCTGAGGCACAAAATCATTCTGAAATTTCATAGAGTTTTTGAAGTTGCTGTCTATTTAATCTCCATAGTTATATAATTCAACAAGTATTCCTTAATCTCAGAAAACATCAAAATACTTAGAACTGGGGGATATGTCATATTGAATCAATTGTTTGCTACTCAGAATTCTGAGACTGAATGACTCAGTTGGGACTTGATTCATTTCCACTACATATAAGTGTAGATTTCCTGGCTGACCTTGAGTTATGATGATATTTATGTAGCCTTTGGAGGTTTTCAGAATACTCTTTATATGAAAGGGGAAGGTATTGTCTCTAAGAAGAGATGAGCAGAAAGGTTTCACTATATTTTCTGGCATTGCCATCTATTCTGCAAAGTGGAAATCCCTTAGTGAAGACTTGTTAGAGTTCTGCATATTCCAGGCTTAGGGATTTTTGCTTTTGACTTTACATAACCTTGGCAGCCTGGAGGAGGAGAGGTCTGAACAAAGAAGTCCATAGAAAGTAAGAAAGGAAGAAAACAAACATTTATTAATGGAGGAATTGCTAACAATGCAATATTGAACAGGCTGTTCCAGAGGGAGACAAAACAGATTAAGGGCAGTAATGCAGCGTTGTGAATGACCCTGGACACACATTCCTATGAAAATACCTCCCTCTTACAATTTTGTAAGTTTGTGAATACTCTTCTCTATGGGCATTATGTGCTTTGATGAAATATCATGTGCCTTACTTTTGGGGTGAAATGTTATCTATTCGTATTCATCCTTTGCCTTCTGTTTAGGATGTTTGATGAGTTCATGGTGCCATCTTGGTTTATTTGCTAATTGGAAAGCTAGAGTAACAGGAGTATAATTCTCCAAAAAAATCCTGATTAAGGATGTTTTATTAATGTGACTACTCCCTCTGGGAATTTCATGATCTGCCATCATTCAAGGTCAGGTTGAATAAGTGAGTCAATGAAAGGATGTGGGTAACAGACCTACAGAAAGTGACTGAGATAGAGTCAGACTGAGAGGATCATGTTCAGACTATATAAACATCTCATTTGATCCTTACAATCATCCTATCAGAATTACCAGTATTGTTATCTCCACTTGCAAAACATGAATAATAATAATCTATTTCACAGCCTTCTTATGTAGATTAAATGGTATAAAATACTTTTAATGCATTTATGTATATTATAAGAATGTATGTATTTATTTTAAACTAGACCTTTATTTCATTAATATGGGGACTCCAGTTGAGGAAATTGCTCTTACTGGGTGCAGATTAGAGCTGGCTGCATAGTGTAATTTTAAAGTGCTGTATCCTAAATGTTTAAGTGACTTGCCCAGGGTTACACAAGGATGCTGGGCTCACACTCAAGCCTTCCTGATTCTGAGGTCAATTCATTCTGTATTAAACCATATTACATCTTTTTGTGGGTTTTTAAAATTACTACACACCAAAATCTAAAGCAGAATTTCTGAATGTAATCGTCATCACCACTGCTGATCTCCCAGATGCACATCTCCCCTCTCAGTATCCTTGTAGCTGACTCTATTTTACTTTTTGTTCAAAGACTATTCTCCATGATTGCTACCTCTTTGATATACAATATTTCCCTTAAATGGATGTTACCACCTAATCAACAAGACTCATTTGATTTATTTTACAAGAGGACAATTGAAATAAAAACTTTTCTTGGAAGCCCCAAGACTCACCTGTTTCTTTTGAGCTTTGTTATAAAGATCATCAAATCCTAGGACATAACCAGCTGGTTAAAACCTGGTGAGGAAAATTCCTGGTCTTCCCCCCAGCTTCTCTGTACTTCTTATGAAGAAACACCAGTGACAAATAGTGAATTTTAAAAACTCTCGAGGGACAGAGCCAAAATTCAATAGTGAAATCTATTTAACAACATTGAATCTGGATCAAGATACACAGAGTAAGAGCCAGCAAAATGAGGAACCAACAGTGATGGGGAGATTACTAAAAATGCCTGCCAATCAGAACTCATTTCAAAATAGATTAATTGCTGTTCATTTTTCTGTTACCCTGAACTGACCTGACACATGACATTGCAGTCAGAATGGGACACATAGCATTACTTACAATGGATTTCATGCCATTTTGCAAGTACCCTGCTGATAGAATAAAAGGCTGACTCATTTCCTTCCACTGCTTGATCTCTTATGATTGCAAACAGGGATGCCATATGCTCCAACTAAAATGTTCAGTGAGCCCAATAATTCAGTGAGTCTGCCAGTCTCAAGGCAGGGAGATGCACACACCAGAAAACCCAATGACAGAGAATTCCTATTGTACATTTTATGTTGGAGGATTTCAGGTTCCTGGGGATGAGATGGAAGGGAAGTGGAACAATTTCATTAAAAATGAGCAGCTTTGTTTAACAAGACCGTCTATATTGAGGAGATGACCTCTCTCAATTTTTGATCTTTATTTCCTCAGTCTGTAAAATTTCCTTCCCCTTCTTTCCCATATAGCTAGGCTGATGCAGTTTCTAATGAAGCTCATAATGTGAATATTTGTTTCCTTGTCGTTCACCATCACAACTGTCAGAAATGTCAGCACAGCTCAAGGAGCAGGATTTTAGAGTTACTGAGCAGCTTCCAGGAGAGATAAACATTACCAGAGTCTTTGATGTGGCTTTTTAAAGGGTTACCCTTTGGAAGAGGGAAGAAGATTTCGGCTTCCTTAATTTTCCTATGATGTTTTCATGATTTTCCTTACTTAAATGCAGCATTTCATCCGTAATGCTTTTTTCTTTAGATACTTTCATTGGTCATCTCAAGCATAGTGTAGTTAACAGCAACAACGATAACAACAACTATGGTGATGATGATGATGTTTGTCCTTCATTTTTGAAGAAGACCTTAACATCAGGGAGGGGATCATGACAAGTACGTGAATTGGACTTGAGTGAGGGGATGCTGTACTAAGTCACCAGCCTCCCTTTCACCTCCAGTCAACTGGATCCAATGGCCAGATTGGAATAAGGACCAATGGAGATAGACCTGGATGTAAGACAAGCAGGGTCAAGTGACTTGTCTGACGTCTCACAGCTAGTAATTCATAGTGTCTGAGGCCAGAGTCAAACTCCTGTCCTCCCAACAAATATGATGGGAGGAACAGGTGAGGAGAATGCTAATACAGGAAGGGGCTCTGGGGCAATTCAGCCCTCCCTTTCACATGAAGAAAACTGGAAGGGCTGGATGTCTATCTAAAGTCTCATTGCTGGTTTAGATCCAGGATAGACTCCCTGGGTCCTGGATCTAATGCATTTAATTACCCTCCTGGGACCACTTCAGGATGGCCTCCCATGGCCACCCTTCTCTGCTCTTTCAGTTTCCATTTTCTGGAACAAGATTTTGCCTCCTAACTCTCCTTCTTGCATGTGATGTTGAAAGCAAGTCACCAACCTCCATGTCCATCATCCACTGATGGCATATACATCAGGCCATCTCTAAGCCTATAGACCCCTAGGGATCAAGAACTGACTCGATTTCTCAGGTTTTCTCAGCCTTTTTTTGGTCTGGACCTATGTGTCCATCAGGTCTCCTCCCAATGGTGTCAGTGTAACTCATCTGCAGCTTACAGTTCTCCCATTTGCCCAATGGTATCACAGTCAGAGACATCACCACCTTCTTTTTCTTCTTCACCTCATAATTCAGACAATAATTAGCATGGAACAGCTCATATGCACAGAGGTATTTAATACCCAACCAGCAAATAGTCCTCCTGGGATTGAAAGTGTTACACCAGTTAATCTTGTTCTCTTACTAACTACTATCTAGTTTATCTCATGTCTCTTACTAACTACATCAAGGGAGAGCAATTAACAGAATCATGAATTATCCCTTTATTTACAATGTCATGCCAGAAATAAATGTTAATGTAGTTTTGGTAAAAAAAAATGTTTTCATTTTTAAGCACTGAATGTAGTTGGAGAGAATGAATGTAAGACTTCCACAATTCAAAACCATTGAGAGCAAAATTTCCTTCATTAAGAAATAAGAAAGCAGGTAAAGTCTTTCAGGTCAACCAATACCCTGTGGCATTTTTAAAAATAGGCATTGAAAGCACAAAAGGAGGCTAAATCACTAATTTGATAACTTTCTCCCTACTTAAGGCTTTAGCTGAGATGTTGAAAAGTTGTGACATTTGAAAATGGGACAAAAGACAAAGGCTTATTAGCAAAGTTACTGAAGTAAAGTGTATTTCAGTGGATGCCAGAATTAACAGAAAACCTTTTTAGTTCCATGGAGGCATTTAGAAGTAGGGTCATTTGGAGCCATGTCAATCAGTAGAAATTGGTATAATCCTAACCTTTGACACATAATAACTACATAGCCATGGATAAGCAAATGCATGGAGCCTCTTTGCAAAACAATGGGGACAATGACATCTTTGCCATAAACCTCACAGGGATATTGTGAGATATAAAGATGTTCCATGGAAAGTGATTTTAAAGCACTATATAAATTGAGATCATGGTCAGTGAAGTGGAACATAATGGAAAGAATGTTGGAGTTAGAGTCAAAGGAGCTGCATTCAAATCCTGGCTCTGCTATTTATTGCTTGTGAGACTTCACACAAGTCATTTAATTTCTCTGAGTCTCAGTTTTTTCATTTTGGAAATGAGGGAGTTAGACTAGACAGTATCTAAATCTTAAAGTTGTAAGATTATGATTTCATGATCACTAGTATCAACACCATTAACACCTAGTACCTTTGATCTCAATTATTCATAACTGAATTTTGACCTGAATGATCATTTTTTCCATTTTTCTAGGTTAATGAAGGGCTTCCTTTTTTGTATATCATAGTTACTCTTGACAGAAGAGCAAAATCTATGGACCCCATTTCAGATTAATGTCTGTAAATGCATACAATTAGAAAAGAAATTAATTATAAAAACATTTGAATAAGTGGAATCCATTTTTGCCCATTATTTAGCATTTGAAGGAAAAGCCATGGCACAGTGGAAAGGATAATGAATTTGGTGTAGGGTTAAAATACATGAATTTCCATTTGTTACATATACAACTAGACAAGGAACTTCTTTTGGTAGCATCATATCATGAATTGGGCATGTGCTTGAAGGCAACAAGTCCCAGCTTTAAATCTTTTCTCTAATAGCTATTACTTGTGTTACCTGGAGCAAATTACTTAAACTCTCTGTGACTAAGTTTCCTCATCTGTATAGGGAGAGGGTTGCTTTCAGTGACTTCCAAGGTCCTAATTCTATGATTATGCTTTATTATCACATTTTTTTACATTTCTACAATTAAGTAGTGGATCTTAATTATGTCTATTGAGTGTCTTCATCATTAATCCAGTCAAACTTTAGTCTTGATTTATTGTTTTTCTGAAGATTTTCTGGCTAGAATACCACTGCTTGGTCTATATTGAAAAGACATCCAAAAAAAGGGGAAAGGACCTGTCTGTCTAAAAGGATTTATAATTGTTCTTTTTTTTGGTAATTAAGAGTATTAAATCAAAGATATTCCCATGAGTTGGGGAATGGCTAAAAATTGTCACATATTATTATAATGGAATATTATTGTGCTGAAAAAATGACAAGTTGGATAATTTCAGAAAAACTTAGAAAGACTTACATGAACTGATGCACATTGAATGACAACAGCAATATTATTTGATGAAAATCTAGAAATAACTTGGCTATTCTCAGTAATATAATGATCTAAGACAACACCAATGAACTGGCTCCAGAGAAAGAACTACATTGATTCCTTTTATTTGGTTCTTCTTGTACAAAATGATTAATGTGGAAACATTTTACATAATTGCACATGTATTACCTATATCTCATTGCTTACTGGCTCAGGTAGGGAAAGGGAAGGAGAGAAAGAAATATAGAATTTGGACTCAAAACTTTAAATAAAAGTGTTAAAATTTTTTACAAAAAAGATTTCCTGGCTTCTCTGGTCACTAGATATTTTTGCTTTCATCTTTACCAAAAGCAGATTTTGCTGATAATAGAAAGCAGTGCCTTCCACCCAACACCATGTTAAGTCAATAATAAATATTGGCAGCATTAGCTATTTGGCTCCATCCAAAAAGATGTCTTTGACAGTGGTTTACTCAGGTGTCATTTTTCCCTTTTGCCAGGTAGATATTAAATGGGATGGAACATTTTCACAATCTGACATTTTCACATCCTGATTACAATGGGCACCCAAAATAATTTCTCTTCTACTCTGAGGTATCATAGAAAATTTTACAAATTGCACATCCCTCCTGAGTTGGTGCCAATTGAGGGAAGAACTTTTGACAAGATGGAGAGCAGGCTACTGATGGGCACAAGTGGACTTGCCTGTAAACCTTACCTCCAGAATGAGGTGGGGGACCACACAATAGCACCATCCCTTGACCTTGGCGGACAGACACAGTACTTCTTGTTCTTGTTTTAAAGTTTTCCAGATCTATTGGAAGAAAGAGAAGAAAGAGAAAGAATATTATAATTGTAAGCTCCAAAATTACAGCAAACAGGTGATGGGTTTTCTGATTCAGAGAGGAACATCTAATGGAAAAGAAATATATGCCATGAACAATGACATGAAAACTCACTATTTTTTCCCTTTTTCAGTGTTCTTACTTAAAAACCATCTTCACATTTTAAAACCACAGATTCAATGAACTTGAGAGCAAAAAGGAATCATTTAACTCAATCTGTTTTAAGGGCAGCTGGGTAGAACAATGGATAAAGCACTGGGCTTGGAATCAGGAAGGCTCAGTCATCATTATGCATTCAAATCTGGCCTCAAATACTTATTCACTGTGTGATCTTAGGCACTATCACTATCACTATCACTATCGCTATCGCTATCGCTATCGCTATCGCTATCGCTATCACTGTCACTATCACTATCACTATCACTATCACTATCACTGTCACTGTCACTGTCACTGTCACTGTCACTGTCACTGTCACTGTCACTGTCACTGTTTCCTTCAGTTTCCTCATCTATAAAAATGAATTGGAGAATAAAATGGCAAACCATGGCAAACCACACCCAGTATCTCAGTCAAAAATCCCTCCACCCCCCCCATACCAGAAAAGGTGTCATGAATGACTGAAATGACTAAACAACCAAAACAAAATGAAAAGGTAGAAACTGAATAAAGTACCAGGTCTGGAGTAAGGAAACCCTGAATAATTCAAACCTTTTTAACAATTCATTCAACCCCTATTTGTCTCTGTTTTCTTTTCTGCAAAATCAGGATCATTCATAATTGTACATGTATCACCTAAAATTCATTGCTTACTGGCTCTGGTAAGGGGAGAAGGATAGAATTTGGGATCAAAATTTTAAATAAAAATGTTTGAAATTTTTTTAAAAAAGATTTCCTTTCTTTTGTGGTTACTAGATATTTTTGTTTTCATCTTTATCCAAATCAGATTCTGCTGATAATAGAAAGTGGTGCCATCTTCCCAACACCATCTTAAGTCAGGATGTTGTGAGGATAAAATGAGGTAATGTTTGTAAAGCCCTTAGTATAGTGTCTAGTGTATACTAGACACTTTGTAAAAGTTCCTTTTGGTTGTTAATGAAGAAATGAGAAAACTGAGGTCTATAGATGTGATATGATTTTTCTGGTGTAACAAAACTATTTAGTAGTAAACCAAACTCTACCCCTAGACTAAAACACTTTGTTATCAGTCAAGCAAGTGAACACAAGCATATTTGGTTTTGGAGTTTTCTATATTAAGCCTTATAAAATTGAAGAATCATAAATGAAGACCTTCATTCTATAGAGGTAGAAACAGACACAAATAGTTTAAATGACGTTACCCAAGATCATATGGGTAGTAAGTATTAAGGTAGGTTTTGATCCAGGGATTGCTGAGTCTGAGCTCAGTGTCTTATCTATCATACCATGTTGCTTTTTCTAAACTGAAAAAATATTTCATCTATTCTAACTTTTGGCATATATGGACTTGGCATTTGGATGTTGCCAGTGTTTTTAGTCAAATGTACCAACTCATTTGACTTTCCAGTCATCTTTCATTCCTTGCATAGGACACATTGTCTAGCCAAATGGATCTTCTTATATCTCCCAAATATGTTCATGTTATCCCACATTTGTCTGGACTCTTTCTCTGTCTGGAATATAATCCCCAAAGATAATATTTTTAAAATTGCATGAGTATATTATATTAAGCTTTATAAAGCACCTTCCAGAGAACAAGTTCTCCATTTAAATAATAATTTACTAAAAGTCTACCATGTGGTAGACATAGGTAACACAAAGGTAAAAGTAAAACAATGTCTGTCCTTAAGAGCTAAATTATTTTGTGTGGAAACAATACACATAGATAATTGAATACAAAATATATGTAGAATAGAGAATAAAATATAATACAAAATATATATAGAAAGGAAAGTGTAAGCAGTGGGATGTAGTGGGGGAGAGGGTAGCCCAGACAGATAAATCAACACTTAAGCTGAATATAAGCTTACATTTTTATATTTATATTTATATATTTGTACTTAGTTTATATATCTAAACTAAGTATAGTACAGATATAAAGCAATACTTGAGCTGCACTTTGAAAGAAGGGAGAGAATCTAATGGCCACAGGTAAGGAAGGATGGTATTGTGCAAAGATTCAGAGAGGAGAAATGGAAGATAGTAAATGAGGAAACCAGTTTGAATGAAGCATACAATGGACCAAAGTAGATAATATACAAGAAGCATGGAAAAGTAGGCTGGCACTCAATTTGAAAGCCAAATGGTTTTATAATGCTTTAAAGGTTGCAAAAACTTTTTATATGCTATGTTATGTTATCACATTTGGTTTTTACAACAAGTAGATAATATTATTAACTCCATTTTACAGATAAGAAAACTGAGGCACAAATAGGTTAAGGGACTTGCGCAAGATAATAGGACCAGGAGGTATCTGAGGAAGGCTGTGAACTCAGGTTCCCCAGTCCAGGTCCATTATTTGACCCATTCTACCACCTAACAAGCCAGAACCCTGTACCATCTCTTGTAATATTTTTCACAGCCATCTCATGAATTCCATGAGAGTTTGGTTTATGTCTTATGCTTCCACAGTGCCTAGCAAAGTGTCTTCTGTACAAAGAAGCTTATCCTAAAATATTTACTGATCTGGGTGTTTGGTACCTTGAAATCTATAAATCTCAATTTTACCCATTTTTTAGCATTATGAAGAGAAAGACAAGGGTCTTCACTAGAGTTCCTCTTAGAAATATATTTCATTGAAAAACAACCTAAAAAGGAATAGCTTGGAAATGTCTAATTGATTAAATGTCTTAAAATTCACTGTTTGATTTCTCTGAGAGCTAGAGCACATGTTCAGTGAATATTTTTAAAGCTAATTTAGATTTATTCAGAGAATTGAAGGCATAATGATTTATGACAAGTTTTTAAAATGCTATAGTATTCACAAGGTGTTATTTTTGCATATTTTTTAACTCAAATTTCCCTTACTTCTGCTAATAAGGGGAGGGGGGGACAGTTGAAGGAATCTAGAGTTATATCTGGAAGTGAGGCAGCCCAGAAAGTAATTCCCTTCATTATCACATAGCAAACATTTATGGGCTATGTGCTAGCCCAACATGAGATGTGGTAGGAGATTCAGTGATGGATAAGAATCAGCCCTTGCCCTCTGGGATGTTTGCCATCTATTTGGGGAAGATGAGTCCATCCATGAAAAGATCCCATTGGAAAACAGTAAATATAAGAGCTGAATGAGTGGCTGTAGGAGCTCAGCATAGGGGAAAAGATCATTTCCAATGGGGATTTCAGGTAAGGGCTCTGAAAAGGCAAGAATAAACCTCAAAAGCTGGTTCTTTTTTTTTTAAGATTTAAATCAGCCTTTTTAGATACAAGGGCAAGCAGTCAACATCACAGTAATTCAGATATGTCATTAAAATTGCATTTGCATGTATTTGTCAGATGCCATCAGAGAGAATTTGAGTCTCTACCAAGGAAATATGTAACCCTCTGCCAAATTCTGACCTTATTCGTGCCCATTTAGAGAGAGAGTTACAAAGAGCGACAAGCTCTCCAGCTAATGGCTGCTGAGGCTAATCAAGGGGCAGTGTTCAGGAATGTTCAGTGTGGAAAGCACTGTTGGGCCTAAATTGGTCTTTTCAGCCATAACCACCCACACAGATGGTAATTACAAACAGTTAGCTCTTTTTCAAATAGGAAGAAAAATGCATATGCCTGGATAGTACTTTTTGTTGAGGTTTTGTAGGATTAAGTTAAAAAAATAAAACAAACCAGGAACTTACAGCTAATATCCAAATCTTTGCAATGTCCCACTCTTCCCCTGCCCTTCTAATATAAATTAGTTAAGCAATAGCCATAACATGGATTTTTATTTTCTTTAAGCAATAAACTGACTCTATCTTCATAAAAGAAACACAAATTTAGTTTATTTCAATCCTGGAATTGGCTATTTCATTGTTAAAATCACTAATGCTGGTTATTTGGCATTTTAAAAAGTTATCAGACCCGTGATTTTTTCAGTGGAAGGAGGATTTCCCTCATTATTGCTGACACATAGTACGTACTTAATTAAACACTTGTTGCTGTTAAATTTGCCAATGAGATTGTACATCTATGAGGCAACTTAATTTTCAAGAACTGTCCAAGGTACTCAGAGGCTAAGTGACTTCCCCATGGTCACATGGCCAATAGGGGCCAGCATCAAGAGTTGAACTAAGATTATCTTGATTTTGAAGTCAGCTCTGTTCCCAGGACCACCATATAAACAAAAATAATTGATTGGATTTTCCCATTGTCAGGTAATACAGATGTAGTGTGTATTTGGGACAAAGACTTGTGTTGATATCATAAAAAAGTCCTTACTCCACTTGCCCAACTATTCACTGTTGATAAAAAAGAATGTGGAGTGAATGAATGAAAAAGAACAATTTGAAACCATAAAAAATTAAGCCTGTTTAAAAATGGGGCTATTGTTTTGTTTAAAGGAAAACTAAAAAGAGGCATAGTGGATAGAGCACCAGATCCAGGGTCAGGAAGACGAGTTCAAATGTGACCTCAGATACTTACTAGATTTATGACCTTAGGTAAATCACTTAACTCTTTTGCCTCAGTCTTCTAATCTGTAAAATGTCCTGGAGAAGAAAATGGCAAACCACTTTACTATCTTTGTCAAGAAAACTCCAAATGGGAAGACAGAAAGTCAGACATGACTGAAATGACTTGAACAAGAAGAAAATTTCATTTTTTATTATCCTTCTTGCTATTCTTTAATAACCTGAGGGTTATGGATAAAAACAGTTTCATCAACATTTCCAGCGAATCTGGTAACATGCTTTCCAAGTAAAGAGTTGATATTCAGTTTTGGATTTGACTCTGTCTTTTGAACTAGTGACATTTTGAAATGGGTTAGGTATACTTTTTATTCAACAAATGTCCATTCAACATTAACTAGATGCAAGACAATGTGCCAGGAGCTAAAGGTGATATACAAAGATGAATGAACCATGGTCCCTGCCCTCAAGGAGTTCACAGTTTAGCAGAGAAACCAAGAAATGTATGTAAAAAACTATGCTACAGGTTGCAATGTGCTATACTTTATATGGAAGATACAAAGCTCTGAGAGTTATGGTGAGGGTATTCTTGGAGCATGTTTTTACTAGTTTTGTTAGCAATTATGTTCTAAAGAATGTACTATTTCATCGTGGCTGTGTTTGTGTGTTATATGATTTGTGGTGATAATAATTGTTCTTTCATTTTATTTTCCTACAGAATACATTATCAATTTTTAAGCATGATTAGATAATATTCTCTACTATTTAGAGGTCAAAGCTTATCAAGAGAGATTAGAGAAACATAACATATATTCAGATGATTTATTTGTGAAACGCCTAGAAGAGTAAATGCAGACAAAGGTCTTAAAGCTGCAGGCTGAGATAAATAATCATAACAACAATAATAAAAACTTTAATATATGGGAAAATTTAGAATGTAGGCTTCCAGAATAAAGCATATAAAGATGAGAGTGAGAAAAGAAAATCCATGTCACATATTCTCTGTCTAGAAAGTTATTGAATGATTAGAACTGGGGAGCAGAGAGTTTATAAGGTGAATTCCCTGGTTTTTCTTTTCCTCTTATAATAAACACTTGGATATAGACTACAGAAAATATGACTTAGGGAGAAACAAATAATCCTTGAAAAGTAATAAAGCAAAGCTAGAATGTGGGAGGAATTCTTTTAGGTCATCACCAAAGGACCACTAATGAGCAAGACCAATAGAAAGAAGGAAAACCGAGGTCAAGGAAAGGGCATAAAGGAAGGAAAAAAGTGAATTTGAAAAGGGGAGTTTGGCCTTGAGAGAATCTAGTTTATGTTTTAAGAAAAATAGGAGAAAAGAGATTGCTGTAGAAATGAATTGGTGTCTAGTAGATAAGAAAAATTTTCCTCCTCTCCAGGCTAGTTAGAGGTCACATGATAGGATGACTTCAGAAGAGGAAATGAGAATATTCTCTTCATTATTTCACTTACGCATCCAGAAAGAAACAATCCAGGGTGAAATGCACAGAATTTGAAAGAAGTCAAATGACATATTTATCATGAATGAGATTTCCCTTATGAATCACAGAATCATATCAGCCTTTGTTGAAAAAGTAGCTACTAATTCTTGGGAAAGTAACCAACTTTGGAATAGTTTTACCTGTTAGGAAATGTTCTCTTATAATTGAGTCCACCTTTCCTATCCTTACCTATTGCTTCCAAATTCTGCCTCTTGAGGTAAAGTAGAATATGTCTAATCCCTAGTCGTCATGACAACTGGAAAGCATATAATCCTTCAGAGTTTTCATCTCCAACCAAATTCCTACAACTGATTATCGTATGGCATCACCCTGGCACCCTTTACCATCTGGGGCACCCTTTTTCACAACTATGGCATTTTCCCAATTTCTTTCCTGAAATGTAGCAACTAGGTAGGGCTGGTCACAGAAGAAAAACTCATTTGATGAAACTACAAAAGGGATTTTCAACCTTCTTTACTTTGGACATTTTTCAGTGAACAAAACCTAGGGTCACATTAACTTTTTTTGACTGCTATGTTGAATTACTGACACATATTGGGTTTATGATCGACTATAATTCCTAGACATCTTTCAGATGAACTGTCTGCCCTTCCTTTATCACCCAAGTCTATCTTATCCTTGGAATCAAAAAATGAACACCACATATGTAGGACTTTTGCACATGTTAAAATTTAACCACATTAAATTTCATATTATCAGGTTTATTTTTCAAATTAATCCTTCTTTATATACATTAACCATGTTCAGCTCTTATTTGACAAAAAGCTACTAATTACCAAATAAGACAGTTGAGTGACTATCATATTACTTTGTGTCTCTATATTTCCAAATGAATAGAACTTATTAGAAACTGATGCTGCTTGATACTTTCCTCTCTATTTAAACTAGTCTGTTATCTTGGGGCCCTTTTCATAGTCTTATAAACTAAGAATTGGAAAGAATCGTAGTGAGTTCAACCCCCTGATTTTATTGCCGAAGAAACTGAGGTGCAGGAGGATTGCTATTAGTTAAAAATCAGAAAGGCAGTTAATAGCACAGCTGGGATTCAAAACCAGGAATCCAAATCCTATGCTTTTTACTCCAAATCCCATGTCCTTCCTATTATCCCTATGCTACTTTTTTTCCTTTCTAGAACCATATTCCAGATATGCATTTCATTTCACCAATTCATATTATTCTATAGTGTTAAATTTACTTGATTTCTTTAGAATCTCCAATAAATTTTTTGTAACACAAATGTTGAGCATGTTAATACAGACACCTGAGGATGTGGAGTTCATCTCTGGAATCCATGAGTTCTATTTTCCATAAAGTGCTAAATATTTTTGCTATCTCCCTTTTTTAATCTTGTAGTTCTCTATAATACCAATTCATGGTGGAAATATTTTTAATTAATTAATTAATTTTCATCCATATACACGTGTATATTTTTAAATTACAAAATTTCCTTCACCCTCCATTTCCACCCCTCCCCTCAATGGCAGAGTCATCTTAGCATTGCACATACTTATTTTTGATAAACATGTTTACAGATTAGTTATTTTAATTATGAGGAATTAGGATTAAGGGAAAGCAATACATAAAAGATAATTTTTATAAAGTATTCATCAGATTCTGAAATATTGGGTTTGTCTGTGTATATGTCTGTGTGTGTGTGTGTGTGTGTGTGTGTGTGTGTGTGTGTGTGTGTGTGTGCTCATGGTGGAAATACTGAATCAAGTTTTTTGATCTATCTACCCATTCTTATTTCAAGTCCTTTTGCTTAGATTTTCAAGGTTGACCTATTAGGTCAAATCTTAGGAGCCCATAATTTTGATACTTTAAGTCATACTCCAGTAACACAAATACCATTCTTAGAATCTTCCTTTTAGCTATTTGTTCTTATACTAAACCTGCACTTCCCTTTACCTTTGGCAAAGATAAAAACATTACCCATAATTCTAAAATTTTCAGGTTCTTATCCAGCATTTTATTATTCATAGATAATACTAATTTCATTGTGAGATATAATTTGCCTTCACATGACTCACTTGGTCATTGACTTTGACCAATCTTGGAATGTTCTTTGCTGTGTCATGTATCTATGACCTGAAAAGACAGAAAACCTCTTCCTTACTAAAGCCAGTTCAACAAACAGCTGCCTCAGAAGAGATTCAGTAGCTTCTGCTACTTTTCTTTCCTTCTTCTGACAAATACAAATTAATGAATCATCAACAACCAATGAAAAATCTTTTACTGCACACTTGTTATGGGACAGAAAATATGTCAAATTCTGGGGTTACAAATGATGCCTATCCTCAAGGAGCCACTGTCAGATGCTTACTGGATGACCTCTCTTATGATGCACCTGTGGATTTATATCTTGCTTCTTTGGAATGGAAAGTTCTACTGTATCTTAAGGTTTAGATTATTCCTCTATAGGAAAAGCTTCATATTCATTCCATAGTTAATATATTTATAAAATCGTAGCTTTATGACATCAGAAGTTATCTAGTTCATCTAGGTTCTGCTTCAATTCTTCCTTGCTCATAGAATGCAGCACTTTTTCTAATGAGGGCACGCCATGCTGAGTGGTCCTGTCCAGTGTCTATGCAGAATTGAAACAGCTCAAAGGAAATGTGAGATACATAAGCATACAACAGGTCACATAGACCATTTGTGCCCAAGTCTTCCACGTTCTTATTAGTTTGATCAGCCAGTCGGACATACTCTAACGCACCCCTAGTTTAGTGATGTCATTTTGATTATTTTCTATAAAGAAGGACAAGAATCAGAACTAGTTCATCTAGGACAACTACTTCAGTTTTTAGTTGAGAAAATTGATCTTTCTTGGTTCACTCCTTAATTTTCTTCTGGCTTCCTTCCTCCACCATGATCCAGAAGCCTTCTCAACTTGGAATATTAATCTATTCCTGGTTTCCATAGGCTTTACAAGACTGCCTAAACACCTATCACAAACACACATACATATATTACACACTCAAAAAAAAAAACTCCACACATGCACAAATGTGCTCACAAGTCAAGAACTCCTGCCATTTTCTTTACCGAAGATTGCACAGTACTTTAACCACATATATTTGGGCTTATCCATGCCAAGAGGGCAACTATCCTAATACTCCAAAATACTTGATTTAGGAGAATTTCTCAGTCCTCACCCTCTTTGCATTCTTTTTACTAACTCTAAACATCATCTCTTGTCATCTTTCAATGATGAATTCTTAGAGGCCTCTTCCCATCTTCTTGTTTTTTTATTACCTATTGCCAAGAGGTGCTATATGGCCTCCCACTAATTTCAAATTCAAGCCAGCCTTTGAAAGAATAGCCTACCCTCTTTTCATCAGGATGTGACAGTCAAGTGAATTTAGCTACTTCTTGCTAATCAAAAGTTAAACATTGCTGATATTTATATGGGAGGTAAAGCTGAAGGATCAAGGTAAATTTCAGTCAATTCATATCACTCTTTTCTCTCTTCATTTTGAATGGCTTTCTTTACTAAGTTGTTCGCTTATTTTCAGAATTTTCTTGCATCTTTCTCATTTCTCTTTCCAATATTTCCTTTACTTCCCTTACTTGATTTTTAAAATATTTTTTGAGTTCTCCTTTGGTCTAAAACTAATTTATATTTTTCGTGGAAACTTTGGATGCCTACATCCAGAGCTTTGACTTCCTTAGCTTCTTCTGAGTGTGTCTTTTGATCTTCCTTGTCACTACAGTAATTTTCTATCATCACATTTTCTGTTGTTTGTTCACTTTCTTTGTCTATGAGTTGATTTTAACAGTTTGCTAAAGGAGGGCTCTGCTTCTAGGGAGGAGGGCACTGTCTCAAACTTCAGGGGCTTGGTGCAGCTATGTCCAAAGATGCTTCTAGAGACCTGAAAGTTTTCAGTTCTTTTAAGATGGCATTATCTAAAAAGAGCAATAAATCCATGTTTGTCAATTAGGGAACACAATCACTCTTATCTACCCTGGAACTGTGAGGAGGGTCCCTGTTCCACTGTGTCCCCAAGTTCAGATGTGCTAGTGCTCTTCCTTGCCCTGGGACTGCCACCCAGGATAGCAACTTAGATCCAAGTATGGGCAAAACAATGAAGTCCTAGGGGTAGCTAGGTGGCACAGTGAATAGAGCACTTGCCCTGGAGTCAGGAGTACCTGAGTTCAAATCTAGATTCAGACACTTAATAATTACCTGGCTGCGTGGCCTTGGGCAAGCCACTTAATTCCATTTGCCTTGCAAAAAAATCCTAAAACAAACAAACAAACAAAACAGTGAAGTCCTGCCTCATAGTTAGCAAAGAGAGCACTGTAATCTCCTTCTGATGAGTTGGTCAGTCTCCCTTATCATCCATGGGCAGAAACTCCAAAAGTGGCAGCTGGTGCCAGTGCAGATTCAGTGACTCCCAAGGACTGCTCCTGGTTTGCCTGGGCCAGGGCTGCCCTGGTGTGGCCTGTCCTGGACTCTGTTCCTCTCTGGCCCAAATGTGAGAGACCTTTCTTCTGATTTTGTCATCTGTGGACCGAGATGTATAAAAACCAGTACTCTTGCTAGGTTCAATAGCCCCAAAGACTGTTCCTGGGTTTGTTGGAACCCACTCTGGGCTGGCATGGCTTCCACTGGCCAGCGTTCCTCTCTCACTATGGTGCAACAGATTTTTCCTTTCTATCTTCTAAGTTGATGGGCTGGAAAATTATTTCACTCTGTCTTTTTGCAGGTTTTGTCTCTCTAGAATTTTTTGGAGGTATTGGGAAGGGTTTGGGGAAGAGAGCATAGAGCATCCTGCCTATACTCTGCAACCTTGACTTTTCATGATGTTTCTAGAAATTTCCTTCAATCTCTCTACTCATTTATCCTAGATTGAAAGCTAAGTGGACTTTTGAGATGATTAAAATCAAGTATCTTGATTTTACAGATAAGGATTTTATATGAGCAGCAGAGAACTGAAGTGCCTTGTTCAGAGGTCATAAATCACACATCATAGATTTTGATCTTGAAAGAAGAGTAGAACACTAACTAGTTCAATCCCATCGTTTCATAGAATAAAACACAAAGGACCAAAGCAGTTAAATGAATTGCCTGAGGCTATAAAGATCTATTAGTCTGTGTTGTGATTTGAACCCAGATTTGAATTTATTAGACCTCAGAACATGCTGTGAGGATGATATAATCTTTTAGAGGAGGAGAATAGCAAAGAAAAGTAAGAAGGAGAAGGAGAGAGAGAGAGAGAGAGGATTATGGGACAGAAAGGATGAAGGAAGAAAGTAAGGCAGCGAAGAGTGGGAGTAGCAGAGAGGGAGAGGTAAAAAAGGTGAGGAGGGGCAAAGAGAAAGTGAGCAGTGTGGGTGAACAGGGGAATGGAAGTATAAGAAGGGAGAGCAAAGAAGATAAAGGAATGGAGGAGAGACAGGAGAGAGGAAAGGTGAAGGAAAGAAAGGGAAGAGGGAGGAGGAAGAGGAAAGAAAAAAGGGAAGGAAAATCAAAATGGAGAAAGAGGAAGCATGGAATGGAAGGGAGGAAGAAAAAGAGAGGGGGAGAATATATTAGAAAAGAAATGAAGGGAAAGAGGGGAATAAAGCAAGAAGTGGATAAAGGAAGAGGTAAAGAAATCTGTAAAATTACATGAAGTTTAGAACTGAGGGACAATGAGAAGGGTCATACTGATCAGGATCTCTTCTTCCTGTGGTCAAAGTCACCTCTCCTAGAATTCCCCCTTGTCCCACAAAGACAAGCCATGGGTATAGATATATGTATAGGAGCTAGACATTTGTGTGTATGTGTATACACAAATACATATAGTTACATATATGAACATATATATATTTAAATAGATGTAGGTATATAGATATATAATTTATACATACATATCTATACACACATACACACACACACACACACACATATATATAAAATTTTCTGGAATGTACTAGGCATTGGTATTAGCTATATATGTATATATGTATATATACATATATAACATTACCTTTTTGTAACATATATATATATATACACATACATATATACATATATAACATTACCTTTTTGTAAGAGATTCTCTTAGAATCTGTGAGGTTTTCCCTTTAGCACATAGAGAATTTGACTTGCCTAAGGTCACATGGCCACCATATGTCAAAGGTAAAACTTTAATTCAAGTCTTGCTTCCTTCCAGACCAGTGTTCTATGGATTGTATCATGCTTCCTTTAATTATTAGACCACATTACATTCAAACTAATTTTTCTAAGTTTACTATTGTAGATTTTATTAGACTTTGTTGTTCAAGGTCTTTCATTCTAGTAGTTCACTCAGAAAAAAAGAAATAAAAATCCACAAGACCTGGTAAGGCCAAGATCTCCTTGGTGATGTTCAAACCCTTCAGGTGAAGAGAGCAAGCCATGCATTATTGAAGGCAATGCGTGAGAATGATGAGGACCACTAGGTTTTTATTTACCAAAGAAAACAAGCAAAAAAGAAATCACTGAAGGAAAAGTTAATGATTTCAACTGCTACCAAAGGACAGTGATAACAGCAGATAGGCACAGTCCAACTAATTTTGCAAGACTACTCTTTACATAAGTTTTTGACCAAAAGACTGGACAATAAACAATTTTTTCTCTGCTTTGTGCTCAAGGGCAGGTATGTCAGCATTTGGAGGAACCAAACTCCCTTCTTCTTCAGGGTAGGATAGTGGAAATTGTCTTAAAGATAGTTTGACCCTGGAATGATTACTGAATCTTTTTCCCTGAAGACCTTTCCAGGGAGAGTGTGTCAGCTTAGGGAAAGCCAGGCTGTCTAGATTTATAGATAGGCAGCCAACAAATGAGCCACACATACAAATGACAGTAAGTCCTAATTCCTAATATTACCCGATTTATCTGTGGCTGCTATTGCTGCTGCTGCCGCTGCTATGAATGCTGCTAATGGGGGTGGGAAAGAGAGAAACCCTAGAGCATCCATACGGAAGTGAAGAAAAGGAAGAAGCTTTGGAAAACCAGAAGCAGAGGATCTACCTGAGGGACTGTCTCTCTGCTTCTAATGTCTTTCTTTATAGTGCCTGAATTGAAGACCTGAGTTTCATTTTTTTTAATTTATTTTTTGTTTTTTTAAGACCTGAGTTTCAACCTCACCTCTGACATTTTCTAGATGAGTGATTCTGAAGATATCACTTAACCTCTCTCAGACTTAGTTTCCTTATCTATAAAATAAAGATGTAGGGCTTACTGGCCTTTTAGGTCCCTCCATTTTTGGAACTATGATGTTATGATTTCTTTGCCTGAAGTTTCCAACAAAAAGATCTTTTGAAAATTCGAATACTTTTTGAAGGCTAAGGGTAATAGTAATAGTCATAGTCATAGTCATAGTCATAGTCATAGTCATAGTCATAGTCATAGTCATAGTAATAATAATTCACAAATTAATGTAAAGAGCTCAAAACCTTGAATTTCTTCCTTAAACCAAGTCAAGACAACTTTTATCTGGCCAATGAGAATTTTCATTAAGATGGAAGGAGGGACATGATTATATAATTTGATAACATGGGAGCTATGGGGGCAGAAAACACAGCTGGATGTATAGTTGTAGTATACCTTCTAAGTGAGGATTGTGGTATTTTAAAGAACTTCCTGCCTCTGAATTTGACTTGGAGTGATCCCTGTTTCTACCTGTTCTACCTGGAATAGAAATTAGAATTAAAAAATCACACATTTAGATGTGGAAGAATTCTCAGAGTTCTGCAGTCCAACCCCTTCATTTTTCTAGTTGAGAAACTGAGTCCTCAAGGTCAACTGAGTAGCCAGGAGCAGAGCTAAGATTTGAATCTTTCCACTGCACCACATTACCTCTCTCTGGTCTCTCTATAGGGGAATCCTCCTGTTCTTAGGGTGGGCATTATTACTGTGGTTCCATTCTGGGGTTCAGGGAATTAGACTTGGAACTAAACCATGATTTTTGAAATTTTGCTTTATGTGGGGGAAAAAAAGTTTTTCCCAATTCCAAATAACCAATTTAAAGAGTGCATTTTGGGGACATAATCTGTGAGTATGTTAGAGATTGGCTACAGTTTTGATAATTCTGTTTTCTTTAAACGGGAAGTTAGAAATTTATGAAGAGAATGAATGTCATTTTACTTCCACTTCTTCTATGGGGGGATCATTGGCTGGAAGAAGAAAGGCAGGGAAATCTGTTAATTACTTCCAAGGCTGGGTTTACTAGAGCAAAAAAGAAATAGACTAGATCTCGGGTTATTTTTTCTCTTTCTTTTATTTTTCTCATTTTGGTTGGAAATTATCATTATAATTATTTTAATATAGAATTATTATAATATAGAATTATATAATTATTATAATATATAATTGTAATTATTATAATTATAATTGCTCCCTGTTTGCTTTATAGCAATGTAGAGGCTGAAACCCTTTCTGAAACTATAGCCAGTCCTTCAGTCTTGGTCCACATTTCATTCTCCTCTGGGAACTTTCCCAATCTTTCTTCTCAGCCTTCAAGACTCATCCAGGTGACACTTACTCCAAGGAGCTTTCCCTGACCTCCCTTTCTCCCTCACCCCAATTAGTTAGCACTCTCCCATCCTAAACTTACTTTATATTTATGTACATGTTCCTCCTCTACCACCTAAATTCTATCAGGGAAGGGAAAGTTCCTTGCATTCCTAACACCTAGAAATATATCTTATTTTCATAAAGGGCTTTAAAAAGTAATACTGTTAATTTGAACAATCACTGTCACTTTTCATTTTACCTCACAAATGAGACAATGAAAAGTCTCTTTCTATGAACTATGGCCTTCTACTGTCTTGATAAAGTTCAAAATTCTTTTTGTCAAAAACTGCTACATCTGTTATTTTTTCCAAGACAAGTTAAAGGAACGAGATGGCATCAGGATAATACGATGACTATTGGACATATGAACTTTTAACATTTGGATGAACTAATAGATCAGCTTGGGTGGCACAATGGTTAAAGCATTGGGCCTGGAGTCAGGAAGACTCATCATTCTGAGTTCAACTCTGATCTCAGACTCTTATTAGCTGTGTGACCCTTGACAAGTAGTGACTCTGATTCAGTTTCTTCATTTATACAATGAACTAGAGAAAGAAATGGAAGACCATTCTACTGTCTTTGCCAAGAAAACCCCAAATGGGGTCAGGCAGAATCAGACAATAAATATAATAAAATAAATACATGTTATTAATTTATTTAACATCAAAATAAATAATAGTAAGTCATCAAGTGTTTATTAAGTTTCTACTGGCCATAGCACTGGACAGACTCTGTAAATACAAAGGAAGGCAAAAAAAAGAACATGGTCCTTGACATTGTTCACATTGTAAATAGATGAAATTTCAAACAACTATAGACATACAAGAATGGCTTCTTGCAGAAAATGGGATTTGATCTTTGCCTTGTTGGAAGCTAGGAGGTGAAGGTGAAGAATGAGAAAATACCAGAGAAGAGGGTCAATCAGTGAAAAGATCAGAGTCAGGAGATGGATTATTATTTGTACTAGGTATAGGAAGAAAGTCATTGTTGCTAAAGAGTTTTTGGAGGGCAGGATAATTTAAGAATACTAGAAAGATAGGAATGGAGAGATTGTGAAAGGTTTTAAAAGACACACAAAGGATCTTTTTATTTGATTCCAGAAGTAGTAGGGAACTGGGGTTCCCTGAATGGGGGCATGATAAGGTCAGATCTATGGAAGATGACTTTGATAACTGAATGGAGTGGTCCTTCAACAAGAAGTATGCCAAATAGTAGATAAGCAGTATATCAATTATCTGAGGAGTCCCCACTTGTGGACAAGGCTAATCCTAAGGTAGCATTCATGGATGGACAAGAAATACTACCTTTGCAAAGGAGCTGGATTTTTGTAACCTCATAGTGCTAAGACAAAGGAAGAAAAACTATGAGAAGAGAGTACAATCAAGTAACTACAATGAGAATGGAAGATACTTCAAATCTCTCAATCAGAGGGAATTCCAGGCCACATCCTTGATAATATGTAATGGAGTTTGAGAGTATGAACAATGTGCTTGGATGATTCATTCTCCTTTGGGAAGAGGAGACATAAGCTGTTTCTAGAAAGGCATAATGAAGCATTATGAAAATGCCTTATGTTCCAATGTGGAGCATGTATAAACATGAGGTCACTGGTTCTGATCTGCAACCACATGATGAAGAGATTGACTATTGCTTCACTGTGTAGTAGGAACCCAGGGTCATTTAAAAGACTAAAGTGATATGGTCTTCATTTCTGTGAGACTGTATTCCAGTCAAGAGTCAAGAAATACTGAAGATACATAATAGAGAAAGAAGTTTCAGGTAATCAGAGTCTGGCCTGTAAGTTTATGACCATGGTTTTACTTCTTTTTCCACTGTATTTATTATGTTCCTTTTTTAGGTGAAAGAGTTTTGGAGATACAAATAACTTTTTATCTTTAAAAGTTTAGAAATTTGAACCACAAGTGACCTGGGAGTCTGAATTCATTCTGGGTTTTGTAAGCAGTCAGCACAGCAGTGAGATTCTAAGGAATGGATTAGGGGTACAGAAATTCAGAAGTAGTTGAGAGAAGGACTGAAAGTTAGGTGAGATCAATGATAGGATAAAACTACTTTAAATATAATCTCAATCTTCCTAGGGGCAAGGGCAGAATAGGAGAGAATGTGCCATTAGGTCCTAGAGGAAGTCATTGATAACTTCTGTTTTTGCTATATCATTGTAGCAATAACTTCTTTCTAAGAGGTCATTTGACATTAAGTGGTTAAATGAAGCTGGAACATTAATCAATGGCAGCTAACAGTGGGGAAAATAAACTGAGATGGGGCTCAAATTTATAATATTAGAGAAGAGACATCCTTTGACACCTCAGAGAATTAATGAAAATTTTTATAGAAAGATGAAAAAAAGATTATATTACAGTGCTAATGGGAGTGGATAGGAGAGATGGAGAGAGAAAAAGATAGGGGTGGGTAGCCATCTGTTCCTATGAAAGGTACATTATAATAATTGCATCCCATTAATATCAACCATTTAGTATGGATGTAGATACTTGACTCACTTCCTCCATGTGATACACTTGGAGGAGAGAATAAAATGGTACCAAGCACTTATATCTAAAGATGTCTATTTACTTTTTTTTACTGGAGAAATATGGTAATCAACAAATTCAAATGAGTAAGACTGAGAGCTCTAAAATGATGATTCTACAAATTAAATTATTTTTTCAATGCCATGCCAATCAAATTGCACCCCTTCCCATTTTCAGAGTTAGAAAAAAGTAACAAAATTCATTTGAGCAACAGAAGTCCAAGAATTTCACAGGAATTGATAAAAAAAAAAAAGGCAAAGGAAGTAGCCTAGCTGTACCAGAACTAAAACTATATAAAGTGGCAGTCATCAAAACTGTGTGGTCCTAAGTAGGAAATAAGAGTACTGGCCCAGTAGATTTGAGTAGGTACAAAAGAAACAGTAGTAAATGACGACTATTTGATAAACTCAAAGACACTAGTTTCTGGAATAAGAGTTCACTATTCAAGAAAATCTTCTGGGAAAACTGAAAAGTAGTATGGCAAAAACTAGGCAGAGACCAACATATCATATCCTATACCAAAATGAGATCAAAGACAAAAAGACGATGCCATGGACCAATTAAGGGGAACAGAGATCATTATAAATTGAAAAATGGATGATTTTTTGACTATGGTAAATCAAAAAGGTTTTACACAAATTAAACCAATGCAATGAAGATTAAAGGAATGCAGAAAGCTGGGAAATAATTTTTACAGCTAATATTTCAGATAGAGGATTCAATTCTCCCAAATTTATAACTAGTCAAAGGATATGAACAAGCAATTTTCAGATAAAAGAAATTAAATCTATTTATAGTCATATGAAAAATGCTCTAAATCATTAATGGTTAGAGAAATGTAAATTAAACAACTATGAGTCTACGCCTCACACCTATCAGATCGACTAAGATTATAAAAAAGGAAAATGATCAATTTTGGAGAGGATGTGTAAAAATTGGGATATTAATGTACAGCTGTTGGACTGATTCAGACAATCTGGAGAGCAATCTGGAATTTTACCCTAAGGATAATAAAATTGTTCATATCCTTTAATCTAGCAATATCAATACCAGGTCTATATCTCCCCAAAAATCAAAAATAAGAAATGTTTCACATGTTCAAAAGTATTTATACTGGCTCTTTTTGTAGTGGCAAAGAATTGGAACTTGAAGGAATACCCAGCAATTGGGAAATGGTTGAATAAATTATGATATATAAATGTTATTGAGTACTAGTGGTCTGTAAGAAATCGTGAGTCATCAGACTTTAAAGTAACATGGAAAAAATTTTCATGAACTGATGCTGAGTAAAGTAAGTAGAACCAAGAGAACATTTTACATATTAATAAAAACATTTTGAGATAATCAGGTATGATGGATTCTGTTCCTCTCAACAGTTCAGAACTCGACTGAGAAGCCTCCTATGAACAATGCCATCCACACCCAGAGAAAAAACTATGAAGTCTGAATGCAGAGTAAGCACACTATGTTCACTTTTTAAAAACTTTTATGTTTTTCCTTTGTTTTTCCTGGTTTTTCTTTCCTCTTAGCTCTAATTTCTCTTTCACAACAGGATTAATATGGGAATATGTGAAAAACAATTTCATGTATAATTTTTACTAGATTATTTGCTACTTCCGGGATGGGGGCAGTTTAAGAAGGGTAGTAGAAAAATGTGGAACTCATAAATTTACAAATGGATAAATGTTGAAGATTACCTTTGCATGTAACTGGGAAATTGAAATAAAATATCAATTAAAAAAATGAAATAGAACTCCATAACTTTTGCCATATTGTCCTATTCAATTGTTATGCCAGGTTGTTTTAGGAAGACTAGACTGTAAGGATAGGAAGGGACTAGGTAAGAAAAGGCCTTAAATGCCAAAGGATTCATTTTGTTATTTTTTTTCCTGGAAGCAATAAGGAGCCACTCAGATTTATTAAAAGGGATGGCAGGAGGGTGACACTGTTATACCTGTGCTTTAGGAAAATTCCTTTGGTGGCTGAATGGAAGATGGATTAGAGTGGGGAAAGACCTGAGACATTCAGACCCACCAGCAGACTGTTACAATAATTCGAGTGAGGTAATAAAAACCTGTAACTGTCAGAAGAGGAACATACTCAAAAATGTTGCAAAAATAAAATTGAAAGGTCTTGGCAATAGAATTGATATGGGAGGTAAGAGATAATATGGATGGCAATTAAATTTTGATGCTGAGGGATTAGGAGGCTAGTGTTGACCTCAACAGTAATAGGGAAGTTGGCAGGGTGAGGGGAATAGGGTTTGGAAGGAAGGATACTAAGTTTGATTTTGAAAAATTTGAATTTAAAATTTTTACTGGATATTCATTTCAAGATATTTGAAAGGTAGTTGTAGATGTAAAATTGGAGATTTCCTTAAATTCTTTAAAAACATCATTCTGAGAAGTAATCCATAAATTTTACAAGATGGCCAAAAGACTCAAAGATACACAAAATGGTTCTGATACCCCAATTTACCATTCTTCTCAAGTTCTGCTCCTTTGAGAAGTCCTTTCTAATAATGCCTTGCCCATCTGCCCCTCTCCCCCTATGCTCATGTGTCAGCAGATAGGGCTATTTGCTTTTGAATGTCTCTACTCCCCCCAGAACAGTTTCAGACATATAGAGAGTCTTTTATAAGTGTTCATTGCATTATATTATTTGATTTCTCAATTTATAGTTCACATAATTTTAAATATCTTCTGGTAAAGATGAATGGTTTTTAATCGATCCTTCACTTTTAAATGATCTTTGATAAGATAAAATTGCTTCTCTCCTTTTCTTCCTTTTCTTTTGTGCCTTTCAATAAAACCTTTCTGTTCCTCATTCTTACTTCTCATGCTTCTTGCTTCACCTCTCCACAATGTCTTAGGTTGTCTAGACTCTTATTCTGTTTAGGAAGCCAGAGAATAACTCAATTTAAAATGTTTTCATTTCCTGTGTATTCAGTAAAAAAAATGTATACCTACCTAACTCACAGGGTTATTGTGATTAGTGAGATACAGTCTTGTAAATTGTTTTGTCCCCCTTTGGAGACAGGTGCTCCAAAAATGCAGGCTATTATTACAGTCATTTTTCTCTGCAGGGTTCTTCTATCTCCTTTTGACTGAGAGTGTTGTTCATCCTATGCTTTTGAATCCATTCTTACAGAATGTGATGCAAATGCTTCACCATAGAGTCAAGAAGCAAAGTCAATGAGAGGAAAGAAAATCAACAAAGAATCCATGTAGGCAGCCAGGCTTATGCTTCTAGCCCAGAGGGGGCACACATGTTCACTGGGGTAGGTTATTCTCAGTTGGAATGGTTGAATTTTCACTTGTGGGACTATAGGGGAAGTAAGGGCGATCATCTTAGTACCAAGTGCTTCCAATGGAACATCTGTCATGTGGAAAGGCAGGCTGAAGAAGCTTGATATGAAATCAAGTTTCCAATAATTCAGAAAATAAAGAGATTAGACACTGCAATCAATGTAAAATCAACTAACCTTATCTTGCAGTGAAGAAATGAGCTTACATGGAGTGTCAAAGGAGAATAACTTATAAAGCATACTGCAAATTGAGTGGTTGGTATGTTTACTATCAGACATTCACTGAGCTGTCAGTGATGTACCATCCTGTTCTTCATTCTCCACTTACTAGAAGAATTTTATAATTTAATTGACTACAAAGCATAGCATTGTGGCTTTGACATGTAGATTGATTTTTAAAGGAATACATAAATTTATTTGGAAGAAAAAAGAAAGGTTTTCCACCAGGGTGTAGATTCTTAGTCTTTTTTTCATCAAATGATAAAAGTAGAAAATGTGATTAATTTTAATGTTTCAACATTAATAAATGTTATCATATTTAGAGAATAAAATAGGTGTACACCATTCCACTTAATTCAGAAGACATTTATGAGATACCTACTAGAACAAGGATTCCTAATCTGAAGTCCACTATCTTCAGTGAAAATATGAAATTGAATGGGGGGGGGAATGATAACATCTTTATTTTCCTTTCACTCTAACCTGACTTTAGTATTTTTATCAATTATTTTTAAAAAGTATTCACAGAAGGGCTGCCAGGGCTTTACTATTCTTAAAGGGACCCATCACATGTACATTACATAAACACACAGAGTCAGTGAGCTTCTAAAGTTTTGGCTTTAGATAACATTGCTCAGGAGATAAAGGCCTCTAGGTTTAGGGTCAGGAGAGTATGGTCTCATTTTTTTTACCCATAGGAACTCCTCCATGAATTGATGTAGAATGAAGAAAGCAGAACTAGGAGAACAATTTGTATGATAATAGCAACATTTTTGAGAACAACTCTGAAAGACTTTAGAGTTCTGATCAATGCAGTGATAAATCACAATTCCAAAGGAATGAAGCAATATGCCACCACCCAGCAGAGATTTTTGGACTTGACTAATGAAGGGAATTCTTTTGTGGGACTATTAAATGTTATAGTGGAAAAATTCATTTATTTACTTATTTTTATTATTTACTCAATTGGAAGGTATTTGAAGGAAAATGTTAATTTTAGTATACTTGATTTTAAACAATTCAAAATAAATTTTGGAAAAAAGAATTTGATTAACAGATAATTTAAAAAAAAAAATTCCTGCTGATGACCATTATTTAGCTTTGTGCTCCTGACCAAATCACTTAATTTCTACATACTGCAGGCAATTCCCAATGTCATATATTCTCAGTTTTACATGTAGAGTTGGATTATGAACTATGTTGATGGCAGGCATTTCCAAATCAGGAGTTGGAAATAATCCTGAAGTGTTTAGGTAGAATGAATATATGCTATAAAAATGCTAAGGAGGTCTGCTCCAGTCCCTAGTAATGGAAGAAATCTATAGGAAGAACACTGGAAATTGTTATTGAAATAAAGATAGATGAGCTGCAAATCATGGTCAGTCCCAGGAGATGGCTAATCTTCTGACTAAACCATTTTCATCGTTCACTTAATCTTGTATTACTTTTAATGGAAACTGACTTTCAAGCAAAAAAAATTGCTATAGTCCAATGTCTTCATTTTTCAGTAGTCATGGGTAGCAGGATGTAAAGGTACTTTTATTAATAGTTTCCAGTACTTTGTGGTGGCAAGTGAGTTCATTTTCCTTATGGGAAAGAAGTGGAAACAACTGAGATGATATATGGAAAGCATTTTGCTCACTTTAATATTATTGTTCTTGGGTCATTTCAGTCATGAAGTTGTGAGTCCATTTGAGGTTGTAAAACTCTATAAGTGTGGGCTGTTATTCTCATTTTTATCCTTTTTTTTCTTCCCACATAATATTCTATGGAATTAAAAATATTCCAGGGACAATTTACCATTGTATTTATTGTTTGACACAATATTTAAAATTGCCCTTTCCAAATATAATGAAGATATTGTCAAATCAATTGTCAAATCAAAATGACAAATCAAAGATATTGTCAAATTCAGTAGTCTTTTCTTCATTCTCCCACCTTTAGGCAGCTTTTGACAAAGTTGCTCTCTCTTCTCCTCTTTGATACTCTTTTCTCTCTAGATTTTGTTTTGTTTTGTTTTTTGCAAGGCAAATGGGGTTAAGTGGCTTGCCCAAGGTCACACAGCTAGGTAGTGTCTAAGGCCGGATTTGAACCCAGGTACTCCTGACTCCAGGGCTGGTGCTTTATCCACTGCACCACCTAGCCGTCCCCTCTCTCTAGGTTTTTAGGATTCTACTCTCCTGGTTTTCCTCTTACTTATTTGATTATTACTTCTCTGTCTCCTTGACTGGATCCTTCTCCTGATCATTTCCTTTAATAGCAGGTATGCCTCAGGGTTATGTCCTGAATTTTCTTTTCCTCAATGAATCACTTGATTTGATGATCACATTAACTCCCATGCAATTCATCTATATTTCTATGCTGAGGATTCTCAGTCTACCTTTCCTCCTCCAATTTTTCTGCTGGCCTCCAATTTTAAATTTGAAAGTTCCTTTCAGTCATCTTGAACTGGATTTATAGCAAACATTTTAAATTCAATATTTCTACATCAGAACTCATCCTTTAAGCTTCCTATCTTCAATATTAATTTGGAAGTCAAGACCATCTTCCCAATCCTTCAGGCTCACAATCTAGGAATCATGCTAGATTCCTCACTACCTCTCATCCCCCATATCTTAGATGTTGCCCAGGCCTATAAATTTTACATTTGCAATAGATTTTGAATATGCCCAAGTCTTTCCTTTAACAATACCACCACTCTATTGCAGGTGCTTATCATTTGTATCTTAATTGTTGTCATATTCTCCTTGTGATTCTGACTAATTTAAATTTCTCTTTATGCTAATCCATCTTGCATTCAGTAACTAAATTTATTTTCCTAAAACTCAGATCAGATCATATCACTCCCAACTTAATCAACTCCACTGGTTTCCTAATACCTTGAGGAGCAAACAGAAAATGTATTATTGGGCATTTAAAGACTTTTATGCTCTTCGGTATTTATTATTTTTATTTTATTTTATTATTTATTTAAAAATGTATTTAGAGTTTCATTTCCCCCCCAATTACATGTAAAAGCATTTTAAACATTATTTAAAAAATTTTAAGTTACAACTTCTTTCCCTTCTTCATCCATCACTTCCATTGAGTGGGCTAGCACTCTGATTTAGGTTATTCATGTGTAGACAAGCAAAACATTTCCATAATAGTCATGTTGTGAAAGAAAACATGAATAAAAATAAAAACATAAAGAAACATAAAAGAAGTAAAAAAAAGTGTGATTCAATCTATATTCAGACATCAATTTTCTCTCTCTCTGAATGGAAGACCTTTTTTTTTTATCATAAGTCCATTAGAGTTGTCTTGTATCATTGTAATTCTGAGAATAACAAATTCACAAATGATTATCTTACAATTTTGCTGTTACTTTATATACAGTATATTTCAATTTGCATCAGCTCATGTATATCTTTCTAGATTTTTTTCTGAGAGCATGCTCAGCATTTCCCATAGCAGAACAGTATTCACATGTGACAATTTGTTTAAGCATTACCCAATTGATAACCTTTTCCTCAATTTCCAAATCCCTGTCACCAGAAAAGAGTTGCTATAAATACTTTTAGACATATAGACCATTTCCCTTTTTGTTTATTAATCTATTTTTGGGGGGGGGAGTGTAAAAATCTTGAAGTGGCATTGTTAGATCAAATGATATGCATATTCCCTTTAGGGATAGTTGCATGCTCAACAAAATGGTTGAATCAATTCATAACTACATCAACAGTGCATTAGTGTCTCATTTTTCACATTCCTTCAACATTTGTCATTTTCCTTTTCTGTCTTCTTAAGCATTCTAATAGACATGAGGATTGTTTTAATTAGTAATACTGCAATTAATAGTGATTAGATATTTTTTCATATCGTTACAGATAACCTTGATTACTTTGTTCTAAAGCTATTCATATCTTTTGATCATTTATCAATTCAGAAATGGTTTTTATATTTTTAAATTTGAATTGGTTCTCTATATATTTAAGAAATGAGACTTTATTCATAGAAACTTGCTTCAAGAGTTTTTTATCCTGTTTTCCCTCCTATTTATTCTTTTCTTTCTTGTCTTTCACTTGGACATCCTCAAAAGTGTTTTGTTCCTATCTAATAATTATGTTATTCCTTTTTTTGAGCCAATTCTGATTAGAGTAGAATTTACTCACTATTCCTTACTTTTCCCTTTTCTTCCTCCACTGTAAAAACATTTTCTTGCTTTTTTTACGTGAGATAATTTACCACACACTACTTCTCCTTTTACCTTTCTCCCAGTATATCCTTCTCTTACATTTTAGTTTTAATTTGATTTTCTATTAATTTGATTTCCTATTCAACTCATACTTGTCCCCTCTGCCTATACATATATTCCTTCCAACTGCCTTATTGAGAAAGTTCTTATGAATTACAAGTATCATCTTCCCATGGAGAAATATAAACAGTTTACCCTGATTAAGTATCTTACGATTTTCCTTTCCTGTTTATCCTTTTATGCTTCTCTTGAATATTATATTTGAATGTCAAATTTTCTGTTCAGTTCTAGGCTTTTCATCAGGAAAGTTTGAATATTCCCTGTTTTATTGAATGTTAATCTTTTCCTCTGAAAGCCTATGCTCAATTTTGCTGGATAGTTGATTCTTGGTTTAAACCCAGCTTTTTTGTCTGCTGGAATATCATATTCCAAATCCTACAGTCTTTTAACATAGAAACTGTTAAATCTATTTATCTTGATCATGGCTTCACCATACCTAAACTGATTCTTTCTAATCACTTTCAGTATTTCTCCTTGACCTGAGAGCTCTGGAATTTGACTGTAATATTATTGGCAGCTTTTGTCTTGTGATCTCTTTCAGGAGGTGATCAGTGAATTATTTCACTTTCTATTTTCCCCTCTGATTTTAACATATCAGAGAAGGGAGATAAAATGATGATGAGAAGATAGAAAGCTTCTCTAAATATACCCTAAAGGAACAGAACCCACACAAAAAAGTGAGAAACAACTTTTTAATTCGAGATATTTTGGGGGAATTTCAAAAAAGGTCTGTCTTGGGGATAAAAGGAGACAGCAGTTCAACATTGGTGTATGTGTGTGTGTGTGTGTGTGTGTGTGTGTGTGTGTGTGTGTGTGTAGCTGGGAAGCCAAGGAGAGGCTTTTAGCCACAGTGTAGCTCAGGTCCTGGATTATCAGACCAGTTATACAGCAGGCCAACAATGAAGGCCCCAATCCCAGCTCAGAAGGAAAAGTTCAAGTCCCAGAATGCTATTGTTGCAGTAGGCAGAACTGGATCAGGCTAACGCAATGTAGGGAGCAAACTGAAAGTATTGGAGACAGTAGGCTCTTAGTCTGCAATACAAAAAGCTTGGGACTATATCCTCTGTACCAAAAAAACACAACTCCAATTTCAAAATTTAGAAAAAAAAACAATGGAAGTGCTAAACAGAGAATGATTTTATATTGATAGATAAGATAAAAATTCCATCTCACAAAATGTCTATATGTGATGCCATACAAGGAATTTTGAATTGGTTCAAATTCAGAAAGACCTCTTGGAAAAGCTCAAAAAGGATTTGAAAAAGCAAAGATGAGAGGAAGAAGAAGAAAAACAAGAAAAGAAATGAGTGTAATGCAGTACAATTATGCAAAATTGACTGAAGAAAGTAATATCTTTAAAAGTAAAATTCGTCAAATGAAAAAGAAAATAACTCCTTCAAAAGTAAAATTTACCAATTGGAAAAAAAATCCTTTAAAATGAAATGGAAAAGTAAAACAATTCCTTTAAAAGTAAAATTAAAAAACTGGAAAAAGAAATAGAAAAACTAACTGAAGAAAATCAAAATCTAAAAATTAGAATTAGACAAATGGAAACTAAGGACTCTATGGAACATCAAGATTTGACAAACACAACCAAAAGATAGAAAAAAAACTAGAATAAAATGTAAAGTATCTCTTAGTAAAAATGACCAAGCTGTAATACTATCCAAGAGAGACAAATTATGAATTATTGGTCTACCTAAATGTCATGTTTAAAAAATATAAAAAAAAGTTTGACATCTTTTTAGAAGATATCAATTAAATCTGCCCTAATATCTTACAAAAAAAGGAAAAAAAACAGTCTTTGATAGAATTCATCATTATCTCAGAAAGAGACAAAATAAAAACTCCATTGCAGACAAATTTCAGAATTTTCAGCTAAAGGAGAAAATACTGTGAGTACTTAAAAATAAACATATTTAACTCAAAAGGGAGTAACATATATATTCTAATTTGATTTAGAAATTTAACATACCCTATAAGGAAAATAGGAGGGTAAAGAAGGGGATGATAGAAAGGAGAGGAAAAGGAAGTGAAAGTAAAAGGGGAAAGGGAGAGTAACATCAAAGAGGGGCTGAAAGAAGGTAGGGCATATTGAGGTATGTAGTAGCAAAAGCAAATCCCTGATAGGGAGAAATAAGGTAAAAGGAGAAAGGAAAGTACAAATGGGAAAAGATAGGATAGAGGGAAATATAGTTAATAATCAGAACTGGAATGAACTCTCCCATAAACCTGGAATAGATAACAGAATAGATTAAAAACCAAACCCCTGCAATATGTTGCTTACAAGAAACTCATTTGAACCAGAGATTCAATACACACAAGGTAGGGGTAAAAGATTGGAACAGAATATAAAATGCTCCAGCTAAAGTAAAAAAAAAATAGCAGTACTCCTGATCTCAGACAAAGCAAAAGCAAAAATACATCTAATTAAAAGTGATAAGGAAAGAAACTACATCAACATTAAACATATATGCATCAACGGGTTATAATATCCTAATTCTTAAAGAAAAATCTAAATCAGTTAGAGGAAGACATAGACAGCAAAATTATATTAGTGGGGGACCTCAACTTCTCTGTCTCAGAATTAGGTAAATCTAACCACAAAATAAATAGGAAGTTAAGAAGGTGAATAGAATTTTAGCAAAGTTAGGATGAGAGAATCCTTTGGAGAAAATTGAAAGGGGATAGAAAGGAATATATCTTCTTCTCTTTCATATATTTCACTTTCACAAAAATTGATCATGTATTAGGGCACTAAAAACCTCACAATAATCAAATGCAGAAAGACAGAAATATTAAATGCATATGTTTCCAATCATGATGCAATTAAAATTACATGTAATAAAGGGCCAAGAAATGAGAAATTAAAAATTAATTGGAACTAATGATTGGATAAAACAACAAATCATAGAAATAAGCAAAATTTCATCGAAGACAATGATTTCATCTAAAATAATTTAATCCAAGACTAAACAGGTGAGAAGCAGCCAAATCAGTTATCAGGAAAAATTTTATAACTTTAAATGATTATATACATAAACTAGAGGAGAAGGAGATCAATGAATTGTCATGCAACTGAAAAAGGTAGAAAAAGAACAAATTTAAAATTCTCAATTAAAAACCAAATTTGAAATTCTGAAAATCAAAGGGATATTAATAAAATGGAAAGAGAAAAAAATAAGAAAAAAGAAAGAAAACTATTAAAGTAAAAAAAAATAAAACTGTAAAAAAACAATAAAATAGATAAACCTTTGGTTAATTTTATTTTAAAAAAATAAAGAAGGAAACCAAATTACCAGTATCAAAAATTAAAGGGGGTAATTCACCACAAATGATAAAAAAAATGAAAATAATTTGGAGTTATTTTGACCAACTAGGCCAATAAATTTGACAATACAAGTGAAATGGATGAATATTTACAAAAATATAAATTGCCCAAACTGAGAAGAAATTAAATTCTTAAATAACTGAATTTTAGAAAAAAAATGAAGAATTCATCAATGAATTTCTTAAGAAAAAATCTCCAGGGCCAGATGGATTTAAAAGTGAAATCAATAAAAAATTTAAAGAATAATTAATTCTAATTATATATTAATTACTTTCAAATAATAGGAAAAAGTTTTGCCTTGTAAAACATCAATATGGTACTGATACCTCAACTAGGAAGATCCAAAACAGATAAAGAAAATTATAGACCTATCTCCTTAATGAAATGAATGCAAAAATTTTAAATAAAATATTAGCAAAAAGAATAATTTGTCATGAAGATGGTACATGATGATTAGGTAAGGACTTAAATGTTTTAATACTAGAAAAACAGTCAACATAATTGGCCACATAAATAACAAAATTAGCAAAAATCATATGATTATCTTAATAGATGATGAAAATACCTTTGACAAAATATGTTCCTATTGAAAACTCTAGAGAGGATAGGAATAAATGGAGTTTTCCTTAAAATGATAAGAATTATTTATCTAAAACCACCAACAAACATTATATGTAATGGGGATAAGCTAGAAGCATTCCCAATAAAATCAGAATTGAAACAAGGGTGACCATTATTCATTGTTGTATTATATATATTAGTTTTAGCAATAAGAGAAGAAAAAGAAATTGAAGAAATTAGAATAAGTAATGAAGAAACAAAACTCACACTCTCTGCAGATAATATTATGGCAAACTCAGAGAACCCTGGAAACTCAACTAAAATCCATTTGAAACAATTAACAACTTTAGCAAAGTACTATTATATAAATTAACCCCATTTAAATCAGTAGTTTTTCTATATATGACCAATAAAGTCCAGCAATAAGAGATAGAAAGAGAAATTCCATTTAAAGTAATTACAGACAACATGAAATATTTGTCAATCTGTCACTCAAGACAAACCCAGACATTATATTAACACAATTACAAAATACTTTTCACACAAATAAAATCAGATCAAAACAACTGGGAAAATGTCAATTGATTATGGGTAGGCTGACAATATATTACAAGCAATAATTCTACCTAAATTATATTATTCAGTGACATATACAATCAAACTGCCAATAACAACTTTACAAATCTAGGAAAATTAGTAACAAAATTCATCTGGAAGAAAAAAAAAGGTCAGGAATATCAAATTAATTAATGAAAAAAAATGCAAAGGAAGGTAGCCTAGTCGCACCAGATCTAAACTATATTATAGGACAGAAATCATCAAAACTGTTTGGTACTGCCTAAGAAATAGGGAAATGGATCAGTGGAATAGATTAGGTACAAAAAACAGTATTAAATGACTGTAGTAATACACTGATAAATACAAAGACTCCAGCTTCTGGGATAAGAACTCACTACTGAACAAAACCTGCTAGGAAAGTTGAAAAATAATGGCAGAAATTAGGCATAGACCAACATCTTAGACCCTCTACCAAGATGATTGAAATGGATACATGATTTAGACATAAAGGTTATTCCATAAGCCATTTTGGAGAACAAGCAATAATTTATCAGATCTATGGAGAAAGGAGGCGTCTGACCAAACAAGAGTGATAGAATATTACAATTTACGAAATGGATAATTATGACCCCATTAAATTAAAAAGTTTTGTATAAATTAAACCAATGAAACTAAAATTAGAAGGCATACAGAAAGCTAGGAAACAATTTTCATAGCTAGTGTTCCTTATAAAAAACTCATTTCTAAAATATATAAAGAACTGAATCAAATTTACAAAAATTCAAGCCATTCTCCAACTGATAAATGATTAATGGATATGAATAGACAGTTTTCAGAAAAAGAAATTTAAATTATCTATAGTCATATGAAAAATGCTTCAAAACTTTATTGAATATAGAAATGTAAATTAAAACATCTCTGAAGTATTATCTCACATCTATCAGATAGGCTAAAATGACAAAAATAGGAAAATCACCAATGTTGAAGAGTATATAGGAAAATTGGGACACTAATGTGCTGTTGGTGGAATTGTGAATGCACCCAACCATCTAGAGAACAATTTGGAACCCTGTTCAAAGGACAAGAAAGCTGCGCATATTCTTTGATCCAGCAATACCAATATTAGGTCTGTATCTGAAAGAGCTCATAAAAATATGATAAACATCCATATATATATAATATATATATAATATATAATATATATATATCTGTTTGTATGTATGTATCTATGTATACACACACCTATACACAAAAAAATATTTATAGCAGCTCTCTTTGTAGTGGGAAAGAATTGGAAGACCACCACTTAGAGAATGGCTGAACATATTATGGTATATGAATATGATGGAGTACTACTTTTCTATAAGTAATCATAAGACTGGACGTCAGAAAAGCCTGGAAAGACTTGCATGAACTGATGATGAGTGAAGTGAGCAGAACCAGGATAACACTGTGAAATGAGAAACTAAGATGGATGAAATCCGCTCAGCAGTTCAGTGAGCAAGGATAATCTAAAAAGACCTGTCATAGAAAATGCTATTCCATATTCAGGGAAATGAAACCTTTTCATTTAGCAAGAAAGTTATGTGTAAACAAGTCCATGGAAGAGAAGAAACTAGAAAAAAGTCAGGCTAGCTGAGAGGCTATTAAAATTGTCTGAGAGAGGAGTCAAAAGTCTGAATCTGGAGGATGTCTTAGATAAGAGAGATGTTGAAGGATGGAATCAACAGAACTTGACAACTAATTGGATATAGGGAGAGAAAGGTAGGGATGTGACTCTTAACTTATGGACATGGACAAAAGGGTAATGTCATCAATGAAAATAGGTAAGTTGGAGCAGGTGCACATTTTTGTGGAAAATGATTTCAGTTTTGGGCACATTGAGTCTGAAATATTTGCAGGCTTCCAGGTAAAGACATTCATAAACAACTGGGTATGAGAAATGGGAAATCTTGGATGATTGTATCTGGATATAGTGACAGAAAACATCTGCATAAAGTTAATGATTGAGCAACTGGAAGCAGATGATATCAAAAGAGATGAGTTTAGAAAGAGAAAATGTCAAGGACAGTGGCATTTTGTAAGTCCATCAGTTACAAAAGCACAAAACTACATACACACACACACACACACACACACACATATTTCCTAGTGACTAAAAGATTTCAAATATATTAAAAATATGGATACATAAATATAAAAAAAAGATAATCAAGAAGGTGCATAAAATTTGAACTTATTTTCTGAGTGATCACAGCTCTCAAGCATAACAACTCCTCAAATGAAAGGGATAGATACTCTGCCTCAGTACTTCCATAGAATGACATATTCTGAAGTATGTCAGAAATTTCTCTATCTACCTCTACTCTCTCATTTTAAAGATAAAAAAAACTTTAATTTATTTGATTCTCAGCCTCTATAATCTACTGCTATCACTTAGGATTAAAAGATTGAAAATGATCCCTTCCCAAGACTTAAAATTCCTATGTCCCAACTTTTCCTATTTCTCTATCTTTTCTAATACTATCCATTTTATACTCATTTGCATTTCAGTACACACATAACAGAGAATATGGTATCCAATTATGTTAATTTTTTTATATTCCATATATATATATATATATATATGTATATAGTTTTCTTTTCTATATCTCTATATGCTTGGTGATCTCATCCATTCCCACAAGTTCACTGATCACTGAAACTAATATCCCTAAATCTAAATATTTTTCCAATTTCTCTTCTGAATTCTGAACCAATCTTATCAGTTGCCTCCTGGATAGTAACCTAACATTTACTAATGCTCCTCTTTCAAAGAAGGCATCACCTATCCTCTTAATTACACAGGTTCATAACCTTTGAGATATTCTTGGTTTTTTTTTCTTTTCATCTCTTGTATACAGTGTCTAGTTCTACTGAGTTAACTCTACAGCCTCACATTATATTTGCCCTATATATATTTTACTAAGCATGCATTATTATATTCTCCCAAAGAATATAAGTTCTTTGAGGTAAGATCTTTAATTTTTTTTAACCCAAACACATTATAACAATTTTTTTTTATATTTTAGATCTTAAATCTATATTTGTTCAATGGAAGAGAATTTGTCTCAGAAAATATTTTAATTCAATAAAATTTTTTCCATCCCAACTATGTGCAACAGTTTAGGAAATCATAGAGGGTCAAATTTGAGTATTTAGTAGAGAAGAATAATTTATAATTATAGCCATTGGGAAAAGTCTCCATGTATAAAATTGCAGGATTTTATGTAGTCCTGTTAAGGGACAGGAAAAAAAATCCAAAATCGAATGTATCATATAAAGAGTACTGCAACTGAAATACCTTCTGGTTAGTCTCAAAGAAAGTAGCTGAAGCACAATGGGAATTGGGAATACTTATTCATCTCTATTCAAAAATGTGGTGCTCGTTTAAATTAGGTTTCATTGAATTAATGTAGCAATGAAAAAAATTGGGGGTATATTTAGCTTGAGTATAAAGCACAGATTTTATTTTTAGAGCTCAGCTTCCTCATTTCCATTTTTTTTCTATCCATAGGAAAATCAAAGGACAAATTAAAAACAATACTATAGTCTTCAAAGGGAGATGGGAAGAGTGAATTTTAGGTCAGGATATTTTTAGATTTTGGAATGCCTGAAGAATCTGCTTGATTGGATTTTAGCAATCTTGAACTCACATCAGCAATATAAGTGTTTCATCTTCTTTTTCAGTGGCTACAAAAATCTTAAAAGATTAAAACATGGGGAAAGATTCTCAGAATTCTGTTCTGCTAAGAACCATGGGGTTGAGAAGGGAAGGGCTTCAGTTTGTGAAACTGGTGACTGGACTTGATTAATACTTTATTTTTCCTATCCTTCACACTTCTATTTAGTGTCTATTACAATTTGGATTAAAGAATACACAGAGATGACCAATTTTATGCTTTCCCTTCCAATAAATAAGGAAAAGAATATGCCCAAAGAACCATATTTTGGACTGAGCAAAGAGTAATGTTTAAAGGAGAAGAAAAAAAAAGTAAATGAAATCTAGGCTCCTATTCAAGTATTTTTGTATTTTAAAAGATGAGAGGTAGTATGGTGCAATGGAAAGACCATTGAGTTGGCAGTCAGTCAGAGGACATGGGTCTAAACTTCAACTGTCTATGGAATTTATTGTCTATGGAATGGGAAAGTTAATTGCTGTCAAGGATTTGGTTTCTTCATCTGCAAAATGGGAGTGATGTAGTAGATAATCTCTAAAATCAATTTTAGCTCTAGAAGGAAGCTAGTGGATAGATTACTGGAATTTGAGT
This sequence comes from Macrotis lagotis, assembly GCF_037893015.1. Classification (NCBI taxonomy): domain Eukaryota; kingdom Metazoa; phylum Chordata; class Mammalia; order Peramelemorphia; family Peramelidae; genus Macrotis; species Macrotis lagotis. The sequence continues at coordinate 152,295,240 of NC_133665.1, forward strand.
TGGAAAGATCTGAGTCCAAGTCCTCCTCCAGATATTTACTAAGCTTTGTGACTATGAGCAAGTTATTCTCTCAGCCTCATTTTACTCAGTGGTAAAATGGGGGAAACTAATGACGTCTACATCATGGTTTTTTTGAGACTCAAATAAGATAAAATTTTAAAGTGTTTTCTAAACCTTAAAGCATTATATAGGGGTGGCTAGGTGCCATGCAGGGTGGCTAAGTGGCATAGTGGATAAAGCACTTGCCCTGGAGTCAGGAGTACCTGGGTTCAAGTCCAGTCTCAGACATTTAATAATTACCTAGCTGTGTGGCCCTGGGCAAGCCACTTAACCCCATTGCCTTGCAGAAGCCTAAAACAAAAGTATTATATGAATGATAGTTATTTTAAGAGGTATATCCTATATCATGATATTTAAAAAAAAGACTTTTATACCCAGTAAACATATGCATAACAATGGTGATCTTTTATATGAGATATGTTTCAAGATAAAGTCAACACAAGGTGACAGACACATCTACATTAGAAATAAAATGACACTCCTTACTTATTATTATGCCACTAGGTCAATGGTATATAGTATTCTGGGTCATCCAAATAATCTTTTCCACCAGTCAAATATGACATAAAGAGATCAGAATTCCAGAGAGCAGCGGGATTGAATTCATCCTGGATATATTTCCTCATCTGCTCTGAGGATATAATAGTATCTCCTGAGTCTAATTTGATCCAGATGGCCACTGAGGTCCCTTTCAATTTTAGTTGTGGGGCCTGAGTTAAGCTCATCAATGACCTTGAACCAATACCACCAGTCTTGAACTTAGTCAGCCATGACACCTTTATCTCGGTTGTATATTTTCATCACTTCCCTTCCACAAAAATTAGGAAGCCTGAAAACTCAGAGAAACCCAATCAATCCTGAATATTTACTAGCAGGATGGACTAATGTGATGGCACTTTCAAGTATGTAGTTCCTTTTGCAGAACAAAACTATAATATATATATATATATATATATATATATATATATATATATATATATTATCTTTGGCCTTTCCTTTTAATAGATCCTTCCTTCACCCAATCTTAATCACATCCCACCTACAGGCCACCATTTTTGTCTTTGAACAGAAGAAAGGCTGAGGAAAGGAGACAAATCAGAAAAGGCAAAGTGACTATAAGAGAAGAAAAGAACAAAGATGATGAGAAGGAAAAGAGATGGTAGTAAGTGTTATTCAGAGCAACTTTTAATCTGAGTCAAAGAAAAGAAAGAAGTTCACCAAATGTGTCTGTTTGCCCTATAGTTGTCTTTTTTCTACAACAGGGGTCATGGAATCTCTAAAGCCCCCAAAATCATTTGGTATGGTGCTGCAACAGCACTCATAAGTAGGACTAAAATTTCAACAAAATTAGCACCTTTTTAGGGTGAATTAATTTAATGTTTAATCAAATAGAGTCCATAAATAGTGTTATAAAGATCCAAATGACCTCACCCCGATCTGTGATATGTAAATGTATTTTATCAGTGTAAGGATTTCTCCAGTTTGGTCTATTTAGTTGTGACTACAATGGTTGACAAAGTCTCAAAATTTTTCAAGTAATTGCAGGAACACTTTGATGTACCACTGGTTTAATGCTTTTTAATGAAAGTACCAGAAACAAGGCCCCAAGCTGGGTATGATCAAGCACTTGTTTCTTATGAGTATAAACATCACTAAGGACCTTTCCCTTTTTAATGGATTAGTGCCAATTATCCTTTCACTGACGACTTTAACCTTGAAAGATCTGCACACAACATAATTTTTACTCCTTCATAGAATTCTTACTCCCTCAACCCTTTTTCCCCCCTCAAAATTTCAAGACAGTGGTCAATGTAGAACCCGATATAGTCATAAACACACACACACACACACACACACACACACACACAAACACACAACATCTCAAAGTTAAGTTGATTTTGGAAAATATACTATAATATATTTAACTTCTGTATAATAGCAATTCTGATCTTAGTAATTGTAGGTAAAAATGATGGACTCAAGAGCTGACAAATGAAAATCAATTAGCTCTGCCTTGGTTTGATAGATACTATATTTCTCTGCGGAAAACATCAATAGTAATTGGGTATGATCTGAACAAACACCAAGGTTTCTTCTTCCTTTCCAGATGGTACGAATTCTAAGAACAATAAAATCTAGCATTAACATAATATTTATGTATGAGACACTTTACTAAGCACTTTACAATCATTGTCTCATTTTCTCCATGCAACACCCCCAGGGAGGGAGGTATTATTTTTGAATCTCAATTTTACATTTGAGAAATCGAGGTAAACAGAGATGAAGTGACTTGTCCAGGGTCATACAATTATGTGTGTCTGATTCAATTTAAAATCAATTCTTCCAAATTCCAGCCCAGTGCTTTACCTACTGTACCATCTAGCTGCCTTTATGTGAGATCATCCTCAATGTGAAAACTGTCACATTGCAAATATCCCTAAGCAAAGGCTCAAAAGTTGCACGCAGATCTCCTATGACAGGGTCTTCTAGGTTAATAACAGAGATTAAAGTGTTCTAGAAAAAGATCAGATGATTAACTGGTCCTCTCATAGCTTTGGCGGGAATGGGACTAGGAGCAGACATTGCAATGTGTGACCTCTACTTCTACCGTGTAAACCTATTTCCATTTATGAAGCAACTAATTGCCAAGGTTTTTTTGTGTTTCTATTTTTTTTCATTTGAACTCCGGCCTCATGTTTACAGCATTCTGAACAAGACCTGCTTTCTTCCTCTCATTGACCATAATGTGGAAATAATTCAGCTACTGAACTTGCTGCTCCCCAGCAACCATAATGAAAACAATAATATTTCCCCAAGGAGGTTGCATGTCTCAGGTCATTGGTGATGTGACAAAGAGGCTCCAATCTTTTCTGAAAGCTAAGCTCTGCTTTGCATTTCCTTTTCAGAGGAGGAACCTCTCCTCTTCAGTGCCTCCTTAGGCACTGTTCTCCATACCCCCACCCGACTGCTGACCATATATGTTTTCATTTTTGCATGCTTTATTCTCATTATTCCCACACTGAAACCAATGTGCCAACCCAAGAAGCCTCAAATCATTGAAAGTTAGCAAACTTTAAAACAATGTCCACTTTGATAGTAGAAGCAAGTATGAAGTGACTGGAATTGGTTGTGACAGGTGTCTCTTAGTGAGACAATTTCTGTGACTGCCTTTACTGAACAGCTTGGCACTTTTGGTTGACTGATGCACCATCAGAGAACCTCATTCCATTTGTTAACCCTTTTCCATTCAAGTCCTAACCTTCCATGTCCCTCTCACTATCCCCCCCCTCCAAAGTCACCATCCAGATAAATATACATTCAGGTACAACTTGTGAGAGAAGATCCTTACATCACGAAGCTATTTATATTATTTTAGAATAGTTTTTTCAAAACAATGAACAATATTAATATTCATGAGCAGTGATGCCATTCTGCTAAGCTGGGTGGATTTGGTATGCTTCAAATGACCTACCTTGGAAATAAAAAAAATGATATAATTATCCAAGGTGTTTTCTCCTAGTACCTCCTGCCACGTGGCTTCCACAATCCAATAGTTTCTATGTGAAATTGTTCACGTCAGTATCCCATGCCCACCTCAGAGATGGAAGACTTGGGATCAAGTGCTAAATGGGATATATACTATCTGCGTGATTCTGGAGAAGTCACTTAATTGATTGGCTCCAGGCAAATCTCTAAGACATAAGGTATAACCAATGTTCAGTAATATAGATTGATAGTTAGCAAATAGAATTTTAAGGTTGATATATATTATTTCACTGGAGTCTCATAACAACCATGCCAGGTAAATGCTATTGTTTCATTTGGCAGATGGAGAAACTGAGTCTGGAAGAAGTTAAATAACTTGCCCAGGCTCACACAATTATTCATTGTTTGAGTTAAGATTCAAACTCAAACTTCCTGAATTGAAGTTCAATGCTGTATTTAGGGAGCAGCTAGGTGGCGCAGTGGGTAGAGCACCAGCCCAGGAGTCAGGAGGACCAGAGTTCGAATTTGACCTCAGACACTTAACAATTGCTTAGCTGGGTGACCATGGGCAAGTCACTTAACTCCATTGCCTTAAATAAATAAAAAAAAAATTTGAAACTTTTATGGCTCTAGAGATTTGCCTTACTTGGAGTTCCCTATTTATAGCAATGAAATAATAGACTGATTTGGCCCTTATAACCAATCCCAAACAACAGTGATGCTGTTGTTGATGATGATGATGATGATGATGACAATAAAAAGAGGGCAATAACCTAAAAAACATAGACAATGTGGACTTGTGGACTGTGAGCTAGTCTTGCAGTGTAAAAGATCTGAGTTCAAATCCTGCCTTTGATATAAATTAGCTGTGTGAGCCCAGAAAGCCATTTTAATGCCTCTCTTCATGGACAGATTGAGTTTCCTCACTAGGACTTCCTAACACTGATTAATCCCCAGATAGAAAAGAAATGATGATGATGGAAAGGTAGGGAGGGTGCTGGTGGGGTGGGAACAAAAGACCACTGGATTGAGATGTCCTGGGTTCAAATTCAATCTCTTCCACTTAAGTAGTGTGACCTTGGAGAAACGACTATTTAACTTTGCTGTGTTCAAGTTTCATTATCAGTAAATTGGGATGATAATGATTGCCTATAGCACTATGGTTAGGGAACAAAACAATAAAAGAAAACTGTTTCAGCCCTCTAGAGGCTTAGAAAGGTGCATCATTATTAAAGTGAAATTGCTCAACTGCCACTAGAATCACTAGTTTCAGATGAGAAAAATAACATTTTGCTAAGAGGCAAGAACAAGCACATTGCCAGGCTTCTGAATTCCTTCCCCATGACTGGTACAGGGTGCAGCTCTCCCCAGATTCCCATATTAGACCCAAATCCCAGAGAAAGATGGCGTGCCTGTCTACCAGGAGAGCAAAGCTTCCTGGATACAGCCTCTTGCGCATCAGTTCATTGCTCACATTAAATGGAGAGCTCCCAAGCAAAACGCTGGTTGCAGACCACACTGGAGCGAGTTCCTGAGTGAGTGGCAGCGGGTGGTCTGGGGCATGGCTGTGCAGCTGCTGCCTCACCCGGATACTTGGCCATGCTTGACCAACTTAGCTACTCTAGCTTCCAAGGGAGGTCAGAGGCTTTCTCTCCCAAGAGATCTTTAGGGAAAGAATAGCAACCATCTGTCCTAGATGGCTTAGTCACTCACCTGCCAGAAAGTACTGAGCTCCTCCAGATGTAGTCTCAAGGAACATTACAATTCTCTAATTCTCTGCCTCTCTCTTTCTCTGCCTGTCTCTCTCTCTCTCTCTCTCTCTCTCTCTCTCTCTCTCTCTCTCTCTCTCTCTCTCTCTCTGGCTCTCTTTGGCTCTCTGTTTATCTCTCTCTCTCTCTAACTCTGTCTCTCTGTCCTTGTCTCTCCTTCTCAACCAGATGTAATCTCAAGGAACATTACAATTCTCTCATTCTTTTTCTCTGTCTCTCTCTGTCTCTCTCTGTCTCTCTCTGTCTCTCTGTCTCTCTGTCTCTCTGTCTCTCTCTCTCTCTTCTCTCTCTCTCTCTCTCTCTCTCTCTCTCTCTCTCTTCCTTCTCTCTGTCTCTTTCTGATTCTTTGTCTCTGTCTCTGTCTATCTGTCTTTCTTTTTGTCTGTCGGTCTCTGTCTCTCTCTCTCTGTCTCTGTCTCTGTCTGTCTCTGCCTTTCTCTCTCTCTCTCTCTCTCTCTCTGTCTCTCTTTTTTCTCTTTCTGTCTCTCTGTCTCTTTCTGATTCTTTGTCTCTGTCTCTGTCTGTCTTTCTCTTTCTGCCTGTCTCTGTGTCTCTCTCTCTGTGTCTCTGTCTCTCTCTGTCTCTCTGTCTCTGTCTCTATCTGTCTCTGCCTTTCTCTATCTCTCTCTCTCTGACTCTGTCTCTCTGTCTCTCTTTTTTCTCTTTCTGTCTTTCTGTCTCTCTCTGTCTGTCTCTCTGTTTCTGCCTTTCTCTGTCTCTCTCTCTCTCTCTCTGACTCTGTCTCTCTGTCTCTCTGTCTCTCTGTCTCTCTGTCTCTCTTTTTCTCTTTCAGTCTGACTCTCTTTCTCTCTTCTCTCCCCCTCTCTTTTCCTCCCCTCCGTCTCCCCTATTCTTATCGGTTTCCTTCCACACACAGAGGACTTCTTTCCGTATATTCCGGATGTCCAGCCGGCTTGTCTGTTTTTGACAGTTCAACTTATTTTCAATCAGATCCAATCCAATTCAATTAGCAAATGACAGCCGGCCCCTGCTCTCAACTAGCTTGCCTTCTACTACATTCCATTCCCCTCACACAACCCCTGCAGCAGAGGAGACGGACTAATTCACCCATATTATTTGGAATCATAGACAAAGGTAATCAACTCAAGCCTGGCTTAAGTACAAATAAGGGCAAGACCAATCATCCTTTAATAATAGTAACAAAAAAAATTTACTGATGACTTTTATTTAGATCCTAATCATATCCACATATTTTGTCCCCATTCTGTACCCCATTACTGCCTCCCAGAGCCATATATTGTGAAAAAGGAAAAAGAGTTGAATGAAATGAATCCATATGCTATACCTGTGCACATGATATCACAGTCATAGTAACCCACATCTCTACCAAAGAGAGGGGAGTATGTGAGAGTCCTTTCTTCGATCTGCTTTCATCCCCTTATCTCAAGGTACCCACCAGGGTTTAATGCTTTGTTCTTACCATCAGTCTCATAGTTTTGGATACATTTTTGATATAATCTCTCCTCCTCTACTGATGAGAGAAGCCTTTTTCTAATATGGCCTTTTCCTACATTTTCAGTCATCTTATACTTTGCTCTCCTCTATGGCCTTTATGATTTTGCAACTTCTTGAACAAGGCACTCCTTTTTCTTATTCTTTGCATTTCTATTGAATATTCAGGTTTTGTCTCTGCCTCCAGGTTCCTTCAAGTCTCAGTTAAAATCCCACTTTCTGCAAGAGGCAACTTGTTATCTTCCTTAATCTTTTAAGTTTATATATATATATATATATATATATATATATATATATATATATACATATATATGTATATAGTGTATACATATATAAATATACACATATCTGTATATTTGTATATATAAATATACAAATCTGAGTATATATATATTATATATCAATGTATATCTTGCTTGTATATTGTTTGCCCAAAGCCAGTTTCATGTTTCTCTCTCCCCTTAGATGCTAAGCTTCTTGAGGTTAAGAGCTATTTTTGCCTTTCTTTGTGTGTGTGTATATCATCTATCTACCTAATCTATCTTTCTGTCTGTCTCTGTCTCTATATCTCTCTATCTACACTGCATAGCCCAGTACATCAAACATAGTAAATGTTTAATAAAAACTAGTTGACCAGATTTGTCTTTTTCTGAACTGCAGTTCATTGGTGAGTCAGTTCTGAGTGAGAACATCTTAGATGACATAGCTTTCCAATTTAACCTTATTGGTACACTCCTAGGGTTTCATGATAAGGTCTATCAATATCAAGATGGCACAGAAGGGGGGTAAATGTGTGTTGAGAACATATAAGAATCTTCTCCCCCCAAACCTAACCTTCTACTCTTGGGACACTAGATGAGATTCATATCCTTATATTTATTACTTTAATATCTTATAACTTTGTCTTTATAAAACCAAGCCTAAGTCTCTAAAAACAAGGTTCTATATCATTCCCTTTACCAATGCATGAAGATTAAGTTCAGAAGTCTAGACTTTGGTGGCTGTGGCATGGATGACTAGCTGTCAGTTTGTTCTGAACAAAAAGGTCTCTTGATGTGGGGCTTAATGGTGTTTTCATTTAAAGGCTGGTATTCTAATGAATAATTTTTAAAGTCATTGACTTGAAAAATAGTTTACAAGTCTTAGGATGAATGCTTTCTAATTTGACCTTTAGAACAGGAGTTTTGTATGGGATTACAATTTAATTGGGCAAGTATTTCAAGAGATATGGTGTAACCATCCAAAAGACCATGAAGACAATGGAACCAGTACTTGCATTATCAGTGGAATCAATCTATCCTGTATTTTTCCTTTAGATATATTATGAAAGATCTGATTTTTCCAAATGTTGTTCAATACTTTGAATCATGCATGCATGTGGCTGCCATCCAACAGTATCATTTGTTAGGCTAATTAGCTGCATCAGTAATTAACATCATGATAAGGCTTTTTGTTTCCTTTTTAAAAATTCCATTTTATTAGGCTACTAGAGGTAATGAATATCTCATCAATTCCTATTTCATTGGGTTAAATAATCCTGAATCTCATTATACCAAGGCATGTGTAGGCTGGTGCCACTTAAAGCAGAAGACCACACCACATAGCAGACAATTAGCATTTTAAAAATCAGTTTTCACTTGACTACCTTGACTGCCTTTTCCATTTTCCAACACCCACTTGAAATTTTGCGATTAGTTGGTGATTTCAGGCTGCTTATCAAGTCTCATACTCTTAGAACAAATTGAGAAATCAGTCCAGGTTTGCAAAAAGATCAAACAGAGATAGTGACCAATTATTTTCCTTGACAATTATGGATATGAAAAACAGTGAGGTCTGTCAGGTAGATGTCTGTACAGGAGCAGAGAAGTCTTCCATCATTTATGTCTTCAGAAGACAAAAGACAGTATTGATGCTCTGGATGCTTAGGAGAGAAAATGAGTATTATAGGAGAGTTGACAGAACTAGAGACAAAGAGAAGGACAGGAAGAAAGGTAATACATTTCATCCTATAAAGAATGATAATAAAAGGGGAGGCTTAGCACATGTTTCTTTGTTTCTACTTATTGCCAAGTTAACAAGAGTACAAAAAGAAAATAGAGATGTTTAAATATATAATCCATTTTCCCTCATTTTACAAGTTGTAGATGTAGACCTGGAAGGGAAATTAGAAAATTATCCCCTTCCTTTTGCACATGAAGCAAATAAAAGCCAGAAAAATAGAGACACTTGCTTAAGGCTACACAGGTGGCCTAGCTGGAATTTGAATCTTGCTCCTCTGACTTTCACAAAGTCAGATGAAAATTTTTTAGCTCTATTGCCCTGACTTGATTCCAATTAATTCTGAATTCTCTTCCAAATTTATATTTTTTGTCACTCAATGACTCGAATTCATTCCTCTTTCCTTATCATATTGCCAAGAATACTCTTTATGGTAGGTGCTGGACCACTTGCAATCTTAGAGAGATCCACTCAGTTGAGCTTGGTACTGACTAAAATAGGCTTACTGCCACTTCCAAACCCACTGGCAATTGGAATTGATTTCCCTATCTTCTAGTCTTAGTCTTTATGTTTAAATGAGGACACTTTCTAATTATTCCAGAGGTAAATCTATTTTTTGAAATTATTTCCACAGAATAAGATTTCATCTTCTCATCTATCGATTTTGTTCAGAACTTATCAAAGTTCTATGACAAGAAAATTTTGGTGAGATTCAAAATGAAAGCCAAAAATAGAGGACACTCTGTTCTTTCCATTTAATGCTCAGTGCAGAGAACCAGCTATGATAATCACTGTAGCTCTCCTTCTCTTTTTTGTCTACTCATCATAATCATGATGTAAAAAAAAAGCTCAGTAAAGTGAGCAGAACCAGAACATCGTACACCTTAACAATAATATTGCACAATGATCAATTATGATAGACCTAGCTCTTCTCAGCATTACAGCATCAAAGACCATTGTAAAAGACCTGAAAGGGCAAATACCATCTACATCCAACGAAAGAATCTAAATGCATGTCAAAACATACTATTTTTATCCTTTTAAGGTTTTTCCTATTTCCTTATCATGGTTTTCCCATTATTGTTCTAATTCTTCTTTCATAGCATGACTAATGTCTAATTATACATGTATAATCTATATCAGATTACTTGCTATCCTAATTGAAGGGGAAATTAAACAAAAGTATCCTGAAAATTATCTTTACATACAATTTGAAAAATAAATAATAAGGAACATTAAAAAAAAAACTTTCCCTCAGAAAGACATGAGATTCTCTTCTTTTGCTAAAGCAGGGGTTTTTAATCTGAGGTGTTGAATTAAAAAAATAATTTTGTAACTATATTTGAATAGAATTGGTTTCCTTTATAATCCTACACATTTCATTTTATGCATTAAAAATTATTCAGAGAATTGTTTCATAGGCTTCATAGACTGTAAAAGCATGCATAATGCAAAAAAAGTTAAGAACTCTGGTTCCAAATTTTCTCCAAATGTTTCTGTTTTGTTTTTTTTGCTTTTTTAAAAAATCTTTTCTACTTGTCAAGATTGGAACTATATACAATATCTAAGGAAGGTTCTATGGCAATAGTAACTTTTAACATAGCCATTCCCTACATGATGCCAAGGAAAAAACAAAACAAAACAATTCTAAGTAAAAAATGGAGTCTTCTAATTGAATTATTGAGGTCATAGTCCAAAGTTAAGGTTGATATTTTCTTTTTAACTCACAATATTAAACCAGATTTCATTACCCCAGAAAAGCTGCCCTTGATTAGTTCAACAATGGATGCTGACAGAACTCACTTGTACTTAGAAGAGATACAAGTAATAAATATTTTTAATACAGAAATTATGGGCACAAAGGCAGTTTTTGTGAGGTTAAGCCTCTTTTCTTTGAATTGGGATTAATAGACCCATCTCTTCATTTATTGTGTACATTTGTTAGTCTTGAATAAGACAGATTACATGAGTTCTGATGATTCCCAGGAATTACTCTAGCTATGCAGGTGGCAGTGGGGGACCGGGATCATATCCATCTGTCATCACTGTGATTAGCCTAAGGGTCATGAGTTGAGCCATGCAAACAGCAGGAAGCAGGACTGGGGAAGGAAGAACAGACTGAGGGACCATGTGAATTGTGTGGGCTGACATGGACGGAAGCAATTCCAGCTCACAGATTTAGGCATGAAAACAAAAGGAAAAATACCCAATATCAAATGGAGGAACATCTTCCCATGCCCCAATGTGGTATATACCACAGAGGGCTTTAGTGGCACTGCCATAAATTCTCTCTGTTGATTTTTTATATGGTTTTGTCTCATTGTATAAATTCAGTCTTGATGCATTGAATCTGAAACTGCCTATTTCATTGAATGCATAGGATTTTTATCTGGAAGGATGATGAGAGATTATCTACTACCATCTTCTAACTTATAGAAAAAGAAAAGGAAGCATTGGGAAGATAAAACATCTTGGTGACATGACTATTCAATTTATTATGCATTTATTAATTACCTCTTATTTACTGGGAACTAAGGGTACAAAGAGAAAAAAAAATCCCTTTAAGGCACTCTTAGGAAAATCAATATTTATACATATAGTTAAATACAAAGTATTAGAAATCAATTTATAAAGTCTCACAAAGTCATTCCAAAGTCAGAAAGTTGAATTTGAACTTAGGTCCTTGGTTCTACTCTATATGATTCTTAGAGTAAACATGACAGAATGAAAAGTAAACTAAATTTGGATGTATAAAATCTGAATTTGATGTTAGTTTTGCTATTTAATAAGTCATCCTGAACAAGTCTCTTATCCTCTATGAGCCTCAGTATTTTGATCTATAAAATGAAGGGTTTGGACTCAATGATCTCTAATGTGTCCTTGAGTTTTAAGTCTATAATCTTCTGATTCTCAAAATGCAACTTGAAAATAATTTTAGAAATAATTGAATATATTGAACTTAGTTTTCATATAAGGAAAAGAATGCCCAGAGAACTTAAATAATATTGTGAGGCACACAGAGCAAATTGGCAGCCCAGATGGGACTTCTGAAAATGATTCCCATTTCTCTTCATAGCTCATAAAGTGTTTTTCTTACAACTCCGGTAAGTAGAAATATTAATATCCACACTTTGCTGATGAGGAAACTGAGGCTTAAAAGAGTTAAAATGAATTGTCCATGGTCACCCAGCCTATATGTAATAAACACGTTACTAACTTTATATAAACCCCCCCACCTCCATCTCCAATACACCACATTGTCTTCCTGAGTAGAATACAAGTTTCCAAATTCCCAGTTGGGCATGATTATATCTGAGTAGCAGTATTATATAATGGATAAAGTGTTGTAATTAGAATCAAGTCCTGACTCTTATATTTGCAGTCCATAGGATCTTGTCTAAGTCATTTAACCTCTGAACCACAATTTTCTCATTCATAAATAGGGATAGCAATAATTGGACTATATACTTCAAAGGGTTGTAATAAATTTCAAATGAGCTAATGATTATAAAAAAGTTCATAAATTTTAAAGTCCTACACAAAGATCAGTTATGTCAGCTATAATTATTGCTTTTGTTATGCCATAAATGAGAAGTAGAATGGAATAATAGGTAAAAAGTCTGCTTTGGAATCAGGAAAGTACTGGTCTCAAATCTCATGCCTAATATACCCTGGTTTTTAGATCCCAGCATATTATTGAACCTCTCAGGATCTAGGTTAATTTTTTAAGCTACAAATTGTCTAAAAGGTGCTAAGTTTGGTTGGCAGAAGTAGTTTTAGCATCTGTCAGTTGCCTCTACTAATGAATTCACAATTTTAGCTCCTTTTTCTATGTTGCATAATTTTTTTCCTTAAATTTTTGTTTTCTCAAAAGAATTGCAACTGGAGCCTTACTCCCTTGGAGTTGTAAACGTTGCTGTTGGAAAGTGCAAGAGAGAATCATGAGCTACAAACTAATAAAATGTATTATATGGTACAATGTTTTATATATATATATATATATATATATGTATATATATATATATATATACATATATATATATATATATATCCAAGAAAGTTTCAATTTAAATAGTTTTTAAAGACTGTCAATCAAAGTTTTAAAGACTGAGTTGAAGGAATTTTACAGACCAGTGTATCCCCAGAAGACTATGCTGTGCTCTCATAAATATATGAGAATATATTAACCTTTCCTAGCAGAATACATTCATACATAGACACATACATTCAAATCTATGTATTTATATATAACTAACTGCAGATTTATGTATAGTCACCTTTGTCATAGATACTATAAAATGAGTGAGGAAAAAGTGAGAAAAATTTAATGTCTTTCTAAGTGGAGAGGATATTCATTAAAAAGCAGCATTCATTAAATGTTAAACTGGCTGATTAAGAGCAGTAGCAAATTGTTTTTAAATGTCAAGAATTGACATGTTTGAAAAGGACACATTTTCCTAAGTCTTGAGTTCAAATGGTACTTTATCACACAGAGAAATACAAAGTTGTTTTTTTCTTACATTTCTTATTCATGATCATTAATAACTGTAGTTATTATAATAATAATAACTCTAGAATATTCCAGACTCAGGATCTAAGTTAGGGATAAGCCACCTGGGCTGTGCTGAAGAACTCAGATGTATTATCTACTCACAGTATATCTGGCTCAAGCTGAGACTTTTACATCTTTAATTTCCCAATGTACTTTTTACAACTAGAGAATGTTTAGTTAAAAATTGATCAAAGTCTTATGGTTTTCAAGATCCAGTCTGAAAAATTTGCCATGATGCTCATAATTATGGTTTCACATGGTTCATACTTCAACAAACTGATTAAAAAAGGTCAGAGATATCATGGGACTCTGTTTGCATTTATTTCATGGAAGAGTCTCACTTTGATACAATATCTAAATTGCAAAGGTGAGAAGCATTAGAGGTGGACATTCTGCTTGACATGCATACAGAAATTGCCCATCAGAATGACAGTCAAAGCATTAAGAATGATTCTTCTCTGCCCAAAGGGCTATAAAACTATGACTATCCTTTGGCATAGTGGTGCCACTGCTAGGTCTATATTCCAGAAGATATGAAATATGAGAAGTAAAGAATCAATATGTATGAGGATAGTTATAATAGTTCTCTTCTGGCAGTAGGGAGGTGGAGATTGAGGGGATGCCCAGTGGTTGGGGAATGGCTGAACAAATTTTGATTTGTTATTGAGATAAAATATTGTTCTGTTATGAGAAATGATGAATAGGATGCTCTCAGTAAAAAAAAAATTACATGAGTAGATGCAATAGAATATGTACTGTATACAAAATAAGAACAATATTGAAGGATGAACAGCCATGAATGGCATATCTTTTCTCAACAATGCTATGACACAAGAGAACTCTGAAGGACTTGTGATAAAGAATACAATCCATTCCAAAGACAGAGTTGATGATGTCTGAATGAAGACTGGAGTATGCTTTTTTCCCCACTTTATTTTTCTTGAAGTTTCTCTTTTTTTTTGAGAAGGGTCATGCTTACTTTTACAACATGATTATTGTGATAATGTTTTTCATGACTACACATTTCCAATCTATGTTGAGTAACTTGCTTTCTCAATGAGGGGGAGTGGGGTGGAAGGAAGGGAGAGAATTTGGAACTAAGGGTTTGGAAATGAATGCTGAATCTTGTTTTTGCATGCAACCAGGGCAAACATTAAATTAAAATGAAAAAGAATAATTACTCTCCTTTTAAGAAATACAGGGAGAAATTGTAACTTATATGGACGGAACCAAGATGGTGGCATGTTAAGCTAGGAAGCTCCTAGAGTTTTTCCTAAAACAACTTTGAATGAAGCCTCTAAACAGATCCTAAAGTGATAGAACCCACCAAAAATGATGTAACTCGGTATCTTTTTAACTGAATATCTTGGAAGCACTTCACTTTGTCACATGGGCAAAAAGAGAATATAATCCAGGGAGAGCTGGAAAGTCAGTGAGAGGCTTTAAGCCATGGCAGAGCTAAGGTCAGAGACCAGCTCCACCAGCAGTCAAACAAGTTTCCAACCTCAGTTCAGAGAGCAAGGTTTTGAGCCCTGGGGAACTGGTGCATTCTGGGGCTACCCTAGTGCAGGGAACAAACAGACACTAGAAATGCCAGAATAGAAAACCGGGGAACCCCAGCTTAAACAAACAAACCAAAAAAAAAAAACCCCAAACCTTGAGACTATGCACCTTATACTACAGGAACAGAGTGCAACTGATAAAAGGATTAAAAAAAAACTATTAACCATTTACAGCTTCTGTTCTTATGGGGAGATACAAATGCCATCTCAGAAGAGGAAAGCAGTGACAAAATGACTACAAAATGATTAGTCTCTAAGTTGTTGATGAAGCTCTCAATTCCAAAAAAAGACTTAGAAGAGCTCAAGAAGAATTTTAAAAACCAAAGAAGAGAGGAAGAAAGAAAAATGGAGAAAAGAAATGAAAGTCATGTAGAATTAGGAAGAATTAATTGAAGAAAACTATAATTTTAAAAGTAAAATTGACCAGCTGTAAAATAAAATTACCCAATTGGAAAATGAAACAAGAAATACCAACGGAATAAAATAAAACCTTAAAAACTAGAATTGAACAAATTGAAATGAATGGCTCTGTGAGACACCAAAATTCCATCAAATAAAACCAAAAACAGAAGAAAATGTAAAGTATCTCTTAGAAGAACGAGCAACCTGGAAAATAGATACAGGAAAGATAATTTATGAATTACTGCTCTACCTGAAAGTCATGATCAGTAAAAGAAATTATAATCTAATATTCTAGAAGAAAAAAGATAAAAGAGTCCTTGAAAGAATTCATTGATCATCACCAGAAAGAGAACACAAAATACAAACTCCATGGAATATTGTATCCAAATTTCAAAATTCTCAGCTAAAGGAAAAGATACCACAAACAGTCAAAAAAGGAAGAAATTTAAATACCAGGAAACCACAGTCAGAATTATGCAGGACTTATCATCTTCAACATTAAAAGATCAGGGGGCCTGGAATATGATATTCTGGAGGGCAAAGGAGCTTAGATTACAACAGAGAATGAACTACCCTGCAAAATTAAGTATATACATGCTTTCAGGGGAAAAGATGGATTTTCAATGAAATAGAGAGGCCTTTCAAACTTACTGATAAAAAGAACAGAAATTCGATCTTCAAATACAAGACTCAAGAGGTACAAAAATAAAAGGAAGGTAATGTTAGTTAACTCAAGAAATATATTTCTCTTAGAACAATTAAAAGAAACATACATAGAGAAGGGATGTGGGTATCAAGCTCTTAGTTCTTGAGGATTGTAATTATAATGGGACAGTTGGAGGGATTGTTCTTCAAAAGAGGGTATGAGTTTGAATTGATTATGATATAAGGATGCTTACTGCTCTTGAGCATTGTACTTCTATCAGGACAGTTGAATGGAGTATACTTTGCTAAAAGATGTGAGTACAAGACAAGTGTAATACAATCAAGACATGAAAAAGAGGGTTCTACCTGGAAGAGAAGACATTGGAGGATAAATAACACCACATGATGAGGCACAAAGGACCTATTGTGGTAGAAGGAAAGAAGAAAGGATTTGAGCATTGAGTAAATCTTTTTCTTAACAGACTTGGCTCAAAGAGGGAATAACATACATTCCCAAATGAGTTTAGAAATGTATCGTCCCTACAAGTAGGGAAGGGGAAAGAAAGGAGAAGATGAGTCTGATAAAAGGGAAGGTATAAGCAAAAGTAAAGGTAAATTTAAAAGAAAGAAAAGTTAAATAAAGTAAAGAAGGAAAGGCAGAAGAGATGCTAAGAGGGCTGGTGGAAGGGAGGGCAGATTGAAAAGTAAAGAAGTTAGAAGGAAAAACATTGTTGAGAAGGGATAAAGGGAAGGGAAAGAGAAACATACAGGGAGAGGGAAGATAGGATGGAGGGGAATATAGAATAAGTAATATTAACCGTGAATGTGAATGGGATGAACTCTCCAAAAACAGAAGCTGACACTAGAGTAGATTAAAAAACAGAATCCTATAATATGTGAAACACATTTGAAGCAGAAAGATACATGCTGGAGCAGAATATATACTGAGGTAGTCAAAGTGAAAAAAAAGAGCAGGGGTAGTCATCCTGATCTTAGACAAAACAAAAGCAAAAATAAATCTAATCAAAAGGGATAAAGAAAGAATAAAATATTGCAGCGTTAAAACTAAAGGATATATTTGTGAAATTTTGTGAAATACTCCTTATAATGTCTATCATTTGGGGAATGACTGAACATACAATGTAATACTATTATTCTATAAGAAATCATAAGTGACCTGAATTCAGAAAAACCTGGAAAGATTTGTATGAATTGTTGCTGAATGACGTGAGCAGAACCAGGAGAACATTTTACAGAATAGCAATCCTGAGACAATCACCTATAATGGAAGCAATTTCCCTTTGCAGTTCAATGATCAAGGATAATTCTGAGAGACCTGCTAATGAAAATATCATCCACATCCAGAGAAGCAACTATGGATTCTGAAAGCAGAGGAAAGTATAATCTATTCATTTTTATAAACTTATTTTATGATTTTTATTTCTTTCCTGGGTCCTGCCCCCCCCAAATCTAATTCTTCTTTTACAACATGTCTAATATGGAAATAGGTTAAAAATAATTGTCCATGTACAAATTGTTTGCTGCCATGGGGAGGGAAGGAAGGATGTTAGAAAAATATGGAATTCAAAAGCTTGCAAAAGGATGAATGCTATATACTATCCTTGCATGTAATTGGAAAATAAATAAAAAAAGAAAGAAAGAAAGAAAGAAAGAAAGAAAGAAAGAAAGAAAGAAAGAAAGAAAGAAAGAAAGAAAGGAAGGAAGGAAGGAAGGAAGGAAGGAAGGAAGGAAGGAAGGAAGGAAGGAAGGAAGGAAGGAAGGAAGGAAGGAAGGAAGGAAGGAAAGAAGGAAAGAAGGAAGGAAAACAGGGAACAAATTTTTCCTTTGACTCTACATGAAAAGACTTCAAGACTATAACATCTTAAAATTTGAACTTTTATAGATCATGGTCTGCAGGTCTCAACAGTCTCATTTTTTTGAAATAGCGGGAAAAGGGCATCCAGCAAACAAAGATATGTAAAAAGTTACTCTACCTTTATTTATCCCTGAATTTTTCACTGAATATTTATAATACATAACCTCCACTGGGTCTCCCTGCTATCCAGCAATGCTTTGGCTCATCTTTCACTGAATCTTAATCGCTTTTCCACAATGACTATTCAAGATCTTCTTTTCTTTCCTCAAGGCCCCCAAAGTACCTCTCTCTTTACTTTCAGCAGTTGACCTTTGTGCTTCTACATTACTGAAAATATTGAGGCCATTTGATGAGAACTCCCTTCTGTCCCCTATCTATTCTTCTGAACTTTCCAGATCCTTGTTATTTCTTTCTTCTTATTTTCTTTTCTACTAAAACTAATCCCTCTCCCTATTTTTCAATCTAATACTTTTTCAATTACTCTAAGACCTTGGTCTATTAGTCCTCCCCACCCCTCTCACTAACCTTCCTGTTGGCCTGCCCATATGCTTATAACCACTCTACTCTGAAAAATAAAATTCCCATAAATCTGCTATTGCCTTAAGCTATTATATTAACTCTTGCCTCTTCTTTTAAGACAAATTTCCAAAGCAAATGAAAAATAAACTTTCAGTCCCAACTCTCTTATCACTTTTTTTTTATTCTTAAAAGAAGTTTATTGAAGCCATTTGGTTTTACACATTAAGACCATCTTCTTTCCCCCAAATATAACCTTTCAACTCTATTGATTTCTCCATTGTTATAAGCATAGTTAAATAGCACCAACCATCATGTATGTGATATTCTATACTGTCCAACCTTTCCACTGAAAGGAAAAAGATGGGTTTCTTCATTTTTTTTTTCTCTGGGACTAAGATTTATAATTATTTGTCACTTGCTTAGCTTTAGTATCTATTTACAATATTGTAATGATTGCGTATATTCTTCTCTTGGTTCTGCTTATTTTAGCCAGCAGCAGTATACTCAAGTCTTTCCATAATCCTCTGAGTTTTTCCTATTTATTATTTCTTATAAAATAACAAGATTTCATATGCATATGCTGTTATTTATTCTGTTACTCTTCAGTCAATGGATACCCATCTAGTGTTTAATTATTTACTATTAGAAGTAGTGATGTATAAATAGTTTGGTGAACATGGAACTTTTCTCTAGGGTTACATGACCAGTAGTGGGATTTCTGGGTCAAAGTGTGTGAGTACTTTTCTAGTAAACTACAATTTTTCAAGTATAATTAAAATTGTTTTACAAAATTATTAGAAAAATTCACAGCTCCACTAAACACTGCAATATCTATCTATATCTATCATCCTACAGCCCATGCAACAGAAAGTATTTCTATATCTTACATTTTTGTCCATTTTCTGGTCACTCATTCAACCCAGTACAATTAAAAATATCACTCTTAAAAATATCTTTTTAAGGTCACTAATGACCTCTTGACTGATAAAGTTATTGACCTAATTTCTGTTCTTATGTGTTTTAAGATCTCTGCAGAATTTGATATTGCTAATTATACATTCCATTCACATTGATGCCTTTCTCTCTTGAATACCAGAATCATATATTTAAAGGTGAAAAGAAAGGTATAAGCCTACTGATGAGGAACTGAAGCTAGAGAAATTAAGTGACTTGTACAAAGTCATACAGACATTAAGTAATTGAGATGGTTTCAAATCCAAGCCTTTGGACTCCACAGTCCTCTGACTTTCCATTGTATCATACTGTTTTTTCCATGGCTTCCATAATATTTCTTGTTTTTCCCTCTTTTAAAACCATTTTGCCAGGTACCAAAGTTCTTCCTTAAGGCCTCCACATCAGAAAGGTGATCAGACCTATTGGAACTTAGACAATATTTCTGAAATCTATCTGAACTTTTCCATTTTGATATTATCAGCCTAATTCAGGTCTTTGTTACCTTTCACCTCCACTATACTTTTCTTACTAGTCTTCTTGCCTGCATTTTATTTCTTCTCCAATCTATTCTATACTTTACTGATACTAGTATTTATTTCCAATTTTCTCTAACATGATATTTTTTGTTATTATCTACAGGATCCTGTGAAACTAATTTCTTCTTCTCCTTTTCTTTACTTCTCATCCCATACCCAAACATGCTCTTTTAGAATGATGTAATGAAATGAGCACAACCCTGGTTTTCTGTACATTCTCTACCACTAACTAGTTAATTATCTATCCTAAAATGATTAATTGTAATTCATTGAATCTCATTTTCTTCATATATTAAATCAGAAAGTCAGACTGAATGAGTCTTAAATTCCCTTGGTTATAATGATTAGATATACAAAGTTGGAATGTTCAGAAAAAAATAGAAAAGTGATCTAAGCTCAGTCTTTGACAAAAAGACTATGTTCTTCAAAAGCACTTTATAACCCTCAGCTGATATCACTGTAGCCCTAAGGGAAGTATGCATATTTTAAAAATATTATTAAAAGTTGAAGAAGTAGAGAAAAAGTGGTTTATTAAGAAGCGGATTTCCACAGGGACTGCATATCATAACTGTTTTCAAACTTTCAGTCAACAATCTGAACTATAACAACCAATCCTCTGATTATCATGATGCTGTATCAGGTTTTCTTACAAATAAATCCAAATTGCCATTAGACTTAAGCTAAGGATGGCAGACACCTTTAGAAACTATAAATAATAGCTCTAAAGCATAATGAGTCATTAAACACCTAAATAGCATTTACTTTTGCATGCTAGTAAGAGGGTAGGAGAGGAAACAACATGGACTCTAAATAAATTCAGAGCTATGACTAGGACTGGGCAATTGTGAATTTGCCTTTAACCACCAGAATTTAAAGGGCTCTAATAGCATTCATGATTTTTCATCTCTGTAGAAAAATGGAGTTTTGTGTTTCGCTAACAACAATAATCCATTAAAATTGGATGCTCTCTCTGATTACACTCTAGGTGAATTCAGACCCAGATTGATGCTACCCTTCTCAAAGTGGCAATCCTCTGCAGTAGTATCCTGAATCTGTGATCACAGGAGCTGTTTTTCCAGGCTATGTCCTTCTTATCCATATACACTTCCCCCTCATCTAAATTGTCTTAAAAATTAATTTGAGGATATACATGCCACTTTCCCCACCCCTGGCTTGAAAAATGATCAGATATAGCTCTACATAGGCTCATAGTTCTATACCTGGTAAGAATATAAGCAGTTATTTAGCTTAACCACATTTTGCAGATAAGGAAACAGAGGCAGAGAAACTAAGTGATTTAATCCAAAGTCAAAAAACACTAACCTAGAAGTTCTGGAATTTAAAAAGAGACACTTTGTATTGCTTTCATTGTGTGACACCTTGCCCTCAAGACAACTTATTATAACTTAATTTATAGAGAGTGGAAAACATTGTGGCAGTTAAGATATTTTGGAGAACTGATTCATTTGGTTTATTATGGTTGTTTGTCATCTAATACTGTTGTAAGTATTTAAATATGTGTGCTGAACTGAATTTAGCTTTGACTTTAAGCAATTTAAAAAAAAATTATGCAGTAAGGACCCAGCCTGTTGACTATCTCTTGTAGCACCTCTGGGAGTTGCTTTCTTCTCTCCATTTCCCTGATGGAAGATCTGAGAAGAAACCCAGGGCAACTTGCATAAAACTCATATCAGTAGTCCTAGAGGAAGATGGGAAATAGAAAAACAAATTTAAAAAAAGTGAAGGTGCTTTTTTGAGTTTGAAAATGTTCAATGGAAGGAAGTGATGTGAGTCTAAGTGACCATCCTTAACGGTAAAGGGGGTAGGAATTTAAGGGCTCCAAATTCAACATGAGTCAACAGAAACAGAAACCAGAATCATTAAAGCAGACTAAGAACTAAGGACACATTGCTGCAGCTATCGTTATATTGATGGTATGTCTGTGAGGCCTTGATTTAAATCAGTTGTTTAAATAGGCTAGAAGGGCATGCCAGTTATAAAATTGTTAATTGAGGATTCAATATAAACCACTACCTAGAGGGGAGTTAAACAGTGGAAAGCAGAGAAACACCTAAGAACAGCATCCTGGGAAAGAAAGACATATTGTGTGCAAGGAATAGGGAATATTAGTGATGGGGCAGATCACTATCAGGAACCAGTGGATTTTAGTTTTTTCATTTGCTGCTCCAGGATAATACTGTTAAGTCATAGTAACCATACAGATTCTTTTGGGGGCAAAAGTAAGGAAAATTCACTTAGAAAGTCTCAACTGTTCTCAGAAGTAAATAGCCTCTGTGTTTTTATTCTTTAAGCAAATCTATTATATGTGTTAAATAAAATAAGATGAATTGTTTGTAAAGCTCTTCCTGTTTACCTCTTCTTCAGGATTGAGCTCCAGAACTACTTACAAGAAGTCTTTCCTAACTTCCCCAAAATCCTTTATTTTTTTCATTTTGTATGCACTTTGAAACACAAATCTGAGTATATGTTGTTTTGTCAGGAGAATGTAAATTATTTGTGAGAAGGCTCTTTATTATTATTTCTATGTATGTTTAATACTAGCCAAATGAAATGGTATAGTGGATGGTGTAGAGAACATAGAGTTGGGAACACATCTTCAAATTTTGTTTCAGACACTTAGCTGCCTGATCTCATGGAATTCATTTAAGTCTGGGCTCAAATTTCCTCATTTCTGAAATAGTATAATAATAAACGTGACAACCGCACAGGTTCAACCTGGGGATCAAATAAGTTAAAGTATGTCAAGACTGTTGCAAACTTTAAAGTGCTAAGTAAATGCTAGCTTTTATTACTAAAGTAGCTATTTAATACATGGTCACCAAAATGAATGAAGATTTTTTTCATTGAAATTTTTATAATAGTTGACAATTTGGAATGGACTGGCAAACTAAAAAGTCCCACAGGAATCTTGTATTTCAAAAGAAAAACAAAATAAAACCCACAAAAATAAAAAAGACAGGGGATACTCTGACCTAGTAGTTTTAAAATTAGCCTTGAAGGCAAGAAGTCCTGGGTTCAAGTCCTAACACTAACACATTCTAATGATTTCATGCTGGCTGAGTTGCTAATCCTCTTGGTGTCCAACATAACTATATAAATTGCAGAGAAGATGGCTGTATTTATTGAGGATTCTCTCCATTGACAAAACAACAAAATTATTTTTTTAAAGGCAGAACTAGGAAAAATAGGGTATTTCATATGTTATCTAAGGATACACGCACACACGCACACACACACACACACACACACTCACAGACATATAATGTAGGGAGCTGCGCATGTAATTTGATGAGGTCATTAGGTTTCCTCTGAGTCCACTTAGAGTACCATTGCCTCAACATTTCTCTTGTCCTAATTGGTTTTAGCCACTCATTGACCATTTAAATTGGCAGGATTTGTAGGGCTAAGAGTTTACCCATTACTAGAAACCTTCAGTCTCTCATATTTAATCATAGGGTAATAATGGTCAATAAACCCTTCAAAGAAATGAATAAATTAAGGAGTTGAACAAGTCACTGTGTATTTTAGTAATGCATGTTGAGAGTTAGGGTTGTACTAATTAAAGGGAATATATTGCTTTTCTATCCTGTTAGCTATTATTTCATGATAGGTTTTAAGAATAACAGGGAACACATTTAATAAGGTATACCTACCTAAGTTGAGGGAACAGTGAACCACAATATAGCTTTCCAATTGGGTAGCAGAATTCATCACATCTGTGTTTCCTCCTTAGCTGATAGATGGATTCTGAGGAGTTTAAGTTAATTATTTTTTCAAAATAATTACCACCTATGAAAACCTGTGATCTTATCAATGAAGAGAATTTTTAATGTGGGAATTCTCTCCACCAATTAAAAACATGAATAATGAATCCCTGGGAATTGCTTGAGAAATATGGATGTTCAGGGACCTGACTAAGGTCACACAGCCAGTAAGGGGCATGATCAAAATCAATAAATCAGCATGCATTTACTACAATAATCTTACTCTCTATGGATATATGAATTCATATATGAATCCATCTTTCAGATTCTAAGCCCTTCATTCTATTCATTACACATCTAACTCCTGGGATCTGTCAACCACAATAGTAATTATTGGCATTTATATAGAATTTTGGCATTTGGAAAGTGTTTTATATCATTTAAGTCTCAGACTTAGGGAATGGATGACCAGAGGTCATCTTGTCAAAATGTTTCACTTTGCAGATTAAGAAACTGAGTTCCAAAAAGGTAAAGAGATTTGTCTAAGGCTACCATGGTAGGTATTACAGGCATTATTATTCCCATTTTATTTATATGCAAAGAAACTGAGATTTAGAGAATCGGAGTGACCTGTGCTTGCATGCTGAATTAGAAACTACTGAGGGTGAATTTGATCCCAGATCTTACTAACTTTGAATCTAAGCCCCTTTCAGACCACTATCCTAAAAAATGGGAATCTATTCAGGTATCTCAAACCCTTGTCAGCTCATCAATTTTTGCTAATTCATTTAATTTTTTTTTAAAAAAAGATGAAAATTATACAAACATGGGTGACTTTCGAAGATGTTTTTATTATTAATTATACTTAAAAGAATTACTTTGTTAATCATTTACTCATCAGAAGGAAATTAATGTACTTGGGGGCATTTAAAAGGAGAACATAGCAAAAGATTTGAGCTACAATTATAATTTGTTTCTTAGCAACTAATAGCAAAAGTTATGGAGTTGGCTCCAGCTCTAACATAAGAGGCAGGCTAAGCTTACAGTCCTGGGAATATTGCGACAAGCTTTAAACACTATAATGCTAAGAGTAATTTGCTTTCACCACATCACAGATAAATTCCTTTGTATCTGGCAGGTCAAAATCCTAAAGTATTCTCATTAAAAATTGGCTATTATTGTGTGTTCTGCCATCATTTGCATCACACTGAACCAAACAGTATTTGTTATTTCATGCATTATAAGAAGTTGAAGAGAATCAGGCTTATAAAACAGATTCCTTTAATAAACTGGGAAGAGAAGTCCATCACTATAATAGTTCCATTTCCAGTCTGAAACAGCACTTATTAAATGTATTCCCGGTTAAAGTAAATTAAATTTTTTTTATAATGGATATGAGCAAATGCAATGGGGATTTGAAAGGGTAGAGTAGGCTGGAGGCTGGAGAAAAGACTGGTGAATTTGAGGTGTCCCATTTGTTAGACTAAGAGCCCAGGGAGTCTCCCGCCATGTATTTGCCTTCAAAATATCAAATTTGTGGCCCACATCCTGAACAAAGAATTTAATTTGTCTTGCCTAGAACAGTACATTAATATCCTAGCAAACTCAAATTTCCTACAAAGATGTATTAACAATTTTTAAGTCATGCATCTAATACATGTGGATCATATCATACCACTGTATGAATATGAGCCAACAGAAACATATTCTAAAAGGGGCCAGAAGGCATCCTGTTAATGTAGTAACAACACAATTGGAAGACCAGATGATATTAATTAGAAAAGACCATCAGAGGATGGAAGTACAGAAAATCCTCAGCTGAGCTATTTTTAACCTTATTCTTTCCTGAACAATGGAAAGCAAAACAAAAACACCATCATCTTGGAATTTATGTTTGTTCTGGAACAGTCTAATTCTCTTTTCCTGCAGCAGCATTAATAAATAATTAATTAGGACCTCTTATGACTAAATAACAGATGAAGTTGAGTGTAACTAATTCTGTCTCTGTGAAGAGGTAATAAGTGCCCCAAATCATAGGTGTCACTGTTGGACTGGAGACCAGAAATGAGAGCTCTAATTTTAGATTGTGTCCCTGATTCATGATTCAGAAGAGAAAATATGAAGTATTTTAAAGATAAAGTTTCTAGACATAAAATAACCCACATCTAATGAAAATAATTGACTACATTTAGATAATACTTTATAAAGTGCTTTTCTCATGAAATCTTGGCAAGATAGGCAGGATATTGTCTATTCTATTTTGCTGATGGAGGAATGAAGACCCTGGGACTTAAGATCAGATTTTCTTATCTGATTTCCTGTCCTCTTTTTATTATACTATATACTTTATGGATTATTGTAGAAACATAGAGGCAACTTCGGGTAGAATTCCGGACTTTGAGTCAGGAAGGACTGAGTTCAAACCCTGTCTCAAGATCCATTAACTGTAGGATCCTGGATTTGGCCTCTCTGTAAATCTCATTTTCTTCCTGTGTACAATAAGGAGTCTCTATAGGTTCTTTTCAGCTTCATACATTTCTGTGACTGTTCTGGATCAACTGAATTTCACTGGATGTAGCAAAGTTTCACATTTCCTGCTACATGTATGAATAGAATTTTTAACCAACCATTGGAAAGGTTGGCTCATTTAATCTCCAGTCAAAGGCAACATTGTAAGTAGAAGGGTTAGAAGAAGTAGATAGTTAGATGGTTTCAGGGGATGGAAGGATAGAAATAAGAATGAAAAAATATTATAGGCACAGATTACTAAAAATGACTTGTCTTAGAATGAAAATTGTGAACCCTCTTTAAATTATGAATAACCATGAAATGGGACCATTTCAACATGTTGATGAGAAGAATATTTGGATAAATTGCATATGCACTATGTCATACATGATTTTTGTAATTAGGATGATTTAGGTTTTCTGGAGAGTCTTTGTAGTCCTTCAGGGTACATGACATAAATAGCTCAAGAGATATGCAAAAGCTCTTGTTAAAGTGAAATCAAGAATTAAAATTTTAAAAAATTTGGGAGGATGGAAAATACACACTGTTTATCTACAGTGGGATAGCAGGAATTGACAGATTCTGCTTGAATAGATAGACTGTTCTGCAAATTATACCAAAGAGCATCTGTTCCAAGTTCTAGATGGCCAGTCACAAGGTCAGAGATTAAACTTTTGAAAAAACAACTGCACCAAGGCAGATGACATTACGAATGATTGCAAGAAGTTTCCTAACATGAGCAATAAAAGGATCTGAAAAGAACATCTACCTGGCCAGGAGGCTTTATTACCATCTGGAGGAGAACTGCCAAGTAGACTAAAGGTGGAAATAGGGGGTGAAAGGGTCTAAGAGAGTTTCGAAGCAGTAACTTGGGACAAGTGTGTTAATTAATGCCCATTTTACAGATGAGTTGTGAGTGATACAAATTAAGTAGATTAATTCATGGTCACACAACTAATGAGTACTTGAGACTTCTGACTCTTTATCAACGATTCTACTTAGTCATTCTTTTTAAACAAAAATTTGATTAAGAAGCTATAGAAAAAATGGGGCATGCTAGTATAGAACTGTAAATCTCGAGAAGGGAGCAATAATAATAATAATGAATAGCTAAAATGTATAGAACTAGATTTGTTCAGATTTACAAATATCATTTTATTTTTCAACAACTTTGAAGTGTGTTATTATTATGCATTATTATGCATGTTTTGCAAATTAGGAGACCTTGCCCAGAGTCACAGTCTGTTTGCTTCACAGTTTTCATCTGAAAAATGAAGATAATAATGAAGACTATGGTTGTGAGGATCACTTGATACAGCTGTGAAGTGTTTAGCACAAGGCTTAACAGAAGATAGTGTTCAGTCATTTCACTTGTGCCAAACTCTTCCTAACCCTATTTGGGGCTTTCATGGCAAAAAAGTGGAGTGGTTTTTCCATTCCCTTGTCCAGATCATTTTACTGATAAGGAAACTGAGGCAAACAGGGTGAAGTGACTTGTATAGGGTCACACAGTATGTTTTTGAGGCTGGATCTGAACTCAGGAAAATGAATGTCTTCCTGACTTTAGTCCCAGCATTCTGTCCACTGTGCCCTAGATTTTTGCCTGGTACATAGTACTATATAAATAATAATTATTATTATTTCTTATTCAAATGGAACTTGGATGTTATATTTACTTTGCTGTATTTAGATTTTCTAGCCATCTGTATTACTGGAAACCAACTTCCTTTCCTCCCTTCTCTCTCTCTCTCTCCCTCTCTCTCTCTCTCTCTCTGTGTGTGTATATATATATATATATATATATATATATATATATATATACACATATATGTATGTATTTATATATATACATATATATATATCCCTCCCTTCCTTCCTTTCCTTCATTCCTTTCTTCCTTCTCTGTCTTTCTTTCCTCTCTCTTTCTCCTTCCTTCCTTTCCTTCTCTGTCTCTTTCTTTTCTCTCTCTCTCTCTTTCTTTCTCCTTCCTTCCTTTCCTTCTTTCTTTTCTTCCTTCTCTATCTCTTTCTTTCCTCTCTCTTCCTTTATCTTTCTTCATTTTAAGGGATTAGTTTGAAGAACTAGAGAACAAGTAAATATTCTGCTAAAGTAACCTAAAGCTTTTCAAATCCTTTCTCTTTTGTAGTGTCGGATCCCGTGATGACTCCAATATTTAACAGCTCACTTTCTCTCTAAGGACTTAAGTGCCAATATACCTTTTTCCAGAATGCAGGAAGGTGGGGCCCTAAATCAATATCATATCTACCAAAAGCAATAGTCTCTAGCAGACTACACAAAGAGGTGGAAAGGAAGACTCCTTTTTGTTCCAATAATAAAATTCAGCCCATGTGTTAAGGATGAAGAGATTTCAAGCTAGAAGGGTATTTCATAGTTATATAATCCAATTCTTTTATCTTACAGGTGAAGACACTGAATCTAGAGAGCCTACATGACTTTGCCTATGTCACATAGTTAAGAGCCAGTATTGGGATTAAAAACCACATCTTCCTGTTCTTTCAACTGTATAATGAAAGATCAAAGAAATAAGACAGTGGATCTCTTCAAAATCGGTGTTTCTTGGAGAAACTTGATGCATTTTCAATCTTCTTGGTAGCTTTTTCATGGAAATCTGCTTCTGTGCAGGATTTATAGGATATTTGCCAAAAGACAAACTTACATATGGGCAGAGCACTTGGTGGCCTGCAGAGTGTGATTTGAGGTCAGTTGGAAAATATCTTTCCAAGATGCCACAAATGGCTGAAATTCTACCATTCAAAACTCATTATTTGGTGAAGGCTAAGGACGGTCACTTATGAAATTGCAAAGAGATTATTATAGTGACTGGGGAGATGAATATACCAAGTTGTTCCTAGTCAATAATATTTCAGTGTTAATTAGTTTTTTTTTTCCATTCCAGGTAGTTAGAAAGAGCTAGTACCTTTGAGAAGAGGGAACAGAGAAGCTATTGATTGATTGTGATATGGGGATTTGCCCTAAATAAATGACTAAATTAGGAACAGTAAGTCAGGAAAAGTTTGAGTTCAGCATGAAAGGCTGATGCTTAGCTAGGGGCCAACAGAAGAGCATTGGGGTTTTGGAAGCAGTGTGATAAAGGGGATCAATAAATGCTCCCTCCATCATTTGTTCAACTTTTGCTAATTAACAACCATGTAAGAAGCAACCAACTTAAACTTTTGCAAAGATCCAATCTAGATATATGCTATAGGAGGTTACAAGGAATGTTCAATAAGACAAAACCATGGCAAATTAAAAGGAAAAGGGGAAATGACAACCTTGTAGACCTTGGTGTATGTGTATGGGGGGGATGATAAGAAAAGAATTTGGAAATCCCAGGACTTCATAGTTTTTGTAGATTGTTTGCAAAGCCCTTCAGATCTACCTCTCAAGTTCATGACAGCTGACTGAATAAGAATACACCAAGAAATTGGTCACCTGATTTCCTGTGTCTTTTACACAAACTCTTTTTTGTCTTTTACACAAACACTTTTTTTAGCTAAGAAACACCTGGAGTTAGCAAGTTTAATACTGAACCAATTAACCACATCACCTATCTGCTAGCATTAGCAGCAAACGTTTTTTATTGAAATATTAATTGCTGGAGACAAGATTTTCTTAAATAATCTCAAAATGCTACCTGATAATTTGAGTTAAGTGATAAACATGTATACGATGTGTTTGTTTGACATTCATACCTCTACAAGCCCTTCTAGAAGCTGAAAACACCCTAGTTCCATTGAAAGAAAAAAGATGTGATGCTTAATTTACAGCAAGAACAGGTGTGAATAAGTTAAGTATAAATAGGATGTCTCAGCAGATGTAATGCCTTTCTTCATCTCTATGTGCCACTATTTGATCATTTCACATAAATTTTAGCATTGAAGGAGGCTGTGAATTTATCATTATCTGCATCAGCATTATCACTGTCACAATCATCATCATCCTCATTTTACTTCAAAATAAGCAACTTCATTACGTATTTAGATATAAATGGTTCCTGCTTGAATATTTGATCAACATTCATAAAATAATATATGACAATTTGAAATTCACATGGCTTCTTTCTCAATAAAAAAAGCTTTTATGGATATGTCTAGTGGGGTTTGTAGACATATCCCTTTCATAATACACAGTGGGTAGCTATCAGGATACATAGGAAATAAAGGTTGCCTTGGAATTCCAAGCAAGATTTAATCCATTTCTTAAACCCAGCTCTCAGTGATTTTCAAATTGGTTTTTTCTAGTACACTATTCAAGTATACCATTATTATCACAACTAATAAGCAGAAAGTAAACTAAATCAAATACAAATGAAAAGCTCATTCAATGAAACAAGTTTCACAAAGGTCACTTTTTCCTGGATGAGTGAACTGGGCTCTGATTAGTGGAAGTAAGCAAGAGGCCTATTTTTAAAAATCAATCATAATGTGGTAGCTCAATATGAGGACAATGAGCAACTGTCACATTTATGCTTCAACATCTAACTGATAAAGTGATAACGCTTATGCAGTTACTTGATGACAAAAGAAATCAAGCCATTGGGAAATTGTTCTCCCCTTTAGGATCAATATTTCTTAAGAAAGCAAAAAATATGTTATTTTTATCTCTGGGATTATTTTGCTGTGTATTTGTCTATAGAATAAATGAAACCAAAGGAAGACACCTCTCTACAAATGTCTCCTTTGAGATTTGGTAACATAAGTGGTCATAATATACTTTATCACTGATGAGTCAGCTGTAATTTAAGTTCTTTGCTTTTATTTTAAGATTAAGTTTTAAGTGATCATTAAGAAGGTTTAAGGTAAACATGCTTCATTTCTGATCACTCTTCCTTAGCAGAAAAAATAAAATTTATTTATCAAGCTTGTTGAGGAGATTTATTGCCTAGAAATCCTCTGGGTCAAGAGAGATTTTTTTGCATTTACCTAGTTCTTTCTCATCATCCCACTGTTCATTTCCATAGGAGAGAATCTTTTCTACTTTATAAAATTCCTTTTAATCTATTCTAGTAAAAATTTTGTAGGCAGGAGTCAAGGTCTTAATAGAAAAGACAGAATTTACCTTTATTTAGTTAAATATTTTATATTAATGCTATATTTTAATCTTAAAATGATATGTTTTGGAGAAGGTACAAAACAACATTATACCTAGAAGAATGATGTCCATTTTGTGGCAACATATAACATCTAGAATATGTAAATATTTAAAAAATTCAATTTGAAGACATTGACAATGTGGAGGATAAACATCAGTCTTGTTATCCAAGAAGAATCACCAACTTTTACATGTGGTAAGTAAGTTACAGATCAGTTGAAAACCTATATTTCTATAAGGGATATAACAAACATCAGTGTTTCAATTTCACAACAAAACTAGTAGATTTGTGTCAACACACAATACCACAGTCTTTTCTAAGTTAGTGGTATAAATGGCCCTATTTTATTTTTGCTAAATTAAATAAGAAAGTCAGAATTTAAAAAGATTTCAGTGGCCCAACAATTGGGTTACATACTGTCAATACTACTAGTATTCTCAACAGCAAAGCATCTTCAATAATTCTTTTACAAGACAACATTTTTAAAGCAGTGCTTAAGGGGCGGCTAGGTGGCACAGTGGATAGAGCACTGGCCCTGGAGTCAGGAGTACCTGAGTTCAAATCCGACCTCAGACACTTAATAATTGCCTAGCTGTGTGACCTTGGGCTAACTTGCCCCCATTTGCCTTGCCAAAAAAAAAATGCAGTGTTTAAATATAGCTGATCCAGTACTCCTATTCCACCAATTACTGGCTAATTATTATATTTACATCAAATACAATAAAATTAGGGATAAAGGTACAGTTTTATGATTTTTCTTTTGAAAAATCACCTTAAGAAGTACAAGATAGGGGCGGGATAACTAATCAATTCATCTAACAATAAACAACAACTTTTTTTTCTTCTTTTTTGGGTGGGGTCCACGCTCTGTATACATCAAGATCAGCAGTGGGATGTATCAGTTCTGTGAGCTTGGAACTGCATAAAGATGGATGGTGTCCAAGAAGAAGCTGATATATCTCTTGCATTCTACAATGAGCAGCCCACAAACAGAACTGTGCTTTAGTTTTGAAGGAAAGACTGACCATCTGAAGAATGTCAAAAGGCAAGAAAGATGGCATACATTCTGGTATTGATGGCATAGAGGGAACGTTTGAGATAAATGACAACATCTTACCTATACAAGAAAATACTTGGGGTGGGTAGAAGGTGAATTCTCTCTCTCTCTCTCTCTCTCTCTCTCTCTCTCTCTTTCTCTCTCTTTTGCAAGGCAAGGTTAAGTGACTTGCCCAAGATCACACAACTGGTAAGTATCATGTGTTCAAGGACAGATTTGAACTCAGGTCCTCCTGACTCTGGGGTCAGTGCTCTAACCTAGATGCCCCAGGAAGGGATTTCAAATATCTAACAAGAAGAATTGACATGGAGAATCATTACACTTATTCTGTTTGACTGGAGAAGGGAGAAGCAGAAGAAGTGAGTAGAATTTGTAGAGAATGAAATTTAGGATGAATATAACATAAAAACAAACAAAAACCATAACTTCTAACAATTAGAACTATTCAAAAAATGGAACCTTGGTCAAAATCTTGGGTTTGCCACTTCTTATCTATGTGCCCTTCATAAGTCATAAGTTCTCTAGAATTTTTTTGCTTCAGTTGTTAAATGATGGAATTTGCTTAAATTTGTTAAATGCTAGACTAAAGCCTTTCCAGTTTTCAGCTGTGGTACAATGAACAAGAATTTTTAATTTATTTACTGTGACCAAGAATTTTTCTAGTTATTGGAATACAAAGATAAATTATAAAGCTATTCTTGCCTCCAAGGAGTTCCTATTTTATTAGATTATAGTAAAAAGAGCACCAGATTTGTAGTCAGAAGATCTAAATCCAAATTCAAGCTTTGCTGTTTACTTCAAGAATGACTGGGCAAAATATCTAATATCTCTTCTCCTTATTTCCAATCTGTCAAATGGGGGCTCAGAGGAGATAATCTATGAAATATCTCCCAGTTTACCCCTACCTTTGGTGAATTTGCCTCCTTCTCTGTGTGCTAAGCTCTTCCCACACATTCCCTACATCATTTATCCCAAACTCCTATCTCTATGGCTATCCATCCTCCTCTTAGATTTGAATTCAATCTTTTCCGTTTCTTTTTCATGGCTATCCAACTGATGATATCTCTTCCGCAAATTTTGCTTCTGTCTACCTTTCACTTTCCTTGTGATACTGATTGCCGCTAACAACCACTCCATCCCAACTAGCCTTCTTGCCAAGTTATCTTTTACAGGAACATTGAAAATGTAAACATGTAAACAGCAAACCTGGCGATTTTGATTGTGTTGTTTCAGGCACATCTCTGAGTGAGCCCATTTGGGATTTTCTTGGAGTGGTTTGCCATTTCCTTCTCTATCTCCTGTCACAGATGAGTAAACTGAGGCAAACAGGGTTAAATAACTTTGCCCAGTCACATAGGTAGCCAATGTCTGAGGCCAGATTTAAACTCAGAGAGAATCTTTCTGACTCCAGTGCTGTTACTCTATCTACTGTGTCACTTAGTTGTGTATACAAGGATTTAAACACAATTTTCTAGCTTTAATTATTTGAATATCTAGGTGAAATGATCTGTATGGGAAAGTGAAATTGTTCTGTATAGGGTGTCAGAGGACTTAGTTCAAATTGCAGATCTGCTGCATCACCAAGTAACTAGTTACTCCTTCACTTGTGTGGACCTCAATTTCCACTTCTGCTAAATGAAAGGATTAGACTAAATGTCTTGTAAGGTCCCACAACTTTATATTTATGATAGATATATAGGTTTCACTTAGTATAATTGTTTAGCCAATCAACAAGTACTTATCAAACCCCGACCACATACTCTGTGAGATATAACAGGAGATAAAAACATAATGAATTCTAACTATCTCTGGACAAGTGCTGCATAGCGACTTAAAACAAAACAAAACCAAAGCATAAAAATCCTCTAGGAACAGATTTAGTCAGTCATCAAACACTTCCTGAATTCTTATAATGTATCAGATCAGGCACTGTGCTCCCAGTGGGGAAACAAAAGAAAAAAATGGCAAAAAAAACCCCAGTTCTTACTTCCAGAGTTCATATTATTCTAATGGACACTGATCACAAAAGACAGGAATAGCAGTGTTGGAGGACTGTTGGGAAGCTATGCATACTAATAAACTTTTGTTAGAACTGTTAATTAGAAAGCAATTTGAATAGCATTTTTAAAGAAATGTTTAAAATGTCCATGTTTTGGACCCTGAGATCACACCCATTGATTGCTGTCAGCTGGTTCAAAATGCATGTCTATGCATGTCTATGCAAGTTTATATGCATGTGTGTCTATGTATATTTACATGTATAAATGGCTATATAAGTATATGCACATGTCTGTCTGTGTATATGCCTATGTATGCTTGTTTATGTATGTCTATCAATTTATATGTATAGATATATTTGTTACAGCATTTTTTATGGCAACCAATATGTGAAAACAATATCTACTAATATTGTCAGAGTTTCCTTTTAGTGGGAGAAACAAGCACATCATTAAACATTCATGAGTAACCTTTCCCATAGGTTTCTAGAAGAGTGATGAATGAACGGCAAGCCATTTCTAGCTCTCTGATTTGCCTCAGTTGCCTCTGTTGGGGTTTAGAGGAACTAAGTCCCTCATATACTTTCTGCTACTCTACCTGATTTTCCTCCACCGGAATGGCCTGGGGCAAAACTGTGAAGTCTGTTCTCCATCCCTTGGTATCTCTCCTCCCTTTCACAGACTCCTTAGCTGCAAAAACTGCACGGCTAAGCAATTCCTCTTCCCACGAAGCATCTAAAAGTGAAAATCTGCCACTTACAGTGCTCAGCTTCCTTTCAATGAGCACTGGGCGGGGGGAGCAGTTATGGATGAATCATAGCATAATAAAGATCCCAAAGCAAGTGTTCTCTGCCCTGCCTACCCCTCCAACTTCCTTTTCTTCTGGCCAAACTGGTGGTTGAAAGCACAGGATTTAGAGTAAATTCTATGAAACCAGATAAATGGATTCCTTTCTAGAGAATGAATATTCTCAATTGAAAATATGACTATATATCAAGAAAAGAACAATTTCGGAACGCTAATGAAGTGCAACAGTCCCTCTATCTGGCGGCATAGGGATGCTTTCAGTGTGATTAGTTTGTAACCTAAATAACACATTTCAAGGATAAATCACTGACCCTCTATGACTTACACAGAGGGTTTAATACTGCTACAGAATTTAATCCACAGCTTAGTGAAAATAATTGAATCCTGGGAACAAAAAAAAACAATATTACACGTAAAAACCCTGAATGAATGAGTGAATGAATGAATAAAAATGTTTTCATTAAACTTCTTCATAGGCTGGATGTAAAGATCATATGATTTTAACATTCACGCATGAAGTGCTGTGCAAACCTTAAAGTCCAATATAAATGTTAGTTATTATGATGACAATACTTCTGGATTTTAAAAGCATGTTTTAGTCCTTAAATGGGATTGGTCTATTATAGTAAGGAACTAAAACACTAGTTTGTCAGTATAAGAAATACATGTTAGAGAAGGGAGAGATGGATTGTTTCAATCAGAGCCCACACAGGGAAAGGTACTGATTGGTAAGACAACGAAAGCTGTCCTTCTATAACAAAAGGGCTTTCAGTTGCTAAAAATGTCATAACGTGTAATGGTAACAATACTTGAGAGACCCACAGCTGCATCACAAGAGCTGTAGGTAGGTCAGAAACTGTAAGTGTGATAATAGCAAGTTTCTAGAGCTTAAAAGCATCAGACAAAGGGGTCAGATCCAGGGTAAATGACCCTGTAAAAAGAGGAAGTCCAGAGAGAATGACTGAGGGCAAACAAGCTTATCTGAGTCACTTCAAACTGCTACTCTAAGGAGTAAGAGCCATTATTCAGGATTCGAAGGAAGGCCTACAGAGAGTTATTCTGAACTGAAAATGAAGAGAAATGCAGAGGGGTGAAGAGTGGTTATTAAGGAGGTGAAAGCAGTATCTGAGAGAGGGAAGGGAGAGAGCAAGATTTGTAGAAGAGACACAATTGGTTAAGATAGGTGCTAGAAGAAGGTAAAAAGATCAGGAGGACAAATGGAAGAAGACTATAGAGAGGCAGGGAGAATGGGAAATGGAACAATGGCCTAGGAAAAAATATGGGGTGAGTCTAAGTGCAAAGAGGGAAGTGATTGCAAAGGAAAAAACTGGGAGGGAGAGGAGAAATGGACCTTCACATTTCATAGGCTTGACAGGATTATAGATATTAAGCTGGAAGGGCTTTGGATATCATCTATTCTAATCTTCTCATTTGTCAGATTTGGAAAATGGGGATCAGATGCATTCGACTTGCTCAAAGTCACATCAGTAGTATGTATCAGATCCTAAAGTGAAACCCAAGCCCTTTGACTCCCAGGAGAGGGGGAAACGATGTTAAGATTGGGTGTTGAACTTCTTGTCTCCTACAAATGAACCTCAAGGTTTGCTTATTCATTATTTAGATCACCTAGGAACATGGTCATAGAGATGGAAGAGTCCCTAGAGAAGTTCTATTTCAATCTCTTTATTTTACAGATGAGAAACTGAGGTAACAGAAGTGGGATTTGGATTTAGAGATTGTGAAATTTTCAGCTCTCCAAGTTCGTTTCTTGGAATCATATAAAACTAGAAAATGTTATCTAGATTTTAATTGTTTCTTGTGCAATAATAAATTGACAACTGATTTGGTTTTCTCTCCTTCCTGTTACATTATAAGAGGTAAAAAGATCAAAAAGAGAAAAAAGAAGGAAGAGTAGGTAAATTGCAGCTCAAATTGTCATTAACCTCTTTGATTGCTCCACTGAATACATTTCAAAAGTGAATAAATTTATAATATATTTATATAAGTAATACAATCATTTAACATAAATAATATATCATTTATGATATAATACAAATTCATACTATAAAACATAATTATGTATAATATGCTATTATATCATTGCTATATATAATTGCATTTTATGGTATAAATTTGTACTATATAATGCAAATAATATACTTATAATAAATAATTATAATCTTTAGTGTCATAAAAATGCCATCTCATATTCCCAACCATACCCACATTTTTAAGTGAATCTGTGACCTCATTAATATGGAGGTACCCTTCAGTGATATAGCTCACAACATAGACACATCCAACCATCCTATGTGATTCTCAGCCATGTGGAATACCACTATGAGTTCACTACGTAGCATGCTGAGGTTTTCTTCACTGTCTTCTGATAAGAACATTGACAGAAAACCAATGCAGCACTGGGGTTGTCACTTTTCCTACCATGTATCAGTCTGTCTCATCTTCTCTATCAATTCATTATTTCTTTAAAAATATCTTTTACTGCAGTTTTTCATAGCTTCTTATGCATTATACAATGGAACTGATTCACAACTACCATGTGCTCCTTTAGTTATATTTATTTCTAATTCTTTGGAGATTCTAACATTCTTTGCCTTCAGTCATGCAATCTGATTGATGCAAAAATGTGTGTTTATTTTCTAAGATAAGCTTTTGTTTCTGGAAGATGTTTGAAGGCATTAAAAGAGCATTGCATTTTCCCCTGAAGGTGATCCAGCCTACATGTCTCCCTTAATTATGGGTCCAGTTTAGTGTCCATTTCCAGAGTCTGTTTGAGCTATCTATACTGATGGCTGAATGCTACAAGTCTTTACCATCATATAACTGACCAGACCCTGGGTAAAGTGCAAGACATGTAAAGAAAAAACAAGATAGTTCCTATTTTCACTTAGATAACAGTCTAATGGGGAAGACAATATGTTAACAATTAGGTACAGATAAAATACAAATAAAATTAACTGGGGAAAAAAAAACAACAGAGGGAAGACACTAACATTAAGTAGGATAAAAAAGTGACTTGTAAAAGGTTGGGTTTTAGCTGAGAATGGAAGGAAGCCACAGAAGTCCGGGAATAAAGATGAGAAGAGAATTTCAAGCCTGGAGGATAGCCAGTAGAAAAGCCTGCAGTTTGGAAAATGAGAAAATTTTGAAGGTCTTTGAATACCAGAGGATTTCGAATTTGATAATTTGATCCTGGAAGTAAATGAAAGACAAGATAATTTGTTCATTATGGGGGAGGGGGCAGCATGGTCACACCTATACTTTAGGAAGATCACTTTGACAACTGAATGGAAGAGAGACTTAAGTGAAGAGACTAGAGGAAGGGAGATGAACCAGTAGGTTACTGCAGTAGTCCAGGGGTGAAGAGATAAGGACCTGTATTAGAGTGTTGGCAGTGTTATGGAATTCTCATACCGTTTTCAGGAGGCACAAGAGAGATAAGAGGAGAATTTTACTAGGTTTCTGTTGATAATAACCTGAATACTTATTTCAAAAATATGATATTTCAAGGAATTTATCATTATAACATTGAGCATGTTGAATTTTGGTAGCCACTGAAATCCTAAAAGTATAACAAAATCCATTGCTTGCCTTATGGTCAACCTTCAAATGATGAGTTCTTTAAACATAGTAGAGCAAACTAGTTCTCAAGACAAATACAAAATTTATCACTAGAACTGAACTGAAATAAAATCCAGAAGATATTAGCAGGACCTTCCAAAGGTTTCAGTCCATTAGCAGAGCCTTCTAGGATATAAATTTTATTATGATGCAGAAAGAACAAATTGAGAAATTGCCAAAAAGTTAATTCAATACAATTCAATTTAACAAGTTTAGTGACTATTTGATGTTGCAAATTGGGGATACAAAATCAAAAATGAATAGATCCTATCCTCAAAGGGCTTAACACTCTATTGGGAGAAACAATGTTAATATAGAAAATGAAATAAAATATATTGCAAAGTAATTTCCTCTGGGGTAGGAGTAAAGATAGGTACCTAATATGAAAAGGCAGTTTATGGAACACAAATTCACACGAAATAAAGGAAGAGTAAGGAAGAGTGGGAGAGGGACACAAGAGGGCTACACATAGTTTTCAAATATTGCCATCAGAGGCAGAAATTGTTTCTGAAATTATATCTTTCTAAACTTTTCCATTGTGGGTTTGAATTCTTTCAGTTATTCATGTGAGAATAATTTACTGTTTTGTTGAAGATCATAACCCTCCATTGATAAACATTTT
Organism: Macrotis lagotis; assembly: GCF_037893015.1. Taxonomy (NCBI): domain Eukaryota; kingdom Metazoa; phylum Chordata; class Mammalia; order Peramelemorphia; family Peramelidae; genus Macrotis; species Macrotis lagotis. The sequence goes on from NC_133665.1 coordinate 152,334,540, forward strand.
GATTTTGTAATCCAAATGTTCCTAAGTTGATTAAATTCTAATTGATCTGAATTTTCACAATTTATTTATTCAAACAGCCATCCATCAGCATTTTATTGCTCAGAAACCAAACTTTGCCTATTTAAGCAGCTTTCTTAATTAAAAACCAGTCAAGCCAATCATGTGTTTGGCTATCTATCAAAACTCCAACTGTCGTCAAGATTTATTGCTTGTTTCACTCTTTGGCTAAGAAAAACAAACTAATTATTTACTTACAAAAAACAATAAAATAATATTTGAATGTTATAGAGATGGGAACATCATCAGTCTTCCAAAATGATCCTATTTCCAGAACCCCCACAAAGATTATAGAATGATATTTAAAATTGGAAATACTCATCCAAAATCATCCTCATGCCCATCAAGATGATAATTATTTGGTATTTGGATTTGATATGGATTTTGAAAAGACAGGATTTTCCTTCATGTTCTTAGTCTGGTGAAGATTAACTCTGATCTATATGTAAAGAAACTTTATTGGGAACAAATTAAGTTCAAGATTTAATTCAATTTAATTCCCATAAGACACATATGCACATATTAAATACCTTTTGTGACAAGTAAGAATTGTGTTAGGGGTTGACAGTACAGAGACAAAAATAAAAAAAAAAATCCTTTCCTTCACAAAGCATATATTCCATTGGAGAGGGAAAATATTTATAGATAAGTAAATTCAAAATATGTACAAAGTAATTTTCCCCACTGGGTAACCGCCCCCCCCCCCCCCAGTATTCTAGTGACTTAATGAGGCAGAAATGACTTTATTTATGTAGTATTACTTGACTGAATCTTGGGAAATATAAAATAAAATCATTTCTCAACATGGTCCCCAATATTTATTCAATATAGTTATTTTGATGTTTTCTTCCAGATAAATAGTGGAGATTTATGGTATTTTCAATTGTTAGAAAAAAATGAAGTGACCATCTGTTCTATAATGGACTTAATGAGTCCTAGAGACACAATCCTTGATGTAGACAAAGAAAAGAGAGAGCAGTTTTCCATCTTCAACTTCTGAGTAAACTATCACAAAGAGTTTCTCTCACCTTTTCATTCCATACCTTCTCTTTTTCTCCTCCATCCTCTTCTTTCCCTAATCACTTTTCCCCCACTTATCTCCAAATTCCATATATCAGGGAACATGATAAGGATATACTGTTAATAATTCCATTTTTAAATTCTCTAATAATACCTATAAAGAGAGTAACCCAAAAGGTATAACAATTTATCAAAGAATTTCGATAGCAGAATGAACTTTAGAGTTTATCTTCTTCTGGTGAGAAAACTAAGATCCAGACGGGGTAAGATGACTTGGCTAAAGACACAGAGATATTGAAAGAATCAGGACCACAACTCAAGTCCTCTGATTCCTCAAAAACTTCTTTGCCCACAAGAATCAGTTTGCTTTGTGCCAGCATACTCCACCCTCCATATCATGCCATTTTATCTATACTATACTATGCTATCCTATGCTTCTTTATGCTATTCTGTTTTCTTCTTTTCTATTCTTTATTGTGCTTTCCTTTCCTTTCCTTTCCATTCCCATCCCATCCCATCCCGTTCTTAGGGGATACTTTCTTACCCTACCCAAAATCCTATACCATATCATTTTATACGATGCTAATGAAACCTTTGAAATGGCAGTGATCTTAAGGGTTTTCTTACTTCAGTTAGGTAACTTGGTTTTATTAAAGGATTTAATTATACCACAAGCAATTTAGAAGTACTTAGCTATGAATTATAATAGTTCAAAGCCTTAGCATGATGGATAGCAGAAGTCTTTGATTTGGCTGATCTGGGCTGCTATAAAGCAGCTGAACTTCTCTGAAGGAGGCCCTGAGCAATATTTATGATGCAATCACCCTGACAGACTGATATCTGGAGTTATTAGATTATTCTCTAGGAAGCTGTTCATTATGATCTATGGTAAAAGCACATCTTTCTCAGAAATGAGAGGGGAAATAAAAACAATTTGAGAGTAAGAAAACTGATAATATGTCATTAACTGCTTTGGGGAAATGCAGTTTACCTACCCACAGTTATTTATCATTAAATATCAATATTCAGAATGTTTTACAACTGAATTGCCCATAAATAGCAAATTTGCATCTTAACTTTTGAAGCAGAAACATTGTTATCAATTATTCTTATTATGGATCCTAAAACCAATTAAATTAAAATTACAACCACAAATTTATGCACAATTAAGGTATACAACATGAAGCTTTTAGATGTTAATGCTATATCCAATAATAACATATTTCCGACGAGAGTTCCAGAGAACAAAGTGGATGATAAATCTGTCCGATGTACGTACACTCCTAGAAACTAGAGCTCAAGGGGATCATGGAAATTATCTATTCTAATCTATTGGAATCTATACTATAGTGTATATATGTGAATGCAAGGCAGGGTAGCCTAGTAGGCAGAGAACGGGTTTTGATACTAGGAAGATCCATGTTCAAGTCCTGTTTTTGCCAACACTAGCTTTGTGAGTTTAAATAAGTTCCTTAATTTGCAAGAGCGCTAAACAGCTCTTTCCGTTATAGAAAAGAAGTTAAATGAATCTTTCCTATGTTACTTCTGATATACAGCGTATACAGTGTTTTAAAAGCCCTGAAAGGCCACCTATAAAACCTACTTTCTCTTTAGAAAGGAAATAATTTTATCAACTCCCCAAATCCATTTCCTGACCATCAGTTAGATAGGAAAGACCTGTCTCCTGGGAGACAATCTGGATCCTTTAGCAGCAAAAGAAAGCTGTGTTCAAATCTACTTGAGGACTAGCAGTCTGTGTCAAACAAGGTAAAATGGAGAAATGAACAACTTGTCTTATGAACTCAATCAATTTAGACAAGCCACTTAAACTCTCAAGACAATACATCCTCCTTTTCCATAAGGGCAGGCGTTGTAGTGTCATGTGATACACGTGTCTTTTAATACACCTAATTTATAAGTGAAAAATTGCGTTAGTGATATGGGAGCACAAGGTTTTCAAATAGATTTAGATTTGGCTGTTGATACAGGTCCTTTATTTCTGTACTGTAGTAAATGGAGCTCAGGCTTTGAAACAGGGAGATCTGAGTTTGGATCCGCTCTCGAATAATTATTAGTTCTGTGGTTCTGGTCAAATTGCTTAGCAACTTCTAGCCTCAGTTTCCGCAGGTTCTGTAAGATGAGGGAAATAATAATTCCTACCCATCTGGATTGTTTTAAAGATGAAGTGACAGAATCTAATTTTTTAAAGCATTTATTAAGAATACCAAGAGCTGTGCTAAGTCCCTTAAAAATGTTCCTTTGTTTGAGCCCCGTGAGAACTCTGAGAAGCAGATAAACTTCATATTTTTAAAACAATATTTTAATCTTCACCAATTACATGTAAAAACAATTTTAAAGATTTTTTTTAAGTTTTGAGTTAGAAATTTTTCCCCCCTCCTTCCCTTCTCCCTGAGATGGTAAGCAATGTGATATAAGTTATACAATTGCAATCATGTAAAACATTTTCATATTAGATGTTTTGTGCAAGAGGACTGAAAAAAGACAATGAAAAATAATATGTTGCTGTTATTATGAATCTCATTTTACAGAGGTGGAAACTGAGGCAGATAGAAGTTCAGTGACTTGACCATAATCACAAAGCTAGTAAATATTGGAGGCAATATTTGAATTCAAGTCTTCCTGACTCCTGGTCTAGGACTTTTTCCCAGTGTGCCACTTACTGGTCCCTTTAAAGTATATAAAACATTCCGTTATCCTTACAGCTTTATACAAATTATATTAGCTATGATAATTTTGTCCACATAGACTTGACCTTATTTCCTTTTCAATATCTCTTCTTCCTTTTGGAAGAGTAGGGTTCCCCTCCCATTCCAATGTATCAGTCCTATGTACAAAGAGGAGAGTTCATACTTTTGATCTTTTCCTGAGGTACGCATGTCTTTGCTAAGTTAAGATTGAAAACAACATGATGAGTATGTCTGAGAGGATGACTTTTACCAATTGCAGCAGAAAAGGGCAATTCATTCATCAGTAAACTTGGTCCAGAGGATCCATCTCCAGTTGAGGACCATTTCAGTTCTATAACTTGGAATTCTCTTGAAGGAGAAAAATATCTTAATCCTCTCTCTCTCTCTCTCTCTCTCTCTCTCTCTCTCTCTCTCTCTCTCATATAAATGTATGTATGTGTGTGTGCATAAACATATCACTTACTTAGCATACATTCACAGAGAAGAGGCCAGTAGAATAGAACTGAGAGAGACAGAAGTGCAAGTCAAAGACACTTGTCTTTGAACAGATACAGATACAGATGATTCAAGGCAAATGACAACTTGAACCATAAAAGAATTCTGGTTCTACATACAAGATGAGAATTCAATACCAGCAATTTTAAATTTATTCTTGGACTGTGTGCCTTTCATCCACCATACTCTAAATTTAAACCCATTCTTTCCCTAGACTGTATGTTCTTTTGAGAGACGGGGCTATGGATTTTAAGAGGGAATGTTTCATATCAACTTCTTTTAAATGCTATTGACAGTGGCAGAGGGGAGGTTGTGATTCATATTATTAGGAATCTTAGGCATCCTCACCTCTCCAGGGATAGCTTAGTTCTCTGAATAAGGAATTGGCCAATCACGCTTTAGGTATGTAAACTCAGTGATAGCAGGATCAATTTGTAGAGGAAATTTTGCTGAAAGTAGGGGAAGGAGAAGGAAGGAAATTTTCTTTCCTCTCTTTTCATACACATTAGTCATAGTTTTAAAGTTAAGATTCTTTCTGGTGCAGTAGAAATCAATGCATCCAGGGGTGGAAGTAGGGAGGGAAACAAGGATTTAGAGAGGTGGTCAGTTGAAGGAGGGAATAGCTTCAAGGAAGGGCTCCTAGTCGCAGAGAAGAGAGCCAACTGTACAGTCCAGGAACCTAGATGAACAATCTACTCAATAAATGCTACACCAAAATGGAGCCAAATAAGAAGCATAAAAAAAGAAACAATTCCCAGGTTCTGCTGTTCCAGAAGTCACGATTTGATTATGCTACATATGAATCCTACATTTGTGGGTCATTATATTGTACTCAAATTTGAGACTAATATTCTCATGGTTATTTATGTATTAGTGTAATTGTCATTGAATTTTTTTATAAATTGTAATTATTTTTTCCTCTCCCTCCTGCCTTCTCTTCCTCTAAATTGAGAATGAAAAAATACCTTTATGACAAATATTCATTGAGCAGAACCAAGAAATATTTCTACAAGAATAGCAACATTGTACAAATGAACAAATACAAAAGACTTAAGAATCTGATCAATATTATGTTTATTAGTGAGAAAGTAAACTTGAGTATTATGGTAAGTATTCTTATTATTCCTTCTCAATAAAATGTGTTTGCTATGAGTTAATTGTATCTACTGTCTGATTTAAAGAGAAGCACATCAGTGGGGACTTTTATATAAGAGAATAGTAAGATTAGGTAAATAGATTAATAGCCTCTATGGGGTCAAGTCTGAAATTCCCTGTTAGGGATTTATTCCATGGAAAGGTGAGGTTACATACATAGAAATTATTCTGATTTTTAATGACCTAATTTTCTTTATTTGGAACATTATAAATTGATTTTTTTAATTTTCTATTTTCCTTCACTCATTTTTTAAATAAAATAAATATTTTATTTATTTATTTCTAATTTTACAATTTCCCCCTAATCTTGCTTCCCTCCCCCAAGTCCCTCACAGAAGGCAGTCTGTTAGTCTTTAAATTGATTTTATTGAGTTTAAAATATTGATCAACATCAATGTATACCATGGAAATAATGTAAAGACTGTCAAATTGCCTTCTGTGGGGGGTGGGAGGTGGGAAGTAAGATTAGGGGAAAAATTGTAAAACTCAAAATAAATAAAATCTTTAAAAATAAAAAATAAAATAAAATATTGATCAACAACTCCCTTGCTCCTTTAAACAAAGGGATTTGACACACATACATGTGTGTGTATATGCATATATATATGTATATGTATACATATATATATATATATGAACAGAGCTATATCAATGAAATTATATGTACTTTTGTTTTCACCATAGTTCCTTCAATGCCATTGTGTCAACTGTTATCTTAAGCTGTTGCTCATCTTGCTATTGGTATTCTCAGTTTCCTTTACCTCTTGAAATTTTGTACTTCAAAACACTTGTGGGCTGGGAAAGTACATTCTTACCAAACTTAAAAGAATTGCTATTTTAAATGAGTCAATATAATAGCTAGCACTTATATATCAATTTAAGATGAGCGGAGTACTTCACAAATTTTCTATTATTTTTATCCTCATGACAATACTGGGAGGTAGGAACTAATATTGTGCCATTTTTTACAGATATGAAAACTGAGACAGACAAGAGGCTAAGTGGTTCACCAGAGTCACATGGCTAAGAAGCATCTGAAGTCAGATTTGAGCTCAGATTTTTCAAGTCTCTAGGTCCAGTGTTTTTTCCCCACTGTGTCACCAAGTTTTCTCTAATTAATATGCTTTGATTTGGTGCATGAACTTTGGGATAGCTCTTTCAGTTGCCCAGAAATCTTTTTTTTTTATTTGAGAAATAGATGGAAAATGTTTCAAATTATATAATAAAAGCAGCAGGTTTGGTGATGAGATATGCACCCTTTGAATGATCACAATTATTGGTGGATTCAAAGAAATGCCTTGGGTGAGCTAAGTGATGTCTTTTCCTCACTTAATAATCATCATGTTCCTATCAGGGTCCCTAATCCACACCCTAGTGTTCAGGGTCAAGCCAGAAAGATAATTCCACATCACTATGACCTCTGGAGCTTTACTTTTTATTTTTAAATTTATTTTTAATTTATTTTAGGGCAATGGGGTTAACTAACTTGCCCAAGGTCACACAGTAGACAATTCTTAAGTGTCTGAGGCTGGATTTGAACTCAGGTCCTCCTGACCCAAGGGCCCCTGCTCTATCCACTGCACTACTTAGCTGCCCCACCCCCCCAGGGCTTTACTTTTAATCTACTCTCTCCTTTTGCAACAAGGCATTTCTCTATCTCACACTTTTGATAATTAGGACAAGATGTCAGGCTAATTAAAAGGTCCAGTCAGAGGGAATTGTGTTAGTGAATAATATGCTTGATTGTATATCCCAGCCCCTGAAAATAAATCATGATTTTATCACTTACTATCTGAGAGATAGCCTGGTATAGTGGCTATGACCCTGGGCTTGTAGTAAGGAAGTCCTGGGTTCAAAAATAAATTTAGATATTTACTCACCCAATTTTTTGGTCAAGTCACTTAAGTTCTCTATACATTTATTTTCTCATTAGCAAAATGAGCAGATTGGACTCACTGACCTCAAACAGCCTTTCCAGCTCTAAATCTATGAACTATTAGACATCTTGATAATCTTGAACAAGTTACTAATCTCTCTAGGCGTCACTTCTCTAATCATTAAAATGAAGGGATTGGATTTTAAGGGTCTCTGAGGTTTTTCTAGTTCTAAATCTATGATCCTATGATACCTTCATTGTCAAGGTATCTTTAATTTTTTATTTGATTTTTTTTTTTTTGCAAAGCAATTGGGTCAAGTAAGTATTAAGTGCCTGAGGTAGGAATTGAATTCAGGTCCTCCTGAGTCTACTCAGCTACCACAACAAGGCATCTTTAAATCAATGGCTCACAGGGTAGCTGATTGAAAAATGAGAATAAGATACAAGATCCAAAGAGGAGACCAAGTTTTAGAATTTGGGTATTTTAGAAGATGGTGGCACCATTGAGGAAAAAAGAAAATTTGTTCCTCGGAAAACTCAGCAGACGTGGGAGAGGATGAAAAGATCTCTTTTGGATATGTTAAATTTGACATGCTAGAAGGACAGTCGTCTGGAATTATAAGAGACAGAAGTTCAGGAGAGAAAACACTGAAAACAGAGAGAAAACAGAGAGAAAACTCTCCACAAAGGAGAGTGAGAGCAACAGAATGTGAGTTAGGAAAACAACTGAGAGAAAGATTTAATATGAAAATCAGTGGAGAGGATACCATCAGGAGAAGATGGTGGCCAACAGAAGAATAGTCAATAGTTGTAGAAATGTCATCAAGGTAGAATGAAAAGGTCATTTGACTTGGCATTTAAGAGATAATAAGGGAGAATAAGTGAAAGTGCAAACTGTATAAGAATGAATGAGCGATGAAGAAAAGGAAGCAGTAATCAATGTAGGCAATTCCTAGAAAATTAGCTATGAAAAGTATGAACTTAAAGGGATAAAAATTTATGGGTAGAAAGGACAAGACCTAAGCCCATTTGTTATTATAGCATTAGTAGGATAGAGGCATTCTTTGTCACAGAACTCTAGGAGAAGGAACCTCAAAGAGAGTCAAATCAAATTCCTTCATTTTTTAGTTAAGGAAATTAAAGACCTGGGAACTCAAGTGACTTTCCTAAGTTCATGTCTGAACAGAATAGGTATCATATACGACACCTGAACTCAGACATGGGGAGGTGAGAAAAAAAGATATTTACATATGAACTTTATCATGCATTTAAAAGGAATATGGAATTGAACACAGATTGGCAGTTTTATGTGCAATCTTTTTCTTATATTGTTATGGAAATGCCCATTTTATTAGATAAATTATGAATGCAATAAATAAAATTAAGAAAAAAATACTATGCTTCTTTGCTGATAGGGATAAATTAAGATGAGAATGGGTGAAGAAGGATTAAAGTAGAAATTTAGGGAAGGATCGATGAAAAAAACCTATATAGCCTTTGTCATATATGTATATATATATATGTATATATATATGTCATATATATATTTATAATTTTACATTGTAAAACTGCTTTAATAAGTTTCTACTTGATGGCTTTACTTACTTGCCATTTTGCTATTCTTCTCATTTTAGTTTCTATCCCCAAAATTTTATGGAAATCACTCTCCAAGGTTACTAAGGATATCCTCATCATTAAATCCAAAGAACTTTTTCAATCCTTTGCCTCCTTGACCTATCTGTTGAATGTCAGACTTCTTCTAGACAATCTATTCTCCTTTGCTTTAAGATAATGATATTCTTTTGAACTTCCTTCAATCTTTATAGCTTTTTTCTCTTTCACTATCTCTTTGTCATCTTCCTAACCCTTTAAAGTGGATATTCCCTGTCGTCCTTTGCCCTTTCCTTAATCACCTTCTCTTCTCTCCCTTCTCCCCCCTGCCCCAGGAAATTTTGCTTACTCCCACATCATTTTTTTTTTGTTTAATGCAAATTATATCCAAATCTGCTTTCCAGCTTGGACCTCTATCCAGTCTCACATCTCCAACTGTTCCTTGGATATCTTTAAATTATGTCTCAACAACTTGTCAAACACATTTTTAACATCAGCTAATCTTTTTTCACCAAAATGTCTTCATTCTTCTTAATTCACTTTTTCTTTTAGAGGAATCACCATTCACTCAACAGCTTAAATTTGGAGCTCTAGTGTTTCCTCAAAAACACTTCTTCTTTTCCCTTATTTGTTATCAAGTTTTCCAGCTTTGCCTTTGCAATATCTCTGCCCTTCTCTCTCTTCTTACATATTACAAGTCCAAGCACAGGCCTCATTAGCTTCTACCTCAATTTGTGGAACAACTTCTATTTTTATCTACCCCTATTTTTTAATGACTTCCCCTCCATTCAACCATATTCAAATTGACCACAGAAATATTTTCAAATTTCTGATAAAAATCCTTCAAAGACTCTCTATTGTCTCATTGAATCAACTTCAGACTTCATGACTTGGCATTCAAGGGTTCCCCTCTGCCATTCTTTAGTAACTCTCTATTTCTTTGACCATACACCATCTTATTCCTCTTCATATAATTGATGATATAGTCAAATTTAACAACTTCTTGTGCCATATATACTGTGAATTTTCACAGTTTAACTTTGCTCATTTTCTCCTTCTGCCAGGAATCCTCTCTCTTCTTCTCCACTTATCACCTATTAAATTTCTCCCAGTCCTTTAAATCTAATTTCAAGTGATGTTTTAAGAAAACTCCCCTTACCTTTCCTATCAACAATGACTCTTCGACTTCACACAGTTTTGTTTTTCTCTTATTTACCACTCATTTATTATTTCATGTAAGTCATTTTAATGTATCAAGTTACTCCATTTCACTGTATACTCCATGAGGGTAGGGACCAGTTGTTCTGTAAATACAACTTCTCTCTTAAGATCTATTGAGTCCTACTCTGCACTCAGTAGGCACTTAAAGATTTGTCAAACCAAAATGAGCCATAGTTTTGAATGAATGTTGACCAGTCAATCAGCTGGTTATCACTCCCTTAGCCATTCCACAGATGAAAAAATTCTTTACTTGGTTCTGTCTTGCTAACAATATTTTTTCAGTGACTTGGAATAAGAATTTCAAGTCATAACTACCAAATTTTCAAATAAATACCATATCAATGAATCAAGAGTCCAGTCTATTTCCATGCACTAGAATAAGAGACAAACAAACATGAACCACGGTTCATGAACCATGAACCCGGATAAAATTTAGTAGAAAGAAATATAGACTGAATTTAGGTAAAGATAAAATAAATTCACACAAATACAGAATTGGGGGGATCCTTGCAATCTCTATTATATAAATTCATATCATCTGTATGTTTTAGCTGACATATAAGCTAAATAGAAACTCAAAGTGTGGATGCTATAATGCCATTTTCATCTGCCTCAATAAAATTATGAAATTCATTTCAAAGCATCATGATATAATGAAAAGAGTAAAGGACCTAAAGTCAAGAAGGTTTAGATTCAGATTCTGCTTGTCTCATTTATTAGCTGTTTGAGGATTATTCAAACTTCAAAAGTTATTTTAACTTTGCTGAATCTAAGATAATTTTGTAAAAATATGTTTTATATTATGACAATAAACTATAAAGCTACAAATGGGTTATGAGCTATATCTTTGGAGAGAGTTCCCATACTGATACTATCATAGGACTTAACATAATGATTTAATGTTTAACTGATGCTTCAAGATAGCAGGTAACCTTAGAAAGATGGCTGAATTTAATATCTAAAGAAGCTAACAATGGGGAAGAGCTGACTTCATTTCAAGAAATGGAACAAATTGAGGAGTTTAAATTCATATCAGTTGTATGTGGGAATTTATAACATACTATGTTGTTTTGCTGTGGGATGCTGTTAAGATAATGTGCTTCAGGAGAAAGAGAACTGAATATGGAGTCAGAAAATAATTATTAATTCTGTCACTACTTATGTTATGTCTGACAAGTCACTTAGGTTCTCTAATGTTTGGTTTTTTCATTTGTGAAATGGATGGGGGTGATGGTAGACAATATGACATCAAATTTCAATCTAGATTGAGTGAGATAATGATCCTACAATATACCGTACTAGTCAAATCACAATCACAATGTCTATGCTAGAAACCATGTTTTAAGGGAGCTCTGATAATTACTGTGTGACATTGCATACATCATTTCACTTTCCTGAACCTCAGTTTTTCCTTTTTTTTTTTTTTGGTAAATCAGAGTGTGATAATAGCATGATAACTTCTAAGGTCCTTACTACATACAATGAATACTACAAACAATGAATAATCCAGGATGCAATCAGCCAAGTCAACAAGTCAAGGGAATATGCTCTGATCTGAAGGAAATTGTATAAACTGGTATTCATTCTTTCTTTTAATGAGCATTTATTATGAGTAGAGTATGGATCAAAACTTATATGCACTGACAGATGAAGATATCAAAACTGGTATATGAAGATATAAAAAGCTTAGGAATTATGGTTCTTGTGATAAGGGACCTAGATAGCTTGCTATCAGAGGCATGGTTAAAGGAAGTAAAAACATATAGTCTAGAGAATAAGAGACAGGGGTGACAAGTGATCTAATATTGGAAGGGTTATCATGTAGAAGAGATATAGATTCTTACTAGTCTCAGGGGATTTGAATGAAAGGATGAGGACTAATGGATGAAACTTGTCAAGGAAAACAATAGTTGATTGAAAGAAAGGAAGTATAGAAGTAGGTACAGGACAATTACCTGTGAAGGAGATTATGGAAAATTCTTGTTTTGTGTGGGAGGTACAATGATGACCACAAGATTCCTTACCATGATAAGATCCTATGAATCTCTATCATCACTCCTGTGATTTGTTTTTTTATTTCCAAATACAGGATTAGGTATTGTAATTGCCTTATATACAGATTAAGAAAATGCTTGATTAATGACTAGATTTTCCCTGTGTAATTTTTCATCACTTATATCATGCTCCTACTAATCTCTGCTCCTAAGAATATTAAGAAGCAATATCTTGGCTGACCTCCATAAATAATAATCCTGAAATTCACATATTCATTCTATATAGAAAGTTCATTTCTCAGCTAATGAAAATGCATCTGAATGGCAATAATAGATTAAAGCATTAGATATTAGTTATATTTGATGTTGTATTCCCTGGGATGCTTTTGCTAATGAGAATGTTCTGCAATGTTATTGCCACTAGATTTTGCAATTATGATACTTTCAGCCTTAGTAGACTACTGAAGGAACCTGGATGTTACAGTAGGAAATTCCTAATCATGTAAACAGAAAACTCTGTTAAAATGTGGCTGAACTTTCAGTTTTCACCAGATCTGCTGAAATGAAGGCTATCCCTGTCACACCTGCTTGTTGAGTCTATTATGAATTTACTATTTAGAAATATAGTTTGTGTTCGTTTGCATCCTTAAAGCCATTAACCACCATTACAGTTTAGTGATTAAAATAGTTATATGCTATTCTCAGTTACCAGGTGGCTTTCCTCACTCCCTAGCGTATATGAAGTGCATACAAAGCAACACACCACCAAAATATCTCAACACTCGTAAAAATAGAACTTTCTCTTCCCACTCAGATTTAACAAATTATCCTACAAATCATGATATTTTCCAAATAAAATGAGACATCTTAGAAAATAACATTATACAACAAATTAAAAAATATGTGTGTCTCCTTTTTAAAGAAATGGTTTTTACTGTTTCTTTGGCATAATGGTACAGAAATGAAATACTGTTTTTGCCATGTGATTTAATTGCTACTTACAAGCAAACTGAAGTTTTGCTTCCTTGCTCACAATTGTTCCAAATGAGTTTGTTGCTATGCACTGGTATGTTCCAGCATCTTGGGTTTTATTGGGGTTATTGATCAACAAGCTGCCTTCAACCACACTGTAGCGGAAATCCATACCAATGTCAACATCTGTTCCATTTAACTTCCACCTATGGTAGAAAAATGCCAGTAGATAAATCCTTATAATATTAATCAATATTTCTAAATTGTCTAAAACATAGGAAATATAAATAGCACACAATACTATTTCTGATTTTTTAAATGCAATTTGAAAATTCAAACTGCCTTATTCAACCAAAGCTAGATCCTAAGATATCCTGACCAAGCAATATATTTAAAAGGATTCAGTGTCACTTTAAATAACTGTATTTATGACCAGATAATATGTTAGGCTAATGAATGACATCTTTGACATCATTTATAATTTCCCAGAGTCTAATATTACATTTTTTCCAAATAATCACAATTGTAATATTTTGCAGCCTACAGGACAATATTAAGCAATTATGCAGTAATAATAGCCAATATGTATATGACCAATAAATAAGGAAGTGCTTACTGAATGCCAGGAACCTAAATACTTTAAATTCTTACAAAGAATTTTATTTGCAAAACTGCAAAAATATTACTATTATTTACATTTTAAAGATGAAGAAATTAATACTCTGGTATATTAAATCTTCCCCGAATTCTTGAACTATTACATGCACTATATCTGGAACTTGAACCCAGATCTTGCGTTTCAATGATTCTTTCCAGATCAGGGGATCTTTGTCAAGAAATCGTATCCCTTGATCTTTCTCTGTCTTTCTGTCTCTGCTTCTGTCTGTCTGTGTCTCTGTTTCTCCTCCTTGTCTCCTCTCTCTCTCTCTCTCTGATTTTTCTGTTTGGGTGTGTTTCTTTTTTTTTTCTTATCAAGGCAATGGGGTTAAATGACTGGTTCAAGGCCCAACTGTTAAGTAAGTATTAAGTGTTTGAGGCTGGATTTGAACTCAGGTTCTCCTGACTCCAGGGCTGGTGCTCTATCCGTTGCACCACCTAGCTGCCCTGGTGAATGTATGACTCTTTGAATTCTGTAGCAATACTAGACTGATAGAAACTTTGCAATACAAAGGAATGGATACAGAAGACCTGGCTTTCAATCCACTTTTTTGAACATGTTAGGCCTTGAGCAAACAACTTGATGGCCCTAGTTCTTTTCATCTGCAAACTGAGGATGTTGGACTCAAAGACAAGTAGGGCCTTTCTTACCCTACACCTGTTATCTGATAATTATTGAATATTTGATTAAACTGAAGCATGACCCATCATGACATAGAAAGTAAGACTGGAAGGAACAATACGACTCATCTAATCCCAATTTCAAATTTTTGAAATGAAGATTACTGAAGTCCAGAGAAATAATTGTCTAACATCCCATAGAAATTAAATGCCAGAGGAATACTTTGAAGCCCAATTTAGTAGGCTCAGTTCATAAAACACTAAATAAGAACCTGTCTATAAAATATTGGGTTTATATTGAAATTGTGAGGAAGTCTGCTCAACCATATGTCAGTCTGATGAACTGATGAGCAATTAGATGCCAAACATGGATCTATTGTTGATTTTAGTTCTGTGATTACATATAGATAAATGCAGCAAAGATGTGTCTTTGGTTGATGTTTCATTTTCTATTGTCTGTCAAATCCAATCAATGGCCCAAAACTTATCACTTCTGCCACTACAAACACTCTTATCTTCATCTGTTTCTCTCCATTGATGTGGTCCTCACACTAGATCAGGTCTTAATTCTTTGGACCTTGAATGACAAAAAGCACCTCCCAATGGGTCTCTCAGCTTCCAGACTGTCTTCAAACAACAGTTAACCTTTATGTTTGTGGTGGGGAATTGAGAAGGAAACAAGAACACAAAAGAGGACTGAAGACTAGCAGGAAGGGTGTGGCTAGTTTTAAGATGGAAATATGAAGGATTCCTTTGATGTAGAGTTTTGATTTTCTCCAACATTCATAGGCTACTCAGGAACAGGACATCCCATAGTTAGTGATGAGCAATGAAGGAAGAGGCAAAGGTTAAGAACTAGAGATTCTAAGGGTGTGTTAAACACGTCTAGCATTGGATCCAGACTGGATTTAAAAAAAAAAGAATTTAGAATTAGAGTAATTTAAAAAGACAGGATATTTGGCATCAAGACCAAAATTGTAGACCTACATAGTTCACCTTTTGCCTCGATATCTGACACTGGGTAAATCTAGTTCAGGAATACTATGGTAATATTTGAACTATTATCTGTAATTTAGACAGAGGAGGCATTTGGGAAAGGATGAAGCTTTAGTAAATATCTATTATGTCCCAGGAACTTTGCTAAACATTTTACAAATATCATCTCAATCAATCTTCCCAACAATCCCCATCTTAAAGTTTAGGACACTAAAGCAGGTTTAGGACACTAAAGCTGTGACTTGCCCAGGGTTACACAGCTAGTAAGTATCTGAGACTGTATTTGAACAGAGGTCTTCCTCACTCCAGGTGCAGTGTTCTAGTCAATGTTCCACCTGGTTGTCTCTATAATAATATTATTATATGTTACACTTGAGGAAGTAAATCTCCAAATTCAACACATGTGTCTTCCTATGAATTAAAATAATCATCAGTTCACATTTGTTCATTGCTCATGGAATATTAAACCCTGCACTAACAACTGGACATCCAGGGAAGATAGAGCTAAACTTATGATTTCATTTGTGTTCAGACCTCCTTGCTTGAGGAAACTCCTTTTCCAAAGTAGATCAGTACCTATTCTGGTACCTTTCAGAGTTTCCTATAGAGGTTAAGAGATTTGCCCAGGACATACAGCTGGGATGCCACTGAAATGACACTTGATCCCACGTTCTTCCTGCTTCCTAGAGTGGCTTTCTATCCATTCTGCCACACTCCCTCTCATAATAAAGAAGGGTAAAATAGCCCTTTCCCTTGAGGATCTTATTTTCTAGTTCCTTGCTAATAGGTGGTTGGGAGAGGACATGTTTGTACAAAGATATGCATCAGCCATTTACTGAGTATTTGGAGGAAGTTTTACAAAAGATGAGCATTAAATGCTGACATTGTTATATTATTCAGTCAATGAACATTTATTAATCAATTAGTATGTCCAAAGCATCATGCTAAGTTGAGAATTCAAAGAAAGAAATAGACCATCCCTGCTTTCAATCTCAAGGAACTCCTATCCAATGGAATATTCCTTCTCAATCAATTGAGCAAGGCTCCAACCTAGGTTTCCCTTCAAAGAATAGCAGACCAATTCAATATGACAATTCTGAAAACTCATAGAAGGAACTGCAATATAATGTGAATTATGATTAGAGTTTGGTATTTAGAAATGGTGTACCACCAGCAAAGTAACAGAGTGTAATGAGAGTCTGTCTACACTTGTAGACCATTTAAAATGGTTAGTAGAAGGTATTTTTAAATCTGCTTTATTGTGTTATATACATATAGAAAAGAACTGTTTTTATAAGTGAATGGTAAAGGGAAATATTTTGGTACAAAAAGCATTTTCTGTGCCATTCTTTGCACTCTCTAGTACAAAAGATTGTTAGGCCTTCTATGACAATATAGTCTCAGTTCATTTCAACATGTCTTGTGTTTAGTTAATTGACTGAGAATTTAAAAAAATACAAAACCTTTGCAATAATCATCTACTTTCTTTGCAGACTGTATGTCTCTTCATAGGCACTAACACTTCAGAAACAATGCAGATATGATGGCACAGGTGGAGATGCCCTCCAGTTATGACATGCTGGCAGAATTCATGGGCAGATTCATCAGTCCCCTGGGGAACCCAAACACAGTTGGGGTCAGACTTTATTGAATTCCTTTCTTTATAAAGTTCTAGATACACAGACAGAAATGCTCTTAGTAGGGACGTGTCGCTGCCAATTGGACCTCCTTCTCAATAAACTATTTCAACTTGACTCCATGGAAAAAAAAGAAAAAGAAACTTGGTTGATTTGAGTTGTGTATTACCAAGTTCACTTTAGTTCTAATGTCACAGTGAAAAGTGGGAAGTCTCCAGCTAAGGATTTGGAGTCACCCTGCCTGGAGAGCTCCTGTAGAGTCTGGATGACGAATGCCACCTGGCCTCAGGGACGCTCTAGCTGTCTGGCACGTTGGTGACTCAGAATCGCTTCATCTTTTTTGAGCTTGGGTCAGCCCTTTTAAAATCAAAGGAATGGGAACAATGGAAAAGGAGAAGCTCAATGGAAAGAAGAGCAATAATGTGGAGGGGTTGGATGGGGTATCTGTGGAGAAAACCTGACTGAAGAACCCTGCCGAGTGGCTAACCTTGGAATCTCTCCTAGCCGTGCCTTCCCTCCCTTCTCAAAGTCAACCGAAGACTGAAATACAGCAGGAAGAAAGACACTGTTGCAGTGGGAACCGCTTCCTCCATTCTTTGTTCACGATCTTTGCTTTCTTTAGAAGGATTTTTAATTTTTTTAAGCTCATGCAGACATCAATCTTCTTTGTATAAAAACTATAGGAGAAAATTGGCAGTGGAGTAATGAACAAAATGCATCAGGTATCCCTGTTCACCTTTCTGGGTGCATTTCATCAAAAGTGTTCTTGCTTGGTTTTCTTCCTGGTGGGTCTTAAAGGAATAATTGTCTTTAAATGATATTCTTCCTAAGAAGTACCAAAATCCCAATATTGAATAATGCTAAAGTATCATAGCAATGTTAATTAAAGGGCACTATTGGGGAAATAATGGAGTGGATCAATGTTAAATAGGTCATCCCCCTCCCAACCTGCCCCCTTCTATGGATTTTGTTTTCTTTTATATTAAAAAAATGAAAAAGTGAAGAGGACTCTACAGGTCTGAAAAAAAATCGACTTACTCCATACAAAGATGAAAAGCATCTGTATTTTTGTCAGTGTTGGGAACCAAGGCAGGATTCAACAAATCTGTCTTAACTAGGGAATGGCCTGAAGCACTTAGAAAAATTAAATGATTTTTATAATATCATAGAATTAAAGGAAGGGACATCAAAAATCACCTAGTCTAGTCCTTTCATGTCACAGGTTAGGAAACTGAGGCTCAAGGGGGTTATATGCTGGGGTTACACAGCCTAATTAAAGAAAATGCATTCTTTGTGGATATGATCATAAGTGAAAGGACAAGGGAAGCAATGGAGGAAGCTTTTAGGGGAAAAAAGGAGTCAAAGATACATCTTGGTATTTGACTGAGAAAGGAGAATATTTGTTATATTAGCTTATTTGTGCCTCCTCCAATGTAATCATTAATCAATCAATTATTTGATTCATTCAACAAGCACTAGTGATGAAAATGAAAGCATGAAAATGAAAATTCCCTCAAGGAGCTTATATTCTTTTGGAGGTAAATAGAGTACATAGATAAAGTGAGACATACACAAAGTAAATTTGGGAATTGGAGCCCCAAAGCTGTAGGGATGAAGAAAGGCCTTGTGTAGAAAGTGAAGAGAGTGAGGGATTTTTTTTTTGAGGACATGCTAGGTATGAGTGACAGAGTGAAAAAGGGTAGAGATGGGAGATGAGATGTTACGTACAAGGAAGAACAAATAATTCAGTTTAACTGGACATAGAGTACATGACAGGTAGTAACACCTCATAAACCCATAGAAGTAGCTCTTCATGGTGGGAAAGGCTTTTAATGACAGACAAGTTGTACTTTATCCAAAAGGCAATAGGAAGTCTTTCTGAACAGGGGTCTGACAGACTCCCACATTGAAGGGAGAGAATGTTAGACATGAGGCAAGGTTCCCTCCAAAAAAGCCTTTATAATATAGATCTGCTTGTCCCAGAAAGCTGCTCCCAACCAACAGAGAGGGGAAAAAAGAACCACAGCAGACTGATGTACATGGTTAGGGTACATTTAAAAATAATATAATGCTCTTCTGGCCACTTTCTTATGGGTGGGTCACTGAAAGAAACATAAAGAAATATATCCATGTTAGGGAAATAACTGCAGTCCTGCTTTTTCACATACATACATATACACACACAACAGGTAATTAGGAATCTTAATGACTCTCCATAATGCACTTATTAGTGGGACCACAGCTAGAAAGAGCTTTTTACTTGGAGGTGGGAAGACCTGGGAATCTGACTTCTGATACTTATCAGTTATGAGACCCTAGTCTTTTTTGTGCCTCAGTTTTCTCATTTGTAAAATGAAGGGGTCTTTAAATCTTTGATCTTATGAACTACTGGTAGGAGAGTGTTTCTGAACTCTTTACTAATATGTTAGGAGAAGTACACTCTCAGTCACCCAGCCAAAACATATAAGAATCAGGATTTGAACTCAAAATGAAACCACAGATACAGTCTCTATCATTGCACGTTACTATGTTAAGTGCTGGGCATTTAAAAGAGAGAAAAAAAGGCAGAAGCAAGTCTTAACCTCCAGGAGTTTACGTTCATTATTTTTCTTTTTTGCAAGGTAATGGGGTTAAGTGATTTGCCTAAGGTCACACAGCTGGGTAATTATTAATTATTATTAATTATTAATTAATTATTAAGTGTCTGATATTTGAACTCAGGTACTCCTGATTTCAGGATCAGTGCTCTATCGACTGTGTGACTTAGCTGACCCAGGAGCTTACATTTAAATGAAGAAATAATATCTTTATTTAAAAGCTATACTGACTACAGGTGAGTGGAGTGAGAGGAAGAGGGCAAGGAGGAGGGCAGAGACACAGGGAAAAAACTCTTGCAGAAGACAATATCTGAAAGTCCTGAAAGAAACAAAATATCCTAAATGGTAGAAACAGTTTAGACAAGGAGGACAAACAACTCAAAGCACAGAGATAGGATCTGAATCAAAGTGAGTGTTCTTGACTGGACCAGAGCTAATGAAGAAGAGTAACTCCACAGTATATATTCCTTGATGTGAATCATCTCCTTGACTTGTGGACCTGACCCCAAAGAGCAGATTCCACCCTATCCACTCCTTTGCATCCATCTGTGATTTCCCCTTATTATTCCATAAGTTTTCCACAGGGGGACCTTTCAACATGCACAAGTATCCTTTTATATCTCTGATTTGATTTGGGTAGCTATGCATCTCTCAGGTTAAATTTAATTCTTGCTACATGACCAGGCTACCTCTGTGATTAGATATATTATGGAAATTTGTGACATTCTACTCATATCCACTATGTATCTCAAAACTTTGATTCTTCAGATTGGTATTCCTTCAGTCTCAGACATATATCTCTTTGTTTCTCTCTGATTCTCTGTGTATATGTATCTCTCTCTCTCTGTCTCTCTCTCTCTCTCTCTCTCTCTCTCTCTCTCAGCTCTGTCTCTCAGTCTCTATCTATTTATCATTCCCAACTCTGGGTTGATCATGCAATTCCTATCATAGTTTGGACACTAATCATTCTTTATCCACTTGGTATTTCCTATATGAATAGTTTAAGTGATTATGCATCTCATTTAGGAATATCTCTTTTGTATAAAATTTTATATAATCAGTACAATGCCATTTGCAAATGAGATTAAACTTCAAGAAACATGACTTGTTCACCGAGAAATTAAGAAAGAATAAATTTTAAGTCTAGCCTCCAAAGTCAATTAATTGAGTAATAATGAACAAATAACACATAACACGGAGTCTCCCATTTCCTTGCCTTTGCTGGTTGTCTCCCATACCTGTAATGCTCTCTTCCACCTCACCTCCAAATCTTAGAATCTCTTGGATCCCTTAAAACGAAATTTAAATGCTACTGTCATCAGTAGCTACTGATCCTTCCCAACTGATAGAGCCACCAATCTAGGGTTATTTTCTACCTACTTTGTGAGTATCTTGTATGTTTGGATGACAATGTTGTTTCCCTAAGAGGAATGTTAGCTCATTCATGGTTTATTGTTTTTTTTTAGGTTTTTGCAAGGCAAATGGGGTTACATGGCTTGCCCATGGCCACACAGCTAGGCAATTATTAAGTGTCTGAGACTGGATTTGAACCCTACAGGTACTCCTGACTCCAAGGCCGGTGCTTTATCCACTACGCCACCTAGCTGCCCCTCATGGATTATTTTAAACGTTATTTATTTCCCCAGAGCCTAGCATAGTTTTTGGCACATTGTAAATACGTAAAAATGTTTACTTATTGTTCAGTGATTAACTGACTCAATTTTTCATTTCCCTCAAGCAATTCTCTAAGACTACAACTTATCTAAGTGTTGCCGTCTACATTAATAGAAGAAATTCCTCTCTACAAGGAACTTTTTACACTACTGAAATAATGGACACACACATATAGCCATGTATTTTCTGATATAGGATGGACCAAAATTCTTGTTGCATTTTAAGTTTTAAAATTCATCAAGACTTTTGGCATAACTCATGTAAGAATAAATATCACAAATGTAATCACATCTGTGTGTATGTATAAACATATATGCATGTGCATAAAGTTATGTATATTTTTCCTGTGTATTATATATGTATTCATCATATATATATATTTCACCATGTGTATTTTCAAAATGTGCATGTGTGTAACTTTATATATTATAGGTGGCAAACACCAAATGTGAATATTTATGCTCATCTGGATACATATTGCATAAATATCCATTTTATACATTATAATTGGTCAATAAATATTTTATCAAGTAATAAGAAAAACTGTCAACCTTTGCTTTAAACTCAACAAACCTGATAAGTGGTTTGGGATTCCCCTTAACTTCACAATTCAATTTTACTTTCTTCTCCTCTGAATCCAATGGGAACATCACATGGCTTGGTTCGTGGATGAAAATTGGTCCGTGCAGTGTATTGTCATCTGAAATTAGAAGAGAAAATACCAAAGAGTGAAGCCCCAATTTGAATTTAAATGAAACTGGGAAAAAGCATCAAAATCACACAGCCTGTCTTATCCATTTGATAAGAAGCTGTCTGCTGAGGAATCATTCAGATGAGTCTGTGAGATAATCATGGGAAGGGAGAGGGGAAGTTAAATAAGCATTCATAGTGCCTACTATGTGCCAGACTCTGGGACAACCACTTTACAAATATTATCTCAATTGATTCTCACAACAATCCTGAGAGATAGCTTTTGTTATTATTCTCATCTTATAGTTGAGGAAAATGAGAGCTGTGGATAACTCTATTTCTTCCCGAAAACGTATTCCACCTTTGGCCATTAAGCACAGCATTATTCACTTCTTTCATCTCTCCTCTTCTTTGTTAAAGAAACACTCAAGAGGAAAGGGACCTTGTGCCCATAGTTCAATTTCAAATTATTCTTCAGTAAGTGTTTTCCCCCCCATTATTCACAGAAGAAGGATTTTTTCTATTGCTGTTTCTACCTTTAAAGGAGTTATATAGCTTCTTTATTCACTGATATTCCTTGACTTGACTTTCATACACATCTGTTTAAGTCATTCCAAGCAATTCTTTCTCTCAAACACCTAACTCTCCTTTCTTCACTTCCAACTCTCCATTTGGGGACTCTTGAATTAGGTAAAGGATCATTTTCAGGTGTAATAGGATTATTTGTGGTTTTAAGGTCCAAGGTTGTGACCCAAAGCATGTATCCTGTTGTGGTCAACATCTAACTAAAAAAGAGGTTGTAATTTAATATTTATACTTCTATTCAATGTAGTTGTCCCACATTTGAATGACCTAGAAAAATATTTTCAGAATATTTTAGAATAGCTTTTGATAAGAAAGATCTGTTCCATTTAGAATAAATTGCAACCTCCATTAAAATCACACCTGGATGCCTTTTTATGTCAAGGGTTCTTTAAGGATATCCATACTCTGAAAGTGTATTTAGGGGAATGTGTGGCATGGGGGCGGGGGGGAAGTGCCGATTTCAAGTCAATGGACGTACATTCAAATTCTAAAAATCACCTCTGAGGGTGACTTTGGACAAATTACCGGGTCTGGACAAATTAAGGTAACTGGGTTTCAGTTTCCCTTTCTGTAAAATTAGGAGGCTGAACCGGATGGTCCTTCAAGCCACTTTCAGTTCTATATTTAATAAATCTACAACTATATGCCAAAAAGACCATTTTATGGAGAATTTACATAGGGCAAGCACTCACAAGGGGACAGAAGAAGCTTTATTTGGACACCCTGAAGGTCTCATTGAAGACCTTTACAATTGATTGTACAACATGGGAGACTCTGTTACAAATTCACCCAGGATGGCATGCCCTTATCAATAAGAGTGCTATACTCTATATGGGAGGCAGAAATGAAGCAGCTCAAAGGAAACGTGACATATGTAAATTTAGAGCACCCACCCCATGTATTCACATGGACTATATGTGCTGACTGGTGGTAGAGAATTCTGATCTCAATTTGGTTTGATCAGCTACGGATGGACAAACTGTAATTTGTCTCAAACATAGTGATGTCATTTTGGTCTTCTTTGATAGCGAAGGATAAGAACCAACCAGTTCTATATTTAAACTCCTTATCAAGTCTAAATGGCTTTGAGGATGAGCTTAGTGATAGATTTTATGTCTGTCATTCAAAGACCAGCTTTACAAGGTCAAAGTAAGAGAGACCTATCTCCAGAAGGTAGTCCACCAGGTACTGACTACTACTTTTGATAGCAACAGCTTGAAAAGTGTCAACAATGAAGCATAGGAGCTGAGATCTATATCAAGAGAGGGATTACTCACTGATGGAGTCACAGTTCTTTGGAATTATTTAGTTATAAATAACAGATTCTCTAAAGTATTAATTTTCTGTTAGTTAACCAAGTTTAAAGCCTATAGAGTATTACTGACACGAAAGAAGTTGTATGATTCAATTCCTTTCTAAAGAAATTCACAGTCTTTCATGCAGGAGTTTTCTAGGTTTACAAATTCCAGCCAGAGAAGAGGCTTTGGAAAGGTCACATCTCTAGGTGAATGACCAGATATCATTGCTTTTAATTTTCTAAATCAAAGAGACTCAGTCTTTTCTTTCTGAACATAAGTTCCTTTATATTTCTTTAAAACCTTAAAATGTCTATGAGAGCTGGTGGGATGATAGAAGAAAATAAAATCTCACTTGGTACAATCAAAAGGGCAGCTAGGTGACATAATGACTAGCCCCAGGCCTGAAGTCAAGAAAATTTGAGTTCAAATATGATTTTGGACACTTGCTAGCTGTGTGACCTTGGAAAAGTTACTTATTCCTGTTTTTCTTAGTTTTTCATCTGTACTAGAGAAGGAAATGACAAATCACTCCATTATCTTTTCCAAGAAAACACCAAATGGGGTAATAAAGAGTTGAACAAGAATGAAAAGACTGAACAAGAACAAAAGGAAGAATTAAAAGTCCATTGATGTGTCAAAGATTGAGAAAGTATTGTTACATTATATCCATTACCAATGGTTATTAAGCCTCTTTATTCTTTTGATTTCATTTATTCATTAACATTAATTTGTACACTGATTTATTTAGGGAGGAAAGAAAGGGATAGAGACAAATGGCATATTGTACTGCTCTTATAAGATGTGGTTTCTTTGTACTTTCGGAAACAAATTTATTCTAGAATTAGGAATTTTCTTTTTTTAAATTTTATTTAAGGCAATGGGGTTATGTGACTTTCCCAAGTTCACACAGCTAGACAATTATTAAGTGGCTAAGGTCAAATTTGTCTACTTTAAGCCCAAAAGTTAGGTCCACCTGACTCCAGGGCCTGTGCTCTATCAACTGCCCCACCTAACTTGGCCTTAAAAATTTTCACATACATAGTCCAAACCATTCATTTTGTTGATGATGAAACTAAGACATTGACATGGTAAGTGCCTTAACCAAATCCATATGGGTAGTTGGTGTTAAATCTTCAATTAATGATATTTTTCCTTTTCAAAGGATGTACATATATATACCTCCTCCTCTCTCATACACACACACAAAGTAGGTACCCAAATTTATGTTTTAATGTGATATATTAGGGATGAAACTAATGTTCTATGTGACACTCTGAAATTCTCTTTTCCAGACTTCCATGTCTTGGTTCTTAGTCATACTTAAAAACTAGATACTTATTAATAATATATCTGACTTAACTAAGCCTGGGACCTACCAATATGATGAAAGCATTGGCATTAAGAGAAAAAGAGCTTAGATTCATAAATGAATTCTAAAGTGGGACAATTTTTCCCAGATTCTAGAATGCCACCATATCAGTTCTGCAAGGAATGTCAGCAGTCACCTGCTCAAATCTATTCTTGAAAAAAGAAATCTTACTATAGCAAACTCTCAAGCATTCATCAAACCTCCTCTTAGAGACCTTTCATGTGGGGAAACCTATTCCTTACCAAGATAATCATTTCATTTCTACTAAAGGATAACACCAATCTCTAAGAATTTAATTTTTTTCTGAAATTAAATCTAAATCCTAAATAAATCTTTGTAACATCCACTCATTGATCTAAGTTCTGTCTTTTGAGATCAAAGGGATTGCCTAATTCTCCTTCTTCATTATAAGTCTTTAAGCATTTTAACACAACTGTCACCTTCATATCCCAAATATCAGATCTACTCTTTGCAAAACAGAGTATCCACAGCTCCTTCAATTAAACCTCACTGGACATGAACTACCTGTGGTCCTTAGAATGGGGTGTGGAGAGAGAAAAGACTGCAGCTGTTAGCTTGGCCCTAAGTGTGGTGAGGGAACTGGACAAATAATTATGCAAAAGTTGAAGCAGTCATCTCTGTAGGGAGTGGTTATCTCTGTAGGGAGTGAAGGTCCTCAAGCAAAGGTTGGTGGATCACTTATTAGAAGTCCTATTCAAGTAAAGATTGCCAATGACATTTGGCATCCCTTATGACTACCTAGTAAGAGTTTCTTTGTGATTCTATGAGGTTATATAACTTCATACACACACACACACACACACACACACACACACACACAAACACACATATACACACACTTTTTTTAGTGGTAGAGGGCTATACTTGCTATGGCCCAAACAGTAGGCATTGCTTTTGAGCTCAGACAAATTGCATGTGTCTATATAGTGAAGGCTCCTGGTGACCAGGAATACACTGGGGTTCAAACCTTGCCTAGGGCTCAAATATGTCTTATCCTATCTATGGTTAAGAACAATACACATCCAGTCTGCTGGAAAATTTCCCTTCTGTTGCAATTTGGGGGGGGGCAAAAATACAATATTGCATTTTCATCTCTAAAAAGTAAACATGCTCCATTCAATTTGATATGTAATTACCATGGTGTTCCCAGGTGTTTCCCTTGAGGGTTGTGAAGGTATTTAAAACCTAATGGTAGCTATGACTCACTGAGATACAAATAAAATATCAGAGATTATGGTTTGCAATACCATATTAGTGATACTATACTAGCATTAATTAGTTTACCTGTTTAAACAAATAGACTCTGAGCAGGATCCTGAATGCCAACTACTTTAAGCCCAAAAGTTAATTCTAAAATATCACTGTAGACACTGGTAAATCAAGAGCAATGGAAAGTAATGTGTTTAACAATGGGAAAAGTACAGAGATAGAGTTGTCTGGAATATCTGAGACATCATTGAGTGGTTGCATTCTGTAGAGGTGAAAGTATCTGGGAAAGTATTCAGATGGTTATGCTAATGTGTAACCCCGATATCTCATGACCACACCCAAAATATGTTCTTCCATTGATGCCAACAGAACTATAAGTGTATAGCAAAAGAATGCCTTTAAGGGCATACAAAATAAAGATATCTTGCCAAGCTAACTCTCTTGGGCGTGATCTTGGTGTCAGACTTATTTGTCATCCCACACCCTCCCATTACCCCAACATTGCATTTGGCTCAAGAGGAGACTCCCTGTTGGGTTGGCCATAACTCATTCTGTCACTGCAGTGCCCGAGAAGAGCACACAGCAGCACCCATTGGGTCACAGGCTGGCTGAGAGCCTTCTCCTCTACCTTTCTAATCAAGGAAATTTTATATGTGTATGTAGTAAGAAAACTGTTAGGTCAGCAGCATCCCTATGGATAACGACAACTCACAGAATTCATTTGCAATCTCCTACAGTGAACCAGATGTAAATGAAATATTCTTTTAGTGATTTGGCTGAGTGTGAGAAATATCCCTCTAAAGTGGAATTGCCAGTTTCAACAATGATAGCTGGGTAGATGTCATATTATCATGGCAAATACAATTTAACATTATTAGTATTTATAAAGGAAATAGCAAGGATCATACAAAGGTATTACATTAATATTATGTGTAAAACTAGCAAAAAACATACCACATTTTGCCTAATAATCTATTTGGCTGGGTTATAGAATGGAGCAACAGGCAAAGCACAGGAGGAGACATGTTTGCTTGCTTAGAGAAAAAAGTTTCTTTCATTTGTCCTTGCCTTCCCCTTTCTTCCTGTTAATCCAAGAAAAACAAGAATTTTAAACAGCAAGGAGCTGAATAGTCTAGTGACACCTAGCATATCTTAGGATGTGCTAAAAGGGAATCCAAAGAGGAAATGCATTTTTCTCATCCCAATGCTTTGTTCTTCAGTTCAGGAAATCATAAAGCTGTTGCAATCATGCATTATGTCACACATAATGAGGCCAAAATCGTAGGTAATGCTAGAGCCTGGAAATACAAAAATAGGCTCAAGGAGATGAAAATAGTCTCCGCTTAGGACATAATTTTGTAGTGATGAAGGGTTTTAGGAGCATAAAAACAATGGCTTGATAGTGATCACATAGATACACACAAGACAGAAAGAGAAAAGGGGGGATAAAGAAAGGAGACAAAGAAATAAAAGAAACAAAGGAGAGAGGGAAAGAGGAAGAAAGGAAGGAATGAAAGAAGGGAGAGATGGAGGGGGAGGAAGGAAGGGAGGAAGATAGAAAGAAAAGGAAGAAAGAAAAATGAAGGAAGGAAGAGACAAATAGAATAGAGAAAAAGAAGCAAAAAGAAGAAAGGAAGGAAGAAGGGATGGAGCAAGGGAGGAAAAGAAGAGGATGAAAAAAAGAGGAAAAGGAGAGAGAAAAAAGAAAGTAGTGCTTTTATGAAAGTTATTTTATTTTTTTCCAATTAAAGGAAAAAATAATTTTCAACATTCATCTTTTTGTAAGCTTTTGAGTTTCACATTTTTCTACCTTCTTTCCCTCCCTCCCCCTTCTCCATGACAATCAGTACATTGATATAGGAGAAAGTTGTACTTTTAAAGAATAAGAGAATATTTTCTTTTGTCAAATTGAACATATCTTTTGAAAATATAATTTTAGGTGATTGATTTCACCCTGTTTTGCCTTGGTTGTTTATTTCTAGCAGTCTTCAAAAGAGACTTTGAATTTATAATTTATTTGGGTAATATCAAGAGACCCTCACAGTTGGAACTTAATTTTACATCTCCCAAATGAATCAGTCTTAAAGATGGAATGAATACCAGTAGTCAACCAGTCCAACACATAAATGATAAAGAATTCCAGTTACAGTGCCAGAGAGATATTGAGGCAGCCTCTGATGACCTCCATTGAAGATAAAACTTTCACCTTGGTGGCTGCCCACTACACCTCCCTTTGGCTTTTCTTGATATCACCCTTAAAATGGTCTCTTTTCAATTTTTCCTCTCTTCTCTTGGTTCTTCCTTGAGGGCTCAATGGAAACTGTCTAATCTTTCTTCAAAGTACAACCCTTAAAATACCTTAATTGCCATCATCTTTGAAGTCTTCTCTTTTCTAGACTGACCAAATTCCTACAATTTAACTTCATATGGTATAGACATAAAACTCTTTGCCAATCTGAATGTCTTCGTATTCATATTCTCTAAATTATGAATGATGTTCCTAACCTGTAGAGGCTGCAACTGAGCTCAATATTCCAGATATGGGTTGAGTTAAGCTGATTACAATAAATTCTTTATTACTTATATTTATTGCAATAGTGATTGTCAATGCCAAAAAAGAAATAGGAGTGATGAAAACAAAGAAGAGATGAGCAGAATTAGAAGATTCAAGCATTTACTATCATCACAAGGCGAAAAATAAATGAAAATTGTTTGTTGATGAGCACTTAGGGAAGGAACTGAAAAAGTATCTGAAAAACTGAAAAAATAATACGAATTATTATTATCATTATCTGATCTGTGATTTTACAGATGTAGGGAACTCTGGGGAGTGGGGAGGAAGGTTCCTCTATCTGGTCATGTATGTTCATTCTCCATAGTTGCAATCTTAGAAAAATTTCCTGATGTGTTTAAGGTCCCACAGTCCATATATGCTAGAGGAAGGATTAAGCATAGATTTTCATGACCCAAAGGTAATTCTTTATCCATACATGTTGAGTGAATTTACACACGTCAAAACATTGTTCACATTTCTATTAACATAATTTAATTAAAAGAAAGGTTGTCCATATATAACTGAACCTTATTTTCTATATCAATACTATTTCTCAACTTGAATAATTTTAGATCTGGCTAGAAATTTTGTCATAATTTATTTGATGTTTCTCATTCTTAATAAAGAGCTGCACTGTCTAAGTTCTTTCCCTACCCCCTTTCACATCTTTGTCTTGTACCTACCCCCTTTCATATCACTCTCTTCTTCCTTTGTTCTCTTCTCTTTGGAAATATTGGATAAGTTCGCTTGTTTATCACTCTTGGCTATCCTTCCCTTGATCCTCCCCTCACCAATCTCTTCAATGTCTGGTTAGCTTTTTAAATCACAGGTTCCTTAGAACATGGTGGGCATGCTCTACATAATTTTGCCTCCAACTAAAACTACTTTGCCATATCAGTATAAGGAGGAAAGGTAACAAAAACTTCCTTTACCAAAAAAAAACCCCTGCACCTTCTATGCAGTTTATAATCTCAGAAAGTTGGCCATTGATTGATGAGCTACTACTAAGGAAACAACTGGCTTTGAGAGAAACCTTGTACCTTTATTATTGGTACTAATTCATGATTTTTCCCCCCTGAGACTATTCCAGATGGGAAAAACCAGACAACACACATTTGTTGAGTTGAGGATGAGTTTAACTCCAACATATTTTTCATAAACTCCCAAGTACTAGGATTTTTTTTCATGTAGATTTAGAGAACCTTGATTAAAAGGAAACAAGGTCTTGACAATAGAAGTCTAATAGAATGCCAAAACACAAATTTGCTAATTCAGCTTATCTATCGGTCAACATTTACTTCCTTTAGCCAAAAGATACATTTTTTTTTGCACATTGCTGCCAGTCTTTATTATGGATCTATTTTTAAAAAATTTATTAAACATGCTATAGAGATAATAATTTTTGTTTGGTAAGTCCTCAATTAAGTATGAATGAAAATGTTTGAGGTACAACAATTACATAGTAGGAATTATTCAAGATTAACACAGTTGAGTCCACTAGCAAAGAGATTTTATTGTATGTTTAGAGTTAGGTGGTTCAGTGAATAAAGTACTGGACCTGGAGGTAGGGAAATTCATCTTCCTGAATTTAAGTATAGCCTCAGGCACTTATTAATTGAGTGAACCTTGTTTCCCTCATTTCCTCATCTGTAAAATAAGTTGGAGAAGGAAAAGATAAACCACTTCAGTTTTTTGCCAAGAAAACCCAAATGGGATCATGAAAAATCAAACAAAATTGAAACAACTGAGCAGCAACATTAGCACATTAGTAACAGGTTGAACAATGAAAACTGCTACATCTCCTCTAATCATATATTTCTGGTATAAATTATAATATTTCAGAGAGTTCATTTCCAATTACTTAAAACCAATGGAAAGTAAGTAAAGGATCATTATAAAAAATGAACAAAAAATTCTCAAACATTTGTTGAAAATACATTTTATTGAGCTATGGCTATTTGCAGCAGAAATTTGAGATAGAGCCATCAGTGTTGCAAGATAGTTTAAGAAGAAGCCTATTGCAATTACATGGGATCACCCCTTTACCTTCATCATTCAAGAAAGTCAATATGGAAACCTGAAAATTGATTTCCAAGAGAAAAGTGACTGACTTAAGTAGGCTGAAACAAGTAACTTAGCACTTACTCTATTCCTTCACAGTATTTTCAGCATCAAAGTCAACTTTAATCACTTTATGCAACTTATAGTATTATTATCAAAATACTTAATATGTCAATGGGTAACACAAAGTACTGGTCAAGATAATTTAATAATTGTTTTCTGGAAAAACCATAGCACTTTAACATTAGCATCCTTTATGTACAGTCAGTTCTTCTGGACAACTTTTAAATGGTTTGAAATTCTTAGTTCTTTATTTTTCTGTTTTGGACAAGTATTTTTCCTCATTTTTTCCATTGAGCAAATAGTGCATTTATAACTTTTGGATGAACTGGTTCAATGATAACTTTTGTTCAGGATTCTCTTTTTTTTAATTTGCTTCAAAATAGAAGCAAACTCTGTATGTTACAAATACCCCCAAGAAAATTGGCTGATTGAATTCAACCACTTTTTTTGTGTTTCAAAGGGGCCACTGCTCGGTTTCCAAGATGGCAGCCATACTCAATAGCTTGCCTGTAGCTTTCAAGGAGTTTCATTATTTGGAGTTTGCTGGCATCAACAGGATTAAAAAAAAAAGTGTTGACTAGAGTACTAGTAATCACCAACCTTCAGAAGTCAATGATTTTACTATTGCAAAACTATTTTAAATGAAATCTCATTTTAGAAATAAGTGCTCCAAATAATAAACTTAAAAGAAATGATATCAACATAAACCTAATGAAATAAAAATATAAACACTGTAGCAACACAACACCCTTTGTATATTGATGGGACAATGCCCTTTTCAATATCCTGAGTTTTCTCCAATACCTCCTGTGCCCTTTTCCTGCTAATTTCCCTTGTGATGTAGATAGTATTACACCTTTTTAAACCAATATTAAAACTGAGCACAATTTGGTAAAAAAACAGCAACAACTTTGACAACAATATGATATACAGTGGGCTGGTAGAATAGATATTCCCCATACAAGAGAGTGTTTGGTTATCTTGAGGGCCACGTGAAACTAATGCTGTCTCTTCTACAAACTACCGTTGAGTGCGTGGTTATGCTACTGAGGGGTGTTTATAGTTGGAAATTACCCTTGTCTTGAGTGAAGTGGTGGAGGATCCAAATAAACCTGAAGTGCCACTCCCCAACCTCTCTCTGTCTCTGTCTCTCTCATCTTCTGACTGCTCTTTTGTGATGTGTTTAGAGTGGTGAGATCTATTCCCTTTATAGTCTTTATGACCTTAACTTAAATTAGTAACCCTCACTGGGCTTCATTTTCATAGGATGATAGGACTGAGAGTTCAGTTGGACTACAGAGAAAAACTAGTTAATACAATACATTTATTTTATAATTAAAGCCCAGAGATGGTTAAAGATTTTCCCAAAGTTATTTATCCAGGCAGAGAGTGACTGAGACAGTATTCTCAGCTGTCAAACACAATGTTTGGATTAGATGATCACAAGAAATCTTAAAGTTTTGGACTAAGAGCCAAGGCAGTTCCAGGATTGGCCACATTCCTGCCCAACTGTGGGATAAAAGCAAAATTCATTTCTTCTCTGTAGTCCCAAGTAACTTAGCATTTCCCTTTTTGCAATGGAACAAGACTGAAGGAAAGTTTTGTTTGCTCCTCCCTGTCCCTCCCCACCTACACACACACACACACACACACACACACACACACACACACACACACACACACGCAAAGACATTTACACACAATTTCACACTTTCCTAGAGACCATCTGGTTTAAGTCCTTCTCAGGGCAGACGTCTGGTGTTCTTAACTCCTCTGTGACTGTCTTTGTTCCCTACAACCATTTCCTGACATCAAATTGCCTGAACACAGAATGCCTACAGGCGGTCCTTTCATGTTACATGCACTGTAGCTCCTCAAGTAATATTCATGAACCCTTTGCACCTGTCTTTTTGGCAGCAAGAGCTGTCTGCCTTCTGCCTTTCTGTAACTCTTTCTGGGGTTCTTAATTTGGCACACACTGAACATGTCAATATACACTAAGGGGTATGAGAAGGAGGGATTGGGGAGGGTTCCAGACAGAGTCCTGCCACATGCCTTTCCTGGAAAGGACCATGGAACCTTTATTTGACTGCTTGTCCTCTCTACACTACTGCTTTCATTCTTTTGTATGAGACTCTTAGGAGATGGCTCACAAAGCTATACCCCTTCCATAGATTAGAGTGCAAACTCCTTGAGGATAAGGATTGATCCAGTTCTATTGTGTTTGTATCCCCAATGCCTGGGATAGTACCAGAGACTTTGTTGGCATCTAATAAATACTTGATAATTGATAGATAAATAGATTGATTGATAGATTTAAAGGCCTAGAGTATATCTGGTTCAGGACTTACAGTTCTATTTTAGAAACATCATTTTTCAGATGTGAGTAGACTCTGGCTGTCAGCTGATAGTCTAAGAAGTAAACAAAGG
Source organism: Macrotis lagotis (assembly GCF_037893015.1). Classification (NCBI taxonomy): domain Eukaryota; kingdom Metazoa; phylum Chordata; class Mammalia; order Peramelemorphia; family Peramelidae; genus Macrotis; species Macrotis lagotis. Next base: position 152,368,111 of record NC_133665.1, read on the forward strand.
GAGGATCAATTCTGGCTGTGTTCACTTTCTTCCTTCTTTCTTTCTTTCTCATTCTTTTCTTCTTTGCTTCCGTCTTTCAAAGTTTTTTTAAATTATTTATTTAAGGCAATAGAGTTAAGTGATGTGTCCAAGGCCACACAGCTAGGCAATTATTTAATGTCTAAGGATGGACTTGAACTCAAGTCCTCCTGCCTCCAGGGTCAGGGCTCTATCCACTGCACTGTTTAGCTGCCCCCTTTCCTTCTTTCTTTCTTTCTTATTTTATTTTTAAAAATTATAATTTTCACTGTTTTGCCAACTACATAGAATGGTAGTTTTTCAACAATAATTGTTTTTGCCAGGTTTTGAGTTTTACATTTTTCTTCCTCCCTCTCTTCCCCTGACAGAAAGCAATCAAACATAGGCCACACATAGATAGTCATGCTAAACATATATGAACAGAAAGGAAAGTACTATGAACAATAGAAAAAAACTTCAGTCAACATTTCTTTATTAAGCACTTCTAGTATGCCAGGAACTATAAAATGATAAAGATGGAAAAAGACAAAAGAATTCCTGTCCTCAGGAAACTTATATTCCATTAGGAGATAGAATTGTGTATGTAAAGATAAATAGATACAGATACATAGATAGATAGATACTTAGGTGATATACATATATGTGAGTATGTGCATCACACACATTCACATGCACACTAAACTTGAATGTATCGATGGTGGAATAGCGCAGTTTTTTTTAGGTTTTTTTGGCAAGGCAAATGGGGTTAAGTGGCTTGCCCAAGGCCGCACAGCTAGGTAATTATTAAGTGTCTGAGACCGGATTTGAACCCAGGTACTCCTGACTCCAGGGCCAGTGCTTTATCCACTACACCACCTAGCCGCCCCTATAGTGCAGTTTTATAAGGGATCTCCCTGATCAAGCCCACTTCACAAAGTAATTTCAGTTTAGTAATTTTTCTATTTTGGGAAAGGAGAATGTAGAACATGCAAACTAGCAAATGGGGACATAAGAAAAGCTTAATATGGAAGGTAGTATTTGACCTGAACTTTGAAGGAAATGAGGGATTCCAAGAGGCAGAGGTGAGAAAGGATTTCCCAGTTTGGAGGATGCTCAGTACAAAGACAGGGAGACAGTGATATGTGAAAAATATCAAGAAGTCTAGTAAGCTTGACTGCCTTTAGAATTTGAGAAGTAAGTAATATCCCTTCCCCTCTCTCCCTCTATTCTTCCTCTTTCTTTCTCTTCCTTTCGCCTTCCCTCTCTTCCTTCCTTCCTTCCTCCCTTCCTTCCTCCCTTCCTTCCTTCCTTCCTTCCTTCCTTCCTTCCTTCCTTCCTTCCTTCCTCCCTCCCTCCCTCCCTCCCTCCCTTCCTTCCTTCCTTCCTTCCTTCCTTCCTTCCTCCCTCCCTCCCTCCCTCCCTCCCTCCCTTCCTTCCTTCCTTCCTTCCTTCCTTCCTTCCTTCCTCTCTTCCTTTATTCCTCCCTCCCTCCCTTCTTCCCCTCTGTCTTTCCTTCCAATAATAGTGAACATGTAAGTCTAGAATCTAGAGACATTGCTAAGGTACAAATACATCTTAGATAGCTTAGACTATAGGTAGGAGCGAAAGGAAAGAGAAATGGAATGTCTGAGGTTTCAGGTTGGAGCCTGTTTGTGAGGAACTTCAAACCTCCCAAAGCAGAGTTTCTAGTATTTGCTGCCGGATTTGACATGGGAGGTGGAAATCGTTGTACCTGCTCTGACTTATGGAGAGCAATGAAATCTAGTAAACCATAGCCACTAGCTAGAATGACTGACATATGATACATAAATGAATAAAACCAAACTTCTCTTCCAGGAACTTGGATTCTCCATCCACTAAAGCTGCTTAAGCTGGGCCTCTATTCTTTTTTTTTTTTTTTTAAGGATTTTGCAAGGCAAATGGAGTTAAGTGGCTTGCCCAAGGCCACACAGCCAGATTAAGTGTTTGAGGGGATTTGAACTCAAGTACTCCTGACTCCAGGGCTGGTGCTCTATTCTCTGCACCACCTAGCAGCCCCTTTAGCCTCTATTCTAAACTAGGCTACAACTGCCTCAAATCTATGCCTATACATGCTTCTTTGTCTCTCAAGGATCATAAGAGCCAGCTGAAACCTGGGTGGTCAATGGAGTCGTATCTGCAATTTTTTTGTGGTTACATCAAAGACGTGGTCTGTTATTCAGTCTTTTCAATTGCGTCCCACTTTGTGATCCCATTTTGGGGTTTCCTTGGCAGAGATACTAAAGAGGTTTGTCGCTTTTTTCTCCAGCTAATTTTACGAATGAGGAACTGAAACAAGCAGATTTAAGTGGCTTATTTAGGGTCACATTGCTAGTGTCCAGGACCATATTTGAAGCAGGTACATGCAGTGAGGTGAGGCAGAGCTGAGTTTCATCTCTGACTGTGAAAGGTTGAGTGGATACTCTTAGCACATGCTTAGATGACTCTTTCTGATTCCAAATTCAGTCCTCTATACATTGCATCACCTATAGCTGCCCCAACAAAACTGGTAGAGGAATATTTAAGTGATATAGACCGCATCCTGGGATATAGAACCAGGTCAATTTAGGTGATATTCCCAATGCAATGGAACAAGAGCAATGTGTAACCATAGATTGATCTTAATGGATCTAGTGCCTTCTTTTTCAGCAATGATTTCTTTTGCCACTTAAGGATCAAGGCATGTATACAGATGCATCTTTTCCTAACCTTTAGCCCCATAGGACAAAGGACAATCTGACATGGCATTTTCATTACAAAAAAATATTCAACAAACATTTATTATGTTCCTATTATATTCAGGGCACAGTTCCAGGTCCTGAGGAAATGTCCAGAAAAATAACAGTACCTGCCCTAAAGGAACTAAGGGGATGACAAGCATACAAATATCATACAGTTAGAGGGAAAAAAAACCACAAAGAAATACCTATGGTCCAAGGGATATACATTTGATACAGTCAGAAGATCTGGGTTTCAATGTCTCCTTCTCTCTTTCTGTCTCCCCCTTCCCCCTCTCTCCCTCTATCTTCTTTCTTTCACTTCCTTTCTCCTTCCCTCTCCTCCTCCCTTCCTCCCTTCCCCCCTCCCTCCCTCCCTCCTTCCCTCTCTCCCTTCCTTCCTTTATTCCTCTCTCCCTCCCTTCTTCCCCTCCTTCTTTCCTTCCAATAACAGTGAACATGTAAGTCTAGAATCTAGAGACATTGCTGAGGTACAAATACATCTTAGCTTAGATTATAGGTAGAAGAGAAAGGAAAGAGAAATGGAACATCTGAGATTTCAATTTTGAGTATCTAGAAAGACCATATCACAAAATCAAAGAAAAATATTAAAGGAAATTTCATGTTTTGGGGAAAAAGATGAGAAGTTTAGTTTAGGATAAACTGCAATTGAGATCATAGAAGACATCTTATCTTTTTAAGGTAAAGCTCTTTAGAATACCATTTAGTCCAAGGGTTTCAATTTACAGGTGAAAATAGGTCCCAGGGAAGTAAGGTGACTTGTTCCAGGTCAGGTACAAAAGTAGACTAAACTAAGGATTCTAGCACCTAGTGGAGTACTCCTTGCATGACAAAGTAGAAACTTTAGTCAGAAATTCTTTACCTGGGATGTGCAAAATATACATAGATATACATACATACAAACACATGCACAACTTTATTTCTATATAATTAGCTTCCTTACAATTGCATATTTTTCTTTATGAACTTAAAACCATTATGCTGAGAAGTGATCAAAAGGTTTTACCAATCTTCCAAAAAAGGCAAAAAAAAAAACCCCAGGAATTCTTGCCCTAGGGAGATCTCAAGATTTCCTATTTCCAGTATGGAAAAAAGAAACAGAGCTATCTTGTTATTTCCTAGAAATATATTGAAAAAGAAAGAGAGACTCTCTTCTGGAGGGAGTTAGATTATTTTGTCAGAAGCTATTTCTTGATCCTTTGGTTTTTGGAGAAAGTATGTGAAAGCCACTTTTCATCAACTGGATGAGATATAACATAACTACACTCATTGCTAATTTTTTTCCAATTATAGAGTTCTCTGAAAGTATCCCCCATCTAAGCCTTTCTGAAAGTGTGAATTCATAACCTTTCAAACCTACCAGCATAGAATCTGCATATAATTATTGGGCATTTGGCGTCATTCTGTCATAAGGAAAAACTGGATATATGCTGATTTACATGAATAAAAAAAGTAAAAGGATTTTTGCAAAGGGATGAATGGCAGCAGAAAAAAAAATGCTACCAATTTGAAGTCATAGATTCATTCCAAACATACACATACAAAACAGTCCCATAAAATGTATTTTTGAACTTTCCAAGACAAGGCAAAGAAATCATAAGTCTTGGGTTAGCTGGTGTTCTTTAGCCCTGTTACTGCCTTTTTAAAAAAGTCATCCAACCTTTGTCTTTCTTCATCCATCAAATGCTATTAAACACCATTATCTGCAATGATTGGATGTTCAGAAGGTGAACATTGTAGAGTAGAAATAGTGCTAAGTTTATGCTCCCAGGAGCCCACATCCATCCTAACTTGGCCACTTAATAATGCTGTGACTTTTGGTAAGTCTCTTAATCCGTCTGGGTCTCAGTTTTCTGATCTTTTGAATTAGGAGTTAGGACGAAATTACTTCTAAGGTCCTTTTCAGATCTAAATTTATAATCCTATGATTTCTGTTTAAATTTGTCAAACGGAAAATTTTCTATAGACTAAAAGTGAATTTCCTAGTTTAATATCAATGATACCTCTTCTCATGAAGAATATGGAAGCAGTTAAAAGCAATTGATACAGCATTCAGATTTATTCAGAAAAATCCCAGTATATTATGATTATTAAAATTGAATGGCTTTTGTGTTTAAAATATGACCTTAGTTTGAAGAGCAATGTCTTAGTCTCAAAATTTTCATCACACAGAAATGTGTCCAAGGCTATCTCTGAATGCCTTTATAATTATAGACTAGCCATTACTGGAATTTTGATCACATCATGTTCCTACTTCCCATTCCCCGTTGTGGGATTTACCAAGCACAGTCACAGCATAAGAGATGCCCAGAAGGAGGGAAATAAAAACAAGATTCTCCTGGTATAACTTTGAGCTACATTAAGAAAGATGCAGCTTCTAGGAATAAAGAGTGTGTATGTAGTTTGACCTGGTCACATCAGACCTTTTGGGCATCACAGTTAAAAAGGTGATTGACAAATGAAAGAAAATCCTGAAAAGAAAATTAATTCCATTTTCAAATGAATTTAAGTTGAAGGAAATGAAGTTTCTTAGCCTGGAGAAGAGAAGATTGAGGAAGAATATGCTCACTTTGTTTAAGTATATGACTGGCTGTCATAGAGAAGAATGACTCGACTTGAATTCTATTTTACTCTAGGGGATAGAACCAGTAGCAGTGTGTCAAAGTGCAAAGAGTCAATTTTATGCTTGTTGTCGGGAAAACTTTTAACAATTAGAACTGATCCAAAGTATAATATCCTACCTCAAGAGGTAGGGAGCTCCCTGTCATTGGAGGGTTGGTCTTACTATAATAAGGATTCTTCTCATTTATCAATTTAACTTAGAAGGCCACTGAGATTCTTTTACTTCTCAAATGCAGTTATTCTCTAATTCTTATAACAAGCTTCCCCTCCATATCTAGTTCTCCTATAAATGAACAGAGTGAAGAAGAGAGATAAGGAGATGTCCATGTCAGGTAGATTTCTTGGAAATTAAGAGAAAACAGTCCCATTCTTCTCGAGCCTCCGAGGCTTACTTCATTCTTAGCCTTATTCTACAAGCAACCAAATCCACAGAAAGGTAAGGAGGGACAATGGGAATTATTGATTAGATGATGCAGTGGATAGAGTGCCTGGCCTGGGCTCAAAAAGGGACATTTTACTGAGTTCAAATCTGACTTCAGAGATTACTGGCTATGTAACTCTGGATAAATTGCTTAGTCCTGTTTGCCTCAGTTTTCTCATCTGTAAAATTGTCCAGAGAAGGAAGTAGCAAACCACTGTAGTGTCTTTGCCAAGAAAATTCGAAATAGGGTCACAGAGAGTCAAACATGATTGAAATGACTGAAAAGAAACAACAAATTGGTACTATCCTTCCCTATCCCCCTCCCTAATAATCCTCACCTGGTGAGAATATGGTACAGAGACTTATGTTGTGTATTACTTGATTCCTGCCTCCCCTGTGGGACTTCTTTAATCATAGCACTATCCATAGTGCTGAAAAATGTCTTATGAAATGAAATGACCCATTCTCTTCCCACCAAGCTGGTCAACAATAGTTTTGATGACAAATGTGCTATTTTTGTAGATCTCCAGTTGTGCTGGGTTTTTTTTTTCAGTTCTCTTTTGAATTTTTTGTCTACCCTAACTACAAAGTGACTTTTCCCCATTTCTACCTAAACTTTGCTTGTAAATACAAAACACATTTTAATTTTCGTCCATTCTGGGGGTTTAGCAACTAGTATACAGCTTCTTCCAAAATGCCTGCTCTGGTCAAGCAAATCTGCTTTGGAAGCTCTCTGACTATTGATTTTTTCTTGGTGTTAGTTCTTCTTCACTGCTTGCCGGGTCACACAGCTCCTCCTTCAAGACTAAATTCAAAACTCCAAAGTCCATCTCCTCCAGGCAGTCTTCTTTGATGTTCCATTTCATAATTCCATTCTTATGTACCTACTCATACTTGAATATTTAATCTGTGCTTTTTTTTACTTGACTCTGGTTGATACTTTGTTTAATCATAAAGTAACAGATTTCAGGTCCAAAAGCAATCATAGAATTTTCTAGTTAGATGGGACCTCAGAGTCTATCTGGTCTGACCATTCCTGCCTCTCCATATTAAAAAACAACCCTCTACTATAGTGAAATTCACTCCCTCCTGAGACAGCCAATTCCACTTTGGAACAGTCCTAATTATTAGGTTATTTTTCCTGACATTGAGCTGAAATTTGCTTTGCTGCAACCTTTATGCATTTCTATTGATTCTTTATTCTGGAGCTTCACAACCTGACCCCTTTCTACCTTCCTGGTCATTTTACATTTTGCTTCTCAGAGCATCTGAAGGAGGAAGGAGGGAGGATGGGAAAGAAGAGAAAGGGAAGGGAAGGGAAATAAAGGAAAAGAAAAGGAAGGATCATTCCCTACCTTCATGTAGCTTACATTTTATTGGAACATAAAGTATGTTCATGAGAAATAAATACAAATTAATATAAGAAGGAAAATGAGACTTAAGTGGGGGTGATGATCAGAAAGGCATCATGGAAGAGATTACATCTTAGCTAAGCATTGAAGGAAGATGAGGATTCTGAAAAAATAATATTACTCAATCTGAAGGTAGCACCAGGGAAATGATTCCATCACATGGGCATGAATTGGATTTGAGGGAGAGGATGCTGTGTAAATTCATCAGCCTTACTTTTTTTGTTGTTTTAGGATTTTTGCAAGGCGAATGGGGTTAAGTGGCTTGCCCAAGGCCACACAGCTAGGTAATTACTAAGTGTCTGAGACCGGATTTGAACCCAGGTACTCCTGACTCCAGGGCCGGTGCTTTATCCACTATGCCACCTAGCCGCCCCAAAGCCTTACTTTTTCCTCCAGAGCCATCTGGGTCCATGGCCAGATTTGAAACAGGATGACTGGAGATGGCCCTGGATGTGAGGCAATCGCAGTTAAGTGACTTGTTCAAGGTCATACAACTAGTTAAGCATATGAGATGGCATCTGAACTCAGATCGTCCTGACTTTATTGACCAACTAGCTGCACCACTTTCCTCTTACAGAAAGATTCATAGCACTTTTGAAGTGGAACAATGGCCATTTTGTTCAAACTGTATTTGAAAAAAGAGTTTCCACAATAACATATGAGACAAGTGGTCATCTCACTACTGTTCGAAGGCCTCCAAGGAAGATAAATCTTATTTGGATAATTATTGAATAATTCTTCAAAAATCTATTTTCCACTCTCCTAAGACCATCTTTAAACAGTTCCAGATGGTACTGAAACTCTAGGCTAAATTCCATGAAAGTTTAAGAATTTGGACCTAAGAAAGGATGAAGATCTGTTTGAGAGTGGATAATTCTTACCCTGAATTCTTCTCTTTCTCCTTGGGTCACCACATCTGTAATTGGAGAACAGCCGCTATTCTCTAAGAGGCTTTCTCTAATAGCTTTGTTTGTATTGTCTCATTGTACATCGCTAATTCTGGTTAATTGACCAGTGGCAAATTGAACACTTCAAAATGGTTCAGAACTGTAGCATTTTCTTCATGACCAAACAATTTACTATTTTCAAAGAACTGAAAATTAACATGGAAACAAAATAAGTGATTTCTGCAATCAGTCTGCTGTCTTGTACACATCAATGGAAAACAAATACAGGCAGAGATTGGGAGTGGGAGGGAGGCCCCTCTATATTGCAACTTATAAACCAGATAGAGGCTTTGACTGAGGCCCATTGAGATGGTAAATAATTGGTCTAAATATGGGTCATATTTATTTTTTGAAGCTTACAATTGTTTTTTATAGAAATACAGAAAGATTAAGCTCATTAATTTGTAGAGTAAATGAAGTGGCTATACTCAGGCCATTGGTCAATATACACCTTGCAGAAGTTTGGTCCTTAGGTCCAATCTGTTAGTGATTCTCAGGAAGAAAGATAGCTCGTTTTAACTTCCAAACTTTAAGAAGTGCTTAAAGAAAGGGATCTCATTGAAAATCCCATCAGCCTTCCTTCCTTCTATTCCTGAATCTCTAAGGTTGGAGAGTAAAGAGGAGTGGGTAGAAGCAGGCAATCCCCAGGGGCCAACTCCCAAAACAACTTACATTCTGTTTCATGGCTCAGGCATTACCTCATACTTAGAGTTAGATGCCCACAGGGTTCTTGGTCCTCTTTGGAAAGGCAGTTTCAAGTATTTCAATTTTGCTGAAGGGTAGAACTATGACTGGAAGTTTGTCTTATTTTAGTAAAAGAAAAAAGTCAAGGCTATCCAATCAAGAGGCATGCTTCATTAGAGAGGGAATCTTCACTCCAATGAGCCCTTGTTGGGGGGTGAGGAGGGAAGAAGGACACATAATGGCTTGTCACCAGGACAAGCTCTATTAGACACACACACACACACGCACAGACGAAGAGAATGAGGGACAGAGAAAGATCTTAGAAATCAGATCTGTCAAAGAGTCAACTTCCCTCTGTATGTTTGTCTTCCAAAGTCTGTCTTTCTCCACATCTTTCTCTGAAGGGAGACAGGAGATGTGTAAATCTCTTCAAGAACAAATAAACTTTTCCTTATGAACTACCTAGTTTGAGTCATTATGCTCTCCTCCAAGTAGGAGAGTCTTGTGCAAAACAAAAAAAGAACTAGTTTTAAGTCTTGCCTTGAACCTTGAGTTTTAGACAAGGGGATAAGTTGGGGTGATGGGGAGAAAGAAGCTTTTATCCTCCTATGCTGACACCCTGGTACAAAATCCGATTTTCAGAGAACTGCTTATCCATTTGTTGTTCAGTCATGTCTAACTGTGACAATCATGGGGTTTTTGGGTGAAGGGGTTTTCTTTGCAAAGATATTGGAGTTGCTCATCATTCCCTTCTCCAGTGGTTTAGGACAAACAGAAGGTAGGTGGTTTCCCTAGGGTCACATAGTTATATAATCATCTGGTGTCACATTTGAACTCAGGTCTTGCACATTCCAGGCTCAGTGCTCTATCCACTGAACACCCTAACTGACTTTTATACATCTGAGGGGATGAGACCAAACATTTTCACAGCCGTGCCCAATACTTGGAATGTTCTCCCTCCTCATATTTCATTCTTGGATTGCCTGTATTTCTAAAATCCCATTTCTGCAAGAAACTTTTCCAAGATCTCCTTAATGTTAGGATCTTCCTTCTCAGATTATCTTCAATTTATCCTGTATTTGCCTTGTCTGTAGATAGCTATTTGCATATTGTCTTCTCCAAAAGAATGAGCAACTTGACCACATGGACTATTTTTCTGTTTTTTATTTCTTTGAATCCCTAGCATTTCCATAATAAATGCTTAATAAATATTTAGGCTGCCTGACTTTATGGCTTTTCCTTTGGACTTCCTTAAATGCAGTGTTATACTATTGTGTTTTTAATTTTATTCCCCCATCTAGATTAGGAATATGATTATCTCCCATCTGGACTAATAATTGGCAGACAAAGGCTTCTGAATGAACACACACCTGTTAATAAGAGTAACAGACCAGTCATTTATTGCTCAGATACATGAGATACTTGATGACCAATTATTAAAAAAATTTTAAAAATATTCCCAAGAGGAATGTGCTAGGTGGCACAATGGATAGAACAGCAGCTCAGGAGTCAGGAGGACCTGAGTTCAAATCTGCCCTCAGGCACTTAATAATTACCTAGCTGTATGACCTTGGGCAAGTCATTTAATCCCATTGCCTTAAGTAAATAAAATTTAAAAAAAAATATTCTCAGTGACAGACCACAGAATGGGTGCTTTCTCCTTACTAAAAATGCACACGATTGACACCTTTTAACATTGGTCTTTTATCCATTGAGAATGTTCAAGGGAATAAGAAAGTTCAAGGGAATAAGATATCATCTAGGTTATAGTAGACATAAAACCAAATATTTGAAAATTAAATATACACACATACAAAGAAAAAGTAGTAATTGTGACCAAAAATTATATATATATATATATATTATATATATATATATATATATATATATATATATATATATATATATATATATAAACAAAAGGGCAATATGACTATTTTTTGGAAACTTTGTTAAATTTGATATATGCTTAAAAATAAATCTTACTCATCAATTCTTTTCATATAAAATACCATTTAAGTTCCAAATAAAAGAATGCTAACAGTTTATATATATATATATATATATATATATATATATATATATATGAATGTATGTTGATACTTAAGGAATTCAAAAAACTTTGCAGATATTAATATATCATATTATTATATCACTTTATTGATAAACAAACAGGGTCACTGTGTTCAAATGATTTGTGTGTGGTCATGAATAAGCTTGTAATCAAAACAAATAAATAAAAGCACAGTATATAGCCTTATAAACTCAAAAATCTTGGTAATGGGGGCAAAGAGAACTAGACTGTCAATCAGAAGAATGAGTTTAGTTTCAAGCTGGCCATTTTCTCATTGAGTGTACTTGACTAAATTGCCCAACTATTTGAAACCGGAATTTCCTCTCCTTCAAATTGAAAGGCTTGTACTAGAGGGCGAGTCCCCCCAACAGCAGATTCCACAAGGTCTCAAAACTTTTCCTAGTTCAAACTTGACCCTACCCTCTAATTTGTTTCATTTTCCGGGGGGGGGGGGGGGTAACACAAAGATGGAGGCTCCTTTCTCTGTCTCACTGAACTATTTAACTATGTTCACTTCCCCCCCCCCTTTCCTCAGAGATTTTAACGTTCTTTCTACTTTGTTCACAAGCCTTCAGGCTAAAGAAAAAAAAATAGTCCCACCACCCCTAAATTGTTGGAGACTTTTAGAATAGATATACTCTAAGGACTCTTTCAGCTCTAAACTTCTATGATTCTATCCTTCTAAATTAGCTAAGAAAAAAAATGCCAAGAAATGACCAGTACCCAATGGATTTATTCAGGAGCTATTAGGAAACGACAGTCTTTGGATTGAATGACTCCAACCTGAATCCAATTCCCAATTCTACTGGTTTCATAGCTCAGACTCTGCTATTTCATTCAGTTAATGCACATTTCTACCTGCTGGGTAAAACCAGCTCCTCTATTTTCAAGTGTGGGGTCAAGTTCATTTTCCTGCTATAAGTAAAAGGGATAGATTTAGACTTCTATGAGTGGGGGAGCTCTCCCAATGGAGAGACAGAAAGGTCTTTGCTGGCAGCAAAGACCAACAATTGAGCTGTCTGGAGTGTTTTCTTTGCATAAACAGTTCTCCACCAAGCATTTCTTTGGTAGCAAACTTTATGGGTTTATTCATCAGAGGTAGAATGGCCTCAATTAGATAAAAGAAATGAAGCATTTAATTAATTTGTGACAAGCCCACAGGTGGCCAGAAAAATAAAATCATATCTAAAATGAACCAGTGACAGACCACAGAATGGGTGCTTTCTCCTTACTAAAAATGCACACGATTGACACCTTTTAACATTGGTCTTTTATCCATTGAGCAACGACAATTAAAAAAAATTAATTTCCTTACTCAAAAGCAGAAAAAACAAAAGACCAGGTTACAACTCCACACAGCTTTCAGGCAGAGGAAATTGGACTGGTTAAGAAAATGAGAAATTCTGGGTGCAGCTGTCACTATATGGGACAACAAAAGCCAGAGCAAAATTGCTCCAACAATGCCCAATTATAATTATTCCTGACTGGCTCTCTCCCCCCGCCCTCCCCCCCCCCCCCCCCCACTAATTACTACTTGTGTCTAGCCAAGATAAGCAATCCATAAACTGCTTAGTACACATCACATACAGGATGAATGCAGTAAAATAATTCATTATTCAGAATATTCCAAGGCCTGTGAGCTCAGTAACATATTTCCCCCTGTCCAAATTGCCTCAATGTACAGTTTAAAGTTGCTCTGCAATGAAGCCACCATATGGCATTTTCACTGGTAACTGTCTTTCCTAATATGGTATTTTTAATTATAAGGTTGAGTGCTAAAGTGTAATCAGGAATGCTGAACCAATCTGCCTTATAACTTAATTTTTTTTCAAAAGTTACAAAGGTATATTAGGGAAGTAGTGATGAAATTTAATATTTTGTTTATTGAAAGGCAATGGGTTTAAGTGACTTGTCCAAGGCCACACAGCTAGGTGATTATTAAATGTCTGAGGTCATATTTGAACTCAGGTCCTCCTGACTCCAGAGCTGGTGCTCTAGCTACTGTGCCCTAGCTGCCTGGGGTATAGTATTTTTAAAAAATTGGCTTTGGATTCAAAGGACCTGAGTTCAAATTTCATCTCTCACTCATTACTTATATGAAAGTGGGCAAGGTAATTTAATTTGTTGACCTCAGTGTCCTTGCCAACAACACAAAAAAACCCCTTCAATGGGATGATCTGTGAAACATGTAAGTTCAAGATGATGTCAAGATTTCATATTTTACATAGAAATAACGTTTTTAACATTTAATTCTTCGCTCAAAAGGAGAAAATGTATGTAACAAAATGAAGTTTAAAAGTGGAAAAATTATATTTTAAAAAGCAAAACATTTCTGTAACTATTGTCTTTATTCATTAAAGAAAAATGTTATCTTTAATTGGCATTCGTGTGTGTGTGTGTGTGTGTGTGTGTATGTGTATGTGTATGCATACACGCAGGGAGCTAGATGTTCAGAGGATAGAAGGTTTATTTGGAGTCAGAAAGACTTAAGTTCAAATCTAGCTTCAGACACTTCCTAGCTTGGTGACCTAACCTCTCTTTAGCTTAATCCACTGGAGAAGGAAATGGTAAACATCTCTAGTATTTTTTTTTTGTCAAGAAAACCACATGAACAATATTAGTATACTATAGTTTACGGGGTCATAAAGAGTCAGATACAACTGAACAATTATATAGATATAGATACACATAAATATTCACACATATACATCCATATTTACATACATGTATATATGTATAGATGCATTTCAATATATACTTTTTCTGTGTAATCTCATATATATTTTAATTTATCCATTTAAAAACATTATTCTGAGAAGCAATTCAGAATATTCACCAGACTTCCAGAGAGGTTTGTGTCACATTCATATTAACAACCCCTGCCTTAGATCAATGTCAGCTCTCCAAGAGACTTATAGAATTTACTGTTACTCTGATTGTCCTTTCCTGGTCAGTGGGATGCACAACTTTTTGTCTGAGGGTAAATGACAGAATTTAGATTTTTATCATTGAATAGGACCCAACACTTGGTCAATTGCCTCCAGTGGGGATAAAGTAAACTAATAGGTATTTAACCTTTTAATCAATGAACTATATTTCCTTTACTTTGACAGGTGAGTTCAGAACCTTCACATATCTTATGCCAATCTGATTTGTGGTGAAAATCTGGATTCTCAAAGGTTACATCAGAAAGAAGGTGTATTCTGCAACGTTTTACCAATCTGGAAAGGCTTTGAGCATAGGCTTGATAAATGGCTGCTGGTCTGAGGATCAGTCTAGCTCAACTGGAAGAAAATTATGACCTAAAGGTTGATTGCCAATTTAGAAATTCTCAGTTAAAATAACTAATGAAGACCACTACACAAGAAGTGGAAGGTTTGTATGCTGTATTTTTAATTTTATGATTTTTTTTTTTAGATTTCACTGGATTAAAATACTACAGAAGGCAAAATATATGTTGATTATCACAATTTGACCTCACCATACAGGCTTAGAATTTGATCTAGAGATTATTTTCTTTTACAGCATCATATTAATGGACTTTATAGAAACAGATTTAATCCTTCTCAAGGACTTCAGAGATCGCCTAATCCAACCTCCTCATTTTATAAATGAGGAAACAGATGCTTCCCAGAGAGATTAAGAGATCAGATGTGGGATTTGAACTGACTCTGAGCCAGTCTTTTTCTTTCTGTATCACACTGCTTCCTACTAATATGGTCATAAATCATCGAGTATGCATAAAGCCCTATATGAATATCATTCTTAAGGCATGTGTCAGTTAGATGCACATTTTGATTTGTTTATGTGGTAAATCACAAGTTCATTTATTTAAAGGTGGGAGATACTTCAAAGGTCATTTAGTTCAACTAATGCATTTTAAAGACAAAGAATCTGAGGTACAGAGAGGTTAAATAACTTACTTAAGATTATAAATGTAGTGAGGGGCAGTTAGGATTTGAACTCAGTCCTTTGATTCCAAATCAATCAGTTGCTAAATTAATGCCCTATCTTAATCTTTCTTGGTCTCTCTGCCTGTCTCTGTCTGTCTCTCTCTCTGTCTTTTTCTCTCTGATTGTCTGCCTCTCTGTGTGCCTGTTTCTGTTTCATTATCTCTGTCTCTTTCTGCGTCTTTCTTTGTCTATCTCTCTGTCTCTGTCTCTCTCTGTTTCTATGTATCTGTCTGTCTCTTTGTGTGTGGGTGTGCCTGTCTCTCTGCCTGTCTCTCTCTCTCTCTCTCTCTCTCTCTCTCTCTGTATCTATCTCCCTGTCTGCCTGTCCATCTTTGTCTTTTTCTCGGTGTGTATGTGTGTTTGTCTCTGTCTGACTCTCATCTCTCTGTCTCTCTCTGTCTTTCTCTGTGTCTCTGTCTCTATCTGTCTCTCTTTTCCACTCTGTGTGTCTTGGTCTCTTTTCCTGTTTGTCTGTGCTTGTTTATGTCTGTTTCTGTCTCTTTCTCTGCTTCTGTTTGTCTCTCTCTGTCTCTCTGTCTCTCTGTCTCTCTGTCTCTCTCTCTCTCTCCCTCTCTCTCTCTCTCTCTCTCGCTCTCTCTCTCCTCTGTCTTTCCAAGTTATTTCTGACTGTTTTTCCACATTAGTTTTCAGAAATGTTCTTATGTTCCCTGCCCCTATCTTCCCCTCCCACAGATAATAAGAAATACCATCAGTGCAAATAAAGGAAATCTATATTTGATTCAATGCAGCACTATCTTTATTCAGCTTTTACCTTAGGGCAGAAGATTGGACCAGGTCATCCCCAAGTCTATGGTTTTATTAAATTCAGGAAACTCGCCTAATTTATTGTTTTACAACTGTGTTTCCAAATATTCTAGCCACTGATTCCTGTTCTTGAGGCTTTGTGTGTTGGTCCCTCATTGTGGCCTTTTCATCACTCCCATAGGTAAAGCACAGATTTTGTATATTTCCAATTCATGGGAATCTTGTATTTCCAAGATACCATCCTGGGTTATCAAAAATGTCTATATAAGAAAGGTGGCAAAAACAATCAGTATTTGGATACGAGCGCTTCTTTTTTTCTTTCTCCCTCTTATTTTATTTTATTTTTGTAATGTACAAAATTATGAATAACCAATGGCTGCTTTCAAGTTCCAAATAACTTGGGACTACTTTGAGGATATTGCAACTATTTGGTTTCCTAGCTTGAAGCCAATTGTCAAATCAACATTCTGTTTACTGAGTTCCCTAAAGAATGCTAATGATTAGCCTTGACAATGGAAAGAAGAGATACAGAAGCTCTCAGAAGGAATCAAGGCTCATCAACTTCTCACTTTCTCCTACTCCCCTTCTTCTCCACTAACTTAGTGGTTTAGAAAGTAAATCTACAGAAGGAAGCACAAATTGTACATTGTGAGTCAGAAGTCTGTTTATATATTTGTTATCTCAGGAATCTATTCTTTGAATAAAAGTGTTAGTTGAACTGTGAAATGTAAGATGTTCAAATTTGTACATTCAA
This sequence comes from Macrotis lagotis, assembly GCF_037893015.1. Taxonomy (NCBI): domain Eukaryota; kingdom Metazoa; phylum Chordata; class Mammalia; order Peramelemorphia; family Peramelidae; genus Macrotis; species Macrotis lagotis. The sequence goes on from NC_133665.1 coordinate 152,384,496, forward strand.
ACACATTTTCATTTACTTAGGAGCATCACTCATTAAGTACTCAGCCTTCCTAAAGCAAAGACATGCTTGGCTTTAACAAAATAAATGCAAATAAGGCCCCAATTAATTCAAGTACTGATTGCTGTTCTCTCAATTGGGCATTGGGCGACTGTCAACAGGTTGCAGTGAAATAAAGTGAAAAGTAAACGGACTAGTCTGAGCATTACTACTAGATATTTGTATGATTTGGGGGGGGGTAAAAATACAATCCCTCTAGGTCTCAGTTTTCATATTTTTAAATTTGGGGAAGAGTATAAAACCATGATCAATCAAGTCCTTTCTGGCTCTGAAATATGATGATTCGGATCACAAGCAATAAGTCTAACAAATGATGGCTTCAACCTCATCATTGAGAGCTAGTTGCCTCAATTGAAATTATGGATCATTGCGACTATTTGTGTCCTAAACAAAAACAACATCAAATACATTTGCTGTTCTCTAGATTGGCAAATTGAGAAGAGAGTCCCGTGGAAAAGGCACTCAAAAATTCGAGTATTGGAAATAGGGTTCTATTTTCCATAGTGCATGCTAGACAACACTCTGTTTTGGTCATTGATGACGCCTGCATAACTGAAGACTGTTAATTTACACAAAGAGGTATAATCGATATTGTCATTCACACAGCTAGCATGTAGGGCAACATAAAAAGACTACATTACCTGGATGTGATAGCTAGCAGTGTGCATTTTGTGTCTATTTAAAAGCTAGTGTTTATAGAGTTTTAAGGTTACAAATATTATCTTGCTTTATCTTTATACCAAGCCTGGGAGAGTGGGTTTAATATTATCCCTATTTTACAAGTAAAAAAAAAAAACTGAGGTAGATAAGAGTCAAATGATTTGCTCAAAGTCTAGCAGCTTGTGTCTGAGAATGAATTTGAATTCACACTTTCCTGGCTACAATTCCAGGGCTTTATCTACTGAGCAACTCAATTCCATTGTGGCTATTATTAACATTATTGTTGCTGTTATTTTGTATCACTATTTCCCCAAAATATATGATAATTTTAAAAAGAATCCAAGTAACCAATTAAATATTCCATTTGATTAATAGACATCTAACCTCCACTCATAAAGCAGAAGTATTTATACTTGATATACTATTATGTCTGTATTTCTATAGGTAGAAAAATCTCTTTAATGCTCAGATTTAACACATGACTTATAGTACTCTTATGATCTTTGCACTCACCATCCTTCAGGTTGTCTTTTTACGAGGTAATTTTATGTTACTCAGAGAGTCAGCTTAAATATACGAGGTACCTTGAATGCTCTCCTTAGACTATTTGCTTTCACCTTGTTATGGGTTTTAATCACCCACACCCACAACCACCCCCCCCCACAAACACACACATACACACATATGTATGTTTGTATTAATGTCCTATATTTACTGAGCTTTTTTTTTCTATAAATGTCCTCATTGTAAAAAATATAAACCTATTATTATATTCTTAGAATTCTCTCCACAGGTTGTGGCAAGGTAATGGCCATGGTACTCAATCAATCATAAAGTATACCAAGTATACTTACTGATTCATTTTCCTGGCTTTATCAAACACTTATCCCTGGCAATGTCATTTAATATCATTCAGATATAGTTATTCCCTATCTCAAAAGATGAAGCAGTCCTTGTTAACCTATGTGCATGCAAAAGTAATCCCATGCCTTCCTATCTTTTACAACAGATCATCACGTTTGTTCCCCTCTCAATTTTTCCATTTCTTTTTTTTTTAGTTTTTTTTTTTGCAAGGCAAATGGGGTTAAGTGGCTTGCCCAAGGCCACACAGCTAGGTCATTATTCAGTGTCTGAGAGTGGATTTGAACTCAGGTCCTCCTGACTCCAGGGCCTGTGCTTTATCCACTGCACCACCTAGCTGCCCCTCCATTTCTTTTTTTAAAATTTATTTATTTAAGGCAATGGGGTTGAGTGACTTGCTCAAGGTCACCTAGAAAGGCAATTATTAAGTGTCTGAGGTTGGATTTGAACTCAGGTCCTCCTGACTCCAGGGCTGGTGCTCTATCCACTTCACCACCCGGCTACCCCTTCTCCCTGTCTTTGAAGATCTTCCCTGCAGATTTCAAATCCAAGACTCCCCAATCTTAAGAAATAATTGATTCTACTATACCGTGAAGTTATTGTCTTATATTCCACCTCCTTCTTTCAGCAAAATCTATATGGTGACTCTACTTCCTCTCCTCTCACTTTTTTTAACTTTAAAAAGGTTGTGATTAATATTTTATTTTCTGAAATGCAAGTTATGAAAGTTTTCCAACATTTATTCACTTGCATATTTAGAAGTTTCACAATTTTCTTCCATCCTCCCTTCCACCTCCCTCTCCCCCTCCCCCAGTGAAGAACAGTCTAATTATTCATGTGATTTGTGTTCAACATGTTTACATATTAGTCATTTAGTGTCTGAGAAATTAGGACTAAGGGAAAAGAACCAAAACCATGGGAAAGAAAGGAAAAAATATAAGAGAAAGTTTTAAAAAGTGAACATAGTGTCATTCAGATTCTGTGGGGTTTTTTGGCTGTTTTTTTTTTAACTTTTGGATGTGGTTGGTTTTATCTATAACAGGTCTCCCAGGGTTGTCCTAGGTCTCTGAATGGCTGAGAGGAGTTGCATTCATCATAGTTGATCGACTCCCCAGGTAGATGCTCATTTCTCACTTGCTTCTAATCCTTCTCCCATCTGGTCTTAGGTGTTCACCTGAAACTTTCTCTTCAAGGTTCTAATGCTCTTACTTTCCAAATGGAATCAGTCTTTATTCTTGTGGACCTCAGCTAATTTTTCAAATCTTGCTAAGTCTATATGTCCTCTCTAGGTTTTCATTCCACTGTTTTTTCTGGGTTGTTTTTCTACCCAACATATCTTTGACTATTTTTTCCTGACTCTTCATCCAGGTCATGCCCACTAAATATTAGTAGCTCCCAGAATTCTGTTTGGGAGTGTCTCTTCCCCTACTTCTCTACTATTACATTCAGTGGTTTCATCAATTCCCAGGGAGTTGGTTATCATCTCTATACAGAGGATTCCCAGACGATTCTAGTCTCTCTCTCGAACTCTGGTCCCATACCACCAACTGCATTTTGGTCACTTGAAATCCCATGTCTCATAGACATTTCAAATTCTGCAATGCAAGATAGAACTCGTTATCATACCTGCTCTCCCCCTTTTTCAATTTCCCTATCACTATCAAACATTCTACTATCTTCTTGTTCCCCAGGCTTAAATCTTCTTCTCATCATTTGTATTCACCAACATTTCCAACCTTTAAGCAATACCCACAAAATTTTTCCTTCATGTCCCCTTTCATCTACTCATAGAGCTATCACTCTGATAAAGGTACACATCATTTGACACCTGGACAATAGTAATAGACTTTGGTTGATCTCCCTCCCTTGGAATGGAGTTACCCCCTCCCTGACTTTGCACCCTCCAAAATTTTTTCTCCATTCAGTTGTCAAAGTGATTTTCTTAAAGCTCAATTTGATTATTATTACTTCCTGCTAATAAAGAAGTCCGATAGTTTACTGAAGAAGAAAAAAAATATGATAAGCCAAAAAACCAATTCTTGATTAACTTTGTTCAGATAATCCGTATTTAGGTTTTTCATAGGGAAGTCTTATTTTCAATCTCACCATGATATTATGTTACCACTGCATGTTTGTTCTAATTAGTTCAAATAATGAATCCTCAGAAATATTCAAATATATTTGAATCCACATTATTCAAAGTTACAATTATGTAAAGTATGGAAATTGGTTCTAATCCTTCTTGATATTGTTACTTGCTCTGTTTGCTCTTCCTTCAATCTACTCCTTTCCGCCAGAAGAGAAAGAAGGAATGGATTTGAGTTTATTTCCTCTTGGACCCATATATATATATATATATATATATATATATATATATATATATATGTATATATATGTATATGTATATGTATATACATATATATATGTATACATACACACACACACACACACACACACAAACATTTGAGGGAAATGATTATTGATAACCAATTCTGGGGAGACCAGAATTCTCCCCTTTTTCTAAAATCCTGATTTTTTAAAAGCTTGGTTTCTTGAAAGATTGTGCTGATAATGAGATTAGACTAAATTTTTTATACAGACTCCACCCACATGAAATATTCATTGTGTTCTGCTCAGGCTTGGATAGAGCATAAATTCTTTGAATAGAATGCCCAAGGCTGGGTGTAGTCTGGATATAGAGATAGTTTCCCTGTTAAAGAGTGAATGATTGGGGCGGCTAGGTGGCGTAGTGGATAAAACACCGGCTCTGGAGTCAGGAGTACCTGGATTCAAATCTGGTCTCAGACACTTAATAATTACCTAGCTGTGTGGCCTTGGCCAAGCCACTTAACCCCATTTGCCTTGCAAAAACTAAAAAAAAAAAATGAAGAGTGAATGATGTCACTTCAATTATAATATCTCATTTAATTTTTTTTTGCCTATTTTTAAATTTTAAGGCAATGGGGTTAAGTGGCTTGCCCAAGGTTACATAGCTAGACAATTATTTAGTGTTTGAGGTCAAATTTGAACTCAGATCCCCCTGACTCCAATGCCTTTGCTCTCACTGTTCCACCTAGCTGCCCCTTCTCTTTGGGTTACCCTTCAGGGTTGATTCCCACCTTGGAGACCACCTACTCCTGTAAGGTATATAAACTACGAATCTCCCACCATGATTATCTTTGGTCTAAGAGATACAGACAAATAATCATCCTTTTTTATTAATAGGTATGCTAGCTGATCTTAATAATAAAATAAACTATGTCTCTCTCAAATCTTTTTTAATCCCCACACCCCATTGGTTCTCAGGAAGTAATGTGAGTTACATAAGAAGCAAGCTTGGAGAAAGAATAACCCTGTTCAGACCAGTGCTGACTGATTAAACTCATTTTATAAAAAGGGAAAAGAAAAAAAAATGTTAAGGAGTTGAGAAAGGAAGTTGGACTCCGGTGTCTAACCAGGGAATCTTGCAAACTTTGTGTTATAGCAGAATAAGCACTGGTCATGGGGTTAATTGATCTTTTTATGTTATGTTTCTACCCACTCTGATATATCTTTGACTCAGTTGCCAAAGTTACTTTGATTGAAAATAGAAGCAGCATGCTTATGGAAGATGCTTCAATAGGAGATTTCAGAGAACAGACCTCCTGCTAAATACCAAGGAAGAGAAGATAAAGTGAGGTACTGTCCTGTTGTACCAACAGGTCAAAGAAGTTGAGTGCTAACCCAACCCAGAGGGGAGCATACAGACAGCTGAATAACAGTTTGATATTGATGTGTCCATTTATGTTGGATTTTGTCACCATTTTCCCATCTAAGTTCAGTCATTAGTTAGTCATTCTCCTTCCTCATTCTTTAATTTCTATGAATAATCTTAAATATGCCTGTAAATATACATTGGAACTCCCTTTTCCCATGATCCATAAGCCTTAACTCCTATGTCCTGGACTACTGAAGCTAGAAAGTGATATTCTAATTTGATTCCATTCTCAATGGAATCTGATGAACACTTTAATTGAGAGTAATTAACTAGATTCTCTTCTCCATTGAAAAAGGATAAAAATGACCTCTTAGCTACGTCCTAATTCAACATCAATCACTCAGAGGGACAGTTTTACCCTGTTTTCTTACTATTATTCTCACCATGCTATCTTCGTCATCCAGAATTCTGAAATTCCTTTCTCAGAGCATAACCCTTTATCTTTCCATTTATTTCTCTTCCAGAGACTTCCAAACCAATTCTTTGTTCTTGTCTTTGAACACCTAGTGACTCAGATGTAGTTGACCCTAAATAAATGTCTGTTGAATTCAATTGAATGTGGAGAGCACTTTCCTTTCTAATCTCTAAATGGAAAAATTGGCAATAAATACTGATAATCCCAGACATCGGAGTAAAATGCATAGGGAACTAGAGATGGAATTAGAAAGATGATACTTCTTATTGTTACTAAATATATGACCATGGGCACATCACTTAACCTCTCAACCTCAGTTTACCTCATTTTAAAATGGGGGAATATCAGTGATTATGAGATGATGTATCAATATCATGCAAATTGCCTTGGGAATATTAAAGTTTTGTATAAATGCTATCATTAATTCTATGATCTTATGCATACCTGTTTTATTTATGGAAGGAAAATCATGGAGAATGATGGAAAGATTTGTGGTTCTGGTTTTTAGACAATCATTGGTTCAAATGGAAAACAGAGAATCTGAGTTTTGTTTTACAAAAAAAGAAGACATAAGGAAGATTTAAAAATTCCTTGGTTAAAATTTCTAAGAATGACTGCAAGGGCACTGTTGGTGGTTGAGGGGAGAATTTGTGTTTTATATATATTGGGCCATTCAATCTAAAGCCAAGAACAGTAAAAAAGTCTTTTTGGGACACCTGAAAGGGACTGTGGAATAGAGACCAAATTACAGAACTATCTGCCAATGGCTATGAAAGAAGAGATGCAGGTCTACCACTAAAGAACCCTGCTTAGCTACAGGTGCAGAAAGGAGGCCCCATCCTAGGAGAACCTGGCTCAACATGAAATGTATATATCATATTTTATAGTACCAACAACACAGAGCTCTGCTGAAGAAAACAACAGCCAGAGCGGCAGCATATGCCACACACCGCAGTATGTGATTTTTCCATGCACAATTTTGAATAGGCTTTCAAATTTATGGAACATCTTGAGCTGAACGCATATGTTCCTACATATGCACAACACAGTAGAGTCCTGAATGGTGCATCATAAGCCAGGCTATGCTTAGAGATGCAGGCTCATCACCAACAAGTCAGGTTCATGGCAATATGGGGGGAACATCATTTCTCAGAGGTTGTCTCTGTCGTTCATTTAACCATATGACTTTGGGCAAATCCCTTAATTTGATTGTGTCTCTTTTTGTAGTGGCAAAGAATTAGAAATTGAGGGGATGTCCATCAACTGATGAATGGCTAAACAAGTTATGATATATGAGTATTATGAAAAACTATTGTTTTTCAAGGGAAAAAAGCAAAGGAACAATGTACACATTAACAACAACATTGTGAGATGATCAACCTTGATTGTTGCAGCTTCTCTTAGCAGTTCAGAGAGGTAGGACAAACATATAGGACTGACTATGGACAATGTTGTCCCCTTCCAGAGGAAGAAAATCAAAACCAAACGAAAACAACCCATTAGAATCTGATGAACATTTTATAAAAATTATCTCTTATGTATCTCTTTCCCTTAATCCCAATTCCTCATATTGAAAATGACTAATCTGTAAATATGTTTATCAAAAATATGTATTACAATGCAAACCTGACTTCGCCACTGGGAACAGGAGGTGGAAGGGAATTTTGTAACTTAAATATATACTTGTGCATATGGCTGAAAAAATTAATTAATTAAAATGATTTCTTGGAGCCTAAATTTTCTTATCTGTAAAATGGGAATAATTCTCGTATAGCTCACTTGCAATAAAATATGGGATATGAAAATGTCGTACAAAGTGTACATTCTAAAGATGCTTGACCTAATCATGAGACTGTAGAAAAAGGAGTGTACTTGAAATCAGGACATCTGGGATATAGAATCTAGGATTTTATAAATAATCACTATTTGGGCATTGGCAATTTACTTTAGCTCTGAATCCTGGTTTCTTAACTTGTTAAATGGGATGTTTAATAATATTACACTGACTCTTATTTTGAGAAAAGTGCTTTAGAAAATAAAATGCCATAGAAATGAGGATTATTCTTTCATTTTAGAGCAATCATTATATTCCAAATACTCTACCTAATAAACAATATTAATTGGTGACTACATTTTTCATATTCAGTTTAACCACAGCCACCACTACAACAAAAATTATGAACACTCTGCACAAGCAGTGCAATGGGATACAGAGAGAAAAATGAAACAAGACCCAATCTCTAGGAAGTCATATTCTACTAGAGGAATAGTTCACATTTTCCATCTGTGTAGTGAGCTCTGAAAGGAAAGAGCTTCCTCTACCAATAAAGATTGACACCTTCTTTATAACTTGGATAATAAACGGTTGCCCTACACACCAAGAACTTACGATTCACCCTCATCACAACCCAGTATATTTTGGAGTCAAGATTTGAACTCGGTTCTTTTTTGTTTTGAAGATGGTTTTAGCATCTCTTTCTGGGATAATCAAGAAAGATTATTCAGGAGGTGGTAACTGGTCCTCTGTGAGGTTCTGCAAAAAAGACTTTAGGCAATTGTGCATTCCAGATAGACTAGTTCACATGCCAAAAAGAGCAGAGAGGTAGAAGATTAGATATTATATACTGAGAACAACCAGCACATCATTTGACAGGGAGTTATTTAATCTATGTGATATATTTTTTTGAATTTCAACTTCATTCCTAGCAAATTTTGGTAAAAAGTAATTGGTTGAACGACCCCCATTCTACTTGACTTCTAGGTAGCTATCAACATTGGCAGCTCCCTCTAACTCTGTATTCTATTTCCTCCTTTGGTTTTAATGACAATTTTTATTCTTCTCCTATATAACCTGACTATCCCAACTTAATTACTTTTGCTGAATCATCATCCACTTTCCCATTAAATATTGGTCTTCTCCAAGGTTCTGTGTTCAGTCATTCAGCTTTGTTTCTTCTATCTTAGTGAGTTCATCTGCAATAATAGGTTCAATCAACAATTTATTTGCAGATGACTGTCAAGTATTATATCCTGAACTCCAGGCCTTTACAACTAGATAAAAGCTGAATATCTATATTTAGATTAATATTGATATCTCAAGCCCAGTATATGTATATACATAGATATATATTCACACATACATATATTCATATATATCTATCCAACTATGTATCCATCTTGTATCTGTGTATCTATGCATACATGTATCAATCTATCTATTTTTATTTATCTGTCTCTATGTCTCTATGTCTCTATGTCTCTATGTATCTGTGTATCTGTGTATCTATCTATCTATCTATCTATCTATCTATCTATCTATCTATCTATCTAATCTCTCCTGCAATAGAGAACATTTCAGTTGGGGCAAATAGCATATTTATCTATTCTCAACCAGAGATTTTTTAACTTTTTTATATTATGGTGCCCTTGGCAGCCTAGTGGTCTATGGACTTCTCTGTTTTTTTTTATTTTTCCAAGGCAATGGGGTTGAGTGACTTGCCCAAGGTCACACAGCTAAGTAAGTATTAAGTGTCTGGGGTCACATTTGAACTCAGGTCCTCCTGAATCCAGGGCTGGTACTCTATCTACTGCACCACCTAGATGCCCCAGTCTTTGGACTCCTAAGTTTATTGTTTTTGAATTCATATAATAAAATATATGAGATTAATATGAAATATTTATATTGAGTTGAAATATGTTCAAATAAATTGAAATGCATATTTTAAAAAAGTAAAGTTCATGGATGATAGGTTAAAAAAAACCCTACTCTAAGAGATATGTTTTCTTGGATAAGAAGGGTAAGAATAAGACAATTATTTTTTCTGAGTTACCAAACAAATATTTTAGTATTTCTTAAGAGTTCCATATTTTATAAATAACAGGGTATACTAAGCTAGCTACATCAAATGCTCAAGGTCACGTACAAAGTCAGTGGCAAAGATGGAGAAAAACAGATGTGGATAAAAACTCTGCCCTATTTTTGAAAAATCCAACAAAAGTTTATATATATATACATATATATATACACATACACATACATACATGATTTACACACATATACAACATACATACCACTCTGTTATCTATTACATCTACTTTCTTATCATGAATTCCAGATGTTTTATGCCAATATCCATTTGGAGATAATAAACTGAATTGAATCCAGAGGGAAAAATATTAGACTAAACCTTTTCATTCAGGTGCCCAGGTGAAAACCATTTTTATTGTATCTCATCATTAGATTCCTTTGACAACAAGTGTTTGCTAAATGGAACTTCTTTAATTTCCAACCAAATTTATGGCCAATTTGAGGGAAGGTTTAATTGAATATTCCATACTGTAGGGAAAACTAATAACTAAACTGAAGAGAATTCTTGGAACCTTCCCAATATGGATGATAAAAACCTTTCTGCCTGTTTTTGGCTTAGGAAATTTGTTCTAAGTACCTCAGTGAATCAAACAGCAGGCAAATTTAAAACCTGCTTGCTAACAAGCATTTGTACGAGGCAGAAAGAAACATATTAGAACCACATTTTTCCTGGAAACTTCAAAGTAAAAAAAGGAACTTTCAAGACGGATCTCTAGAAAACTTAATTTGATTATCTGATCTCTGACACTTGCAAGTAATAATGGAAAGCCTAGTATTTACAGTCAAAAAGTAGCATACTTAGCTATTGGTCATTATTACCATTTGGTAGATGATGTTTGTTCTTCCTTCCTGAAGAAGATCATGATATCAGGGAGGAGACACCATGAAAAGCAAGTGAATTGGATTTGAGTGAAGAAGGTGCTGTGCTAAGTCACTGACCTCCCTCACTTTTTCCTCAAGAGCCAATATGGGTCCAATGGCCAGAAATGAATCAGCATGACTTGGACATAGCCCTGAATGAGAGGGAAACAGGATTAAGTGACTTGCCCAGGGTCCCATAGTTAGTGTCAGAGGGTGGATTGGAACTGAGATCATCCTGATTTCAGGACTGGTACTCTATCCATTGGGCTACCTAACTCCCCCCCCCAACTTTTGCCATTTGGAAGAAAAATGGTACATATACCATGGTGAAAATTGACAGATCAAGAAAACAAGAGTACTCAAATTTTTGTCTGATCTCTCTTCCAATATAATTGTTTGATCATGAGCAAACCACTGAAATTCCATGGACCTCAATTTCCTCATCTATATAATTTAGAGTATTATATGATCTATAGGTATACTTCTGGCTCCAAAATTCCATTAATTCTGCATTTGAAGATAAGGTCAATGAATTTTTTAAATATGCAAATATGTAGTAAATTGTATACAACCCCCCCACACACTTACCTGTGTGTGTGTGTGTGTGTGCATTTCATAAACTGAGGTGACTTTTTTCATCCTTTTGGTATCATGTTTATGTGGCTTAGTGTCAGTGGTATGAATTCAATTTGATAAGGATTTATTAAATGTTCACTATATGTTAACTACTGTGTTATATTCCAGGGTTAACACATGAAGAAATAAAGTCATGCTCTTTGGCTTTAAAGAATTTATAATCTAATGTGAACAGAAGTAGGAGAAGGAAATGATTCTGATAGAAAGACATATTCAATAACAAAGGAGACATTCATAAAAGGTCAATACTGAATTTACTGGATTATTACTTTAATCCAGGTAGGGGGGAATTGCCTTTCTGGGTGTGGGAGTGGAAAATTGGAAAATAAACAAAGGAAAAACATTCTTCATGGAAGAGGAAGGACTTGGGCAGAAATAGAAAAGAACATTTCAATAGGTAGCTATGTGAGGGAAATTTTATATATATATATATATATATATATGCATATATATATATATATATATATATATATATATATATATATATGAAGGGGGAAGTTTTGGGGAAAACCACCATCAATAGATATTGAGAATTTAAGAAAGTGATATAACAGATTTAGATGATATATAGTCCGATACCCTCATTTTACAAATGAGGAAATTAAGACCATGAAGGAAAAATGACTGGTCCAAGATTACATATGTATATAAAAAAAGAAGAAACAAGATTTCTTGTCTCTATTCTCTGACTCTCAGTTCTGTCCTCTGACTTCAATCTGCTGTATCATGTATCTGGGGATGGGGAGGAAGAGGAAGAAATGTGAGGAAGAAGTAGGGAGAGAAATATTGACCAAGACAATAATGGTTAATGAAAATTATCATGGAAGAAGATTATTAAGTTTTTAACTTAAACCCAGTATGAACTGAACATTCTGAAATACATGAAAAAGCTCATTGCAAAGACACAATTAGATCTAGCTAGGAGGTGTGATATAATAAATTTGAAATTTGAAGACCTGGGTTTAAATCATTTCTCTCCCAGTTCCTACCTGTGTCACTTTGGGCAACTCACCTAACCTTTAATGGGTCTCAGTTTGCTTATCCACAAAATTAAGAAGTTGGAGTTGGCAACCTCTAAGATTCTTTCCATGTCCAAATCTATAATCCTATAAATAACTCCTTTAAAATGACAAATTTCTTAGGAGAACTAAAAGCATTTGACACAATTATTCCTTAAAATATGTCTTTGCCAATCCATGCCTACTTTAATCTCAGGGACTTGCCCTTCTGTCATCTGAGAAAAGTGGAAAAGGTAAGAGATGATCCTCATTCCAACAAGAAAAGAAGAGAAATTGAACAAAGAGGTTTCATTTCTCTACTTTGTCAGAAGGGAAGGGAGACAGAACATAGGTAGCAGAGCCAAAAGCTGCTCTCTTGGCAGGCAGGTAGAGAGGGAGTGGGATCATAGAAGGTTGCCAAGGGGTTGCCATTCTACTGGCAACCTAATGGGGAAGAGAACAAAGTAAAGAGATAGATAGCGATTGACCTGAACTGTGAAGCCCTCCCTGCTCTACTATTTCTTGTCAGATCAGGGCAGAGGTTTGAATCTTGACCTTACTCTTTACCAACTCCTCTTAGAGTGAGACAATATCTCTTTTATTCTACATTGCAAGCTCTGCCAACTTTGAAGGTCAATAGAGGTGATATCCCCTTTTCAAAGAAGGTGCCACTTTTGAATCAAAGAACTCTTGCCTTGCTAATAAACCTGAAAGCATTACCTCAATTCAACTCATATGACACAGTAGATACCATAATTTTAGAATCATAAAAGTTGTGACATATAAATTAGAAAGTAAGCCACCCCCTCAATCATTACCCATTGAAGATCACCCTTTCCTGATACTTCTTATTTTAACGTTATATGGATGGACCCAGATGTTTGCTCTTATTCTGTCTCCTACCTATTTCAAGTAACAGAAGGTAACCTTTTTAACTCTTAATTTCCAAAAATGGCTAAGCAGGGCAGCTCAAAAACAGGAAAATTCATGGGAAGTTTAAAAAAATATAGTTCTACAGTTTGGCAAGAATGAATTCTATAAAGGTTAGAAGGATAAAAATGAGGTTAGAGAGGCAATTTGAAGTCAGAGTCTAGAAGGTGTTAAATTTAAGATTCACCTTTTACTCTATTGCCAATAGGGAACATTTGAAACTAGAGACCGACATGGTGAGATCTGTGTATACTAATGATATTAACTGACATTTATATTGAACTTCAATATGTTCAATTTTTTTAAAAAAGACATCTCATTTATTCCTCCCACCAATCCCATGAGGTAGATAACATATTCCATTTTTACATTGATTGAAGCTCAGCAAGATTATGACTTGGCCATGGTAGCACAGTGTTATGGGCCAGGTGTGAACCAAGTTTGTCCTGACTCCAAGCTCAGTACTTTAGTTACAATGCCATTCTGATTTGTATTAACAAAACTTCTTTGGAAGCAGAGAAAAAGCTAGAGTGGAAAGAAGAGAGACTGAATCTAGCAGAGTCTTATAAAACATGATTACAAAAGGGAAAGGAAAAGAAAGGGGTCCTAAATATCCTGAGATATTTAAGAAATTCAAATTAATTGAACTTGTCAACGATTAACCATGGGGTGCCAGTAAGAGGGGAGTCAGAAAACTCTTAAATTTTGGCAGTGAGTATTTTGGCAAAATAGCTCTATCACTATCCTAGATAAAACATCAAGGACCATGATGACCTACCTAATAGTAGGAGTAGGTTAGATTGTTTACGTAATTCTGTTACCTAATACCATTATTCAGTCATCAAATTTTTATTCAATGCTTAGACTTTAGGGAGTAGGGATGAAGACAGCACATTTAAAAAAATCTAATGGGGAGATAATGCAAAAACAGAAAACTATAATCATATGTATTATATATTCATTGCCTTAGGTCATTGGTGTTCAAACTTTTTAGTTTTTCCTGGGCTATGTCTCACCACAAAAAGTTTTCAAGGGCTGGATATAGAATTTAAAATTTATTTATGACTACAATGTAACACATATCACCAGTGAGTATAATAATAAAATGTAATAATGCCACATGAATGGACTTTGAAGGTCATGGAATGGACACACCTGCTTTAGGGGATTACAAGAGAAAGTGCTATTTGTGGTTTAAAGGGGACACTATTAGCCACAGAAAGAGTATTTAAAAATCAGGGTTTAAGTAAGGCTCCATGAAGGCTTGGGCAAATTTGAGTATGGCTTTAAAGAATGAGAAATTCATCAGGTAAGGAAAGGGAGAGAAGTTATTCCAGGCAGAAGGAATAGTGTGAGCAAGGACTTGTATATTGGAGAGCCAAGGACTTGTGGGACAGAGAGATGTCTAATTTGACAGAAGCATCTAGATTTCCTGGAGAGGAATGAAATGAAATAAGCCTGGAGAGCCAAAAAAAGTCAATTGTCAGTACCTTGAAGTGAAGAATAGAGGCATTCATTGCACATGGTTCTTTAGTCATTAACATCCTGGATACACCAACACGATATAGCACTTTAACTCAAAGGGCCAAGGTAGCACATCACTAAACTTCTATTTCATTTATAATAGATCCAGGCACAACCACTCAAAGTGCTTGAGATCAACCTGAAGCAGACAGGTGGTACCATTTGGCCTCCTGCCCTGCTTTGGACCAACCTGGAGTGCAATTGAGTTCTCCTCAAAATGTCAGATCCAAATAAATATTGGATTCAACCAAGAAACTGGGGAGCAAATCCATTCCCTATTTGCACCTGACTTTTGTAAGTTCAAGTGAGCTTGCTTTAAAATGTCAGGGAGATTTCTTTTATGAAGTTGTGTGTGACTTTTGGAGCTGACACCTATTGTGAAAGACAATACAGGTGCAAAATCAAAAAGAAGTCGAGTTAAGACTTATCTGTGGGCAAAGGAGACAAAGCGCCAGGTTCAAATCCATTGGAAAATTATATTTGAAATGCCAAAACAACAATGGATGAAAATTTCCAGACAGATGCCTCTATTATAATTCTGGCAATGCAAAGTACTTAAGTCACAATGTCAAAGGCTCCTTTTGATGACTGAGTAACTTTCTCTGTAGTAGATGGGAATAGCCCTGTTACAATAAGCCAGATTCCCACAGGTCTTAAGACACTCATCAACTGTAAATGGAATACTTTTGACAGCTACATTAACAGTTGCTATTCCATTTGGCATTTAAATCCCTTTACAATTTAGCTCCAACTTATCATTCTAGGCTAACCTCCCTTTATTTCTCTTCATATACTCCATATTCTAACTGCTAAATGAAGGCATTCAATTTCCTGTTTTTCTACTTTTGCACAGATTATCTCTATCCCACCCCCCCCAAGTCTGGAAT
This sequence comes from Macrotis lagotis, assembly GCF_037893015.1. NCBI lineage: Eukaryota > Metazoa > Chordata > Mammalia > Peramelemorphia > Peramelidae > Macrotis > Macrotis lagotis. The sequence goes on from NC_133665.1 coordinate 152,399,950, forward strand.
GTTCTCCTTCCTCATCTAGATCCCTTCCAGCATCCAGTCAAGTGTCACCTTCTATACAAGGTCCTTTCTGACCTCCACTGAAAATATTGCTCAATCAATCGACAACTATGAAAAAGCCAATGATGATGCAAATATTTCACTCACATGGAAATCAAAAGAAGTGACAGAAGGACACTCTCATTCTGTGAAGAACTTTGGAACTAGCAGTGGTGTAGGACTGTCCAGTATGGTATCAAAGAAGGTATAGGGCTAAGCAAAATTGCAGTTGCTCAAAAATATGAGATGCACAAATTTAGAGCCATCTTCATTCCAAATGCCCATATGGACTATTTGTGCCCAATCTGTGGTAGAGTATTCTGAGCTCATATTGATCCATCAGTCACAGTTGGACACGCTGTACTTTGACTCAAGCATAGTGATGTCATTTTGCTACTTTTCAAGAATGAAGGACAAACAACCAAGTATTTCCTATTAGTGTGTATGTTGTTCCCCTCAAAAGAATGTGGATTCCTTGAAGACAGTGACTGTTTTGTCATGGTCTGTTCTACAATAATATCTTACATATTGCAGCTGCATAATTAGTCCTTTGAGAAAAGAAATGAATTAAAATTGAACTCCAAACTCCTAATGTATTCTGTGATGTCCTGAAATGGAAGCCGGTGGTTCACCTTAACCAATTCAGTATGATGATGTTTACCTAATGAAATGTCCAATGATCCTTTCAATGTGGAATTTCTAAAATATATCTATAGAAACCTTTTATTGTATTTTGGTAATTTTAGTTCTTTTTAAAGCATTTTTATATGGTTTGTGGTTTCTTCCTGTTTAAACTATGATTTTTCACCCATTCTAGTTTCCCAAAGACATGTGCAACTCCATTGCCTGAGACAATCTATTAATATCAAAAACCTTTGGATCCTGAAGCTAGAGAAGAGGGAAAATGGAGGAAGAGGATGAAAATAGTATGAATTCACACCTCAAAGGGTAAGAATCCCTAGATCAGGGGAGAGGAACCTCCAGCCAGCAGTGCCCTATGGAATTGCCAAGACAACCCCAGGTGTGACCTAAAATTCAATAAATCTTGGAACCTGTTAGGGATGACTTAATTAAATTTTTGACCAAATATATCAGGTTAATTCTTATTTTGTATGGCCCTTGAACAATGTTATAAGTATCCAGATGTCATTTAGAAGAAGAAAAAAGATTTATCTACCTCTGCCCTAGAGGCTGGTATTACTTTATTTGACTGAAATCAAGTCAGGCTCTGGTATCCCACCACTATTAATTAATCAATAATTAAGTTTTAATGAAGTATCTACTCTATTTCATACTCTGTGCTGTGCTCACGGAGCATCAAGACAGAAGGTAAACAGTTCCTACCAGCAAAGAACTTATGTTCTATCTATCTTTATGCTCTCTAAGCAGACAAATGAAAGTGAGAACATCAAGTGAACCCGGAGGGAAAAAACCCTACAGATCCCTTTAAGAAACATAAAATTGAAGACTGCAACAGTAAATTTCCTTTCAGTAAGGTTTTTTTAAAAATGTTTCTTAAAAATTCTAGCCTTGCCAGACATATTCTGGGAAGAGACTCAGATGTCTATGATAATCCAAGGTCATAGGCTCATAGATTTAGAGATGGAAAGGAACACAGAGATAACAGAAGAAAAGCGTTTTGGAATTGGGAGAAATATCATCAGCTATCTAATCTATCCTCCCCCACCAATATTTTCTTTTTTGGACAAGACATGTGATTTCATTGTTGTAAGAAACTTCTGTTGAGAAGCTTCCTTTATCCTTGCAGATGGGAATCTTCCTTGAAACTTCTGGCCTTTCAGAGCTAACTTGGGCATTGCAAGCTGAAATAAGTTGTCCAATATCACAAAGCTGTTGTGTGTCAGAAGCAGAATTTGAACCCAGATTTTCCCGCCTCTGATGCTAACTTCCTGCTTTGTTTCATGATGGTGATGATAAACTGATGATGCTATTGTTCCCCAGGATGATATTTCCAAACACATTGTCAAAATCATGCAACAGTCTTTAAATTATTTCAAAAGAATGCTCCTTTTATTCCTATTATCTTCTGATTTTATTATTGGCAAAAAGGTCCTCAACAGTGATATGAATGCTCACCAAAGGTAGTTGCATCCTTTAGGACAATGGTACAAATGGGAGAGGGATGGGAAGATATTCCAAGTACTCCCATTTGCAGATAATTTTGTGCAGATGGCTTCAACCAGGGCACTGCATAAACTCAGAAAATGAGACCCTCAAGTGCTCACAAAGTATTTGGCTAACTACTTATTTAAAAAAATCAAGAATAAGATTGACCAATTAATTATTGGTCCACACAAATGATATTTTGTGACATAATTATGAGACAGATGTTGCAGATGCAATGAACTGGGTTCAGAATTGAACAGATATGGTATAATATATTTTATTTGGGAAACTGTTCAGTCATATGAATGATATCAAGTTTTCCTTAAAATAAATGTATAGCTTTTCCACATCACATCAATATTTTCCAATGATTCTATCTAGCTTCAAATTATGAAATATCAAAAGCTCTGAAGAACAGAAATAATAATTAAAAACAGCAGATTCGAATAAAAACAGCAGCTCTATTTGTTTCCAGAGAACCTATGAAGAACCTCCCCTTCAAATAGAGAGGTGGTAGACTAATCATGGAATTACACATTTGGTAAATCCTTGGCTTGTTTTGTTTAATTATTATTACTTGTTACAGAAGAGATTCCTGTGGGAAGAGTTTGATTGGTAAATGAATATTATTTCTAATGAATATTATTTCTAAAATATTTTTAAATAATTGAATTGTGCTTCATTCAAAAGACAGCAGAGAGAGATAAATATGTTAGATACAAATATATTCTCTCATATAACCTATGAAAGATAGAAATCATCTAAAATATAAATTAATCAATGAACATTTATTAAGCACCTTCTAAGTGAAAAAGAAAACAAAACACCTTGCTTAATGAAAGCAATAGAAATAGTAATTGAAACAATCCCTAATCTTAAAAAAACTGACATTCCAATAGAGGAAACACCAAGAATATATTCAGGTTCATTCAGAATAAATCTGAAGAGAATATAGAGACCTGTAACTGGTATAGGAAACAATCTGGTTATGTGATAAGGGGAGTAATGATAGAAGGATAGCCTCCATTGTGAATTGGCATACAGGCAATGTCAACACTTCTTGAAAAAGACCAACATCTGTTTCCTGAGAAAGAATTCATCTGTATACTGAGAAAGAATTGTGGAGTCTGAACAAAGACCAAAGACTATTACCTTTATTTTTTTTTAAATGTTGTCTTATTATGTAATTCTGCTATATCTCATACTATATGTTTCCTTCCTTAAGGATATGATTTCTTTCTCATCCCATTCAACTCAGATCAATGCAGACTATAGGAATGATATAAAGACTAGCAAACTGTCTTCTGTGGGGGGGTGGGGGGAGGGAAGCGAGATTGGGGTAAAAATTGTAAAACTCAAAATAAATTTAAAAAAAGACCCGAAGAATTATAAAATGTTGTGGAAGAAGTTTAGAAGGAAAATACAAAAGCCAGTAAGTCTCTCTCTGTCTCTGTATGTCTCTGACTCTATTTCTCTCTTGGTGTCTTTCTGTTAATCTCTTTCTGTTTCTGTCTCTCTTGTGTAGGGATCCTCATATGATAGGATCCTAAATTCATCAATAGGGCATTTAGGTGACACAGTGAATAGAGTACTGGGACTAGAGTCAGGAAGATGACTCCAGTAAGTCTCTTACTACTTACTCATAGCTGTATGACACTGGATAACACGTGTGAGATAAGCTGGAGAAGGAAATGGTTCAGTATTTTCACCATGAAAACATCTTGGGTCACAAGAGTCATAATCAACTAAAAACAACTCAACAATCCAACCACATATACAATTCTACAAAAAAACTTGGTTTTTACAATTTTAGGTATAGCAATAAAAATTACACAGTTGAACTAATGAATTTCCTATCAGCAGGAGACAGATTGAACCATATATACTTTTCTAAGTTTGAGCCCATTTTCCCTTGATTTCTGTAACTATTTAAGAGAGAGTGAATCTCAGTTAGGGAAGAATTTTTTCCTTTCATCTTTTCTTAGTTTACTCTCCCAGTAAATGCTTCTTTAAAAAACTCATTCTCATGTACTTATGGATATTGGGGAGCAAAACAATGGGGTTCATAGGTTAGTCATTTTCTTTCTACTTTATAAGCCATCATTCTAATTCAGGTACTGGTCTCTTGACTAGACTTTGTAACAAACATATAACTTGCCTCTGTCTCAAATTTCTTTCCTTTCTATTCTATTCCCTGCTTCACTGCCAAATTAATCTTAGTATGGTATAGATCTGACTGTGCTATTACCCTATTCAATATTCATTGTTCCATTGTCTTTAGGTTCAAATGCAAATTCCATGGCTTGATATGTAGACATTAAAAATTTGTATCCAGCCTACATTTTCAGGTTTATTACATTACTCCTTTTTGTGTAGTAAGCTGGCCAACTTGCTGTTTCCTATACTTGGTTCTGTGTCTCTAATCTCTGGTTCCTTGCTCCTTCTCCTGTCTGGGACGTATCCTTTCCTGACTTTTGCTTCTTAATATTTTTTATTTATTTAAGGCAATGAGGTTAGGGATGATTTTCCCAAGTTCATACAGCTAGGCAATTATTTTGTCTGTGGTCTAATTTGAACTCAGGTCCTCCTGGCTCCAGGGCTGATGCTCTATCTACTGTGTCACCTAGTTATCGTTGCTTCTTAATTCTTGTAACCCCCTTTAAGGTTCCCATCTCCATCAAGGTCTGCCTTGATACCCTTAGTTGCTTATTGCTCTCCCTCTTCCCCAAATTATCTATGAATGCATCTTGCACGTATGCATATGTATATATATTTATATTTACCTGTTATATACTCCAGTGGAATATAATCTCCTTGAGGTCTGGGAAGGTTTCTGCAATCCTCTTGTCTGGCTCTGGCTTAGACATAGCAACATATAACTAACATGGGTTGCTTCTACCTTACCTTTCCAGACAATTCTTCCTTTCATGCAAACTATATTCCAGCTTTACTTATCTACTTCCTGCTTCTTGAAATCAGCTTTGTATTTCCTGGATCTAGTCATTTGTAATATACTATATAAATGGAAGGCACTTCAGACTAACCTGTCTTTTAGAATTCTTGGCTTGGTTGGATGACTAAACAAGTTGTGGTACATAATTATGATGGAATACTACTGTATGATAAGAAATGATGAATTCAATGATTTTGGAAAAACCACGGAAAGACTTTCATAAAATAATGAAGAGTGAAATGAGCAGAACCAAGAGAACATTATGTATATATAGAAATGGTAATATTGGGTTTTTTTGATTTTGTATTTATTTTTTTTAGAAAGATTTGATTTATTTTGAGTTTTACAATTTTTCCCCCATTCTTGCTTCTGTGGTAATATTGTTTTAAGAACAACTTTTGAACAAATAATTTATTTTGTCTATTATAAACAGCTAAATTTTTTATAAAGGTCATATGAAGAAAAAAGTCATCTGCATCCAGAGAAATTACTGAGAAGTAGATGTTTTTATAGAATTATATATATATATATATATACACACACACACATGTGTATAGTTGTATACACATATACATGGATATTTATGCTTACACACATATATGTGCGTATGTCCCTAACCAATGAATAATATGTTCATATTCAATAAGAACGATATTTTATAATATACCACATGGAATTTCCAGATAAAATATACCTAATACAAAACAGAAAACTAAATCATGTCTCTTTTCAAATCATTGATTTAAGAATGATGATTTTTTGCTCATTCTTTGTTGCTCTTGTTTATGTGTTGTTGCCCTTGCCTATAACACAGGCATGGCCCAATGGATTTTTCTTTAAAGCATACAGGGGAACTCTGAGTTTGATCCTTTGGAAATCAAATAACAGTCCAGAAGAATCTTTGATTTTTTTTATTAGAACAATAAATCCTTGAAAACTGGGGATTATAATAGACAATTCTCTGGCAGATGCTTTACTATGAGATTTCCTAAAGACCCCCCCAAAAAAAAACCCCAACCCCCCCCAAAAGAACCCCAAAGAAAACAAGACAAAACACATTTCAGACAAGGAGACAGGAGAAAGAAATCCCAGGAAAGGAATCACTTCAGTTTTCACTAAAAACCTAAGGTAATGCAGATTTAGGATAAATTCCCCTATTTTAGTTTAATTGTCACTTTCTCTTTGGGGGGTAAAAGAGTTCTCTCCTTAGATCAGAGATCTAGAGTTGAAATGAGAAACCTTAGAGTTTATCTTATCCAACTAAACTATCTTATATTTTCTAATGAAGAAAATGAGGCTGGGAAAGTTTAAATGATTTATCCAAGGATAGCAAGGCTGTTTGGCAAGTTTAAGATTTGGACTCAGAGCATTTGAATCTTTCTATCCAAATATATTTGCTCATTTCACAAGAAACATAAAACCATTCTTTTTGCTTCCATGTAATTTAGGCAAATTTTAAAAGTTCAGGCTTTGAAAAAAAGCTTTACATTTTTTCCCATTTTGTTGAACATTTTCACGGCCTTTTTCCATAATAACCACAGAGAGTTAGCAAGTCACAGATATTTTGGAAAGAGAAATGGAGTTTTTTTGGTGTTAAAACTCTGAAAATAATGTGATTCCTACATCTTCTGAGGCTTTTTGTCTCCCTGATCAAATCTTTGGCTAAAGGCCACCAGCCAACTGAGCTTTAAGCAGATGGCATAGGGAGTTGAAGGACATTCTCTGCACCACAGAACAATCATAGTCCTTTTAATCAGGGACACATCTGGCCCTGTAAGACAGCCCCCCAGGGTGACTGTTAGTAGTTTTCATGGAAGTGACTTTGGGAGAAGCTTAGGGGGGAAAAGGTCCAAACTCTATTATGTCTGTTTCCTTATTAAAATCTAGAATATGGTCATTAATAGGCTTTCTTAAAAAAAACCCAGGTTAAGGAAATAAACATTCTGCCTCAGTTTCTATATCTCTAAAATTAAGAGGACGTATTCTATGACCTCGACAGTCTCCCTCAGTCCTAAATCTATGATTCTATGAATTAGTGATGTTAGCTAGGATAAGAAATGCTTAGAGGAGGTATTTAATTTTTAATTTATTTAAATTATTTTTGACTTTGTTATATGGATTGGAGAAGAACATTGAGGATGTGTTCAAGTCCTGACTGATACTTACTGACTGAGTCAATATCTCTTAATATTTCAGGACTCTAAGTTGCCTGTATCATCTTCCTATGTGCCATAGGGATCAGCTACATGACAGCTACATGAGCAGAATTCCACTGAAGTCCTACTGTTTGTGCTATGG